>NC_059118.1:23672115-24283365 GCF_020740685.1 Jaculus jaculus
AACACTCACCCTGTCTGACCTTCTGAACACAGTACAAAGCCTGAGATGCAGGGCAGTATTTGTGATCACATGAGACATTCTCAGTTCATTTTGCAGTGAAGTCTTAGGAGGAAAGAAGTCTTACTTTTATCTAGGGGAAATTGAAATTCAAAAAGTATACACTATTTGTTGAGGAAGAAAGCAGCCCAGCTAATGTTTGACCTAGAGCTCTGGCTTCAGCGCCCGATTGTCCTTCTCTTACATCTCTTTATCCTGGCTTCCTTTTGAAGTGAGAATTTTTTGCCACCCTCTCTCTTCATTATGAATACTCTGTTTAGTCAGAAAGGGGACCAGGGCAGAAGAGAAAGCAGTTGAAGAGGGTAGGGAGATGATAATAGGGTTGGAGACAAGGAAATGGAATCAAAGAAGAGGAGCAGCCAAAACAAACTACGTATGACACAATGAAACCCATTCCTTATATGCATGCTAACTAAAATGTAATGGAAGGGCTGGAGAGATGGCTTAGCGGTTAAGCGCTTGCCTGTGAAGCCTAAGGACCCCGGTTCGAGGCTCGGTTCCCCAGGTCCCACGTTAGCCAGATGCACAAGGGGGCGCACGCGTCTGGAGTTCGTTTGCAGAGGCTGGAAGCCCTGGCGCGCCCATTCTCTCTCTCTCCCTCTATCTGTCTTTCTCTCTGTGTCTGTCGCTCTCAATTAAATAAATAAATAATTTTTTAAAAATGTAATGGAAGCTGTGTGTTCCATTAAGTTTAACAAAACACCTCTGGTCGCTCAGGACATACACTAGTGCAGCAGTCTCACTGCTGGGACAAAACACCCAGCTAGAAGCAGCTTACACAGCTTCGAGAAGAAGGGTTTGTTGTTGTTGTTGTTTTCCATGAATGGGAAAGTATGGTAGGACAGATAGCTGGGTGTCACATCTCTACAGCAGCAGAGAAGAAGAGAGAGTGTGAGTGAGCTAGCATTAGCAAGTGGGGCTGCACTATAAAATCCCTTGTCTAACCTCAGTGACACACCTCAAGCAAGGCTCCACCCACTAAGGATTAAGTATGAGGCTAGTCACAGTCACATGAGGTTATGGGGACATTTTTACATCCAAATCACCACAACTAGGTTTCATTGATGCCCTTGACTACAATCATTAGGGAAAGTTAAAATTGCTTTTACTTACCATAACCCTTCCCAGTACCTCTCCATCAAGAAGGGGATCTGGGGCCAATCAGTTCTGGTGGGAGGTGGTTGGCAGCTATGTACTGACACCTTGCTCTGCTACAAAGCAGGAACAAATCCTGCAGATCCTGCAGTAGATTTCCACGTTTTGTCCCTAGCAATACCAGTGCGGTCTTCTTCTTTCCTAAAGAAAGCAGTTTATTTTTCCACTAGGGGCAAACTTCAAAAAACAAAGACATAAATTCTGGCATGTATGACTGAATGCTATAGTGTAACAAAAAGCTAGATTGCAGGAGGAATAACAATAAAGAAAAAAAGTGGCCACAGGTACCTTTAGGAATAGCACAGCTCTAGGAAAATATAAAAGCACTTAAACACTTATCAAGCAGAAGTCTTCATTCTCCAGCACTCGGGAGGCATCAGTAGGAGGATAACTGAGAGTTCAAGGCCAGCCTGGGGCTATACAGAGTGAGTGCCAGGTCAGCCTGGACTAGAACAAGACCCTGCCTCAAAAAAACCCACAAAAGTTATCAAGCAGTATAGCAGGACGTGTCATGGACTTCTGCCCTATCCCCCTTTTTCTTTGCTCATACTCCGTGAGTTCGTGGCACCTTTACTATCGGAGAAGCATAATGAAGATGTTGGCGACAAGCCTATGACAAGTGAGGTACCTTCTAAAAGTCCTCCGTCATCCTGCCCTGCCCGGTGCTATTAACACACTTTATGATGTATGTGAGGAATGCTGACCGGAGTTGAGAACAAGGACTGTCCCTGGAGAGTGACTAGTCAAACGTTCATGTTCTTAGGGGAACTATAAAAGTCAGAGCTGTCCAGCACCTACCTATTCCAGTGGGAAGCAGAGCAGGTTCTGGAAGCGAGTGACAATTCTGTTTGCCTGTTGAAAGTAAATTGTTATGGCCATTGCAGCCTTAAGGGAGAAATCAGAGAGTTTTGATTGCAGAAGGACACAGGCACTTCTGTTGCTAAGTGGCATAAAAGCTTCTGAAAATCACCATGCTATGCAAAATTATGCAAAGAGAGGGGAATTCAGGGCTTGAGACATGACCCTAAAGAACGTTGTCAATGACACAGTGTATTAGTAACCTTCCTTGCTGCTGGGACAAAATACCAGAAAAAAAAAAATCCTTTTAAGGGAGAAAGAGTTATTTTGGCTTATAGTCCATCCTCGTGGGGGAAGACATGGGCTTGATGGAGCTACCACATTGTGTCTGGCACCAGAAAGCAGGCCGATGGGTGCTGCTGATCAGCCAGCTCTCTCCTTTCCGTACAGTCCAGGACCCCAGCCCATGGAATGGGACTTCCCACCTCAGTTAACAAGCTGATCCCTTACAGGTATACCCAAAAGCTAACCTAATCTTGATAATCCTTCGCAAAGATGATTCTAGGTGCCATCAAGTTGACACTCAATATGAGCCATCACATGCATCAAAACAAAAAATAACCAGAAACCTGATGGAAAATAATAGTACTATTAAAATGCTGAAATAGCTAATAAATACATAAAGGCTCTGAATGTGGCCCTTTTCCTCGGAAAACCCTTAAGTTTTCTTATGGAAGGACACTGGAAAGGCTGCTGTCCCTGGGTTATTGTGGAGTGAAGGAGGAAGGACTTCTGGCATCAGAGGGACAGGCGTAACAGCCATAGCTGATGTGGGTGGTAGCTCATCCCCCTGGGAAACGCAGTTTTTGGTAGGTGTGAGAGGTACATACAGGTTGCCAGGCATGGAAACATGGTTGTGATCTAGGCACTCAGGGGGCTGAAGCAGGAGGATGGTGAAGTTAATAGGAGCTATGGCAGTTTAAATAAATGGCCCCCAATATATTCAGTGTTCTATTAGCTTGTAGTTTGAATCAGCAGCCACCTGGCTAGAGGGGGTGTTACTGGGCCGATCTTAGGGTCCAGCCCTAAGGTGTGGTAGGGGATTTACAATTCCAATTTAAAGATACTCAAAGTGCCTAGAGTTCCTAAAGTATGGTTTGTTTTGTTTGTGGTGTGGCTTTTAGGTTTTGGGCTTGTGGCTTTTCTCTCTCTCTCTCTCTCTCTCTCTCTCTCTCTCTCTCTCTCTCTCTGTTTGGGCTTATGAAAATAGGCCAGCTTCTTCTGCCATTAGAAAATGTCCCCTGGATCTGTAAGCTTCAATTAATCCCTTCCTCCATAACTGTGCCTGGTTTAAAAGTTCATTTCAGTGACCTGAAAGCTGTCTACCACACTAACCTTGGCTGCATAGCAAGACCTTGTCTCACAAAGGTATATGTGCACATTCAGTTCCACCGGCTGTGTTTTCCTGTGGTCACACATGAATTAACTCAAACACAAAATTGGCATGATACTGAAATTCTTTCCCAATTTTTTAGTTTCACTGAAACAAGTTTGTCTTTTCATAACAAATATTATAACAAAAGTGACTTTGCTAGTTAGTATTTTTTTCTAGTTGGTTGTTTTTGAGAAAGAGTGAAGCTTCCCCCATACTTTATTTATTTTTTTTTTATTTTTGGTTTTCCAAGGTAGGGTTCCATTCTTGTGCATGTGCATGTGGATGCCAGAGGATAACATTGGGGTGTCCTCCTCAGTTCCTCTCCACCTCTTTTTTTTTTTTTTTTCAAGGTAGGGTTTCACTGTAGCCCAGGTTGACCTGTAATTCAGTCTGTATTCTCAGGGTGGCCTTGAACTCACCATGATCCTGTTACTTTCTGCCTCCTGAGTGCTGGGATTAAAGGCATGCACCACCATGCCCGGCCCCATACTTTATTTTAAAATATATGATGGCATTCTATGAGTAAAGAGTCATTCATAAGGATGGATGGTTCTTTTATTTTATTTATTGTTTTAATTTTTTGTTTTATGTTTATTTATATGAAAGTGACAGACAGAGAAAGAGGCAGAGAGAGAGAGAGAATGGGCATGCCAGGACCTCCTGCCACTGCAAACGAACTCCAGACACATGTGCCCCCTTGTGTATCTGGCTAATGTGGGTCTTGGGGAATCGAGCCTCGAACCAGGGTCCTTAAGCTTCACAGGCAAGCGCTTAACCACTAAGCCATCTCTACAGGCCTGGATGGTTCTTTTAAATGCATTTGTATCCAAGCTCTTCATAAAAATTAATGATATTAAAAAAGCACAAAGTCCTTTCTCAGCCCACAAGGCAAACAAATTTAATTTTTTGAAGGCCACATAAAAATCTCCCTTGCAGGGCTGGAAAGATGGCTCAGTGGTTAAAGGCACATTCTTGCTAATCCTGCTGGCCAGAGTTCAGTTGCCTAGTGCCCATGTAAAGCCAGACACAAAAAGTTATTCATGTATCTGTTGTTTGCAGTGACAAGAGTCGCTGGTGTGCCCACGCACATATGTGTGAACATACACGCACACACACATGCGCGTGCGCGCGCACACACACACACGCTCACAAATAATCCGTAAATCTTCCATGTAGCACCGTGGCCTTATAAAATGACCCCATTTAACCCCTACCCTTGAGCTGAGAGCTAAATGGGGATGAAGTTTTCTATGTCTGTATGTCATTCATTTCCTCCTTGACCATTTTCCTTGACCACCTCCTTGATCCAAGGAGGCAGATACTGAGTTGGTTATAACACTTGATGAAATCCATACTTTCTTATTCATTCTGGATCTCATGGTGGCCGCTGGAGGTCTCATTCATTGATGGCAGGGCATTACTATGTGTGTTATAAACACGTGAGTGGATCCTATGGGCAGAGAGCATCATGGTTAAATATGGGGCTTTCTGGAGATTTTATCTTCTTGGGTCCACTTTGGAGAGAAGAGAATATCCACAGAAGAAAACAGCTCCATATTTTTGAGCTTATATTTATAGAGGAGCTGTGTGCCTGGGCAAAGCAATAGTCAGTAGGGTGCTTAGAGGGAGCACCTGGCTATTTCTAGTAGATGAAATTATACCCAGTCCATTGTCTTACAGTTAAATGTGGCAACTAGATTCTCATAATGAGCATTATAGGACTGTTGTAACTGATAGGTGATACAATGAAATTATAATTTACAGCATTAAAGCCCAGTGTAGCAGCACACCCTGGTAAACCCAGCACTTGGGAGATGGATGCAGGGGGAGCAGGAATTCAGGGCCAGCCTCTGCTACCTAACAAGTTTAAACCAGTGTGGCCTACATGAGACCTTGTCTCAATAAGTGAAACAAAGGTGGGAGGGAGATGTAACTCAGATGACAAGAGTGCTGGCCAAGCATGAATGAAGCCCTGGGTCCTTTCCCCAGCACTGTGTAAAACCAGATACAGGATGGAGAGATGGCTTAACGGTTAAAGCGCTTGCCTACGAAGCCTATGAACCCTGGTTTGATTCCCCAGGACCCATGTAAGCCAGATGTACAAGGTGGCACGTGCATCTGGAGTTCATTTGCAATGGTTGAAGGCCCTGGCGTGCCTTTCTCTCTCAAATAATATTTAAAAAAATAAAACAGACATAGTGGTGCATATCTGTAATCCTAGCATCTTAGGGAAAGTAGGACTCAAATGTTCAAAACCGTCCTTGTGGTTGGAGCTATCTAGTAAGCTTGACACCAATCTGAGTTACACTCAGCAAACATCAGCCAAAATGTTTACCACCTTAGATTTTCTAAAACAAAATTGGAAAAAAAAAAAGGAATATGAAATTGTTGAGAATTGAATAACTTATTTAAGCTATAAAGTGTTCATATGCTTTTCTGTATCCTTTAACCTTTCAAAATGCATTCACAAAATCGTGTAACCAGAGGGCATCTGTGAAAGACCATTTGCAGCGTTACTTAGCACAGTTCCCATTTTCCAAGGATACAGTGAGTAATTGGACCAAGAGCAGCAGCTAAATTTCACTGCGCACTAACCAGGTGCCAGGCCCCTGCTGCGAGACTGACCTGGTCATTCAGTCCCCAGTGCGGCCCATGAGGAAGATGCTGTGATGGCTTCCCAGTTTGCCAGACCCTCTTCTTCAGGACTTACCCGGAATCATTTAATCCTCAATGCAGCCCCATGAGGAAGATGGTATGATTGTTGCCCAATTTAGTAGGAGCTGTGAGATTCAAAGAGGTGACCTTTCTTTTTTTTTTTTAATTAATTATTTATTTATTTGAGAGTGACAGACAGAGAGAGAAAGACAGATAGAGGGAGAGAGAGAGAATGGGCACGCCAGGGCTTCCAGCCTCTGCAAACGAAGTCCAGACACGTGCGCCCCCTTGTGCATCTGGCTAACGTGGGACCTGGGGAACTGAGCCTTGAACCGGGGTCCTTAGGCTTCACAGGCAAGCGCTTAACCGCTAAGCCATCTCTCCAGCCCGACCTTTCTTTTCATAATGGCAACGGCTGAGACGTTGAGGCCGTGGGGTGAAAAGGCAGGAGGTGTGTTCCAAGCTTACACCTCTAGTGGGAATGAAGGAGGAGCTGGAAGCCCGTGAGTTAGTCGCGCCTCTTTCACTGATCAGACAAACCAGGCCATTCTTCCAAGCAGTCCTGTACCTGAGGAGCATAAAACTAATACATGCTTTCTTCCTCCTTTCTCATACTTTTTTTGGTGACAAACTTAGTAGAAGGGGAGGGAAGAGATGTCTAGTGAGCTCCTGCCCTATGCCCAGCGCCGTCACAGGCATAGCTCACATAGCATCACCAGTTGGCTGCCCTCGATGTTGTTACCATGAATTTATCATGTTCACTGTTGACTCGAGTCCCTGCCATTTTCAGAAAATGGATTCATTGCCATCTGTTCTCATGCGTGGGTTTTTCATGTTGACTGTCTTATTCTACCATTTTCACTGTGGGTAGGGGACTATTTTTAAAGCAACGCATGCTATTTGTAGAAAATTTAGGCAAAGGATTTGAAGAGACTGTCTACAGAAGAAGAGACTCAAGAGGCCATCAAAATCCAGATGTTGTACCTTACACGCCATCATCCCAGCGCTTCAGGGACTGAGGCAGCAGGATCATGGAATCAAGGCCTTGGCTATATAGTGAGACTCTGACTCAGAAAGAAACCAGTTAAAAGGCTGTCAGGGGCTGGGAAATGCCCCCGTCAATATCGTGGTCATTGTGTAAGCTTGAGGACGTGGGGTGGGATCCCCAGAACCCATGTAAATGCCAGACATGGTAGTGCTTGTAATCCAGCACTGTGGAGGCAAACACAGGGCGTCCCTAGGGAAAGGTGGCTCACTTCAGGGCTGCAGAGATGGCTCAATGGTTAAGGAGCTTTGCCTCCAAAGCCTAGTGACCTGGGTTCGATTCCTCAGTGCCCACATAAGGCCATATGCGCAGAGTGGTACATGTAGTAGCTAGAGGCCCTGATGTACCCATCCTGTCTCTTTCTCTCTCTTTCCTGTTTCTTTTCTTTCTCTCTGCTTACAAATAAATAACTAAACAAATAAATAGCTTCAGCATTTTATGAGTCTATATCTACATATATTCTTATGAATGAATATGTACAGGAAAATATGCATATGTTCATACTTATTGATGTAATTTGCTAAGGTTCCTATTGTATGTGCTCTCTTTGCATCCAGGCTATGAAGGTGGGCTAAATTATCTCCAGGATGCCTTCCAATCTGGGGCTATTGTCCCCTGAAGGTCGATTATGCATCATCAAATTCAGTGTAATTATAAGCTGATGTGGGCACAACAGAACTCATTCAGCTAGGTGCTCTTAGTGTTAATTATGAAATAGACACCAGTGATTCAAAGAAAGAGATGTCTGTATTTTAGTGTATTTACATTTAGTTCCAATAGTACCCATGCTTTGTGGTGTTGGAAATATTTAAGAGTACTCGGACCATTCACAGCTCCAGGAGTAACAGAGCATCAAATGGATATTGTTCTCAAATGGAACAAATGAGATTGGAACTTGGTTTGATGTACCAGGGACCCACCCTGCTGTAGTGACCTGATGGCTTTTGATGGGCTGCAGTGGAAGTTTTCTGGCAGTTGCTTAAAAGCAGGAAATCAGTGAATAGTAGTGTCCTGAGCCTTTATTCTCTATTTTGTATCTGGACTGTGACCAGTTCTTAATCAAGAATACATTCCTGGGCTGGAGGGATTGCTTAGTGGTTACAGCACTTGCCTGGGAAGCCAAAGGACTAAGGTTCAAATTCCCCAGTAGCCATGTAAGCCAGATACACAAAGTGGCGCATGTGTCTGGAGTTTGTTTGCAGTGGTTAGGAGCCCTGGTGTGGCCATTCTCTCTCTCTCTCTCTCTCTCTCTCTCTCTCTCTCAAATAAATAGGTAAATAAATAAAATAATTAAAAATAATTTTTAAAAGAGTGTACTTCTTCCTGTCAATGGCACAGATGCCACTGCCCAGTGGAAGGCAGCAGGATAACCTAGACTCCATCCACAAACCAGCAAACTCTCCCAAGTGGAGTCAGGTCTCAGATGGCTGCACCAGGTGCTGAGAGTCTTACCTGCTTGTAGCTGCCGTCTCCATGGTGATCCCTGCTGCCCTTGGAGTCCTTGCTAATGACGTTCTCCTCAACGGGTTGGCTTGCACTTCGTATGCTAAGGTACATGCGGGCATATCTGTGTTTGTGCCTGCATTTGTTTGGTGATGGCTAAGGTGTTGTATTCTAGTCTAAATCCAAAACAAGAGATCAAGAGGCAGTAAAACTTTATGTTTATTATATGCCTGTGGAAGATCTGGGAGGCTAGATCGGGCATATTAGATTTGGGCTAACATTCAGAAATACTGGGGACTGGGCCTCAGCTCAGTGGTTAAAGGGGATTGCTTGCAAAGCCTGCCAACCAAAGTTGGCTTCCCCAGCATCCATGTAATGCCAACTGCAAAGTGGTGCATGCACTGTGATGCCAATTTGCCTATGACAATGGGAGGCAAATCCAGAAGAAGCTGAAGTTCGCAGGCCAGCAAGACTGGCATTCACTTAAAGCAACAAGAGACCATGTCTCAAAGAGCACACAGACCTTAAGGTTGTCTCCACACATGCACTGTGATATGCACGCTCCCATCCACAAGCATGTACATGCAAATGCATGTCTGCATACAGATAAATAAAAAATTATCTTAAAAATTAGGGATTTCAGGAGCTGGAAAGATGGCTTAGTGATTAAGGCACTTGCCTACAAAGCCAAAAACCCTGGTTTGCCTCCCCAGGACCCACATAAGCCAGGTACACAAGGTGGTTCACACATCTATAGTTCGTTTGCAGTGGCTACAAGGCCCTGGCACACCTATTCTCTCTCTCTCTGCCTTTTTCTCTCTTATCTTCCTCTCTCCATCCCCCACTTTCATATAAATAAGTAGATAAAAAATGTTTACAAAATAGAGATTTCAGACATTCTCTAAATGTCTTGAAGTCCCTGCAGCTGACCACTGCTTTTTGTCTCGGCAGCCCCAGGTGCTCTTTGGAGTAATCAGCATGTATGTGAGCTGTGGCCAAGCTCCAGTTCACAAAGTCTCACAGATGGGCAAGGGTTGGGGCACACTATTTCAAAATCTCCTTTCCTAGGATTCATGATTAAGGTTTGCTGGGAGCTGGGCATGGGGTCACACACCTGTAATCCTAGGACTTGGGATACTGAGTAAAGCAGGAGGATAGGGGGTTCAAAGCCAGCCTGAACTACATGAACACCTGTCTTAAAATGAAAACAACAATAAGAAAAGCCTTTCTGGGGTCTGGAGCCACGTGATAGTTAACAGGCTTCTTACCGCTTAACACATTGTCTAGTCTGTCAGTTGGCCAGTGGGTCTCACACCCAGCTATCCCAGCTTTGGGATTCTGGATTCTCATGTCCATCAAAGTGTGAGAACTGTGTAATGATATAATCTCAAAACCACCTAACACTTCCCAAACTTCAGATTTTCCATCACCTAAACTGATAGGACAAATTATCATATATTTTGCTTTGTCTTTGAAAAAAATGACCTTCCTCATGTTAGTACATTAGTTATGGTTGATAAGTACTAGAATATGTCTTGACATGGAAGCATTCTCCCCAGGAAGAAAGGCGAGAGAATACCCAATGCTCTGAAATTAAATTTTGTGTGTTTGTATTAAGTTCTGTGCTTTAAGAAATGTTTCTTGGGGGCTGGAGAGATGGCTTAGCGGTTAAGCGCATGCCTGTGAAGCCTAAGGACCCTGGTTCGAGGCTCGTTTCCCCAGGTCCCACGTTATCCAGATGCACAAGGGGGCGCACGCGTCTGGAGTTCATTTGCAGAGGCTGGAAGCCCTGGCGCGCCCATTCTCTCTCTCCCTCTCTATCTGTCTTTCTCTCTGTGTCTGTCGCTCTCAAATAAATAAAAATTTGAAAAAAAAATGTTTCTTGGTTGTTTCTCATATATTATTGGCAAGCAAAGAGAGAGAATGTTAATGGGCATGCAACTGCAAATGAACTCCAGATACATGTCCCATTTTGTGCCTCTGTGAGTACTAGGAAATCTACCAGAGAAAACAAGTGCTTTTAACCACTGAGCCATCTCTCCAGCCCTGTCTCTCATTTATTATCACAAACCTACCTACTCCTGTATTGAGTGAACATCTCATATTTGTGCAGAAATAAAATTTCAGAACAGCAATGCTATGGCTTAAATGTAAAATGTCCCCAAAATAGGCTCATGTGTTTCAATACTTGATCTCCATCGATTGATGCTGTTTGGGAAGACTGTAGAAACTTTAGAAGGTGGAGGCTTCCTGGCAGAATTGGGCCATTGGGAGTGGCCCTCGAGAGTCTATGGTCCAGGTCCACTTCCTTTCAACTTTCTTTGTCCTTCCTGTTGATGTGACGGCTGGCTCTATACACCTGTCATGTCTTCCATCATGAGGGAATCTACCCGTTGGAACTATGAACCAAAATAAACTCTTACCTCCCCGTAAGTTAATTTTGAACAGGTTATTTGTTCACAATGACAGGAAAGCAACAAGAACATAAAACTGATACAAACAGCTGGTTTGCCCTGGGTGTTGCCCCTAATGAGAACCGTATATCTCATTATCAGTGGAGTAGATGCAAATAAAATTGGGCTTGCAATCTGTGGTGGTTTGAATGTAAATAGCCACCTCATCACCTTATGTGTTTGAACGCTTAATCCCTAGTTGGTGGTGCTTTGAGGAAGGTCATGGAACCTTTAGGAGGTGAAACCTTCATGGAAGAAGTGCATCACTGAGGGGAGGCTTGAGGTGTGACACCCCAGTGGTCTCCCTCTTTCTACTACCTCCCTGCTGATGTAAGCATGTGACGCTATTGGCTTCCTCTGCCATGCTTTTCCCACCTTCCTTCCTTTTGAAAACTGTAAGCTGAAAATAAACCCTTGCCTTCCTTAAGCTGCTTCTCGCCAGGCATTGTGTCCCAGCAATGAGAAATTAACTGATGCAACACCTGAAAAGCCATTTCCCCAGAACCTAGAAAGTCCTTAGTAAAACTACAGTGAGTCCAATGAGGGTTGACCCCATGGGTGGATCTTTTACTCAGGGCTCTGCTTCCCACAAATACAGACCATGGTGTTAAGGTTGGACTCAATGGCACAAGTCTATCATTTTCTAACAATGTGACCTCGATCACATCACTGACCTCTCTTAGTGGTAACATGAAGGCACCCGCCTTCCCTCTGTCACAGGTGGTTGGAAAACCCAGTAATATTTTCAATATTCTCTGCAGCCTTGCAGGGCTTTGGAAATGTAATGATTCCATTGGCCGAGGTCTGACATGAGACATGGGCTTTAAAAAAGTATTTTTCAGGTGTACTTTTTCTGGTTGTCAGGTGCTTCTCTCTGAGGCTTCTCAGTTTTAAAATAGCTCTCAGAGCTTAGCACAGAATATGGGAGAGGAGGGGCAGGCCAAGAAATAAAAAAGGAAGGAAGGGGGTGCAGACACTTCACCTCCACCCACTCTCATGGGCCCATTCAGCATATGTCTTCATTCAGCACGGCTATCCTGATTTGCATGCAAAGACAGACCCTCATGATAATGTGGAGGGACAGTGGAGTATAAACATGGATTTCAAAAAACAAAAAAAAAAAAACTAAACTAAAAAACAAAAAATAATCCAGATGCAGTTGGCTACAGCCATCTGACAGAATCCCAGTTCTCTCTTCAGAAATACAGGCCCTCTGTATTTCATTAATTCCTGGTCCATTTCTCAAGGGCAAATCTGAAGTTGACTCTGTTTCATCTGGGAAAAAGGGGCCCACAGAGCAAGGAAACAGTGTGAGTCAGTTTGCCTGGAAACACGTCAAGCTACTGAAGAGGACGATCTGCATTTCAGTGCCTTCCTTGCATCTATTTGCGTCCTAACGATGTACTGATTCTGAATGATTTTAGCCATTAAGCTAGTTCTAGGAGGGTTGCTGCTGGTAATATTTTATTCCCATTTCATTTGGATGACTCTAATACAACTACATTTCTTTAAGACTCGCCCATACTTCAATATTGTCACGCACATCTTCCTTTTATCAGTATGAATTTGTTGTAAGGTATTATTGTCATAAATCGTATGTCCTTAAGTCCCTCAGATGCTGTTGGGCACAAAGTACCCTTTTGAACTAGATTTTCAATTTTCCTTTGCGTTTTAAGACTCAAGCTATCCTGGCATTTAGAAACCATCACTAAGGTTCAGATGAAGAGAACTGTCTATAAGAAACCCCAGGAGGGAGGAAGGTAATTAGTTATCTCCTTCCTGTATGACTAGATTCCAGTGGGAGGTAGAGGCCAACTTCCTTCCCTAAAAACTTGGGCAGATTTCCATAGTGGCAAAAACAAAACTTCTATTCATAAAACGACTTCTACATTGTGGCTGATCCATAGTGAATTGTCACTGAATCCAAGCACATGTGCTCATACACCTGTTGAGATTCCCTTTGTGTTTCATAAAAACTAGTTTTTAGTGTCAAGCATTCTGTGTTATGATAGAAACTACCTGTATTCGTTCTGTGCATATAACTACTTGGCTTTCAAAGATTTTGGATGGGGCAACCAGTTACGTACCAACTAGGCACAGAGAAGAGAGAAAGCCTGGTCTTGTACATTCTCATTTAGGGCACAAGCTGCTCAACTCAACCTTTCTTAAGCTGTTTGTTTTTTTTTTAATTATTTATTATTTTCAAGGAGAGAGAAGAGTATGGGCACACCAGGGCCTCTTGCCTCTGTAAATGAACCCCAGATGCATGTGCCACTCTGTGCATCTGGCTTTACATGGGTACTGGGGAATCAAACCTGGGCCTGCAGGCTTTACAGGCAAGCAATTTTAACCAGTGAGCAATCTCCACAGCCCCTCGACTCAATTTTATTAGAGACAGATTTGGTCTTTGGCCTCTTCCTATATTTCAAATGCTCATATGTTTGCAAGTCCTATTCCAGGCATCCTTTTGTGATTGTTTTTTGAGCCAGAATGGGCCGCTAGTTATAACAAGGTAGGTGCTATGGGTGGAGAAGATCCTGGGTGTGTGTTTATGTCACCATTTCCCTCTATGTTTGGATTCTTTCATATCTGGAGTCTTTACAGTGCTAGGAATCCACAGCTCTAGGAACATAAGCTAGGCTTGTATTAAGGTAATAACTATTATTGTTGAGTATTTGCTCTTAACTGTGCCAGGTATTGTTTTAAGAACATTTTATCCATTCTTTCATTTTTTCATTCCAATACCCATGAAGTGTGAATAGTCTTCTCATTTTACAGATAAGGAAATGGAGTCACATGGGAATATGTTTGTGGATCCCAATATTAAAAAGTTAAACTGTTGCTTATAATTAGGGTAAGCCTTCTTAGTCACCCCATATCTTCCATCCTATACCTACGAGTTATTTCAGTCAACCCGATGCATCTGTGCCCATCTTTTCAGTCTTTGAACTCTTGCTTCAGAAACATGCCCCCACATGTCTGTTCATGTGACCCCTACATCTGTACTAGATCAGGCCTCTCAGTCCCTCCAAGGACTTTAAAGCAGTTGTTAGGGAAACTGTTACATTGGAGCCTGTTACGTAATTCCATCTAAGTGCCAATGAACTTTGCATTAGTCACTTAAGTGTTGTTAAGACAAGATATCTGACTGAAGCAACTTAAAGAGCAAAGATTTATTTTTTAAAGTTTTTTGTGTATTTTCATTTATTGAAATGGTGCCGCTCAGATGGCAGTGGCAGGAGCATGCCACAAGCGTTGTTCACATGGCAGATCAGGAAAGAGAGAGAGAAGTGGGGACCACGGGCTGGGTATAACTTTCCAAGTCCAGCTTCTTTGACCAACCAGGCCCACCTCCTAATGGTCCCACTGTAAGGAAAGTGTAGGAGAAAAGCAAGAAAGGACGTCGGACTTGATCTCTACAGACAGACTGTCTATTGAGAAGTAGAGCAAGGGGCAGCAGCCTTCCCACGGGATGAAGGCTAAAGCCCTAAGTCAAGCTGGGGTTCAAACTTATAAGGAGGATCCTAAGGCAAACATACTGAATTAGCTGCAGGTCCAAGGGAAGTAGATAAGGCATCAAAGTTATTTGCTCAGAATAGGCTCTTTAGCAGAGTTTACTAGGGAGGACTGGATTTCTCCATTCTCTATGGCCTTCCCATCTTAAGGTTAGTTATTAACTCTTTAGTTCCCTGTCGTTTTCAGGGAAGGCTATTAACCCTTCACCCACAGCCTACCAAAATAGCGATACCAGCTGGGACCAAGCATTTAAAACAGGAGCATGGTAAAAGTCATCTCAGATTCAAACCATAACAGATATTCCATATATTCTCTGCTTCCTGGCTTAATGAGTATCCGGAATCTTTCCTTAACAGTTCCAGAGAAACAGTCAAGTTTTTGACTAAAGAGTGAGTAATAATTGGGAAATAAATCATTCAGCTTGCTTTAGCAAAAAGGGAAAAAAAAAAACAACAACACAAACTACTCCTGCAAATTTGCCTTCACTTTGATTCATTCTTTCATCCTTTGTATTACCTTTTCAGGGTCTCAGAGAAGCTTACCTGTCTACAAAGATGCTCATGGAAGCATCTCTTTTTATGTAGGATAAAAATGGCGTGGGTGCTTCTTTGACAGGTAACCTCACTTCTTGTTAGTGAAAGCCATCACAACAGACAGTGTGTCTGGTTTAGGAAATTTCCTGGAGTTATGAGAACAATAAACAGTAAAAGTGGCACTGTTAAGCTCATTCTGGGGTTTTTATAATGAGCACCAAGGGAAATTTTTTTTTCCTCTTGAATTTGTAAGAAAAAAATTGGAGGAATATGTGGAAGGTAGTGAGTGATATAGACATGAACATAATGTTCCGTTTTTACAGTGGATGTGTTCTTTCTAACGTCTGGAAACTGGAAAAAAATGATTTTATGACACAGTTCCCATTGTCTTGTTACTGAGTTGACAGTGGCTGAGGGAAATTCCTCTCTAGCTGTCCCTCTGCATGAAGTAAAGCCCCAAACCACTCATTTGCAGCTTTCTGTCTTTTTCTTTGGTTAAACATCATTTAGAATTCTTGAATCCAATTTACTGGTTCTTTCTGTTTTAGACATGTACAACGCTTCTGGGGCTTGTGATTTCTCATTTAGCAGCGGGAGTTATTTCTCTGCTTCCCTGTTTAAAAAAAAAAAGACTCAAACATTAGGAGGAGCTGCTGATTTGGCCTTGTTTGTTGTGTGTTAAATGTATGTTTGTGTGTCTTCATTGTTTTAATCTTAATATATATCCTCAATGTTACTTCTTAATGTTTCTAATGTTTTGAAATACAGTGCCTAACACATTGCAAGTACAAACTGGGGAACAGCTAATGTGGGGTGTTGATTCTGCTGTCTTGAGTTCTTGCATCCTGCTGGGCTTATATTTAGTTTTAGTTTAGTTTAGTATATTTACATGGCAATAGCAAGAGGAACCCACTTCCCTTTTTTGAAGAATTATTAACACATAAATAAGAATTACATGTTTTAAAAATATGAGTGAGATACTTATTCGGTATTGAAACATGTATCAATAATTTAAAAATATTTTATTTGTTTATTGGCAAGGAAAAAGAGAGAAAAAGAATGGACACGCCAGGGTGTCTAACCACTGCAAACAAATTCCAGATGCATGTGCCACTTTGTGCATCTGGCCTTACATGAGTCCTGGGGAATTGAACCTGGGTCATTCAGCATTGTAGGCAAACACCTTAACCACTGAGCCGTCATGAACATTTGTAAAAGCCTTAACTGACAATAAGAATATTCCTTCCTAGTCTCTAATTCTATAGGTGCTTAAAGGAATAGACTTTGCCTGTTCACATACAAGCACACACTCATACACATATGGGCATACAAAAATGCAATGCATTTGTGCTTATATAAATACATGGATTCTGTTGTGCAAAATACTTCCTCAGCAATATGTGCTGGACATCTTCCTTTGTTAGTATGTATAGATCCCCTAATTTTGAATGGCTGTATAATATTCCATTATGTTCACGCACTGTATTTGAACTCACCTTCTGTTTATCAGCATTTAGGTTTGCCAGTTTCTCGCTGTTGCAAACAACCCCATAGTGAACATCCCTGGAAATATCTCAGCATTTCCATAAATATAAACTACTTTAAGAGAATCACTGGTCAAACAGAACGTGTCTGTTTACTGTCACCAAAGAGTACCGCATTGTCCTCCAAAGTGATGGCATTAGTTTACCTCTGCCCATGTCCTGTTTCTCTGTACCCTTGTCAATAATGAGTGTGACGACAACTTGGGTATGATAGGTGAAAATAGTATCAAGCTTTTTAGCTTCCATTTCTAGTTGCTGCATAGCTAAGTTCTATTTCAGTAAATGCTTACTGATCACTTACTGCATGGCATCCCTGGAATAGGATCTGGTGACCAGATATTGTCCTTGTCCTTAAAAAGCCATAGAAGTGAATTAGAAGCCTTTTTAAAAAGAAGACACCAGAAGTTCTCAAGGGTAGAGGAAAGTGGGTCCTTTTGGTCCTTGCTGGCCAGAAGAGGCTGTCCCATGAAGAAAGGGCAGGTCTGCTCATGTTGCCTCTTAGTTCTGCTCCTGCCCAGACTGGCAGCTCTCCCTTCTGCTGCAGTGGCCTTACTCTGCCTGTGGAAGGCAGTTGACTGCAGCTAGCTGCAGAAATGCTTTTCCAGGACCTGGCTTGTTTCCGTTGTGGGTTGTTTGTAGGAGCGAGTGCCCACTGTCACCTGTAGTTGATATCTTGTCTCAAAGGGCACATGGTATTCTTTCAGGAGAGTGTCCTCAAGAACTTCAAACACACCTAATGTGTTATGTAAGCTTCCCCACCTGTGTGGATTGCCAGAGGATGCCTTTCACTTTAGAGCACCCAAATTAAATTGTAGACACTTTGAGTATTTCTTTAGAATTCACCATGAAGAAAAAAATAAGAACAGCAGCAACATTAGTCATTTGGGACTGTGTTAGTTCCTGTTACCAAAATAAACCTTGGAAATAAGGTATAATCTGCAAGTTAAAACATCTAATTTTAGTCTTAAATGAAAACTAAAGGGTCGGAAATAAGATACACTGGACAAACCTGGTTTTCTCAATGGAGACAGCTTTTCATAATTTGACTCTTTCTTACATCTGAGAGTGAAAAAGATCTTAGAGTTTTCTGTGTGTGCGCGCGTTGCTCATGTGCAGAGGACAACCTCAGATGCTATCTGCCTTTTTTGAGACAATCTCTCATTGACTCAGATTAGGCTAGACTAGTTAGCTAGCCAGCTTCAGGGACCCTCCTGTCTTTACCTCCCAAATGCTGGAATTACAGGTGTGTTCCAGACATTTTACAAGAGTGCTGGGGAGCCAAACTCGGGTCCTTGTGCTTACAAGGCAGACACTTTGACCATCTGAGTCATCTTCCCCAGCTCTGATCTGAGACTCTTTGAGAACTGAATACCCTTGTACTATCTCTCTGCTTGCAAATAAGTAAATGAAATTTTTAAAAAATCTATAAGGGCTGGAGAGATGGCTCAGAGGTTAAGACACTTGTCTGCCAAGCCCAATGACCTGAGTTCGATTCCCCAGTACCCACGTAAGTCATATGCACAAAGTGGCAGATGCATCTGGTGTGTCCATTCTCTCTCTCTCCCTCTCTGTTTCTCTCTCTCTCCTTGCAAATAAATAAAATATTTTTTTAAAAAAAGAATTGGAATTTCCTTGAAATTAGCACAGAATAGGCTCCTTAGAATCATCCATGGTTAAGTCATTGCCTCCATCCCGTAAACTACATGTTTTCCCCCCACCCTTTGGGGCAGAACCAGGTTCAGGTTTGCCTGACACCTGTGTGTGCTCCAGTCCAGTGCCCAGCAAGGCCTAGTTGATAACTACCCTTTCTCCATCCCACCAGCCAGTCCCTGAAAGTGTGTTAAAAGATAAGAGGGAGCCAAGCCAACCCCCTCCAAAGGGGCTGGAACAGGCCAGTAGTTGCTAGGCAAGTTAAAGTAATTACATGTCCTTGCCAAACGCCTGCCACGCAAACAGGGAACTTTCAGGGAAGGGGAGTGAGATGGTGGTGCTTGTTGGTTGCCATAGGAATGCTTCCCTGATTGGAACAAGACCACAGAGTGGGGAGAGCAAGTCGGCAGCGTCCATGGCTCTTTCGGCTTGGGAATGGGAGTCCAGAGCGGGCAGTGGAGCCAAGGTAAGCCCCCAGGAGGAGGAAGTGGAGCCCAGGGTGTTCCTGGGGAGAGGGTGAGGAAAGATGTCAGGGCAGGGCATCCTGTGAGCAGGTGCCAGGCCTGAGCACATGAGGTCCTTGCCACCTTGAGTTCAGAAAGGGGGAAGAGTAAGTTCCTTGGCTCATCCGAAGCCCGAGGCTTGTTGGCAATTTTACAATCTAGAGTTAAGTCAGGGAGAATTCTCATAAGGCTCTGGAATCAGCCCAGATTTAAAATAGATGGAGACTTAAAATAATGCAGCTTATTGGGGAAAAGATACTTGGTTTGAAGGTAGGTACTATTTGTGTAAATATTATGCCAGCTTATGTCTTCAGTTGAGCTCACATAGCTAAGGTGGTATTAAAGATTTGTTAATGAATTCTGCTATAATTACCAAATTCTGGTTTGTATAGATTTGTTAATGAGTTATACTGTAATTATCAAATTTTGATTTGTAGCTGGGGGGAAAGCAGCTGACCACATGGCGTGCTATTGGTATGAAACAAAGAGACTCTGGCAGGGTTTTAGTCACAGGCCCACCGTGCATCCTGGAGTGGGTGTTTTCAGGAGGACAACTTAGGGTCTGCATAGAAATAAGTGGCTGTCAGGCAACGTGGAACCTTGAAGGCGCCGTTTCATGTCTCCAGGATGAATCAGTTCCCAGCTCTGCAGTGGGAAGGGATGCCTCTCCCTCGCTTCCCTGGAGCTGTGTAAACTCTGCTGTTCTTTTCACTAAGATGCAACTTCTGGGGGGAAAGGCAGTGATGTCTGGCTTAGTTACCGAAGTCTTCTTGTTTTTCAGGTCCCAATCTTTAGGGAAACTTTCATTAACTTTGAGTTTTATTGTATATATAAGGTATGTATAACTTGGTTATTTTTTTAAATTTTTATTTATGAGAAAGAGAGGCAGAATGAGAGAATAGGTGCACCAAGGGCCTCCAGCCACTGCAAACAAACTCCAGGCATATGCTCTACCTTGTGTGTCTGGCTTATGTAGGTCCTACGGAATTGAACCTGGGTCCTTTGGCTTTGCTGGCCAACTCCTTAATCACTAGGCCATCTCTCCATCCCAAATTTGTTATCTTTTGCCATGTATTTTATTCCCGTTCAGGTGTTTAGAAGGCATTTAAAATAGTTCCCATTTTATAATGAATATACAGTATTGAGATTAATTGGTTTCTTCTTATTTCTGTGTGTGTGTGCATGTACACAGTTGTGTGTGGTTAGCACTTTGGATTGAAGCTAGGACTTTAGGCTTCCCAGCAGGCACTCTACCATTGACCTCCAGCCCCTTTTTGGCTTTTTTGTGTGATGTGTGTGGTGTATGTATGCATAGTGTGTGGACCTGAGGCAGATGTACATGCCTCATGTGCATGTATGCAGAAGCCAGAGAATGTGGGGTGCCTTCTTCTGTCAGTCTAGAGCATTGTTTTCTTGACATGAACAGTCTCTATGAACCTGGAATTGCTTTTTTTTTTGCCCTACTGGCTGAACAGCAAACCCCAATGATTCTTCAGTCCCCTCCCTGCTCCCTTACAGAACTAGGGTTACAAGTATACATGGCCACCCCCAGATTTTTTTTTAATTATTTATTTATTTATTTGAGAGTGACAGACACAGAGAGAAAGACAGATAGAGGGAGAGAGAGAGAATGGGCGCGCCAGGGCTTCCAGCCTCTGCAAATGAACTCCAGACGCATGCGCCCCCTTGTGCATCTGGCTAACGTGGGACCTGGGGAACCGAGCCTTGAACCGGGGTCCTTAGGCTTCGTAGGCAAGCGCTTAACCGCTAAGCCATCTCTCCAGCCCCACCCCCAGATTTTTACTTAGGTGCTGGGGATCAAACTCATGCCCTCTCAGGCTCTCGTGCCTGGGCAGAAAGTGTTCTTGCACACCGAGTCATGTCTCCAGCCCTGCCACCCCAGCCATTACTAAAAATCTGTTTATTTTGAAAGTGGAGCTCATTAAGTTGTCATGCTGGCCTTGAACTCACTCTGTATCCCAGACTGACCTTGAACTTGCAGTCCTCCTGCCTCATCTCTCCAGTAGATGGGCCCAGCTTTTATGTGGCTTCTTTTGCTTGTGTGCAGTGGGAAGAGGTGTCATGTAAAAGTGGATTAAATGTGTGCATTCTGTTGGTACAGTCACAGAAAGGGTCAGAGGTCACTTTTGGGCTGGCTCAGTGTCTTTAGCCAGTGTCACTGGGGCTTCAGAATGCTCTGATGCTGCCTGTCTGACGCCTGTCATCTCATTTGAGGCACATTTGCAAACTGAATGCCGAGTTTGAAGTTATTGAGAGAGCATGACCCAGTAACAAAGACCATCCTTGGACTCTTCCAGTGGTGTGGCCTGTGTACCTCTGACAAAGAAACCAAAATATGTTAGTTATAGTCATAAAGAATGTGTATTTGTTTTGGTTTTCCGAGGTAGGGTTACACTCCAGCCCAGGCTGACCTGGAATTCACTATGTAGTCTCAGGGTTGGCCTCGAACTCAGGGCAGTTCTCCTACCTCTATCTCCCGAGTGTTGGGATTAAAGGCATGTGCCACCCCCGTTTTAAGAATTTTATCTTTTTGATCCAAACTTTCTAGAATCTAGAGTCGCACTGTCCAATAAAAAAAGAAAAGTCACATGTAGCTGGACGTGGTGGTGCATGCCTTTAATCCTAGCACTCAGAAAGCAGAGGTAGGAAGATTGCTATGAGTTCAAGTCCAGCCTGGGATGTCAGAGTGAGTGTCAGATGAGCCTAGGCTGGAGTGAGACCCTACCTCACAAAAACCAAAGTGGGGGGTGGGGGTGGAGTCACATGAACTTCAGACTGTGAGCTACAAAGAAGCCACTTCTAAACTTGAATTTGGCTTTAATTGAAATTTGACGTTGATCATGAAATTCCATTCCCCAGTCCTTATCCTCACTCCCACGCAGCTCGAACCCTGCGGGACACCTTATCCCATTTTCCAAGCGTGGAAATGCAGAATTTATATTCTTAAGAGGAAATTTCCACCCAGCTGTATTGGAATATGCCTGGCAAGGAGCTATCTGCCCAGTGGTCCCTGCTATCTCCACCCACGTTCCCATATCCACCCACAATTGTCTGCCCTACAGATAAGCACATGCCAACCTTGAGCTTGCCTCCCTTGTCCCCGGCTCCAGCTGCCTCCTTTCCATTACCTCAGTATCCTTTCTGGTTGCTGAGCCTCTTTATCTTTCCCATTGCTTTCAGTTTCCACATGTGGTCATTTTTCAATTTTACCTGAGTGTAGCAAATATCCAAATTCCAGTTTAGTTATTCATTAAGATCATCTCTGTCAGTATGGTTGACTTAAGTGAATTTGACGAGGTCAGTTGTGTTCAGGGTGGTGTAGCTGGAGTGAGGTCTGAACTCCTCACTGCTCACCATCGGTTTCCCATCCAAGTACTAACCAGGCCCAGCCCTGCTTAGCTTCCAGGGACAGATGAGAGATTGAAGTGAATGGGAATGAGAACATTTTCCTCCTCTGCCCCTGGCCCCAGACTTGCGTGATAGGAATACATCATGCTTTCTTGTCACCCATGGAGGCATCTTTCTTTAGGCAAATCACAGCTATTGAAGAGTCGTTTTGTGATCAGTCAGGCTTAGGAAGCTTAAAGAACATCTTTGGTTCCTAGACAGCAGGAATGAAGTATTTATATCTGGTGGATGGATGGGTAGCGACTTGGAAGGCTACGACAGTCCCATAACCTTGACAAAGATTTGACCTGTGTTTTGCTTGGGTCTGATACATTTGGCATGTAATGCAATAATGACCCTGTTTGCCCTGTCACCAGTAGGGTATAGAGCACAGAAGTCCATCATTTCCCGTTGGGTGGCTGCCACTCGAAATGAGTGTGTTCTGGAATATTTCAAGTGAGAAATCACTCACAGAGCTCTTACCCATGTGGACGCTGATGGCCTTGGCTTATGGATGGACTCTTGCCCAAGATACATCCAGCCTGCCCTTGGCAAGGAAGATAGCTTGGAAATTAGGAGCTATTGAGCCATTTTGAATTCATGTGAGTGAGAATGCATGTTGTATACCTTTCTCTTTACCATCAGGATCATCTCCTTTGAGAGCTGGCAGAGGCCTTTGGTAATGAGGAGAGGTAGAGCCAGCAGATCTTGAATGCTGGCCTCGGGTCTACCTGCCAGAGAAATGCGACACCAGGGAAGGGATGGACATGCTCTGGCTTCACTTCTCACCTGTCGAGTGACAAATTCGGGCCATCGGTCCTGAGGCCTTGCAGTCATCTCAAATGAAGACCCGTGAAGCTATTGCCTGGTTCCGTGCTAGGAGCTGGCGGAGCTCAGGCTCTCGGCCTCTGTCTTTGTCAGCTGAGGGACCTTCATCACGCTCTTAGAGGCTGGGCTGTAACCTAAGGGAAGTGCCTGGTTCTCTGTTCTCCCCAAACATCCTCCCTTCGTCTGCTTGTATTATTTTTCTTGTGGTTGTGTGTGGTAAGTGGATTACATGTGGTATTTGCATGTGTGTGTGCAAGATGCCTGCACCCCATGCGCATGCATGCAGAGCCCAGGAGAGAATGTTGGACGTCTTCTTCTTACCACTCATCTGCATCTTTCTTTCTTTGAGAAGGGGTTTGTTCCTCAACCCAGAGCTGCCGTCTGTCCGTCTGTCAGCAAGCTCCAGAAATTCTCTGCTCTCTGTTCCCTCTGCACTGGGACTGCAGATGTGTTCATGGCCATGGTCAACCTTCTACATGGATTCTGAGGAACCTTACCTGTCAGACTCCCGCCAGAGTCCCTCATGCTTAAGTGATAAAGCACTCCTCACCACTGAGCCATCTCCTCAACCTCTCCCTGCTTGTATTTTGACGTTACTGAAAAGCTCTTCAAAACACATAGGTTACCTATATTTCTGTCCCTCCTTAGTTTGTGGTCAGTAGTTCAGTTCAGACATTGCTGCGGCATGAAGCTCCCAGTGGCCTGTACATGAAAACAAGCAAACAAAAACATTGATTTTTTTTTTTTTTTTTTTTTTTTTTTTTGCAGAGTAAAGTACACAGTAGCAAGATAAGTGTGTAACTAACACCTTTAACCGCAGCACCCAGAAGGCTGCCGCAGGGTAGATTTGAGTTCCCGGGTAGCCTGAACTACCAAGCAGACCCTGTCTGAAGAAAGTAATAAAATAATAAGATAAAATAATGAAAGGAAAGGTACAGGAGAACAAAGAGCAGAAAATGTCTGGTTGCTCTCCACTATTATCCAGTAGCTCATGATATTATGTAGATCCCAATGAACAAATTTGATTCTACTGAATTTGAGGACACCTGATCTTACCTCTCACACACACACACACACACACACACACACACACACACACACACAGGTGCCCCCACACGTGCATGCACACCACATACACATACAAAGACTGTCCACTAATGGACATTGTTGATCCCTGACAAAGGTCCTGAATTGAATTTAATTTTCAAGGCTGGCTCTTGCTTCTCTGGGGGTAAAATGCACAGCCATCATTTTGGTGCTTAATTGGCCTTGCTATGTAGGCTGGTGTTTCTGTTTTTTTATCCTTCGGACAGATGAAGACATCCTATTTGCTTACAAGCATCCTTCACAACCTTGCAACTGTCTAGTGATGCATCACAAACCATTGCAAGGCTTGGTGTCTCGAAGGAGCAGTCACGTGCCTTTGGCTCATGAGTCTGCAGTCTGACCGGCTCTCTGAGGAACAGCTCATAGCTGATGCTGGGTTGGCTGGGAGGCCAGGCACTGGAATGGGCTGGAGTCAACCTACGCCACGTCCAGAGGCCAGGCTGGGAGGACTAGGCAGCCCGGCTTCGGTGGCAGCAACTCCCTTGTGAGCTTCCCAGGGTAGCAGCTCCTGCACCGGCTCACACCAAGAAGCCAGGCAGGAACTTCTGTCGTCTCTTACGACCCCCCTAGGAAGTCGGCCAGCAGCATTCTACTGCTTTCTGTTCATTGAAGCAGTTGCAAAGTCATTCAGGTTTGGAGGGAGTGGAAAGAGATCCCATCTCTTGATCGGGAAATGGAAAATCTTAGGAAGAGCTGTTCCCTCGCCACTTTTGGAAAATACAGACTGCCACAGAGATAAGCCGGGCTTATCTGGGCCTCTCTCTCTCTCTCTCTCTCTCTCTCTCTCTCTCTCTCTCTGGCTCAGGGGCGTGTATTGGCATAAAAGGGGAAACTAATTTATTCCTCTATAATTTATCCCACATTATTTACACTTTGCACAAAAGGAAATTATCTGCAAATTTTTGGGCAGTATTTGCTCTTGAAAACAAATTACTGCGGCCGGGGAAGAAAGCTCAGTCAATAAGGGGCTTGCCCAGCAGGCGTATGTGAGAATGCAAGTTCAGATCCCCGGGGTGCATGTAAAGTGCAGATCCAGCAGCACATGCCTGTAGTCCCAAGAAGATCCCTGGGGCTTGTTGGGTAGCTACTCGGGCCAAATTGGTGAGCTCTAGCTGCAGCCAGAGACCCTGTCTCAGCAAACAAGATGGCAGGCTGGAGGGATGGCTTAGCGGTTAAGGTGTTTGCCTGCAAAAGCAAAGGACTCAGGTTTGATTCCCCAGGACCCACTTTAGCCAGATACACAAGGTGGTGCATGCGTCTGGAGTTCATTTGCAATGGCCAGAGGCCCTGGTGTGCCCATTCTCTTTCTCTCCCTCTCTTTCTCTGTCAAATGAATAAATAAGATAAAATATTTAAAAAAAAAAAAAGAAAACAAGATGGCAAGAGATTGAAAAAGGCACCTGATATTAACTTCTAGCTCCCATGTGCATGCATACACATGTCATAATACATACACAAACATACACACATGCCCACTACATATATACATACATACATACTTACATACACACACAAATTGCTTATGAAATAGCAGTGGACTGGTTTTATGAAGTAGATAGCTGACGGTTGTCCTAAATTTGTCATCATTTTTGACCTGATTTCTGTTCAATGTTTCTGAATTATAATCAGATTTCTGGTTTGCTGCCTTGTGTGGGAGGAGGGTGACTAGCTGAATCTTTGCGTAAGCGGGCATTGCATAGGAAGCTTTCCATTCCCAGCGTAAAAGTGAGCAATTGAACTTAAAATTGAATGTGTCCTAAAGAGATTGTTCTAGCATTTTGTAGCAGGTATTTTGTCCTTCTGGACATGAAGTGATTATTTAGTACCTGTTCTCAGAGTTCCCGAAGTTGGTGTGTTCTTCCAGGCTGTACGTGGAGGACGTAGGATCTCATGTCATGGCACACAGCATATCATTCCAGACCTTTTCTAAAAGTAAAATACTTCATCGATAGAAAAGTATATCCAGGGCTGGAGAGATGGCTTAGCGGTTAAGCGCTTGCCTGTGAAGCCTAAGGACCCCGGTTCGAGGCTCGGTTGCCCAGGTCCCACGTTAGCCAGATGCACAAGGGGGCGCACGCGTCTGGAGTTCAAACTTCCAAGACCTAATTTTGTACTCTTCTTAAGTTTTGATATGAAAATTTATTCAATTATAAGAATTTTCAGCCTCTATTTTTTTTTCATCTTCAATTTGAGTTGGTTTCAAATGTACATCTTTAAATGGGGACTTTCTAGGTTTTTTTTTTTTAATTATTTCTCTTAACTGACAAAATAGCATTTACTTACATGGTATAACTTGGTGCTTTAAAGGAGGGACCCATTATGGAATGGCTAAATTGAGCTAACAGAGAGGCATTGCCTCACATACATACTTTTGTAGTGGGGACACTGAAAAATCTACTCAGAGTTACTCAAGAATATAATACATGATTATTAGCTGTAGTAACCATGCTATACAATAGATCTCTAGAACTTACTCCTTCTGTCTGACTGGGATTCCGTGGCCTTTGACCAACCCCTCCCTGTTACTACTCCATACACTGCAGCTCCTTCAAACTTTCTGCCTCTGCAAGTACAAATTAGATTTAACACGTCCGCATATGACTGAGATCATGCGGGGTGTCTGTCTGTACCTGGCTTGCTTCACTTAGCACAGTGTCCATAATTGTTATCACAAGAGGCAGGATTTCCTTCTCTTTGTAGTCCTCATAGATCCCATTATGTAGAGATACCAGCTTTTCTTTTCCCAGAATTGGCTATCTTTTTATAATATATTTGTGGTTTAAGGAAATGTAGGGCTGGAGAGATGGCTTAGCAGTTAAGCGCTCGCCTGTGAAGCCTAAGGACCCCGGTTTGAGGCTTGATTCCCCAGGAGCCATGTTAGCCAGATGCACAAGGGGGCTCATGTGTCTGGAGTTCATTTGCAGTGGCTGGAAGCCCTGGCGCACCCATTCTCTCTCTCTCTCTCTCTCATTCTCTCTCTGTCACTCTCAAATAAATAAAAATAAATAACAACAACAAAAAAAGAAAATGAGAAAATGTAGTCTGTGCACCAACCTTTTGCAATTCACTGGGGCTCTCTTCCTAGCTTTGTCAGTGTTCAGAGTTACTTTATACTTAGCTAATTTTTGTATTGAAGATTTATTACATGTCTTCTGTACATAAAAGTATATTAACTACTAGGTGGGGTAGTGTACACCGTTAGATCCAGCAGTCTGGAGGCAGAGGTAGGAGGATGGATTGCTGTGAATTTGAGGCCTTCTTGGAGCTACAGAGTAAATTCCACGTCAGCATGGTACCATACCTTAAGAAAACACACACACATGCACGCGCGCGTGCGCGCGCGCGCACACACACACACACACACACACACTCAATTAACTGCTACTTAAGTTTTCTCTGTCCTTACTAATTTTGCCTAAAGCCATGGATTTCTAGGAAAGGAGTGTGCAGTCCTTCTCCCCACCCCATTTGTCCAGAAATAAATATTTAATCTCTACCTCCTAGGGGCTCCTGACACAGAGTTCTTAAAATGCTTGAAATTTCCTGAGTGATGAGGTACCAGGAGGATCTTCCCTCCCCCACGAAAACTAAACTTTGGCCTTTGACCCTAGTTCCTGACACAGAGTCTCTAAAACCTTTGAGTTTCCTGAGTGATGGTGATGACTGGAGGTTCTGACACAGCCTGGAATTTCCTGGGAGATAAGACTGTATTTTTAGCAAGTGAGACAACTGCTCGGTAAATTTCTGGATAGCTTCAGGGTGTCAGAGCTGTTCACCAGAAAGGCTTAAGCTGTGATGAGGCTCTTGGAACTCCTCACCAATGCATACCACACCCTGGGGGGGCTGAGGACTGAGGTCAGAATTGATTCTGCCTATTGTCACAGCCTACGTAAAAGATGGAGCTCAGTGAGCCATTATCTTGGTGGACACCTTGCGGTGCTGGGCGGTGGCGTACCCCGAGAGGGCATGAAAGTTCTGCGCTCACATTCTTCCTTCCCCTGCCCTGTATATCTTTTCCATTGGGTGCTTCCTGAATTGCGGCCTTTGTAATAGACTGGTAAACATTTGAGAGCATGCCTTCCTGAGTTTGGTGAGCATTTCCAACAAAGAATCAGACTGGAAGAGGGCATGGTGGCAAACTTCAGTTGATAGCTGAGCGGTAGGAAGTGCAGGGGGCAAGCTGAGGCTTGTGATTGGCATCTGAAGGGGAGGCAGTCTGTTCTGACTGAGCCTTTGACCTGTAGAATCTGACACTAACTCCAGGGAGACAGTATCAGGATGGAATAGCATTATGGGACACTCCGTGATGTTCATAGAGAAATAGGGACTGACTGATTGGAAAACAGCCCACACACTGGGTGTCAGAATGGCTGTGAGAGTAAAGAAAATACATACCTTTTTTCTTTTAACCTCTCAGTTTTATCTCATATATCTCGAGGGAGTCTGAGTGGGTGCATATGGGTTCATAACTGATCTGTCCCATGTTTTAGGTATATCTTGCAACATATTCCTACATTTTTATCCAGTCTAAAACTGTTTTACTTTAATTGGTGTATTTGTACCTGTTTACATTTATTAAAATTAGTAAGATATTTTGATATATTCTGTCACTGTGTCTTGAGACAGACATTCACACAGCACAGGCTAGCCTCTTAATTCGCCAAGTAGCTGAGCCTAGCCTTGAACTCTTGATCCTTCTGCTTCTACCTGAGATTATAAACTTGTGCCTCCATGCCCAACCAGCTAACTTGCTTGTCCTCCCTCCTTCTCTTTCTTTCTTTATCCTACAGGATTCGAGATTGAATCCAGTACCACATGCATGCTAGGCAAGCACAGAACCACCAAGCTATGTACAGTGGTTTTTATTTTTATTTTTATGAGAGAGAGAGTTGGCATGCCAGGACCTCCAGCTATTGCAGTCGAACTCCAGATATGCATGCCACCTTGTGCGCATGTGCAACCTTGTGCACTTCTGTCACTTTGTGCATCTGGCTTACATGGGATCTGGAGAGTTGAACACGGGTCCTTAGGCTTCTCAGGCAAGCACCTTAAACGCTAAGCCATCTCTCCAGCCCTGTTTTTTATTTTTTATTTTTATTTTTATTTTTTGTCCTTCGTTCTTGCTGTCTGGTGAATTGGTGAATATATCTCATTATTCCAGATCTCCCCCTACTCCTTGTTGGTCAGCTGCATGCGTTCTGCCTACTCCCTTGGGAGCTGCATTTTAATACGCACACTGTTCTGGAATGACCAGGTCTCAGGTTGTGAGATCTAGACCTAGCACAGTGATGAATTGAAATAAGAGAGGCAGACAGAGCAGGCAACTTGCTAACTGAAACATGGTCCTGTTGTCTACAAGATCAGCTGGGCCCCTGCGGTTTGTGTCCCGAGGAAGGGTGCATTTTCTCCTTAGCACACAGGTGATTTCATTCTTGCTGGAATGCACCTGGTACATCAAACAGCCAGGCCTCACTCCTGACACCAGGGTCTGGTTGTTAAATTCCACACACCACTCTAGTGGTTTTACCTATAGTTTCTGGAAAACTGTTCAAGGAAACCTGACCAGTTATTTTAGGGCATTCCTGGTGGTGAGGACTCTAGATGGCTGTCGTCATGTCAAACTGAGTCTATATACACACTTTAAAACGTCTTTAATGAGTATATTACTTACATGCTACAAAACAGAAAGATGTGTGTGTGTCTCTCTCTAGCATGCCTAATTTTCCTTCGCAAATTATTTATCTTTAAATAATGTCTCCTTACTTAGATAATATCTCCTCAGTTATTGCCTATTTTCCAGTGTCTTTTCCTACTGTTACTTTCCATCTGTAATCATTTTTTTTTCTGAAGTATGCAGTTTAAAATTTTCTTTGGTGGGTCTGTTTTTAAAATAGTAAACAGTATGATATGCTGTGTATCAACATAATAAAATATGCTCCCTTCAAACACCCAATTCCCGTGTAACTTAAGTATGAGGTTAGAGGTTAGGATCAAGCATCGAGCATAGAGTGGGGAGGTTCAGTAGGGGGTGTGGAGGCGGGGGTCGGGTACAACTGCCCATGGGTGATGATGGAAGGCTACAAGTGTGTTTTCTGGGTGCACCCGCACGGTGGGTTGGGGTTTAGGTGCAAGTTGGTGCCAGATGGAACTAGAGAGGTAAGTTCACTAGTGGGATGTGTAGAGTCTGAAATGCCAAACCCAGTTTGACAGAATTAGGGGAGGTGTTAAGCAGGAGGGGTTGATGTGACTAGATGCATTATGTAGGAGAAAAATATGTGACTGCATGGAGGACTGTGTCACCTGTGAGGAGACTAAGTAATAACCCTGGACAAAGACAGGGGAGTAAAGAAAGGAGATGAATTTTTGAAGAACATTTACAAGATGAAACAGCAATAGTTTCAAAGCAGAGGACTGGGGAGCATATTCCAGGGACTCTATTTGACTAGCCAGATGGAATTACAAGAGGGGGTGTTCATGTTCGAGGGTGGAGAGATGTCACTGGGGAGAGAGAAAAGAAGTCTAGTTTGTTACAGACATTTTGATGTACATTTCAGATAAATGGTGGTTTGATTATAGGAGAATCAGAATTGAAGCTATTAGGGCTAACTGCTGAGAATTTAGCCATGTGTGTGAGTGTGTGTGTGTGTGTGTGTGTGTGTGTGTGTGTGTGTGTTTCCAAGGCAGGGTCTCGCTCTAGCCCAGGCTGACCTGGAATTCGCTGCATAGTTAGTGTCAGGGTGGCCTTGAACTCACAGTGATCCTCCTATCTCTCCTCCCGAGTGCTGGGATTAAAGGTATGCCACCATACCCAGAAGAAATATCTTTTTTTTTTTTTTTTAGTTTTTCAAGGTAGGGTCTCACTGTAGCCCAGGATGACCTGGAATTCACTATGGAGTCTCAGGGTGGCCTCGAACTCATGGCGATCCTCCTACCTCTGCTTCCTGAGTGCTGGGATTAAAGCCGTGCACCACCATGCCCAGCTTTTATCTTTTTTTGACTCTATAGGTTGTTGTGGTCAAAACTGTTAATTTCTGAATTAGAATATAGCCCTCCTCTTCAAGACACAAATGGTGTAGTCCTGAGAGTTAGACACATGTAATTAATGAATAGGTGGGTTTCCATTAAAGTCGAGGCCAGGAATTTGAAATATAGCAGCGCCTTCACTGTTCCTTAGCAAATGACTGCTGCCAGCAGTGATTGCTCTTAGCCAGTGGGACCTCTTACTGGCCTATTTTTGCCGCAGCACTGATGTGACAGATGTGACCTGGAGTGTCTGAAAAGTATCAGCTTCCACAGGGGAGAAAGATGAGGAGGAAGACAGAGGCAGAACAGCAGGAGTGGGTCAAGAGCGGAGGGAAGGAGTATCTTTCATTTAATTATAAAAAAAACGTCCAAGGCATATACTTCCTCCTTGCTGTCTTTATGTAGCAAAATCAGATTCCCCTGGAGATCGCTCCCTGCCCTGTAACCCCGGAGGAGGGCTTTCCTGGTGCGTGAGTCATCTCCGCAATGCACTGACTTATCACTCCCTTGTGATAACCGCGGCGGGCACTGCTGAGAGAGAGGGGAAAGGACAGTCTCCCCACCAGGCTGGGAAGTTGGCTGTGCCAACAAAAGTGCGCTTTGTCCAAATGAACTATTGTGGAGCTTCCTAGCTGGGAGAGGGTACCACTACATCTGAGTATCCTAGATGTGGCAGAGGAAAGGGAGCCGGCCAGGGAGGTTATATTTTTGGGGGTGGTGGTGGGTGGAGTCTTGTGCCATTCAGTGTTTGATTTGGGGAGCGGTGCTCTGCCAAGCAGCATTGTGATCTAAAACAATCCCTCCTCCAGTGGTTCCGTCCACGTGCCCGGGTCAGTGCGGATCCGCTGCTGTCGTCTACCAGATCAGGGCAGGGGAGCTGGCTGAGCGTGTAAGCGGACTCAGCAGCCAGGCATGAGGGCCGGATTTGTCCTGAGTTCAATCTCTTGCACCCACGTAAAAAGTTGGACCTGGCTATGTGTACCTATAGCCCCAGTCCTGTGGGGAGCAGAGAGATCAGAAAATTTCTGGTGCTTGCTGGTCAGTCTGGGTTCAGTGAGAGACTCTATCTCGAGGAAACAAGCAGCAGAGTGATAGAAGGAGGACGTCTAATGTTCTCCTCCGGCTTACACATGCACACACACACACACACACACACACACAAAATAAACAGACACATACTACACGCACAAATGCAAATAAATAAAACAATATCAGATCAAAGAGTGACTCGGGAGGCCAAGTGTCAGGTAAAAGGGGATCATCTCCTAGATGAAAAATAGGACTGGGAGAGTTAATTTGCAAAAGGAGAACAGAGGTTTGGGTTAGGGTTGTTTAGAACTCGCAGCGTTCACCAGAAGATGTGCTCCTGCATCTGCAGAGCCCATGTCTGCGTCTGTTGCTGTCAGCGGCCGCCTCTGGGTAAGGCACAGTGAGAGGCACCACGTGGGTGAGCACCGAGGAGCGCTCCTGGTTATTGCACCGACGTGGTTTCATTCCGTCTACTGTACAGTTTAGGAAAAGTCTTGCTCAGAGAGACTGGGAAAGCTGCCATGGCCACTGAGCGGGTACATTTTGACCACAGTTTAAACTGGAGTGAAGCTGGTGACAAGTCTGTAGCACACTGCCTCCGGGCATGTTGCCGTGTTCCCTCGCATCTCAGAGGACACACGTGGCTCCCACGATGAATTTGTCTCCCCCCAGGTGTTTGTCCTTGGCACACGGTGCTTCCGTGCCTGCCACAGGTGCCCAGCCTCACCCCCAAGTGTCGTCTGCCTTGGAGTGACGTGAGAAGGGTATCACCCAAAGAAGGGACCCTGTACGCACAGCAGCACTAATCACCCAGGCTTTCTGTGCTGTGAATTTGAACGTCTGCCACTGCATTTGTCAGTGATGCTTTGAAACTATTAAAATTTCTAATTGTCTTTGCCACAAGGACAGATCATACACCAAAGGTGTTGGCTGTATAAATATGGGGATTTACGCCTTATTTTTCGTAGTGCTTTAAAAATCAACTCACTGCCAAGCCTGCCATTGGGAAGCACAGGAAGGTATGAAGGTGACTTGGGGTCAGGTTTCCTCGGTGGCAACCTGGAGTAGCTTCTTTTGTTCTGTAAAGCTTAGGAAAACAGGGTCTTTAATGCGCATGAAGTGTTCTGTTGTGTCCAAGAGAACATGAACTCGATTGCTTGAACAAACAGAATTTACAGTAAGAAAGGCTCAAAGACATGGGTGGGTAGGTAGTCTTTATTATGGAAAGAAGCTGTGTTGTGCAGGTGGAAGTGTTTGGAACTTGAGCTCATACCTGTGCCACGGTCATTTTCCTTGGGCATTATAGGTACCCAGTGGAAAAAGTAGGAAGTGTTTAGCATAAACTGTCACCGGCCCAGTGAATAAAATGAAGAGCTGGAGCAGGAAGGAGTCGTGGCAGTGTCAGTCAGAACGTGACAGACTCTGGGGCTGGGGAGATGGCTTAGCGGTTAAGGCATTGCCTGCAAAGTCTAACAACCCAGGTTCGAGTCCCCAGAACCCACATAAGGACATGAACAAAGTGACGCATGCATCTGGAGTTCATATTTGCAGTGGCTGAAGGACCTGGCATGCAGCCATATTCATTCTCTCTCTCTTTCTCTCCTTTTCTCTCTCCCTCTCTCTGTCTCATTGAAAATAAAGAAAAAGAAAGAGAAATTTCAAGAACAGCAGAGAGAATATGCCGGCAATGGGCATTCAGGGACTGTGTCAAGCTTCTCACCTGCCTAACAGTCCATGGGAAACAACTTTCTGGAAAGCCCTATTATTCTCTCTTCCTTTATAAAATTTAGTAGAAAAATGAGTAATACAGGGAAGGGAGACTACATGTAATACCAAGATTGAGCAAGGACGTTGTATATTTGGCTCAAAAAGACTAATTTTTATTGTTAATATTGTTGCTACCTCTTTGCAAGTAAATGAACTTTGGTAAACCCTCTAACGTTTTCCTGACCTCTGTTGATTTCCCAGTCACTGTTTTGAAACTCATGAGCTTGAAATGACTGGTGGAATTTAGGTTTCCTGTTGTGTGATAAAATAGGTGACACAGATATCTGTGATCCATGACGTGACCACAGGTTAACGTTAGTGGGGTCAGGTAGAATTGATAAACTGGTGTACAGTGGTCGGGGTACTCACCCCAAGACACGTAGCTTCCTGAGCACACGTGGCCTCCAGCAGCCTCAGTTGTGGGAAGCTGTGGAGATGAGGGGATCTTACCGAGGCTCCCATTGGTTGATTTCTTCCCTGGTTCTCCCCATGACGTTTCTTCATGGTCTGCCCTGTGTCTTGTCTTATCCAGCCTTGGTGCTGGCTTCTCCCGATCGCCTGTCCCCAGTATCTCTGTGGCTTCTGACAGTGTCCTGGGCATCTGGCGTTCTGTGTGTCCTGCTCCAGATAAGGTCGTTCTAGTCATCACGCCTACCCTGCCCATCCTCAGAGCCTTCCTCATCTGCCTGGGCTGAGGTGGAACTCAAGAATGGAGTTGGATTAGAGATGGGGTAGTGAATGGGAGGCTAAACTGTCACAGGCTACAGCATTCTTAGTGAGATTCCCCAGGTCTTCTTGAACAAATCCTTTTCAGTGTGTGGTATGTAACTGGTCAATTTCCAGTATCTTTACATTTTTTTTTTTTTACATTGTCCAACTTTATCACTGCCTTCTAGAGGAAAGAATTGCTTGGTTTCTCACGCAGCCATTCCAGAAACCTCATTCTCTTTTCACTTATACAATGTTTTCTTCAAATCCTAATATATGATTCTTTCACCTTCACTAGCACAGATCAGGATAACTGTAAGCACCTCACATCCCTTCTGATTTTTACCTATGAGCCCTGCTCTTGCAATTAAGGACGCTTGACCTTAAGCCATCCTGATTTAATGAACGCAATCAACTGTGTGTTTCTTCCTCTGCCCTCCCCAACCCCTGCCGGTACTTTAAAGAGGTACTGTGATATGAAGGATATAATCTCTATGAATTTTGTCATTCAGAGGATAAGTTGATTAGGGAGTGTATTACTTTTACATTGCTGGGACCAAAATACCTGACATTGAAGACTAAAGGAGGAAGGATGTATTTTAGCCCATAGTTTCAAAGGATAGCTCATCCCACAGCCCTTGGGTCACAAGAGCAAACATGTTTATTTTCCAACATCATGTCATCATCCACAGAGTTCACACTTGAGGACCACACAATTTAAGATTTTACACTGAGCCACGCTCATATTCATAGCTATTCAGGACCATGCACAGCCCATGGGCCATGAGTTAGAAACCCCTGGTACATCCTGATGGTGAAAGCCTGGAGGAGCAGCTCACACTGTGATGTCTGGAGATTATGGTGAAGGCCGTCCTTCACTTCGTGGTGGGCAGGAAGCAGTTGGAGATGCTATACCACTGCTGTAGACCACTCCACGCTGCTGGGATGAATTTCCAAACAGACACAGTTTATGAGAGCAATGGGATTTTTTTCCCTGGGAAAACTCCATCTAGAGTGGAGGAAGCTGGCGCCAATTCTAAATCCAACCAGCGATAGAAAGCAGAGATAGAGCCGGGCGTGGTGGCACACACCTTTAATCCCAGCACTTGGGAGGCAGAGGTAGGAGGATCGCCATGAGTTCAGGGGCCACCCTGAGACTACTGAGTTAATTCCAGGTCAGCCTGGACCAGAGTGAGACCCTACCTCGAAAAAACAAAAAAAAGAAAAAGCAGAGATAGAAGCCGAAGCCACCATCAGCCAGAAAACACCCCCCCCACCACCACCACCAAAATAAAAGCAGCAAGTACAAGGTGCAGGAAGCAGAACCCACCGAGTTCAAACCCCTTCACATACCTGTTGCCTGGAATTCAGATCTGCCCCCAAATACACCTTTGGGCTGGATCTCAGGATCCTCCCCCAGTGACACCTCCTCCGGCCACACAGCTGGAGACTCAAGTTACAAGCTTCATAGAGCTCCGGAGTCTATGGAGAACATAGTTAAACTACCTCAACCCCCAAAGCTCTAACACCAGTACCTTGCTTCCTCCAGCTAGGCCCCACCTCCTGATAAGGCGGTCTCAGGAACTGAAGTACTAGCAGAAATACTGGGACTGAATGAACCTCACAGCCAGAGGCTGAGTTACTGATAGCCAGGTTACCCCCTGGACTCCTGGGCCCTGAACTACAGAACTCTGATAGTTCCACTTGGGAACCTAGACCCAAAGCTTATTCCTAGGGACTGGCCAAATGCAGCAGAGTTGGGGCGAGGAAGCCGCCTGCAGTATGGTGGACAGTTCCACCCCTAGGAACCCACACTAGCCGCATGAGCAATAGAGTCACCCTCAGACACTGCGCGTCAAAGGGGATGCTCCTGTCCAGATGAGTGACCTGGGGTTGGTGCATGAGGGGGAAGGCAGGGATTGACCAGTGTGATCGTCTTTGGGTGCCAAGGAGATGCTGTTGTCTTTATTCAGAGTGAGACTTGAGCAAACACTGACTGCTACTTTTCTCACTAAGGGTGGAACCAATACCACAATGCCTGGATAATAAACACAAAATACCTCTATTTTGTTTATGGTTTCTCTTGTTGATTATATTGCTGTTGAAAAGGAAGAACCCCTTTGGTTAGTGGACATGTGTCTGAATGGAAGTGCCTGGCTCATGGCAACATGCCAGGAGACCAGTATGCTTTTAGAATAAATCCGATCTGTCCATCATCTTGGATACTGTTAGGCAGGCTTTCTTAACCTTAGTTCCATGAACTCTTACAACCAGGTGATTCTTCATTCTGGGGATAGGAGGACAGGCTGCCTGTGCATTGTAGGCTGCTTAGTACCATGTCTGATCTCTCTGCAAGATCGCATCCCCCTTCCCTGCATCATGTCAGTGGAACACATCTCCAGACATTGCCTAATATCCTCGGAGGAAAAATTGTCCCAGTTGGAACCACAGCTGAACAATGAGCAGTTTAAGAGTCAGCTTGGCCCTCTGTGGCTTCACAGTCCAGCTGGGAGAGCTTACCCAAGATACATGAATACCAGGCAGGGGCGATGACTCAGCGGGTAAAATGCTGGCGGCAAAGGGTGAAGATCTGAATTTAGATTCCCAGGCACAGTGGCACACATCTCTAATCCCAGTGCTCCTATAAGCAAAATGGGAGGCCGATGCAGAAGATTCCCAACAGGCTCCTGAGCCAGCCTGGAAAACGCAACAGTGCACAAGAGACCCTGACCTATGGCAAGAGATGAGGACCAACATCTGAGCTTGTCCTCAGACCTCCACACAGGTGCTGAGGCACGTGCGTGCTCACATCCATACACATGAATGCACACAAAGCTTTTCAAAGAAGCATGGAGATTCATGGATATTGTGTAAAAGTTAGCTTGGGTACCACATACTCAGCAGATATGTAAAATTAAAGGCAGAGGGCTGAAGCGATGGCTTAGCTGTTAAAGCACTTGCCTGCAAAGCCAAAGGACCCAGGTTCGATTCCCCAGTACCCATGTAAACCAGATTGCAAAAGGTGGCACATATGTCTGGAGTTAATTTTCAAGTGGCCTGAGGCCCTGGAGCACCCATTCTCTCTGTCTCTATCTGCTTCTTTCTCTTTCTCTCTCTCTCAAATAAATAAATTAAATATTATTTAAAAATTAAACACAGAGAGGAAGGTCAGCTGGCATCATGAGGAGAAGCTGGGAGCAGAAGTAGCGTTGGAGGATGGGGAGGATGTTGGAGGACACCTCAGCTTACACAGTAGAAATGAGTATCTGGGTCACAAACCTGTGTGTGTTCTGTGCTCAGTGCAGTGGACATGGTGAGAAGTAGAGGCCGAAGGATGGCCCGGGGTCGGTCGCCCTGAGGCATAGTCCTTTATCCCACATTCCCCTGATCGCTAAAAAATTACATCCAGGCTCATAGTTCTAGAAACTGGGCCCTATAAGGCATTTGATGTAAACCTATTCTTCCCCTCTCCTCATGTGATCAAGTTTAATAATAAAGTATCTGCTAGTCCATGAAACTCAGACTCCATGCCCCCCCCACTAGGAGCTCTACTTGATAGTATTCTTAATTCAAATAATTACCTTAAGCATGTGACGTCCTCCCCATATCACAGGCTCTGTTGCTAAATGCTTAGCAAGCATCTCCTCATTTATTTCCACAAGAAGCCGAGTTGCAGGACACTCATTCTCGCTTGTGCATATGAGGAAAATTATGGCATAGAGAGGTTATTCCTTGAACATACCCAAACTTAGGCAACTAACAAGTGCTTTAAACGGGATTCGAGTCCAGGTGGCCTGGATCCAGAGGCTGTGTGTTGAACGATGCTGGGTGTGCTCCTTCTCCACACAAGCCGACGGCTCTGGCCTGTGTGGCGGGGCTGGCACAAAGCCACGTGGATAAAAGCAGCAAGTGGGAGGGACTGAAAGGATGGCCATTTCACACTCCAAGCCTCAGGAATCCCTACTGGCCAGAGGCCTGGGCTCATGGGGCATTTATATTCGGGGGGGCCCAGTGGAAAAGATGTCATGGTTCACACCGTTAATCCCAGCACTCAAGAAGCTAAGGTAGCAGGATTGCTGTGAGTTCAAGGCCAGCTTGAGCTACAGCAAGATCCTGCCTTAAAAAAAAAAAAAAAATCAGGCTGGAGAGATGACTCAGCAGTTAAAGCGTTTGACTGAAAAGCCAGAGGACCCAGGTTTGATTCCCCAGGACCCATGTAAGCCAGATGCACAAGGTGGTGCCTATACTTGGAGTTTGTTTACAGTAACTAGAGGCCCTGCCGGGCCCATTCTCTCTCTCTCTCTCTCTGTCTCTTCCTCTCTCTCAAATAATAAATAAAATGTTTTTTAAAAAAATCTAAGCAAGTCAAAATATAGGAAAGAACCTCAGTGTTGGAAGAAATCACACTTATAAAACTTAGGCATTACTGTTAGAAATATGTCTTCCTTTAGTCTGTCTCTTTTTAAATGAGATCTTTTGAATTGATCTTATTTTCAGATCTTAGAGACGAAGGTATTCAGCTTCTACTCTTCATGATACCCAAGTACAGCACATTCATCTGATGATGTTTAAAGGGAAAGAATGCCTTTGTTTGTATTAGTTCCTTTTCATTGGCATCATGGAATGTCATCCTCATAGAGGCTTAGGAGCAAAACTGCTTATGAGGCAGAAGAGTTTACGTTAATCTTTTCATCCCCTTCCTTTTATTATTGCCTGGTGGGGTAAAAGATGTTGTAATCCTGTTTAACAGATGAGGAACCAGAGGCACAGAGAAATGCAGCCAGTAGCCCAAGGCGGCAGAGGCTGCACTTAGGTAGATAACCCTCCTAAACCCGCCTGGTGGCTGCTCAGTGCCCGGCTGACTGCGGAGGGAGGCGGACCCGCTGCCTGCCTGGCTGCTACCTGCGGGCTGGGAGTCCTGGCTCTGTCTTGAGCCAGGCTGGTGCATGCTGCCCAGCCCACGTCCCGTCACCACAGGTCCCGACCCACAGCACATCCTTTCCATCTCTCTGCCGCTCCCCTACCAGAGAGCAAGGCTGACATCTCTTACAAGATGTTACTTTCTGGCAACTTCTTTGGCCTCTTCTAGTCCCTCCGCTTTTTTCATGTGTAAAATCCAATCAACATGACCGGCTGTCTACTGCTGAGAACATCTCTCTTTTTAATTTGTTTTTTGTTTTTTGTTTTTTGGTTTTTGGTTTTTGGTTTTTCGAGATAGGGTCTCACTCTAGCTCAGGCTGATCTGGAATTCATCTGTAGTCTCAGGATGACATTGAACTCACAGCAATCCTCCTACCTCTGCCTTCCGAGTGCTGGAATTAAAGGCGTGCACCACCATACCGGGCTAATATATTTTTTTTATTGAAAGCTTCCATAATTATTGACAATATCCCATGGTAATTCCCTACCTTCCCCCACCTTCCCCTTTGAAACTCCACTCTCCATCATATCCCCTCCCCCTCTCAATCAGTCTCTCTTATGTTGATGTCATCATCTTTTCCTCCTACTATGATGGTCTTGTGTAAGTTATGTCAGGCATTGTGAGGTCATCGATATCCAGGCCATTTTGTGTCTGGAGGAGCACATTATAAGGAGACCTACTTAAAGATCTCAGTTAAAGGGCATTTGAGTAATTTCCCGCCTCAGTCTGGCTTAAGACATGCGTGCTCAGAGAATAGTTTTCTTTGATTAGAATATTTCTCTAATTAAAAATTCCCCTGTTTCGAGCGCTTACATGGATCCTTGTGGCACTGATTAAAATTAGAGAGACTGATGTGAGTGCTTTGTACTAGAATACATATGCCAGTAGGGAAGTAAATCAGATACCTGTGTTCAGCCTAATTAATATATATTCATGTGTTTTCTAGCTGTGTTCTCTGAGTGGAACGAGCATTTGTAGTGCCCAAAACTTGGTTTTGGAATATCATTTTCCAACAAAATGAGCCAGAGCTCCTTATAGAAATGGCTGATTCTAGGGTTCAGAGGAGAAAATATAAGATTAACCCAGAGCACCATTAGTGTCAGAGAGTACACAAATGTTCAGGAGAGAGAGAGAGAGAGAGAGAGACTGAGAGAGAGATGAAAACATTGCTCAGGGACAGCAAGGCCAATAAAAGACCCGTGGTTATCAAAGCTGCTGCAAAATTATTAACAAAGTAAATTGATACGGTGCTGGATTATAACCCAAGAATAAAATATCATGAGACCATGCTAATGTAAGTAAATGCAGAGAAGAAATAGAAATTTTTTAAGGAAACTGGGTATAGGCTGGAAAGATGGCTCAGTAGTTAAAGGTGTTTGTTCTCAAAGCCTTTCAGCCTGGGTTCACTTCCCAAGCCACCCACATAAGCCAGGAGAAAAAAAAGTGGCACAAGTGACTGGCATTTGTTTGCAGTGGCAAGAGACCCTGGTATGCATTTACACATACAAACACACACACACACACACACACTCACACAAATAAATTAAAAAAAAAAAAGCTGTGTATGGTAGCACACGAGGGGAGAGCAGGATCCCTGAGAGTTAAGTCCAGCTTAGTTTACAGAGTGAGTTAGTTCCAGGTCATCCTGGGCTAGAGTGAGACCCTGCCTGCTTCCAAATAAATAAATAAATAAATAAATAAATAAATAAATAAATAAATAAATAAATGAAGTTCTTTATATAATTCCAGTTCATAAATAGAGATAAGATGAGGAAAATACAAAGTCGTCAATATAATACTACAGTAAATTTCCCCAGGCCAGATTTCTTGAAAGCTGACAGTAGGACAAAATGTTGAGAAATGGTGTATTTCTGGACTAAAATGTAGCTCTGTCAAAGTAGTTACCGTGGTGGTCATCACGTGTGTTTGCAAATTCTTCGATAAATCTCTCCTTCAGTCATGTGACACTGGTATTCTCATATGAGGCAAGGGATTCTGCCCCTCCAGGGTAATCTTCCAAAAATTCACAACCATAAATCATAACTACGAACCAAAATGCCTAGCAAAACTTTTCAAAAACGCCAAACTCGGGCTAGAGAGATGGCTCAGTGATTAAGCGCTTGCCTGTGAAGCCTAAGGACCCCGGTTCGAGGCTCGGTTCCCCAGGTCCCACGTTAGCCAGATGCACAAGGGGGCGCACGCATCTGGAGTTCGTTTACAGAGGCTGGAAGCCCTGGCACGCCCATTCTCTCTCTCTCTCTATGCCCCCCCCCTCTCTGTTGCTCTCAAACAAATAAAAACAAAACAACAACAAAAAAGCCAAACTCATGAAAGAATGAGAAGAAGGAAATCTGAGAAACTGCTCTAGATGGCAAGAAACTAGGAAGTGTGAAGACTAACCACAGGGTGGTGTCCTGGCTCAGGAAAGGGTCACTAGTGGAAAAAGGGGGAAATATGAATAAAGTTCTAGTTTTACATAATGTCCCAATGTTAATTCCTTAGTCTATAATTGTACTATGATTATGTAAGATTTTAGCAATAGGAAGAAACTGGGTTAAGGGCATACTTTGCAAGTATACTATTACTTCTTTGTAACTCTTCCATAAGCCTGGATTATTATGAAATTTAAAAAATTGGGGGGGGGGGCTGGGAAGGTAGCTTAGTCTATAAGTGCCTGTGGGCTGGAGAGATGGCTTAGCAATTAAGGCACTTACTGACAAAGCAAGGACTGGCAAAGGACCCAGGTTCGATTCCGCAGTAGCCACGCAGAGACAAATGCACAAGGTGGGGCATGCATTTGGAGTTCGTTTGCAGTGGCTAGAGGCCCTGGTGCACCCATATTCTCTCCCTCCCTCCCTCTTTCTCTCTCCCTCTCTTAAATATGTAAATAAATAAAATACCTTTAAAAACAACTTTATAAATGCCTGCCTCACAAGCATGAAGTCCCGAGTTAAATCCCATCACCCACATAAATGTTGGATGTGGCAGTGTGTGCTGATAATCGCACACTGGTATAATCCCACACTGCATGGGGGGGCACTGAGACAGATGAGTCCTTGGAGCTCTCTGGCCATTCTCTCTAGCCTAATCAGTGAGCTTAGACCAATGAGAAAACCTGTCTCAAAAGGTGGTAAACAAAATACCTGAGAAAGACACATGAGTTTATCCTCTGGCCTTCATGCACACACATAAAACACACACACACACATACACACACACGAGATAATTTTAAAACTTGAAAATACCTCTTGTTGTGTGGTAGTGCATGTGTGAAATTCCAGCACTCAGGAGGCTGAGGCTGGAGGATTGCAACAAGTATAAGGCCAGCCTGGACGGAGATCAAGCCAGTCAGACCTATATTGTGAGACCCTGTCACAACAAAAAACAAAACAAATAAATACAAGAGAGAATTTATTTTTCTTGTTTTACTTTTCTTCAGCTTTATTTTGCAGACCCCCTAGGTCCACCTTCCACTGACTGTGAGCTAAACATCATAGCATTATATAACTCTAAAGTGAAAAGTCTACATTTGAAATTCTCGGTTTGAAAGAATCATATTATTTGTTGATGTATGGATGAAAAATGAACAGAAAACGATGGAGAAGATTGAGATGTTACCGAAATATATTCAGCACATGCAGGCTTGTAAATTTCTGTTCATTTTTTTAAAGGAACTGCCTTACTCTGGGCTCTGAGGTTGTGGTTTGTAAACACACAGGGGACCATTTTCTCAAACATACTCATAAGTTTAACTGTAGAACAAAGTCCTCCAGGACTGTGCCACACTTTGTGTGTGGATATTTCACTGCAGATAAACTGGGATCTGGTGTTTACTCATGGTTTCCTAACTTTAAAACAATCGAAGATTTTATTATTTTTTATTTCTGGCAACTTCATTCATGCATATCTTTGACCATAGTCACCCCTTACTAACCTCTCTTGGATCCCTCCCACTGAACGCTCTTCTGCCTCACAAGGAGGGGGGTGGGGGAGAATATGAATGGGCACACCAGGGCCTCCGGCTTCTGCAAACAAACTCCAGATGTATGTGCCACTTTATGCAACTGGCTTTCCATGAGTGCTGGGAAATCGAAACAAAGTCCTTAGGCTTTTCAGGCAGACACCCTAACTGCTGGGACCTCTTTCCAGCCCCCTACTCCCTCCCATTACCTTCTTTTGAGTGTGGGTGACCTACTGAGTTAAATTACTGTTCTTGCATGAGCAGGGTCAGGGGTTACATACCAGTGCCTACACCAGAGAAGAACCTGGCCCCTTCTCCCTTGGCAACAATTAACTCCCAATAACTCTTCAGAGGGGGAGTGGGATCTCGTGAGCTCCTCCGGGACGGAATGTTGATGAGCTCAGTCTTGCGCAGAAAACCACAACTGCTGTGGATTCATGAGTGTGACTGACATGTCCATGTCCAGAAGACAACCTTTCCACACAGCACTCTTCTGCATTCACCAGCTCTTAACGTTTTATCCACCGCCTCTTCCACTAAGCCCAGGTCAAGGTCTCTTAAAATTAAGGTTAGAAGACCTACGAGACTGTCCTGAGTTCCCCAGGTCAGAAGGTCAATCTCATATGCAGGAATTAAGTTGTGTTGTGGGGTGTGTAGTGCATGAAAAGTGTGTGGCTATTATTAGTTTTGTTTTGTTTTTTCCCTTAGGAAAACCTTTGAAAGCAATAGCTGATTCTCTTGAGGTAGTATGGAAACATACAAGTAGCTTTTGAGCGAACAAGTCTGGTTTTACTGATTCCCCCCCCCCCGGGACACTTTTTCTTTTTAAAGAAATTATCTTCCCTGAGGATACTTCTTACATCACGTCAGTATGTTTTAATTAGATGATGAGAACACTGGAGAAAGTTTGAGGTTCTTTCTGTGCATTAAAAATATAAATCCACACATATTACTCAGAAAATTCCAGCAGCTTTTCCTCAAATTTTGTTCCTGAAAGAAGTCATTCAGGAGGGATTCTCAACTTTCAAATGTATTGCTCAGATTTGTTTGTTTTTTTTCAGTCATTTAGTCATCAGGAAAGAAAATGCATAAACCAGTCAAATTAAACTTGGCTGTCTAATCACTGCTACAGAGAGGCATGCCCATCCAGAGCTCCGATGTAGGCTTCATTCACTACCCAGCACCTCACAGGTCCTCAATGAAAGTGCTCATCTTGGCTTAATATCCCAGGTTTTATTGACATATAATTGACAAGGACAATTGTATATACTTAATGTATACAATGTGAAGCTTTGATAGATAGATACATCATTAATCAAGGTGTTAACATGCCCATCACCTCATGTACAGATGTGTGTGTGTGTGTGTGTGTGTGTGAGAGAGAGAGAGAGAGAGAGAGAGAGAGAGAGAGAGAGAGTGTTTGAGGATACTTAAGGTCTACCTTAGTAAATTTCAAGCATGCAGTACACTATTAATTGTGCTGGTCAGTACCCATTGTCAGCATGACTGGGTTTAGACTCACCTAGGTGACACACCTCTGTGTATCTGGGAGGGCTTTTCCAGAGAGGTTTAACTGAGGAGGGAAGACCCACCCTGAATGTGGAGAGCTATTCCCATGGACTGTGGTGCTGAACTGAACATCAAAAATAACAAAGGAAGGGCTGGAGAGATGGCTTAGCGGTTAAGCGCTTGCCTGTGAAGCCTAAGGACCCCGGTTCGAGGCTCGGTTCCCCAGGTCCCACGTTAACCAGATGCACAAGGGGGCACACGCATCTGGAGTTCGTTTGCAGAGGCTGGAAGCCCTGGCGTGCCCATTCTCTCTCTCTCTCCCTCTATCGGTCTTTCTCTCTGTGTCTGTCACTCTCAAATAAATAAATTTTAAAAAATTAAAAAAAAATAACAAAGGAAGCAAAGCAACCTGAGCAGCAGCATTCACCTCTCTCTACTGGTACCAGATGGAGGGTGACCATCTGCTCACACTCCCACCTCCATGTTCTCCGTGATTCCATCCCCTTGTGTCTCCCCTCAAACGGTGAGCCAAAATAACTCCCTCCTTTAAGTTGCTTTCGTCAGATACTTGTCTCAGGAAGAAGACAAACCATTGGTGAGTTGTAGCTATCACGCTGCTCCTTTGACCCCCCAGAATGTAGGGATCTCTTAACTTACTCAACTCAATGCTCCACTTCTTTCACAGCCACACAGCCAGCCCCTGGCAGCCTCTGTTCTCCTCTGGTTCTGTGAGTTCAACTTCTTTAGATTCCACTTAGAAGTAAGGTGGTGTCGTATTTATCTTCCCGTGTTTGGCTTTATCTCACTGGACATATTTAGTCCTTCTGAATCCTCTCCATTGCCACAAATGGTAGGATTTCATTTGTTTTAAAGTCTAGATTATCCTCTGTTGTTTATAAGTACCACGTTTTCTTGATCCATTCATCTGCTAATGGACACATAAGTTTTCTTGACCATTATGAATAGTGTGCAGTAAACATAGGATTGCAGAAAACACTTTGTCATATGGATTCATTTCCTTTGGATATATACCCAGAAGTGGGATGCTGCATCATATGGTAAATCTATTTTTAGTTTAGTTTTTTTTTTTTTTTTTGAGGAACGCCATACTGCTTTCTTTAATAGTAGTACCAGTTTACCTCCTGACTGTCAGTATGCAAGGTCCACCTTCCCTCAATACCCGAGTGAGCATGTGTCTTTTGATAATACTTAATATAAGGTGTTACCTCACTGTGAATTTTACATTGTGTGTGTGTGTGTGTGTGTGCGTGTGTGTACGCATGCACATGTACTTGCCTCTTACCACTGCAAACAAACATCAGATATGAGTGCCCCTTTGTGTGTCTGGTTCATATGGGTACTGGGGAATTGAACTTAGGCCAGCAGACTTTACAAGCGTTTTTAAGTCCAAGCCATCTTCCCAGCTCCTCACTATATTTTTGATTTGCATTTTTCTGGTGTTTAATGTTGTTCAACACCTACTCCCTATGTGTTGTCCATTTGCATGTTGTCTCTAGAAAAGTGTCTTATTTAGGTCCTTGGCCTTTTCGTGAGACAGATTCTCATGCAGCCCAGGCTGGCGTTGAACTCCCAGTCCTCATGCCTTTACAAGGAAGTGGAGCTACACATAGGCATGTGCCATTGTGTTCCACTCCTCTTTGCCCTTTGAGACGTGTATTTCTTTTGCTATAGAGCTCTATCACTTTCTCATGCATTTTGCATATCAATCTCCTATCATTTGCATTTTTCCAATATGTCTCATTTCTTCACGAGGCTTTTTAGTATGTTGTAGTTCTTCTCATTTCTACTTTTGTAGCCTATGCCCTTGGAGTCATATTCATAAAATCATCACTTTGCCTAACCTTTATTACCCCCAAAGTGAGAGGAGTCAGGGAATACGATCATGAAAGTCCTTTTTTATATCAAAAGCTTTGATAAGCATATGATTTTATTCTGTAAGCCGAGGAGCTGTTCAGATGGCTGTGAGGTGCTCTGAGTGCCTCCCGAAGCAGGATGGAGTCAGTAGCACAGTCTGTGGGATAGTGGTCTACCAATGCAGTGACCTTCACTAGGTAGAGCAATCATGTGGAGTTTGATTGCAGTGGCTGAGGCCCTGGCATGCCAATGATCTCTCTCTCAAAAATAAAGTACAGTAAAATAGAAAGAATTGCAATCCTAATACAGCTGTGTTGAGATTAGGAGGTCAAGGGAGGGAGAGGAGTCTGAACAGAGGGTGTGTAAGCCAAGAGTAGGTACTTGGCCTTATCCCAGGAGTTGTCAAGGAAGGGATTTAAGGGTTCTTGAGAGAAAGGGGGTGTCCACTGACTTTCTATTTTTATTCCTCTGCCTTTTCTTGCCCTGACCTGCCCTTATGTGGACTTTTTCTGGGGAGAAGAGAACAAACATCTATTTACCACAGGTAGGGCACTAACGACAGACAAAAGAAATGGTTATACCCAAGTCTAGCTTGGTGAACCAGTGATCTAATTCGGGTTACGAGCTGTGTCACTGAAATGGTCACCCCCGCATAGGCGATGACTCACAAAAGCTACACATCCCTGGAGCTCACTGCACGACTTGCAGACTTCTTAGTGCCTGCCTTCCCCAACAATTGCTAGTGCTTCTGCTAGCATAGGGAAGTGCCTTGGGAATCTTAAAAGCTTCAGGATCTTCCTTCAACATGTGGATCTGTTAAATCTTGAGCCTTGTAAGTGCCATGTATGTCCTGATTCTCCATGATGGAATGTTTAATTTCTGGGGAAATTGCTACATAACACTCAGATACATTTTACTCACTTTGTACCAGAACCCTTTCCTACTTCTTCCGTCCTAGTTCATCAGTGTTTCCTCCTGGAAGTCTTCCCCCAGTCCTTGGTAGCTGTAGGAGGGGATGTTTTTAGGTGCACCTTTAGCATGGGTCCCCCCATCATTAATACTTAGTACACTGTTTTATATTTTGGTGTCTGTTGCACTTTGGGACCTTTAAGCTTGAGATCAGGAAATATGTTTGTTTGTCTTATTACATCCCTACCCCTTAGGCCCAGATCAGGACAAGATACTAAATGCTAGATGTTAAATGAATCAACAGACATACAAATGTACAAATCTATGGCTTACGTTGAATATGAATTAGGGAACTCAGGAGACTTTCCACATTCTATTCCAGAAATTTTCCAGTGGGATCATCACAGTGGAAACCAAATAATAATCCATACTTGCTACGGAGCATAAATTACTGTTTGTCTTATATCCCAAGAAATCATTTGTATAGTAAGAAGGAAGGTCAGTAGAAACTCGGGGCAAGAGGAAATCACTGGCATTCAATACAAGATTTCAATCTTGGAAATAAATAATAGCAACAAGTATTTATCTCTCTACCACAAATGCAAACTTAAATAATTTAATGAAGTATCTGAGTGACAGATTTTTCTTGTGTGTTTATGTTTGGATATCAATACAATAACTATGTGTAGTTCATACATATTCTTAATTGCATGTTATCAAATTTATGGTATTCTGGTACTTTTTTTTTTTTTCTTTTTCAAGGTAGGGTCTCACTCTAGCCAAGGCTGACCTGGAATTCACTATGGAGTCTCAGGCTGGCCTGGGGCTCACAGCCTCCTAAGTGCTAGGATTAAAGGCGTGTGCCGCCACACCCAAGCCCTGTCACTTTTTAAGTAGTAAAGTTTTTTGTTTAAACAGTCCACAGCATCTCAGTGTCCTGGTTTTCTCATAACACTGCTTGTCTCTTGTAACCATAGAGTAGTTACGGGGGTTGGATAAGCACACGGGGAGTTGAATGCCATGACAACCAGAACAGTCTAGAACCTGTCATTGATTAATCACTAGCATTGGCCTGTGCAAGGAGAGTGTGTTGCTTGATGGTGAATTTTTTGGCCTTGTTGAGACTTCTACTGACTGAAACGTATCTGGCTTTTCAACTCCATGGGTGGCTGAGTGCTTCCATGATGTCGGGGACCATCAGTGCCGTCCGTATCTCTGGTTACAATTTGGATCTAACATACAGAAGAAGACCCTTGGCTCTTCATCCCCAGTGCCTCTAAACAAGCACTCTGGTTGCTAAGGAACAGCAGCAGCATACTTTGTGTAAACAGTGGGTCTGTTGGGAATGAACGCTATGGTTTCCACCAAGCTCTCTCCCAGAAAGAAGCAGCATTTCATTTTCATCTCCATCTCCCCATTGTTAATAGTCACACTCTGACTTCAGCTTATCCCATTGGGTCAAGAGTTACCTCTGGCGAGCATCTGAAAAGATGAAGGAGAAGTTGGGATAGCACACCTGCTCTCCCAGGAACAGTGATTTGATTTTGGAAAGAAGAATTAAAAAGAAAGGAAATTGTGTAAGGGGGCTGGAGAGATGGTGCAGCAGTTAAGGCACTTGCCTGCAGAGCCTAATGAGATGGGTTCGATTCCCCAGTACCCATGTAAAGCCAGATGCACAAAGTGGCTCATACATCTGCAGTTTGTTTGCAATGGCTGGAGGCCCTTGTGCACCTATATATTCCTATTCCTATTCTCTCTCCTTTCCTTACCAATAAATAAATAACTATTTAAAAATATTTTGAAGAGGGAAATCCACCTTTACCATTGCTTGAAAAGTTGCCATCTTTTTGGGGTAATGCCTTTGTCCCATGGCCCCTCTGTAGCTCCCTGTAGTAACAAGGGTCACCATTTCTCCTTTGCAAACAAGGAAATTAACCAGCTTATATTGGAAGAATGAGAATTAAACTCTCAGGGAACATGGAAAATGTGCCAGAATTTCTAGACCTTATTACTTGGAAAAACCGGGCATTTTCTGAAATGCCCTTATCTAGGCCGTTTAAAAGAGAACCAATTCAATTTTTTTTACGTTAAAAAGAGCATTGAAACACGGCAGGCATTTCTACTAGCTCTTAAGATTCGTTCAGTGTAGCAATTTAGGGTGACTTAATTAAAAAAACAACTGACAATATCATTAAGCTGGTGAGCAAAATAGAACTAATTTAGACTGGAATCCTACCTCTAGGCTGCAGAAAGCTTTGGTTCAATATTTAAGCTTGTTTCTTTTTGTACTCAGGCCAGCATTTAGCAGCGTTGGTTGTTTGCTCTATCCTTAAATAGGAAAATTTTCTGAAGAAATGAAAATTGAAGGGAAATAATTGACCTTGAATTATACAGTATCAAGATTACTGTGTCAAACACTGATTTAAACAAGATGTTCCCAATATTCAGAAAATTACATGAGGCTCACAGCCAGGAGGCCCAAATCCCATCTTGGCTCTGTGATATAGACTGCTTAACCTGAGAGGTAGAGCAACCCAACTCACCTCAGTATTTCTGGCTAGGACCTAAGCACTGATAAAGGCCATCGAGAATGTCAGCGTTAATGATAGGTATTTATTTTAAGCATGTTTACTTTTCTCTCAAATACACTTGAACTGCGCGGGGCTGATGTGATTCTTTGACGGACAGCCAGCAGAGTCTTCCTTGTGCCTGGCCGTCTTGAGCAGGGAATTGTCACCTGGGCAGCCCTATTCCCGTGATGATTGGGAGGGCCATTATGACATCCTGGCCGCTTTGAATCCTATATAGATGCCTTGAGGAAGCTAACGGAGCCTCAGCTTCTGGCTTCAACTCCTGCTTTTAGAAGGCCTTATTCCAATCACAGGCTGAACCCATCCTGGATGATGAGCCTCAGTGACCTCTAGATGACCTTGCTGACTGATGCTCCCAAGGTCCCTATTCCTGGCTGCTCTGTACCTGTATTTTATACTCTTCAATTAGGTCAGGAACAAAGCAACCCCATTCTTGATGAGCTTGTGATTGGCTGATACCTGCACATAGCTCATGACTGGTTCTTATTCAAACCTTGTGGTCAGTCCTGATATGAGACTTGTGAATTGTCTTGTTGAAACTGGAAGCTGTACTGTGATCAGTGCAAATTATAATCCCATGTTTTCAAGTGCCACACCCCCTTTGGGCTCGATAACCAGGCTGCTCCCTACACTCTCTAATTAGTCCGGGAGGCCTTTCTTCTTTATGTCACCTGCCCCTATCAATGCTTCAACATTAGATCCCAATAAAGTCCCTTCCCAAGTGTTATTTTTCCTACTTTCTGTCTTTATCATGGGTGGGGCCGGCTGTGCTGCTTGCATGAAAAACACACAGGAAATGGCCGAAGACTTTCTGAGATCACCAGGAGCCACAGGTCGGGCGGCTCAGAGTGGTGACAGTGAGAGATGCTCAGCGTGCCTAGCAGGCCCTGAGAGCCAGACGCCTGATGCCTGGGCCTTAGAGCTGTCAACGCATGCAGAGGCTTCCAAGACCTCAGGGTACCAATACCCAGAATCCTAGCATGCGAAGTCCAGATAGATGAGAGCTCTAGAGAGTAAAGGGCCAAAATTTTCAAGAAGCTTAAGAGCAGAGGGGGTTTTGAGGAAGCGAGCAACAGTGGAGAAGCTGTGAGTGTGGAGGGAGAGACGCTGTGAGAAGCTTAGAGGTCGGAGCTGAGGCGGCAAAGACCAGAAGCATTGCTGTCTAGAAGGGTTCCAAAGACATGGCCGCCAAGGGTCCTGGCTCTCCACCTGGCTGCACGGGCGTGGGTACGCTGAGCTCCAGGCATTAAGTCTCTAGTTCAGGGCCTAGAGCTAAAAGCCCCTGGGTTTGGAAGTCCAGCCTGTAGACCTCTGGAACCCAAGACCATCAACAGTGAGGAAGCTTCCGCCTGCCTACCCAGGACTTTCTTTCTGGTTAAACAGCACCACCAGCCATGTGTGATCATCCCAGGCGAAACACTTGAATTTCTCTGGAGCAGGTGAATTCCAAAGTCCCTTCCAGGCCTAAAATTTAATTATGTGTTAATATCTGGGCTCAGTTGGCTCGAGTGGAGTCAGTTGGCAAAATTCAACTGAAAGTAATGCCTGCAACTGAGTGTTGAGCATGTATTCTAATTGCCTTAATGCATGATTTCACTTAATCTCCACAGCAGCGCTCATTATCACCTCACTTTTATGAAGAGGCAGGTGAGGAGAGACAGTCAGTATATCCCAGGAGAGCTCTGAGTATGGTTACATTTAAGGTGATCAGATCCGCAGTGAGGGAACTGTGTCCACCACCATCTCCTCTGCTGGTTATTCAGAACCTGTCAGTGACCAAGGTTTGCCCTGTGTAGTAGCTATGAACCCGTCCCATTGCTTTCCACAGGAATCTGGACTCGGTGGCAGCAAAATGCCTTTTCGTCAATCCACGGTGAACTCTCAGTGTCAAAGGCAAAGGAAGCCTGTGGAGACTCTTGTAAGACTCTTTGCACTGTCAGTAGTGTGACGTCAAAGGGAGGCCCATGTATGGAGTGTCACTTGTCAGGCATTTATGAATCTGCATACCTATAAAGATAGGCAGGATCTGGGAATACCTTCAAAGGAGCAGCCTTGAGTTCTCCCAAGATGCCACTTATCTGGTGGCCTCTTCATCTGAGATGCGCAAGGCTAGCCTAACTGTTCAGTCAAGGGTGTAGTGCTGTTGGTGTCTTACAAGTCAACGAGCCACTTGAAGGCATTTGGCCTTTTACGGCTCTCCACAGTGGCTGAGATGCTATAGTGAGTGCAAGGAGCTACGTGGCACGTGTCCTCACAAAACATGGAATTTAATTAGGTAGATGGTATGTGTATATGATGTACATGAAGAGATGAGTAGTGTCAGATACTATGTTGAAAAATAACATAGAAATTGCAAGTTAGAACATACCTGAAATTATGGATGTAAAGATTTAATCTCAGCTAGGTGTAGTACCATACACTTATAATTCCAGCATTCAGAAGGTAGAGGCGGGAAGATCAGGAGTTCAAGACCAGCTCTATCTACATAGTGAGTTTGAGGACAGGCTGGGTTACATCATGAGACCCTGTCTCATAAAAGGGGGTTTAGAGCTTAGTAATCCTAATACACACACACACACACATATGTGTGTGTACATAACCAAATATATGTATAACAAAACCTTTTTAAATTCCTATTCATGTGATTTAAGCAAGAAAATCCCTCTGAACCTTGGTTCATAAAATAGAATTCTGGGGTTGGAGAGGTGGCTTAGTTGCCATTCAAGCATGTAGGACTCTTAAACTACTAAGTTACACTCCCCAGAACCCACATGAAGGAAAGAAAATCTAGGCATGGTCATGCACATTTATAGCCCTAGTCCATAGGGGGCAGTTGGAGACTCTCTGGGGCTCACTGAGCCATGGCTGTCCTGGGTTGGAAAAAAAACACCCTGTCTCAAGGCAATATTTGGTTGAGCTTTAGAATATGGAATCCAAAGTTCTCCGCTGTCCTCTACATGCAAACCATGAGGCATGTGTTTTTATACACATGCATGCATATACCATACATCACACATACCACATCATATACTGGTGACATACTCTATACACACATGCAAAAATAATAGGATTAAAATTAATAATAGGAGCTGTAGAGGTGGCTCAGTGATTAAAGGCCTTATGGCCTGGGCTTGAGTTCTTGGTACAAGCATAAAGCCAGATGCACAAAGTGGCACATTCATCTGGAGCTCGTTTGCAGTAACAAGAGATTCCGGTGCACTCATATTTATTCATATTTTCTGTCTCCTTGAAAATAAATAAATAAAATATTTTTAAAAGTTAAAAATGGAATCCTGGCAAAATCTAAACTTTAAGAGTAAAATAGAAATCAAATAAGCGAATGAATAGAGATACATTTCCCAGCATCCTCATGTTTGGGCTGTCATTTGTGACAGAAGTGAAAAGATGTTCACCAGAAGCGTCCAGCTCAGGGCCCTCAGCATGCAGTGTCAGATCAAGCTGCCTGCTGCCTTCCCTCCTCTGCAGATAGGGCCAGCCACATCGCTTACTTTGGACAGCAAAACATGGCGAAATGGACCTTTGTTGTTTTGAGTGAAAATCTTTAAGAGCCTCTGCGTGAGTCACTGCTTTCCTGCTCTGCTCTCTGACACAGTCACTGAGGAAACAGAGGCCAGCCTGCAGGCCTTTAAGTAGCTCTGGTGAGTAGAGCTCTCTGAAAGCTAATGCTGAGTGTGGAACATAACAAGAAAGAAATTTGTCACGCTGATGTCATGAAACTTGGCTTTTACTAGTCATAATCTCCCATCGCACCCTGGCTAGAGCACCCGTCACTCATCCCGAATGCACCTTGAACACCTGTATGTGTTTAAGTTATATTAGTACTGACTGCTACATATCAGAGTTATTTGTATCTTCGTTAACTTTTAAATTTTTATTTATTTATTTAACAGAAACAGTAGGAGCTCAGGGCTTCTGGCCACCGCAAACGAACTCCTGACACGTGTGCCACCTTGTATATCTGGCTTTATCTGGGTACTGGGGAATTGAACCTGGATCCTTTGGCTTTGTAGGCAGACGCCTTAACCTCTAAGCCATCTCTCCAGCCCTGTGTTAACTTTTTAAGCTCTGAAAACAATGTTGGCCTCCAAGCAGTCATAACTTTTATATTTTCCTGGATTTATGCTACCTACACGCACATAGAATAGAACTGTTTTTTTTTTTTTTTTTTTTTTTTAGCTATTCCTGTTTTTAAAAACCAGTTTAATTGATGTGACATTGATCAGGGCAAAAATTCTTGTCAATCATGACAATCATAATAATCATTCCAGTAAGGGTTGGAAAGGGAAGTTGACTGTAACCAAAGGCAGGTTCCTTCATTGTGTGTATACATCTTTAATAGTTTGTAGGTATTTCAACTATATGGTTTATCGGGTCAGTCACATGTGTATTACTAGTCCACACCTACTACAACAAAATCATACCCGAGCCTTAAAATGTGTGGGGTGTAGGAGGTCAAAGCAAATTCTTGCTCGTGTCTCAAACTCCTACTCTTCTTGCTAAACTTTTCTTACTTGGAGAAAATTGGTCCCATTTAAGGCACGTGACGGTGAAACTGTGCTTGAAAGTTAACTTAAAAAAATCTGGCGGGGGCTGGAGAGATGGCTTAGCGGTTAAAGCGCTTGCCTGTGAAGCCTAAGGACCTCGGTTCCCCAGGTCCCACGTTAGCCAGATGCACAAGGGGGCGCACGTGTCTGGAGTTCGTTTGCAGAGGCTGGAAGCCCTGGCGCGCCCATTCTCTCTCTCCCTCTATCTGTCTTTCTCTCTGTGTCTGTCACTCTCAAATAAATAAATAAATAAATAAATAAATAAATAAATAAATAAATAAAAAAACCTGGCGGGAACAAGATGAAGGGAAGAAGGCTGTAGTTAAGGTTACAACCCATCACGGTGCGCCAGGCATGGGAACAGAGCCGGGGGCAGTCAGTCACACCCAACGCAGAGAGGAAGCAGAGGGCAGTGAAAGCTGGCACCCAGCAAGCTCTCTCCTTTTATACGGTTCAGAACCCCGGCCCGTGGAGTGGCGCTGCCAGTGGAGAAGGTGGGTCGTCCCACCACAGTGAACCTAACCAGGACTGCTCCTCACAGGCCTGTGCAGAGGCTGAACTTCACCACATAGTCCCTCTCAGCTGACGCTAGGCCCTGTCATGTTCTCTATGGAAACCATCACAAGAGCCGTGCAGGGGAAGACAGTGTGAGTTAGAATGTTCGGGATGACAAATCCCCTTGGCTGCTGCTGAAAGCAAAGCTACCTTCTTTATTCAACTCTGCCCTGCACTGAAGAAGACAGGAAGCTCCACCGTCACGGATTCTGGCTGAGGCAGCCATCCAACTGAGGGCTCACATGCATCCTGTTGAATGTGGCTCTCTAAATGTGTGAATCAGAGAGTACCCCTCCCCATGATGTCCTGCATGACTGGTCAGCCCACGGTGATGTTGTTGGAAGACTTGTTGGTCCCTTTTGAGTATTTAGTCTCCTTAGACTTAACAGATTAACTCACCTCTTGGGAGAAAGCTTTACCAGCCATATTGCCTGGTACTGGACCAACCACTGTTTGGGCCATTTCCTTTAATCTTTTTAATAATCCTCTGTGTGTGTGTGTGTGTGTGTGTGTGTGTGTGTGTGTGTGTGTGTGTGTCTTGTCAACTCCATATAAACTCAGACAAAACAAACATAAGGAAGGAAGGGAGGTAGACTTTGCCCTCACAAATCTTAGAGATTGAGCAGATAGGAAGTAGATTAGCCTAAGGATGCAAACCTCTTGTGTGTGTGTGTGTGTGTGTGTGTGTGTGTGTTATACTCAGACGTTCATTACCTGTGTCCGCATATGCAGAGGCCATAGAAAGATGTTGGTGCCCCATATCTCTCTTCTACCTTATTTCCCCTAGATGGTCTCTCACGGAACCTGGAGCTTGCCATCTTCCAGTTATACTGGCTGGCCAAGGAGCCCCAGTGATTCTTCTATGTTCCCCCTCACCCCAGCTTTGGGGTTACAGGTGTGCGTGGCCTTGCCCAGCTTTGTACATGAGTGCTAGGGAGTGAACTCAGGTTTTAGCGCTTGCATGGCACTCTTCTCTACTTGGCCGTCTCTGACATCCACTGTTTCAGACAGAGCACCTTCTGTGATCGTCCCCTGTGTAAAGAAGCGGGTGAGATCCTCCACATGTCCCTTGTCATGCCTGTAGATGGAGATGAGAATGAGCTCCTCTCGGGGACAGAGCCTGTGGTTTTCCATCTGCACATTTGTTGTTAATTTGAGTTTCGGTAGTTAAGTTAGGTAAATCCCCACAGCCCACATCTTTGGAACTTCACTACTTTAAATCAGTTACCCGCCTGGGTGTTTCTTTCAGTTCTCCTCCACTGCCTTCACCCACGCTCTCAATGCCTTGTCCACCATGTGCTCTGGAGGACTCACTGTTCAACTACTTCATCTCTGAAGGCCCTTTTCCTTACCTGGCCTCCCTCTGATATGATTCTTTGTATGCTATAATTATGCTGTATGTTAAAATTATATGTTGTTTAAAACATGAGGGCTGGGGAGATCTCTCAGTTGGTAGAGTGCTTGCCTGTGAGTGTGAAGACCTGAGACCCATCACCAGAACCCATATTATAAAAAAGGCAGGTGTGGTAGCACACTCTTGTAATCCCAGCACTAAAACAAACAGACATAGGCTCTCTGGCCAGCCAGGCTAGCTACTTGGCAAGTTCCAGGCCAGTGAAAGACCATGTCTCAAAAAAAAAAAAAGTGTCGGGCGTGGTGGCACATGCCTTTAATCACAGCACTCGGGAGGCAGAGGTAGGAAGATTGCCGTGAATTCAAGGCCACCCTGAGACTGCATAGTAAATTCCAGGTCAGCCTGAGCTAGAGTGAGACCCTACCTCAAAAAAGAAAACAAAACAACAACAAAAAAGAAAAAGATAGAGGCGAGGTGCAGAGATGGCTTAGAAGTTAAAGTGCTTGCCTGCGAAGCCTAAGGACCCAGGGTCAATTCCCCAGTACCGATGTAAAGCCAGATGCACAAGGTGGCATATCTGCTGTTCTCTCTCCCAAAATAATTAAACAAATAAAATACCTTAAAAAATAAGATGGGTGGCACCTGAGGAAAGACACTCCTGGTTGTTCTTTGGCCTTCCCTGCCCCTCCCCACACACAGGGACACCCAATTCCATAAGATACATACTACCAGACATGAAATCACAGATTAACCCCAACACAGCTTTACTAGGTGACTTCAGTACACTACTACTCTCTCCAGTGACCAGGTTACCCAGACAAAAAGTAAGGAGAGAATCGCTGGAGTATAGGACAGCACAGAGAAAATGGACCTAACACAGATGTGCAGAACATTCCACCTCAAAACTGTAGAGACACATTCTTCTCAGCAATCCACGGGACTGAATCTAAAATAAATCACATGTAAGGACACGAAGCAATTCGCAAGAGATTTAGGAAAATCGAACAACTTATATTTTTATCTGATCACAATGCAGTAAAGCTAGAAATCAATAGCAAGAAAAACTACAGAACACACACAAAGCCATGTGGACTAAACAACACACTACTGAACGATGCATGGGGTCATTGAAAAAAATTTAAATTTAACTCAAAACATTCCTAGAATTGAATGAAAATGAAAACACAAAACGTTTGAAAACCTATAGGCTACAATGAAGGCAGTCCTGACACGGAAGTTTATAGCTCTGAGTTCCCCAGTTCCATTCTCTCTCTGTATCAGGGGTCATCACTAAACAAGGCAGAGCTCAGTAGAAAAAGGCCTCACATAGCTTGCAAAGAAAAGTTCAGAAAGAAAGTCAGTATGAAGCCAAAATAAATGATGAAGGATAACCCTACCGTAGCAGTTGGAAGGCTGGGCTGCCCACCTTGGGCTTCCCCCTTCAAGTGTTTTCCACTTCTAGAAGACTGACAGAGAATCCCCCGTGGGTCTAAACACTTGACCACGCTTTGCTGTCACCATTAACCTGGCTGTGTCCTCAACCTTCTGCTGATTTTTAGGACCCGTTTGCAAACCTGGCAGCCCACCCATCCTGTACTGTGTTTCATGTATGTGGGTCAGCCCAGCACTATCCTTACGTCAAGTTCACATCCTCACACAATTGCGCACACCTCTTTAGGGTGTCCCTTAAAATCTGAATGCAAAGTATGTCATCTGACATCAGTGCCAAGCTGCCACCCTGTCACGGCCTTCTACCTGCCTTGCAGCTTCTAGTGTCCCCTCCACATCCCTCCCTCCAAAAGCATCTTCTGTGATCATCCTATAAAAATGAAAACTCTGTCATATCACTCCTTGGCTAAAATTCCTTCACTGTCTTCTCACTGTTTGGCATATTGAATAGAACCCTAGATTCTCACTGAAGACTGCTTGATCCAGTCCCTGACTTTACCCTGGACATCCTTTTACATCAGCCTTACCCCATTGACTGAACTATACACCGTAACAGGTACCTTCTCACTGCTGGGACAACATGGCCAGCCAAAGGTAGCATATGGAAGGAGAGGGTTTGTCACAGTCTCAAGGGCAAGTTCCGTCATGGCACGGCACAGCAGGGGCTGGCTGTCACATCTTCCCATAGACGCTGGAAGGCAGCAGCAAAAGTGAGCTAGTCCTGGCAGGGAGGGCCGTGCTACAGCTCTACAAAGCTCGCCCCCAGTAACACACCTCCCCCAGTGAGACTTCACCTCCCAAACTGTCGCAAGCTGGGCAGCGAATACTCAAAGCACATGAGGCTGTGGGAGACACTTTACACTGAGGCAACTGCATCACCAGCCACACTTCTTGTGTTCTGTATCGGTTTCTTGTGGCTGTGACCAAACACCTGACAAGAAGCACCTTCAGGGAAGAAGGCCTTAAGGCTCACAGTTTAAGAAGTCCATCATGGCGGAGAAGGCATGGCAACTGATCCACCACATCTGCAGTCAGGAAGCAGACCCCCATAGGTGCTGGCGCTTAGTTCAGTCTGGGACCTTAATGCCGTTCACATGCAGGGTGGGCTTTCCTTTTGTTACACCTCTCTGAAGATAAACTTACCCGGAGGTGTATCTCCTAAGAGACCCCAAGTCCAGTCAGGTTGATAATGAATATTAACCATCCTGCAATCCAAGCAGCGTCATTGATCCTTGTGTGCATTAAGCTCACCGTTCTCACAGTGTCAGTGGGCTTGGCATGAGCAGACCAAAGGGGAAGAATGAACGACCACAACATCACAACAGTGACCCTAATTCCTAAAGAGGGGGAGGTCAAGTCACATTTTCCCCTGAGCTCCTCTGGAGGTGAGTCCTGACTTCTAGTACCATCAGTGCCTCTGGCTCAGCTCCCATATGCCCACCACCCATTTGCAAGACAGCTGCTTATGGTGACCGGATGTAGTCTGAGTGGGGCGAAACTCTCCCTGGCAGCTTCTCCACGTCTGTCAGAGCATCTTTCCTGAGCCCTTGGCTTCATTAGCACGCTGCTGCACACTGACCTCAACTGACTCATCAGGTTATCAGCTGAGTGGGGAATGGAAATTATTTCCCGAGGCGGGGGCGGGATTCCTGGCTACATAATAGCTATCATTTATATACATTTCAGTGATGTGCAGAATGGCCCAGCTGATAGCTAGCTCCTAGCTGCGTTCTGTCTATTTCTGGCAGCATATACTGAAGCAGTGTGTTGGGAGTGTGGTTTCTAGAATGTAAGGGGAATGTGATGCCAACACCCGGAGCTGGTTCTTTCTTCTACCCCATCCGTACAGATTTTAGAAGCAGGTCTGCATCCAAAGAAGTTCAGTTTAACATCTGTTGCCTACTTTCTGGCCACATGCCCGTTCTCCATTTTTCCTCCCACCACAGTCTCCAGCTTCTAGATCGTGTCAGAGGCAGTAGCTAGATATAAATAGTCATAAGGGACTGAACTTCAGAAGGCCAAGGTCAGGGAAGCCTTTTTCCAAGATGGGCTTTTGGCCGCTTGCCTGGTTTTCCTCATCCTCTGTTCCACTCCATTTGAGGAGGTTAATGGATCAAGTAGCTGTTTTCTTCCCTCGATGGGGAAGAGGCATGGCAGTGTGGAAGGCAGCAGCTGAACAAGGGGAACTGTTTGTTCTCCTGAGATGATGAGGAGTTTCCCAGCCCAAGTTACGTATCCCTGATGACTATGGTGCCCAGACATCCCTCACAGGGTACCAGAAAGCAGAGAATCACAAGCATCAGTGGCTGTCACGGTGGACAGTGGAGAGGCGGGGAAGAAGCCGCTGCTACCTTGCTCAGGTTGGGTGATTCTGCCCCGCACTCCCTCATTCAGGGGTTCATACCGCCTCCTTTCATCCATCCCTGTCTGCACCGGAAAACAGAGGCTAAAAGCACTATAGATCGGCTGGAGAGATGGCTTGGTAGTTAGGGCGCTTGCTTGCAAAGCCTAAGGACCCAGGTTTGATTTCTCAATACCCATGTAATCCAGATGCACAAGGTGGCAAATAACTGAATATTTTTGTTTTTGGTTTTTCGAGATAGGGCCTCTCTGTAGCCCAGGCTGACCAGGAATTTGTTCTGTAGTCTCTGGGTGGCCTCAAACTCACATCGATCCTCCTACCTCTGCCTCCCAAGTGCTGGGATTAAAGGCATGCGCCACCACGTCTGGCTAAAATACATATATATATTTTTAAAAGCACTATGGATGTGGCCTTATATGCTATGGAGAAAAGAGGACTATGTCTACCCTTGGTGCACTGAGGAGTGGGAGGGTAGGCTCTTCGGTCTTGGGTGGATACGCCTTCAGAAATGTTCCTAATGGATGGACCTCTCCATCTTCCTCTTCCCTCTAGGCTGAAATGAGCAGACTCCAGCTCAGATGCCAAAGGAGGCCCAGTCTGTGCAATACCAACACACATCCTCTCTTTCTTTCTCTCTTTGAAAGCTATGTTTCTTAGTCTCAAGTTCCTGGTTTTCTGTTTTTGAGTATTCCAAATGAGAACCTTGCCCATTTCCAGGTACCCTTCCCTAGGTCTTAGCTGATCAATTGCATTCAGAGACACGTGGCTTATCTCATAATAGCCCTCCCTGAGTTGTCAGGAGTAAGGCAGATGAATTTATAGAGCAGCACACACACTTTCTGTCCCCGCCCCCTTCCTGCCTGCCTTTGGATGCTTGCTGCTGACTATGCAGCAAGAATAATTCTATTAATCTCAGCAGGTGAAAAGAAGTATCAAGCAACAGTGAGGATGGAAGCAGCCAGAATTTCTCCCTGAACTCCCGGACACCTTGAGCAAAGGCTTGTTCTTATGACACACATGCTGTTTCAAACAGTCGTTATCCCACCCTGACTCCTGAGCTGTACTGAACTCCTGGAGCAGGAGTTGGAGGACCAGCAGCCTGTGGGGGGAGGGAGTTAAAAGCTCTATGTTGGTGCCTAAGCAGCCGGCTGGAGGCAGTGTGATATAATACAAAGAACTCTGAACTTGGACTAAGAGTCCTGGGTTTCCTGAGCATCTTTACTTACTCTGCCAACTCGCTGGCCAGCAAAGGTGGTCAAGACATTTAACCAAATAGTGCTCAGCTATTAATGACTCCCATGTATCTAGCTGATACAAGTGTGGACACAGCACAGTCTGACAGCTAAGCTTTGTTGAAGGATGCATTTCAGTATTGAGTTATCATTCAAGGAAGTGTCTGCTAGGCGGGCTTGGTGGTGCACATCTTTATCCCAGCACTTGGGAGGTAGACGTAGGAGGAGTTCAGGGCCAGCCTGAGACTACATATTGAATTCCAGGTAAGCCTGGGGCTAGAACGAGACCCTACTTTGAATGCCATCCCCCCCCCCCCAAAAAAAAAAGTGTCTGCCAAAGACAGTGAAAACAAATTCAAGAGCAAGTCATACAAAAGAGTGCTATCAGAACCAGCATCTATAAATTGCAGGTTCCTATAAGGACAGAATCTGTTGTATTCTAGGTGAAATGTCTCCCTCTGAGTCCCCTTATTATGGGTACCAGCGGTGGCTTTACCTGGGAAGCATGTATCTGGTTCAGTTTCCCTGAGATGCGTTTTCGTCTCTTGAGACTTAGAAAAGGCAATTATCTACCCAATACCAGATGGCTATGTAGATTAGCCCTGATGGGTGGAAACACAGTGATGTGAAGAAAAGATGGTGATTAGCTGGTTGAATAGCAACAGGCCTTCTCAGTGCAGATGTACTGGAAACAAGGGCACGATCAGATACTGATGGAGTCCCTCCCCGCTTGGGTTCATTAACAGTGTATTCATTATTTCAGTCCTGCTCTGATGTGAACAGTAAAGAAGGAGAGAGCTAACTTTTATACCACAGCATTCTTATTTTTATTAAAAGAACATTTGTCTTAAAATGTTGTGGTAAGAGATAACTAATGTCATTTTTCATCCAGTTGTAAAACATAGTAATGTGTGCCTCCTGGGAGGTCCTTTTTCCTCTTTCCCTTTTTTTTTCAAACTAAGCATTTTTTATTTAATAGATTTTTTTAAATTTTTATTTGTTTATTTGAGAGCGACAGACACAGAGAGAAAGACAGATAGAGGGAGAGAGAGAGAATGGGCGCGCCAGGGCTTCCAGCCTCTGCAAACGAACTCCAGACGCGTGCACCCCCTTGTGCATCTGGCTAACGTGGGACCTGGGGAACCGAGCCTCGAACCGGGGTCCTTAGTCTTCACAGGCAAGCGCTTAACCGCTAAGCCATCTCTCCAGCCCCAAACTAAGCATTTTAAAGCTGAGGTTATATGACTACAGAAATACCATGTCAATATATGGACGTATGCATACAGCACTATGTTATACAAAATAAGAACACAACTGTGGTCATTCACATATTTTAGGCCACCACTCCAATTCTGCTTGTTTATGAGAAAAAAAAAAAAAAAGAAAAACCACTTGAAACCAAGATTCCACCTGTTCAAATCTCTGCTACAGACTCTAGATCTGCCCAGCTCTCAATTAACTCAGGCTTTAAGAAGAGAGAAGAAAAACCAAAGATAACTAGAGCACAGTTAGACCCAAAGTAGCAAAATGTATTGCCAAAGTTTTCATTGTAATTATGTTGAGTTTAAAATGTGTCCAATATTTAGAAACACATTATCATTTTGAAGCTTCCTCTAAAAGCATTTAACTATGCAGAGTGTGTAAGTGGTGAACATCATTTCACTTCCACAACAAAGAAATGGTCAAAATATCAAGACTGTGGTTTTCAAACAATCAGATTCTGCTAAAATATAAGCTATTTTTGTGCAGGGTGAGAGAGATTTCCAAGGTACGTAGGCTCATATGTTTTGAATACTTGGTGCCCTGCAGGCAGCAATGTGGGGAAGTTAGGAGGCCTTTGGGAGGCGGATCCTAGCTGAAGGAGGTGTGCTGCTGAAGGTGGACCTTGCGGTGATTAGTCCATCCGACTGCCCAAGGCTGGTTCTCTCACAGTGCTTCCTTCTTGCTGCTGATATGTGATGAGATGTGAGCCAGTCACTTGCTCTGCCATGTTTTCCCCTTAAAATTATCAGCCTTCCTCTGTGTTTTGTGGCAGCAATGAGAAGATAGCTGCTTCATTATGGTAAAAGATCATGTTAGTTCATACCTATTTACATTAATGCACACCTCCGATGGCAATATTGTTTCTGAATTGTAGGATTGTTCTCACAACTGCATTTGCTACACATACTTTGAGAGCATGATTCATCTAATTTTCCCATTCCTACATAGTCAACAATGAAACCTCCAGTCACCCTGACCCATGGTCCTGGCATTCAGGAAACAAAGAACAGTAACCATTACTGGCAAAATGTAACTTTTTAAATATATTTTGTTTATTTATTTGAGAGGGAGAAAGAGGTATGTATATATACATATATACATATATACATATACACATATACACATATATACATACATACATACATACATATGTGTATATATATATATATATATATATAGAGAGAGAGAGAGAGAGAGAGAGAGAGAGAGAGAGAGAGAGAGAGGGAGGGAGAGAGAGAGAGACAGAAAGAGACAGAAAGAGAGAGAATGGGCACACCAGGGTCTCCAGCCACTGCAAACGAACTCCAGATGCATGTGCCCCCTTGTGCATCTAGCTTATGTGGGTCTTGGGGAATCAAGCCAGGGTCCTTTGGCTTTGCAAGTAAACACCTTAACCACTAAGTCATCTTCTCCAGCCGAAATGTGAATTTTTAAGGCCACTTGTTCAAGCATTGACTTTTTTAAAAATATATTTACTCACTTGTGAGTCTGAAGTCATTGGTTCCAGCTAACCCCTCTCCAGCATTTAGGTAACTTCCCACCACCAGGTAGGTGGTAATGATGGTAACTGGCCTTCTATTTCTGTGTGCCTCCACATTCTGCTCTGTCCACACAACCCAGATACAGGAAGGAAGTTAGCAGCAGTGCAGGGTAAACGTGATGTGCTTTAAGAAGCAGTGTGTCAATTTTACTTGAGGATGTTGGGAGTAAAGTGGGAGCCAAGTTTTATTGGTGACCAATTATTTTTTTTTTTTTGAGGCAAGCCCAACAGACTGTCCCCTTTTTATGAGAGGGAGCAAAAGCAAGAGAATGAGAGAGAGATAATTGGGTCACCAGTATCTCCAGCCATTGTAATTGAACTCCAAATGCATGCATCACCTTGTGCTTCTGGCTTATGTGAGACCTGGAGCTTCGAACATGGGTCCTCAAGCTTTGCAGACAAACACCTGAACTGTTAAGCCATCTCTCCAGCCCCTACAATTTGTTTATATATTATAATATAGTATGGGATGTAAAGCACAATGTGCCAGGTTTTTTGAGGAAGAAACAAGCAAATTAAAGGAAAGCCCTACTTAAAGAGACTACTTTCTACTACAAAATCTCACCCAAGATGTAGGTTTGGGGTGGAGTTACATATATTAATTTGTCCCCACCTCCTTTGACTGGATCTTTTGTGAAAACATTTTTTTAATTGCATGTGTATATGTGGTATATGTATGTTTGCATGGGGGGTGTTAATATAATCCCATATGTGTATTTTTGCTTTTGCTTGTGCTTTTGGTATCATATCAGAAAAGCTCCACATACACAAATACCATAAAGTAGTTCCCACATTTTTCGCAGTGACTGCAGTTTCCAGTCCTACACTGGTAGGCTTTTATGCACATTTTCATGAGCGGTGAGAGGCAAGGAGGTGGTACCATTCTGCTCCCTGCAGAGATCCAGCTTTGCAGTCTGCCCTTTCTCCAAAGCATGTTTCTGACACCTTTGTCAAAGAAGTCAGTTAGATTGGGTTAGTTTCCGGGTGTTTCATTCTTTTCCCACTGCTCTTTAGGTCAATTTTTATGTCAGCTGTTTTCTCACATTTTCAAGCCAGATAATAGTTAAAACTTCAGCTTTAGGGCTGAAGAGATGGCTTAGCAGTTAAAGCATTTCCCTACAAAGCCAAAGGACCCAAGTTCAATTTCCCAGGACTCATGTAAGCCAGATGCAAAAGGTGGCATATGTGTCTGGAGTTCATTTGCAGCGGCTGAATGCCCTGCCATGCCCATTCTTTCTCCCTCCCTTCCCCACTCTCTCTATCTCAACCAAGCAAATAAATAAATAAATAAGAAGAGAAGAGGATACAAAGAAAAATAATTTAACACCAGCTTTATTTTTTCCCTCCTGATAACTTGGACTCTTCTGGAGATTTTGTAGTTCCATTTGAGTTTGGGGAATTTTTTTCAACTTCAACTTCTATGATAAACTGTCATTGATATTTTGATGTAGTTTGCATGAAATGTGTAGATTATTTGGGTAGCACAGTCATTTTAGCAAATGCTAATTCTAATATTTCCTGAAAGTGAGGTATCTTTGTGTGCATGCATGCATGTGTGTGTTTGTGTGTCTTCTGTAGTTTCTTTCAGCAACATTGCATTATCTTCATTGTAAAAAAAAACCTTTTACTTCTCTAGCTAATTTATTCTCAAATATTTTAATTTTATAGCTATTGTGAATCATATTACTCCCTTGATTTCCATATTCATCAGGTTCATTATGGGTAAAGAAAAGTGCTGCTTTTATGCTGATTTTGTATCTTGCAATTTTATTGAATTCATTTATCAGTTCTAATATCTTTTTGATAGAATATTTAAGTTTCTTTATGTGTAAAATCATAAGGTCAGTTACAAACATGACTAGTCGTACTTTCTCTTCTCCCATTTGAATGCTCAATGACTCTTGCTGGATTTCTAATACTGCATTGAAGAGAAGTGAAAGTAGACATCCTTGCCTTGTTCTAGATCTTAGAGGAAATGCCTTAAGCATGATATGGGCTGAGGGTTTGTAATATGCAGCCTGTATATTCCTTATATGTCTGATTTCTTATCAAGAAGTAGTGTTTAGTCTCATCGGCTGCTTTTTTGCATCTATTGATATGCTCCCACGGTTTCTGTTCTTGAGTGAGGGACTGTGTGCTTATTGATTTGCATCCCTCACTTGATTCCCACTTGACATATGAAAGCATAGAATCTTTCATATATGCTGTTGGAGTCAGTGAATTTTTGCTCTATAGTTTGCTTTTGTTAAATCAGTGGCTAGGACTGGAGAGATGGCTTAGCAGTTAAGGCACTTGCCTGCAAAGCCAAAGGATCCAGGTTCGATTCCCCAGGACCCACATAAGCCAGATGCACAAGGTGGTGCATGCATCTAGAGTTTGTTTGCAGCAGCTGAAGGTCTGAAGGCTGTGGCATATCTATTCTTTCTCCCTCCCTCCCTCCCTCCCTCCCTCCCTCCCTCCCTCCTCTCTCTCCCTCTCTCTCTCTCTCTCTCTCTCTCTCTCTCTCTCAAAATAAAATAATAAAAATTTTAAAAAATCTGTGACTGGCTTTGATATCCAGGTAATGCTGACCTTGTAACAACATGCTGTCAGAGTTCGTTCATTTCTAGTTGCTCCAGTGACTTAGAATGAGCTGGAATAAGATGTTCTTCGGTGTTTTATAGAATTCAACTGGAAATCCATCTGTTCTTGTACTTGGATTTTGTGGTTGTTGTTGAAGAGAGGCTTTTCATTACTGTTTCAGTCACACTACTTATTATTGGTCTGCTTAAATTTCCTATTCTTGCTTCAATTTGGTAGGTTGGTATGTCCTCAGGAACTCATTTCTTCTAAGTTTTTTTTTTCCAGTTTGTTAGAAAACAACTTCACTGTGAGGGCTGGAGAGATGACTCAGAAGTTAAGAGGTTCTTTCTTGCAAAGCCTGACAGATTGAGACCCCAGGACCCACATAAATCCAGATGCACAAAGTGGCACATGCATCTGTACTTCATTTGCAGCAACAAGAAGCCCCAGCATACCCATTCTCATTCGCAGTAAATAAGAGAATAAATATTTAGAAAGAGAAAATCACTTCACTGTGAGAAGCCTTCGGAAGTGTTCCATAGAGGAGATCAAGTGAATAGATGATGTCCTTTGTTACAGCTACAAAGTGACTTCATTCAGTTACATTTGAGCCAAGCGTTGGTCGCTAGCAACCCCATTTGTGAGATGTCACAATGGAGAGAAGAGCCTAATCAAAGAAGAGCGACTAGATCCTCACAGTTTCCTAGTCAAGAACCATGACTTTCCTTATTTGCCTTCTTTCAAGTCTTATTTACTAATTTTGGTGTGACAGTCCTTATGGTTTATACATACCTAATGCCTTACTAGTAACGATTCACTATCAGGGCTTAGGAGAGGGCTCAATGGATAAAGTATTGCTGTACAAAGTGTTGCTGAGTTTGGATCTGTAGTAACCACAAAGCAACAGCTTGTGGGTGTGGTGCCAAGTGCCGGTAGAATCCCAGCCCTGGGGAGGGAGAAATGGTAGGAACTGGGGACTTTCTGGAGAGCTAGTCCAGCCGAATCCGTGAGCTCTGCAGTCAGTGAAAGACCTGTCTCTACAATTAAGGTGGAGAGTGATGGATGCAGACATCTGACCTATACCTCTGCCCGCCCCCCATGCATGCACACACCCATGCATAAGCACCCACACTCATGTGCACTCATATGAATACAAACACACATACGTGCCCACCATACACATGTCAATAAAAAGATCCTTTACAGGGCTGGAGAGATGTCTTAGCAGTTAAGGTGCCTGCCTTCAAAATCTAAGGACCCAGGTTTGATTCTCCAATACTCATGTAAGCCAGATGCACAGGGTAACAAAGACATCTGGAGTTCATTTGCAGTTATTGGAAGCTCTAGTGTACCTATTCTCTCCCTCCCCTCTCTCTTTCTCTCTCTCTCTCTCTCTATATATATATGTATGTGTGTGTGTGTGTGTGTGTGTGTATACACACATACATACATACATATACATATTTCTCTTCCTATCTCTCCTTCCTTTCTCCCTGTCAAATAAATAAATAAATAAATAATATTTTTAAAAGACTTTGATGACATGTTTTCTATCTGTGTCTGAATACCTAAAACATGTCTTCTGTTTGTGTCTGACCTGCTCAGAGTTCTTTTGGATGTAACCTTCATGACAGTTCTGAGAAATACTATTATCTCCATTTACCCATTTTAGAAAGAGTTATTTTCCCAAGCGTATGTAGCGTGCAAATCACAGGACCAAGAAAGGACCCTGGGCAATATAACACCAGGGTCCTGTTCACAGTCAGTACCCGTCCTGCTCCTCCTTGTAGAACTTCCTGAAGGTTTACTGTTGTAAAGCCAGAGCTCATGAAGAAGTCACAACAAGTGATGCTGAAGAACTACTTAACCCACACAAGTAGCTGTTAATGAAAGAAGACCTGGTGGAATTAGAAACAATGACATGTTAGGCATCACACTGCTTATAAAGGAAAAAGCTCCAAGGTAGATTTCCTAAAACTATTTTTATTGTGATGGCCCTATGGACATCTTGTGTGAATTAAAAAAAAAATGTGTGGCAATTTGTCCAAAAATATATTTAATCTAAAAAGCACTAGTTTTCTTGTTCTTAACTGAAAAACTGTTTTATTTATTTGAGAGAGAAAGAGAGAATGGGCATGCCAGGGCCTTCAGCCGCTGCTAACAAACTCCAGACAGGTGCGACCCTTTGTGCATATGTGTGTGCATATGTGCGACCTTGCATGCTTGCATCACTATGCATCTGGCTTACATGGGACCTGGAGACTCAAACATGAGTCCTTGGGCTTTGCAGGCAAGAGCTTTAACTGCTAAGCCATCTCTCTGAAAGAGAGAGAGAGAGGAAGGGAGAGAGAACGTGAGTAAGTATGGGAATGGCAGTTCCTCTTACCGCTGCACAGAAACTCTGGGAATGTGTGCTGCTTTGCGTACCTTGCTTTACGTGGGTGCTGCGGAACTGAACCTTGGTCGGCAGCCTTTACAAGCAAGAGCCTTCAGCTGCTGAGCAATCTCCCCAGCCCTTTTGACTTCTTTGTGTAGACAATTAGTGACCCTTTTCTCATCATCCTCAGATAAAAACAACCTACGTTAGATAAATTGGATACTTGAATTCTGTCACCAGTCTTGTTGGAACAGGAAGCTAGGCAGCCACAGGGACTGGATAGAGCCAGAGTCAAGAAAGATATACATGAGTCTCATCTGTGACCTGTTGTCCTGGCCAGACCAGGCCACCCTGTGCCCATCACTCCAGGTTCATTTCTCTTCATCATTGGAAAGAAAAAAGTACTCCCCAGAAATCACTCTGCAACTCATTACTCCTATACTTCCGAGCTTCATATATGTATGTGTGTGTGTGCGCATATATATATATGTGTGTGTGTATATATATATATATATATATATATATATATATATATATATATATATACACACACACACATATAAACATTTATGTGTGTGTGTGTGTGTGTGTGTATATATATATATATATATATATATATATATATATATATATATATATATATATATATAAAATAACAGGCTATCCTTTTATTCCCTCACCCAGCTCCCATTACCCTAGGGGCCCTCCTTAGTGGGGTTATGGTATTTACTGTGAGTTCATGAAGGCCTTAGTCAGTTCCTGTGTGGTAACAGGAGTATTGTACCTCAGGTTATTCCTACCCACTCTGTGGATTTTTCAGTCTTTCTGCCCCCTCTTCTGCAATATTCCCTGAGCCAATGCAGGCCACTTGGCAGTCTGATTTAGTGCTGAGTTCTCTGTAGCCTCTGAATTTCTGCTTTGATAGCTTTTTTCTTAATATTTTATTTATTTATTTGAGACACAGAGAGAAGTAGAGAGAAAGCCAGATAGAGAATGGGTATGCCAGGGCCCCCAGCCACTGTGAACCTTATGGGTCTCCCTGGTCAACAGCTCTCTGTGGAGTGGGGGGCAACCCATTTCTGGGCCTGGGATTTACCAGCCAGAGTCCATGGTTTTAAGGCTAAGCTTTTTTTCCACCTTCTGTCCGGACTGCCCCCTCCTTTTTTATGGATGGCAATGTCTTGTAGAAGGATAGTCAGAATGAGGGTTTCTATGGAACTGATTCATGTCGCCTTAACTTTTGTGTAACTCCCTCCCTACCCTCCCTATTCCACATCCCTCTAAACCTCCCCAACCCCAAATATTCTGTCCCTCCCCTAACCTGTCAGGTAATTCCTCCTCCCCTCTCTCCTTATTTCTTCTCTCCCTTGGTCTCATTCTACTTTAATGCCTGTATTCCTTTTTCTTACCATTTGCATGCATCTCCACTGATCGCAGCTAGGAACCACAGATGAGAAAGTTCATGTGGCGTTTGTCTTTCTGTGCCTACGTGACCTCGCTTAGAATGGTTTTTTCCACTTTCCTGCAAATTTCATCATTTCATTTTTCCTTATGTCCGAGTAGAATTCCACTGTGTATAAGTACCACATCTTCATTATCCAGTCATCAGTTGATGGGCATCTGGCACGGTACCAGTGCCTAGCTCTTGTGATTAGAACAGCCACAAACATAGGTGAGCAAGTGTCTCTGTAGTGAAGAGTGGGGTCTTTAGGGTTTGGGCCCAGGAGGGGTAGAGATGGATGAAATGGTAACTCTATTTTCATCTTTTCCAAGAGTCTTCATGCTGATTTTCATAATGGTTATACCAGTTTTCACTCCCACCAGCAGTGGGTAAGGTGAAGTTCTTTTATATATCAACAAATGTGTGTTTAATTTCTTTCTAGTTGACAGTTTTCTTCTCCAGTTCCATGCCTTATGAGGACAAAGTCCACACTGTTTCTGAAGTCACACCGAAATTTAGGGTCACATCCTCATCTCTAGTGCTGGCTTTCCCATAGCCTGGACTCAAAAGCTACCCTCTTATAGAGAGCCCTCATTTCAGAGAGAGTAATATCATCAGGCACATTTAAGTTAAACCTACGGGGATTTCCAAATATAAATAATAAATAAATAAGGAGTTGGAGAGATGGCTCAACTGTTAAAAGCACTTGCTTCCAAAAAGTAAGGTAACATGACTATGCTCCAAGAATAGTAACTTTAGCAGATTAAATCCAGAGCACAAATTTCAGTTAGACAGAGAGGTTATTCTTTCTCATTATATGAATCTTGGACTCTGGTAATTGGAATAGGAATTAACCCACTATCTAACTTAAGGTTAGCTGAGTCTAGTTTGGAGAAATTCTGTTACCACATAGCTTGGTGGTGACCAAATTTAAACTTTAGCATTTTTGTGTTAGGTCCTGAAAATTCTGAACATGGCTTATATTGAACTGAATAAAAATGTTCAGAGATTCCTCTTTGCACAGAGCATTTGAGTCACATGTATATATGCGGCCTTTGGTAATAGACTGTGACTAAATCTCCGATCTCCCCAGTCCAGCCGTCCACTCCGTAGATCTCACCCTGTCTGGGTCACCCCATATGGCATGATCCACCACCCAGCTGTCATTTATTTGCCACGTATGTCAAGGCCTAATGGTTTCCGCATGCTGGCTTTCCATCCTGACTTTTTAATGGCGGCAGAGTCCTTTCTTCCCAGGGGTTGATGCATTAACCAGACTGCACTGAAGACTGGGAAGGTTAAATTTTCCCTTTAGAACTGGTGGAGAAAGAACAGTACAAACGATGAGATTTTTGCTTTTATCAAGGAAAATGCCTAAGTTCGATTTCTTCCCAGAGAGCTTCTCTGAGTATAAACGTGAGCAAGTTCTCTTAGAAGGCCTGCTGGGGGTCAGCCTTTGGAGAGAACAGCCTGAAATTCCAGTGTGGATTTAGTTCTAGGTACATCTGAGCATTAGGAAAACATGAGAAGGGAATCTCAGGAGTCCTGGCGTTATGATGAACAGATGCAGTGTTGTCACGTTGAGGTTTTTACGTGCCCTGGCTTCGTGGTTCATGATAAAATACGTCATGGCCACATAGCCTTACGCTCACTTCGTTCTGTGTTCATTTTCCTGTTGTGCCCTGGAGAAACTCCTCAGCCAGCAAACCACATTCTTTCCTTGTCCCAGGAGCTCAAGGCCCGGCTAGAGATGTGGAGTCCTTTCAGTGACCCTTCCACGGTCCATGCCGGATCCCCACTGTGAAATAGCATCCAGACCAAACTGACTGGAAGAAATGGAGCTTCTGACAGAGATTTTGTCCTCTCTGTCCCTGCCATCCTCATGACACTGTTCAGCCCAGACACCAGTCTATAGCAGTGGCAGAAGCCCATCTTGAGCTATAAGCAGAGGAGACTTTTGATTATAACTAAAGTATTCATTGGAAAGATGGGACCTCTCACTCTTGAATAATAAGTAGTGATAAATAAGTGAAAACAAAAATGCAGGCTATTAAGCCGAACACCTCTACCCCATAACCTCTTGTCTCATTCTGAGAACGCATGATTCTCTCTGCTGCAGTGTGGGAAACTGACAAGACAGCAGCATTGTGATGTCCTATTAAATTCTTTTTTTTTTTTAATTTTTATTTTTTTTTATTTGAGAGAGACAGACACAGAGAGAAAGACAGAGGGAGAGAGAGAGAGAATGGGCGCGCCAGGGCTTCCAGCCTCCGCAAACGAACTCCAGACGTGTGTGCCCCCTTGTGCATCTGGCTAACGTGGGACCTGGGGAACCGGACCTCGAACCGGGGTCCTTAGGCTTCACAGGCAAGCGCTTAACCGCTAGGCCATCTCTCCAGCCCCTATTAAATTCTTTTATCTGTTCCTTACACAGGAGGCAAGCTTGGGGGTGTCCCGGCTCAGCAGGGTTCTCCTCCTGAAGTTAGGGAAGGATTAGCCTAGCCAGGGTAAAGATGGGAGGAAGAAAGTGAAAAAGGAGTGGAAGACAGAAAGGGCCCCAGTGGCATTTCTCGAGTTCTCTGTTAACTTTTGTGTTGGTGATGGCAGCCCACCAGGCGTGGGATCCATGCTGTTCTGCGTCTTGGGCCGCGGCCTCCCAAGTGACTGCGCAGCAGCAGTGAGCATGCAGCAGGGATACTCAGCGAACAGAAGCAACAGATGCGGAGGTGGACCTTCGGGTAAAGACTAAATGGTATGTGGCACAGACTCCAGGGTCTTCAGCCAGCCAGGGCTCACGGATTGCTGAGCCATCTAGTAGAGGTGGCAATCTACCTAGGCACAGGGATGGAAGAGTAAGAAGGGCTCAGCCGGGTATGTCACCATCAGAGACCAGTGGGAGCAGGGGTGGCTGTGGTGGCAAGGAAACAAGGGACATTTCTGCATACTGAGAGATGCCAGGCATTACCTCATCAAGGACCGGTACACTATCAGATCACGCCTCGCGAAGCACTGGGAGGCCTGAGGTGCCATTATAGGAAGAGAGAAAGCTACCAAGGAGTCTTGAAAGTTTTCTAAGCCCCTGTTTCGGTGATTACATTGGACCAGATTTCAAGTTGGCATGGGCATTCAGTTACAGGAAAAGCTATTACATCAGATGTGATCAGAACCAGTTTTTGAAAAAGCAGTTAAAACAGAGACTCATAAATAATTTATATGCACATATAAAGTTTAAACATTTTATTTTAATTTAATGTAAATGCGCATTAGCAGTCTTTTAGTGAAGAACTTTTTTTAATGCGGGGAAAGTCAAGACCTTTCCTGTGCATATTGGTATTCCTATTAGAGTTCCACTTCTTCTTTTGTGCATAAATCATCATCCTGTTATATCAGTCTCAATCTGTATTTTCTTTACTGAGTCAAGGACTCTTTAATATACTTGCAAAAAAATTAAATGTAGAACCTCAGATTTGTACAGCTAAAGAAAAAAATTACAGTTGCCTTGTTAAAAAAAAAAAAACCTGCCTTAACCAACTCTCACCAACTTCATTCAGTTGAATGTTCATATATCAACTCTTTCTCTTCATTCTTTTTGTTTCACATCTTGTAGTGTATGCAGGTGTGTAATCAAGTAGTAAATCAAATGGACATAAACAGATTTGGAGACAAGGAAGGCCGTGCGGAGGCATCCCAGACAAAGCCTGTCACCTGTGCACCCTCAGTCTAGCAGGAGCACCCATAAGGCTGATGTGCAGGGATATGGTTGACTCCAGATACTGTGACACTTTCTAAGAGCAGGTGAGGACTCCAGAGGAAGATTAGGCAATAAGTCGCATTTTAAAGGTTACAGTTTTAAAGGGCTGAGGGGATGGCTCAGCAGTAAAGGTACCTGATTGTCAAGCCTGCCAGCCTGGGTTCAATTCCTCAGCCACTCACATAACCATATACAAAAAGTGGTGTAAGCGTCTGGTATGTTTGCAGCAACAAGAGATGCTGGCATGCTCGTACACACGTAAGATACCCATGTGAATAAATAAATAAATAAATATTGTTTTAATTTATTTATTTGAGAGCAACAGACACAGAGAGAAAGACAGAGGGAGAGAGAGAGAATGGGCATGCCAGGGCTTCCAGCCTCTGCAAACGAACTCCAGATGAGTGCGCCCCCTTGTGCATCTGGCTAACGTGGGACCTGGGGAACTGAGCCTCGAACCGGGGTCCTTAGGCTTCACAGGCAAGCGCTTAACCGTTAAGCCATCTCTCCAGCCCCATATTTTTTTAAATTATGTTTGGTTGTATTTACTGGGCTTAACTTTGCAAATCCTGTACATTCACACTGCAATAAATTAATCAAACCGTGAATGTATAAAGCTAATTTGTAAAATGATATTAAGCAGAACACTGTTTTATTCTGCTGATCATTTTCAATAATATTCTTGTTCTCATGATGACAATAGCCATTTTTTTCTCTTGTACATGTAGCCACATAAGCACCCTTTCAAGGGACTTTTACAATATGGCTTTCATTGCGGTACTTGTAAGCAAGTTTGCTCTCAGTCAGAATCCTCCAGAGCCACAGCTTTCCCATTTAACCCAGGCTTGGCTTGGTTTGGCTGCCCTGGCTTTGTGTACATTTCTCTAATCTGAGTTCTCTTTTAACACAATGACTTCTCCACCCTGACTGTAGACTTGCCTAGGAAATGTTTATGGTGTTGAAGCTACTAACAGTGGTTTCCCAAGGACCGGAATGTATGCATGTATTCAGTTTATTACATTTCCATCTGTTCCTTACCCTAACTCTACTTCTGCATGTCTCCAGAGAAGGTCATCTTTAGCATTTTCACCCCATGTCGTGAAGGCTTCTCCTTCTCCATACATGGGCACTTTTGCCTCAAAGTAGACAAATTACAGCTCTTCATGGCCACCTGAGTCCACAGTGGAGCAGGATGGAGGAAAGGTGATATAAGTTACTTTACTGTGACAAACGTGTCTGTTCTGGCTCACAGTTGAAGGACACTGTCCATCATGACGGGGAAGATGTGGCAGCAGGAGCATGAAGAACTTGCTCACATTTAGCCCATGTCAGCAGCAGAGAGAAATGAATGTTAGTACTCAACTTTCTCAACTTGCTTTCTACTTATTATTCAGTCTGGGACCCCAGCCCATGATATTGCACCCCCTACATTTAGAGTTGATTCTTCCCTCCTCATTAATCCTTTCTGGAAACTCACTCATAGACACACCAGTGGTGTGTTTCCATGAAAGCTCTAAATCCCTTCAAATTAACAATATGAATAATCACAATTTCACACCTTTTATCTGAGCACTCGGGAGGCAGAAGTAGGAGGATTGCTGTGGGTTCAAAACCACCTTGGGACTACAGAGTGAGTTCCAGGTCCACCTGGACTAGAATGAAACCCTACCTTGAAAAACAAAACAAACAAAAAACAAGATGATCACCGTGGGGACATGCTTCTTTGGAATTGTGCCTGAGAGTATTCACCTTCTGGTTGGCAGAACCAAAGGTCCTAGAGGTCCACTCTTGAAGACCATGGAGCAGGGAGAACTTCATGAGTGTCTGTTGAGTTCTTCATCTGTAAGAGAACATATACCAATAATAAGTAAGTCCTTCCAGTAGGGTGAAAGCCCTTGTTCTTCTTATGAACCCAAGGCAGGGGTCCCTCAAACACAGTGGGCTCCTTTCCAGACTGGGTGATTAAGGGAAAGAACAACTTATTTTCATTTCATTTTATATAAAACATAACAGCTTATACTCTTCCATCCCCTTGCCTCAGCCTGTGCCACTGTGGACACCCTGTCATGGTGTCCACTGTGGGACATTAAGGCCTCAGTTAGTCTCTGTACTGGTAGCGGGAGGAGGGGTTGTATTCCTAGTCATTCCCTCCATGGCTCTTACAGTCTTAACACCCCCTCTTCCCGTTGTAGTCACGTTCACATTACTGGTAGGAATCACCCGACCAAGAGCAGGTTTGGCATAAGAGGGTTTATTTTGGCTTACAGACTCTAGGGGAAGCTCCATGATGGCAGGGGAAAATGATGGCATGAGCAGAGGGTGGACATCACTCCCTGACCAACATAAGGTAGACAATAGCCACAGGAGAGTGTGCCAAACACTGACAAGGGGAAACTGGCTATAATATTCATAAACCCGCCCCCAACAATACTCTATCTCCAAGAGGTGTTAATTCCCAAATCTCTTATCAGCTGGGAACCTAGCATTCTGAACACCCAAGTTTATGGGCACATCTGAATCAAACCACCACATTTTGCCCCTGGCCCCCATAAACTAATAACCATGCATGATATAAAATACAATGCGTTCATCCAACTTTAAAAGTCTTCATAAATTTTATCAATCCCAATGATATTCAAACATCCCCGTAGTCCAAGTTCTTTTAACAGAGCCATAATACCAAAAACCCCCCAAAACCCATAATGGCACAGAATAAACATCAACACTACTAAAGATGGCATTGGACATGGCAAAGAAATATTCAACCAATACAAGATTTAAAACAACCAGGTCAAACATCAGACTCTGCAGCTCCAAGTCCAACAACTCTAGTCAATGACAAGTCTCCAAGTCCAATAATTCTAACCAGCGACAAGTCTCTGGAATTCCAATTCTGCCCCTCCAGCTAGGCCATTCACAATCCTGTAAAACTTCAATAGGGGCTAACAGCTCTCCTTGGCAGCCATCTTGGGGTCCTGGCATCTCCACTGGGTCTCCATTGTAATCCATGGTTCATCCTCATGGCTCTATTGGGTGTCCATGCAGGCTTCCAGCAAAGCTGCTTCACACTGCCCATGGCCATTTCCAAAACACAAGACCATGTTGCAAACTCAGTGACCCTCTCTTTCTTATACTCCATAATACCAGGTGGGATGCCAGTTTGTTAATCCAGGGGGGAAATAAAGCAGACTTTAAAGAACAGAACACTCCTTGAGCACTCAGCCCCTTCAAAAGAGTCTACATTCTTCCTATTGCCCCAGTGCAGGTCAGCTGGCCCAATCTCAAAGGTTGTAATGTCTCAATTGCAGCTGAATGGGCAGCAATCTTGGCTGAAAGATTTCATTTCTGTGTCATACCCCTCTGCTCACACCAGTCCATTTCTATGCAATGCAACCCTGCCTAAATTCTCAGGAAATGGACATAACAGTAAGCTTCTCACACAAACTGCTATCCCAGTCCAGGCAAAGCTCTTTCTCACCCTCATAAGCCAAACCTCACAGTTCATAGTTCTTACTGCATTCAGGTCTTTCAACTCTGACCAGAATAGTCCGTCAAGCTGTATTTACAGCACCGCAAGGCATCTTTTAGGCCAAGGTTTCAACACCTTCCACATTCCTCTTGAAAATCACCTCCAAAAGGCCAAAGCCACACAGTCAGCTGTCTAGCAGCAACGCCACTCTCGGTACCAACTTTATTGTTGCAGTCAGGTTTACATGGCTGGCAGAAATCACCAGACCAAGAGCAGCTTGTGGAAGAAAGGGGTTTTATTTTAGCTTATAGACACGAGTGGAAGCTCCAAGATGGCAGGAGAAAATGATGGCATTAGCAGAGTGTAGACATCACCCCCTAGCCAACATAAGGTAATAGCAATAGGAGAGTGTGCCAAACACTAACAAGGGTAAACTGACTATAACACCCATTAGCCCACCCCCAATAATACACTGCCTCCAAGAGGCATTAATTCCCAAATCTCCATTAGCTGGGAACGTAGCATTCAGAGCACCTAAGTTTATGGGGGATACCTGGATCCAACCACCAGACTTCTATAATGTTACCTGAGCCATGGAAGGCCTGCTGGCAGTGTGAGTTAGTCTGAAGTTCTCTGTAGCCCCTGGATTTCTGTTGTGATAGACTTTGATTGATCACCCTGTCTGTTACCATTACCCTGGAGCTGGTTGTCAGGCTGCAGTGAGGGGCAGTATTTATGTTGCCTCTTCCTCTGCAATTTCCCCTGGGTTCTGGTAGGTGTCGTGGAAGTGGGAAGTCTTGTGGTGGGCAGTCAGCTGACGTCTTACTGGTGAGTCTTGCTTCTCCTCCATTTTCTCTGCCATCTGTAAAATAAAACTTAGGCTAAAGGGGAAATGAAAAGTTATTTGAGAGAATGTTGGTGTGCAAGCCCTCTCCTCTTCTCCAGAGAGCAGTGGAGGCTTCTCTCTGATGTGTGACTTTCCTGACCACGGGATTCTCGCTTGGTTTCCAGTACTAGATAGGAGCTCTCTCCCACTGAGCAGGCCTCATGTCCAGTCATGGAACAGTTGGTTACCTGCAGAGGCTGTGTGCCACTATTGCACAGGTGTGCACTTGTCGTCTGTTTGGTTGATTTTGTAGTCTGCCAGGTTGCCTGCTTATTCCTCTTGTTGGTGACCATTGTCCACCAGCGGCTCCCCATAGGGCTTTCCAGCACTGTGAGGGCCAGCCAGGGAGGAGCTAGTCTCCTTTTTGGTTCCAGCATGGTAAGAACAACGTTTTGTTGTTGTTGCTTTGTTTCATTTTCATATTGTTTTCTCTAGATCCGACAGTACTCACTTCATCAGGAAGCGCTAAGGGTGGTTTCACGGTATTGGTTACTATTTGTGATAACACATTCTTGAATTTTACTTAACTGACCACATACTAGTTTCTATTCCTATTGTGTTTGTGTGTGTGGTTTTTCTAGGTAGGGTCCCACTCTAGTCCAGGATGACCTGGAATTCACTCTGTATTCTCAGAGTGGCCTCAAACTCATGGCGATCCTCCTACCTCTGCCTCCCGAGTGCTGGGATTAAAGGCGTGCGCCACCAAGCCTGGCTTCCTATTGTAACCACAGCTTGTAATGTATTTGTCACCATCCTAACTCTGAACTCTGCCTATGAGGCTATGTAATGTAAAATGATTGTAAAAGTCCAAGCATCAACTGCTGTGCTAGAGTCGATATGTAATACCCTGAAAAGACTAAGGAATTAAGATCTAGTTTAAAATGTGATCCATTTCACTTGTAAGTAGAAACAGAAATGTCAGTTTCAGAGCATAATATGACAAATCTCGGGGAAATATGTTCTCCTCTGATTTTTGCAGTTATCCCTGGAAAGAGCATATAAGGAAATAAGTCGTCTCAATCCAAATTTCCTCTTGATAAATCCTTGGCAAAAGCTTTTCTAATCCTGGGTTTCAGGTCCTTGAGAATAATTGTGATGCATGGCACGTGCAATGAGGATATGATACTTTAAATATCATCGTACTGCTTCCAGACATCTGAGGGCTTAACATGCAAATAAATGTATATCACTTTTCCTCTCCCTCCCTGTATGTGTGTGAATATGTATGTGAATGTATATATCCTGTCAATTCACAGCAGTCACTCACATCAGAGACTCAGACCTTGGGCACATCACTTTTACTTTCCAGGCCTGTCTGCTCACACTGTGGTGTAAAGGAATTGTGTTATATTTGATGCTAAGCCCTTCATAAATGTAACATTATTTTATCCTACTAGGGAAGAATTTTGAGCTCCATGTTTATTCATGCTCCACATATTCAGATTATGTCAATTGGAGTTTTTTTTTTTAAATATTTTTTGTTCATTTTTTATTTATTTATTTGAGAGTGACAGACAGAAAGAAAGACAGATAGAGGGAGAGAGAGAGAATGGGTGAGCCAGGGCTTCCAGCCACTGCAAACGAACTCCAGACGCGTGCGCCCCCTTGTGCATCTGGCTAACGTGGGACCTGGGGAACCGAGCCTCGAACCGGGGTCCTTAGGCTTCACAGGCAAGCGCTTAACCGCTAAGCCATCTCTCCAGCCCTCAATTGGAGTTTTATGTCAGCAAGCCTGGGATATGATTCCCATATACTTGACTTTTTGTTATATTATAATTCATATGAAAGAATGGTTGAAATAGTAAAGTCTTCTTGACTAAATCCTGCATCCACACCTGAACTCAGTCTTGACCACTATGCACTACTACCAATGCTGACGTTCAGAATTCTTGAATATGAAGCTGTGTAACAGAATGCTGGTATATAAGTCTTCTGCAAAGTTAAGAGGCAGCAAGTAAAGCTTCTAGACTCTGGTATCCAAGGCTGTCATTGACTCATTGGCAGAAGGACATTAACCATGACTACCTTGCGGGCTTCCAGGTTCCCACCCACTTTGAAGAGAGTGTCTTTCTACCCTCCTGTAGGCTTTACATTTATGAGAACACCAGTTGTTAGAAAAGTGAAAAGACAGGAACAACTAGTAGGCTTGCTGTATACACACACACACACACACACACACGCACACGCACACACACATGTGCACACGCGCACACACACACACCGACTCAGGTGCCACTCCCCAGTCCTAGAAGACTGCTGCTAAACTTGATTCCATTTCTGTCCCTTTCGGATGAGAGCCAAAGCTAGTCTTCACGTCTTTTCTCAATTCTCACACCCCATTAAGATGGAAGCTAATTTTCCTTTGTCACATTGACACTAAGGAATGTTATTATTCAAAGCTGAATTAAAAAGGGAATTTCTAGAGAAGAAAACCAATAAGCCAAGCATCCCTGACATTTAATTTTCTTGGAAACCTTTCCCATCATACCAAGCATGTGTGCACATTACACATTTTCAAAATGAAAAGTGGTGCTGTAGTAAGATAATCTCGTATAAATAATGAGGGAATGATTTGAAAGAGATCAGACACTATAGCTTCCTCTTTCCTCCCTGGTTCGCCCCATCCTACTCTGAAATGACATTTGCAGGGTCCAGGTTTCAAAGGAGATAGGTTAGGTCCTGTGTACTCTGTCTCTGTTATCATAAGAATGGAATGTTTGATGAAGTGAGTGAGAAGAATTTATATTTAATTTTTAGCCACAAATTCCACTTTTGGATTTGTTTTGTTTTTTGAGGTAGGGTCTCTCTCTAGCCCAGGCTGACCTGGAATTCACTCTGTAGTCTCAGGGTGGCCTCAACTCACAGCAATCCTCCTACCTCTGCCTCCTGAGTGTTGGGATTAAAGGCGTGCACCACCGCTCCTAGCTAAATTCCACAAAAAATATTTTATTTGTTTATTTGAAAGTGAGAGAGAGAAAGTGAGCATGGCCGTGCCAGGGCCTCCTGCCATTGCAGACAAACTCCAGATGTGTGCGCCACTTAGTGCATCTGGCTTCATTTGCTGGAGGCCCTGGTGTGCCCATTCTCTCCCTCCTGCCCCCCTGTTTCTCCAATAAATAAGTAAATAAATATTTTTTATTTAAAATATTTTATTTATTTGAGAGAGAGAGACAAAAATAGGAGGGGAGAGAGAGAGCATAAATGGGTGTGCCAGGGCCTCTGGCCGCTGCAAATGAACTCCAGATGCTTATGCTACTGCATGTATCTGGCTTATATATAAGCACACCAGGGCCTCCAGCAAATGAACTCCAGACGCATGCACCACTTTGTGCAACTGGCTTTTACCTAGGCACTGGGGAATAGAACCTGGGTGTCCCCAATAAATAAATAAATAAATAAATAAATAAATAAATAAATAAATAGAGATGCTGATTAAATCACCCTATTTTAAGTAGAGTTTTGTAGGGAGTGAATGCTGATATATTTTTCCCCTATATGCCAAGCTGGAATAAGAAGTGATAAGGATGGCATTCATTCATTTATTATACTAAACAAAATTTCAAAGGACTTGAGCTCTCCAGCAACCTATTTCTCTTTGGGAAAAAAAAGCGGGGGAGGAGAATTCTAGGGCTTTCAGATACCCAAATTATCAGAAGACCAAATAATGCAAAGAAAAAGCCAGAGAGATTTCAACTCGATAGTAGGACTAAGAGTCACCAAGATGTGTAGTAACAGAATTTTACTTGATACAACTTGAAACAAAGTGTTCTAAAGAGATTCATTCATCCACCCACCCCCAACCTTGTCTCATCATTCAGGGTGTAAGGAATTCTCAATCCAGATTGTGTCTTGAGCGAGGAGCCCATACAGACACATGAAGGACTCTAAAATTAAAAAAGAGGCCAAAAAAAGAAGTCAGAGAGACACATTGTCAAGGAACTGATGGGAGCCAACAATTGCCTGACATACGTGTGAGATCTTGGCTTGGTTTCTCTCAAGTATTTCACGGATCCTTCAGCAGGGCGTGGAGAAGGCATCAACTGGCATCTTTATTGGGTAGGCAGCCACTCATGGGAGATGTTTTTACATACGGACACTTGGGGCCCATCGGGAACAGTTCCAGCTTCTCTGGCTTTGGAATCCCGCACCCCAAGAGGGATGTGGGGGGAAAATAAAAGAAGTATTGCTTTCATATTGATCATAGTGCTGACTCCATCTGCCAGTAAAGGCCAGCACTGCAAGATAAATCTCCATGGCAACAGAGATCTCAACTTTTAACTTATCACATGAAAAGTAAATTATTTTACTCCAGTCCTAAGGATAGCAATTTTGTGAACGTGCATGTGACCTTTGGTAGAAGGGTTCTGTTAGAGCACGCTGGCCATGGCTAATGTCCATGGTGAAGGCCGTTGGGACTTTTAATATGTCAACCCTGATTTTATTTACGTCGGGGCAAGAAGAAACACTCAGATCATGGAAGATATCATTTCCTTCCCAATAGCATGACCTTATTTTTATTCCAGAGACATCTCAAGGGTAGAAGGATATTTCACTTTTGGAACTTCCCGGAATATTGCCATAACCCTAGAAATGGAGGAAGGAGGGAGGAGCTAATTCAATTATCCTGTGTTTGAAGTTGTCCTCTTCTTTGCCCGCTAAGTCAGTGGCTGCCTCCTGTTGTTAACTCTTTTAGGGCAATCATGACACTCTTGTACTGAAAACAGCTTCTGTGTGTGTTGTGCTATAAAGAAATCACGTAATGATCTCTGTGCTACAAATTTTAAAATGCTGACAAACCTCTCTCTCTCTCTCTTTCTTTCTCTCTCCCTCTGTCTCTCTTTCTCTCTCTCTCTCTCTCATAGAGGTTCTCATGTACTTCAGGAAGACCTTGAACTCCTGATCCTCCTGCTTCCAATTCCCAAGGGCCTGGGTTGCAAGCAAGAACCACCATGCCAGGCTGCCATATCACTTCAGATATCTCGGCAGAGGCTGCGTCAGAAAGAGACCTGACATGTGCTTGTCACCCTGTGTCCTGGGAACTGTGCTACCAGCATCAAACAGGCATAGACTAGCGTGGGTTCTCTTCCTGAGTCTTGTGAACAAAGGCCAGCATTAGCTCGCGGTGGGTGTCATCAGAGGCAGTCTCTCCGATATGAGTATCAAAACCGAGACTTCACAGTCTGAGGCTGTTGTCGCCTGATATGTTAACAATTCTTGTCAGAGACATTAAAGGAGCTGGTTTTCAAGTAAACAGTAGTTGTTTTCAAAGGGAAAAGGAGTTCAAACAGTGCCAGTGTGGTTCATGTTTATTCTTAACAGTCAAACATAAAATTATTTTTCACTCAAATTAATTAGAAGTGGCCACATATGCTTTTGAGAAGTATCACTGTGAAAAGAACTCAAGGATTGGGATGGGAGTTTCTGTTAGTAAGGTAGCCTTGTAGAAATGGTGCTTTTAGGGGGAAAAAAAGTCTGGGGAGAGAGAAAATTAAAGAAGGGAAGCAGTTATGGCAAAGCACAGAACCCTACAGGACCTTAACTAGACGTTAAATTCATCAATGTGCTTTCCTACCCTTCACTCTGTTTAGTAAACATTTCACTGCTTTAGTATAAAATAGAAATACTTTTTCTTTTTTTGAGACAGAGTTTTACTCTAGCCCAGGCTTACCTTCAACTCACTCTGTAGCCCTGGCTGGCCTCAAACAGCGATCATCCTACCTGGGCCTCGTAAGTGTTGGGATTAAATGTGTGAGCCACCACACGTGGCTGAAATACTCGTCACAGTGACTGAGTCCGTCAGACTGATGGGTGCCGTGATCACAGCCAGCCACAGAGCAGCAGTGGGTGAAGCCATAGGGCATATCTGTCCCTCATGCCAGCGTGGGTGGATCTTCTCCTTGACGCCACGCCCTGAAACCTAAGTGGTGATGTCACCTCCATCTGGAGCCTTGCCATTTTTGTGGTGCAGGGAAAGAAACTCCCCTTCTGTTAATGATGCCCTGGCTTAATTAAAGTTTCCTTCCCACTTCCAGCTTCAAAGTGGTCATTGCCTAATGGGGAGCCCCTGGAGAATTTCAGGGGTGGTTCTGGAGGAGTCAGATGTGATTTGTTTCCCCGACATGAAAAGTCAGGAAATAGGAAAACAGCGGGAGTCTATGACAGCTGCCAACCGCAGGCCCCCCTGCCCTGCTGTGAAGGAACTGATGGGTGAAATCAGGAGTCGGCATCACTGTTATTTAAAACCCCTCTTGCTGATTTGCCCAGCCCACTGCAGCGTCCCAGTGCTGGCGACCTGCATGCCCGAGTGGCCCACCTCTCACCAGTCTGTCAGGTCCCATTAGCTTCCTGGGCCCGCCCTCATCCCCTGCACTCGACCCAACCTCCTCCTCTGTGCCGCTGTCTGTTCTGATAGGATCTCCCTCTCTGCACTGTGCATGCCCCATGGCCAGGGCTGCACAGACTGTGCCAAGCAAGGAAGCGATGGTTGGACATAGTAGGGAGTGTGTGAAGGCCACCATGACAGCAAAACAGGGCACACCAGGAGAAACTTGCCCCGCCGTGTGCAGAGGGGAGATTCCTCCTGACTACCAACATAAAAGGGTCCGGGAAGTAGCTGGAACATGTATGAAACTAGTGTGTTAACCTCATTTTGTCCACATGGAGGTTAAGTAGGGCTTCCTTGAGGCTACCCCATAGTCCAGAGAAAAGCCCCAGAAGGAGACCCCAGCCAGAGGCTTGGCTTAAGTAGAAGTAACTAGAATGGAGGAGTTTGAAGGGTTTGTCTAGAATGGGCTTCCTGAATGGTTTCCACTCACGACCTCTTCTCATTCAAGACATTTTTACATGACCCCAGGTATATAGGCATACAAATCAAATATTTAAGCTAAGACGTGTGTGGAAGGAGATGATAAGGGAATGCTGAATGCTGCAGCAGCCAGTCTCCTCTTAACTCCAGATGTAAGCTTGAGCTCCAGTGCACAGTGTGACAGAGGTCAAGGAGTCCAGATCTGACCAAGAGGCCTGTCTCTTGATTCCTGAACCAGTCAGGTTTACAGTAGAGATGAACCATAACAGTGCCCTTTAACGTGCCATGCAACTGTAGGTTTGTTGTTAAATGTTGTCCATACAATTGTCTTGCAGTGTAAGCTCAGGAGTAATTAATTAGAAACAGCATTTGAAAGAAGCAAGCCTTGAAGTATAATTGCCCCTCTATATCCATGGGTTGCAAATACTTGGATTCAGCAAATTACAACTGGAAAATATTCAGGGAAATAGTTGTATCTACACATTAAGTTGTAGATTCTTTTCTTTCCTTACTGTCCCTCCCTGAAATATACAGTATAAAAACTATTTATATAGCATTTGAATTACATTAAATATGATAAGTGGTCTAGTTATATTTAAATTTATATATGTATATAAATAAATAAAATATACATATATAAATTTGTGAGAGAGAGAAAGAGGCAGAGACAGAGAATGGGCACACCAGGGTCTTCAGCCACTATGAATGAACTCCAGATGCATGTGCCCCCTTGTGTGCATGTGAGACATTATGCACTTGTATCACTGTGTTTCTGGCTTATGTGGGACCTGGAGACTTGAACATGAGTTCTTAAGTTTTGCAGGCAAGCGCCTTAACTGGTAAGCTATCTCTCCAGCCTAATACTATGCTGTTTTATGTAAAGGACTTAATGTACATATTTTGATGTCCATGGGAGTTCTTGGAACCAATTCCCCATGGATTCCATGGGACAAAGAATGTTTGAATTTCCAGAGGGAAAGAAAGAGAACATGTCCTGTATAGGATTAATATCAAGGTGGAAAAGATTAGCAAGAGGCTTACAAGTTAGTGGGCATGGAATGAAGGAGAAGAAAATGCCAGCTTGATGAGGTATAAGAATAAATTGGAAAGTACTAAAAGGTAAACAAGCTATGCTTTTGGTGTATTAGGTATAATTTGGTATATTAGGAAAATGGAAGCCAGTAAGAGTTCTTGAAAAAGAAGTTTACACTCATGTGTTGACAGAAAATTAAAAAAGAAAAAATCCAAAACAGGTAAAAATTCAGTGATAAAGTCTTTCTGGAATCCATACCACAGTGTAACTTGATGTCAAACACAGCACCTTCTTGAACCAGGGGGATATTTTTAAAGGTTTGAATGTTGCCCTGCTAAGCACTGGTGCAGGGTTTGAGGGTTCTGTGAACCTCAGCTTTTGGGTACTTTCCCTATTTTAGCAAAGAATTGATAAAACAGACCCTGAGAAAGGTAAATTATAAACTCTTAAGTTTATTTAGGGAGAAATCATGAATTATGAAGTTTATTCTAGGGGAATTCAGATCTAGGGAGGAGGCTAACTGAAGACTGGAGCCAGAGGAGAGTCCTCCTCCTTGCCTGGCTGGGAAGGGAGAGGAGGGAAGGAGAGACTCTAGCACAGAGATATCTCCAGGGCTCTGGAGGAGGCACACACACACACACACACACACACACACACACACACACGTGGAAGGAAAAACATAAGAACCAGTAGATCCCCTTCAAGTGAAAAACCAGAGAGGACTGAGAAGTAGTGAAGGTCTCGGAGATCAAAGAAAGATCACAAGCAGGAGACAACCAGACGCGGAGAATTGCTTTCCCCTTCCTAGCTGTGAAGGGAGAGGTGGACTTGGACTTGCATGCTTGTTCATGCAAGGCCACAGGAAAAACATGGAGAGGGGCCCATGTGGTCAACCTCCTTTGTCCAACATCCAATTAGGGTGAGCCTTGTTACCAGACTCGAGTGTGTAAGGAGAGACCTGATTCGTTCATGCACTCAAGGAGAAGCCAGGACCTGATTGGTTCATGGACCCAGGGGGCTGACTCAGAGAAGCTGGGCTAAGGAAAGAAATTCCTGCTGGCGAGTGTCATGGGCAGCCCTCATGGAGGAGACAGCGTCATCGCAAGTTCCACTTTTGCCAGGATGGGCAGAATGACACCTCCTTGTTCCCTGTTCCCTCTTTGGGCTTCTGTCCCTGAATAACTGCCTGTAAAAAAAAAAAAAAAAAAAAAAAAAAAAAAAAAAAAAAAAAGTCTACCTTACTCCTGTTTCTTCTTTAGCAGTATCTCTTTTTTGACAAAGGCAGCAAAAACTGTCTGGGCTAACATCCAGTGTTTAGGAATCTAAAAAGAGAAGTAAGATTTTGCCTTTAAGTCAAAGATTAGGGACTGGGGAGATGGCTCAGTGCTTGTTGCGTAAATGAGAAGCCCTGAGTTCCAATCCTCGGTCACGAGTATGGTGGCCACCTGTAACCCCAGGACACTGGTGGTGGAAACAGTCCCCAGGGCAGGCTGGTGAGCTAGACTAATGGAATCAGTGAGAGCTCTGTGCTCAAGTGAGAGATCCTGCCCCGCAAAACAAAGAGGACAGCTACAGAGGAAGACACCACACAGTCTCTGGCTTCCACATGCACACACGTTTGCACATGCCGCACACATACACACATGCATACAACCAGACTCACATATACATTCCAAAAAAAAACGCCGGGCTGGAGAGATGGCTTAGTGGTTAAGCGCTTGCCTGTGAAGTCTAAGGACCCCGGTTCGAGGCTTGATTCCCCAGGACCCACGTTAGCCAGATGCACAAGGGGGCACATGCATCTGGAGTTTGTTTGCAGTGGCTGGAAGCCCTGGTGCGTCCATTCTCTCTTTCTCTCTGTCGCTTTCAAATAAATAAGAATAAACAAAAAAAAATTTGTTATCTGTCAAAGATGAGAAGGCTTGTGAGTAATTGCACCTTACAGCACTGATTTGAAAAGCATTTATTTATGTGTAATTATTGATAATATAGGTATTTGGCAGGTTTGACTTTTCAAGAGTAACTTTTAGGAAATTGTGCATGTGTTTATATCTAGAAGGGATAGCATGACTCAATACAAAGGACAGTTTAGCTGTCAAAGTCATGAGGGGGAATCATGGCTCTGCCACCAGCAAGCTGTTTGACTTTGATTCTCCTAAACTTTGTCAGTTCTCCAAAAAATAATAAATAAATAAAAACCAGGGTACTACTGCCTACTCTATGAGGGAGATTTGAAGCCAGCAGTAAAACAGCACCATCTGGCATGTTTCCAGACGAACATTGCATAATAAATGTAAACTTCCTTTTTATTTTTACCTAGAGTTGCATCATGGTGCCCAGTTGAATGGTGGAGTCTTACATATGGTTGCAGATCTTATTGCACAAGTTTTCTGAAAAAAAAACACTCTAAAGCTGGGCGTGGTGGTGCACGGCTTTAATCCCAGCACTCGGGAGGCAGAGGTAGAAGAATTGCCGTGAGTTTGATGCCACCCTGAAACTACACAGCAAATTCCAGGTCAGCCTGGGCTAGAGAGAAACCCTACCTTGGGGGAAAAACAAGTCATACGTGAAAAGATCACTCCAGGCCAGCCTGAGTGAAAGCAGAGGAGTTTATTTCCTGGGGACCAAAAGTGGGATCATTCCCCAATGTAATTTTGATTGTTAAAATGAGATTTTACTTTCATTTTATAGTGGTTATAGCCGAGGAGAGGGATGAGCGAGCAAGCGGGCAGCTGGTTTGCAGAAGCAGGATGTGACAGTTATCTTGTGTAACCTATATGATTCAAAACAGTTTTTCAGAACATATCGGTAAATCATATTGGTCATATTGGTCATATTGGTCAGGCATTCGGGTCACCCTAACCATGAGTCCTATTTCATTCTGCTTTGGCCTAAACTGTCTTTCCCTCTTATCATCCCTCTGGGTCCCTCTAGACAGTTGTCTCTTGGGATTCCTTCAGCTACTGACAGAGATAAGTTCAGCTCCTTAGCAGTTAGCTCCACAGTGACTTGGTGCATCAGTTAAGCTTTCAGCTTCCTTTCCACTACAGTCTGTTTCTCAAATTAACTGGAACCAAGAGATAGGTTTCATTGCATAACTAATGTTATTCATATAAAATTGAGCTTATTGTTATGAAATTCATTCAATATGAACATTACCTGGGTAACTGTTTAATTATAAGGTTTAACAAAATACAAATGCTTAGGAATCATAGAAACCCCACTCTTAGATCTTACCAACTTGTAATTTAGCCATTCTATTGTGGACACTCTTTGGAATTTATTAATCATAATTTTCCAAATTATATCTCATCTCTGATGGTTAGACTCACTCCAGACTTGATAATGTGACAGACATGTTTCCTTTACTACTGTAGTTTTTAAAAATCAAGTTCTTTTCAAACTTTTCAGCATCAATAAAACCTTGTGTTTTTCAAATTATTCATGTCATTCAAACTTTACAATGTCAATAAAGCCTCATGGGTTTTTTTTTTTTGTTTGTTTTTTTGGGTTTTTTTGCTGTGAAACCAAGCAATTTTAATTTCCATTCATCAAGGTAGTCAATATACTTACCCCAAGTTCTCTGATGTCTACTGGCCAGAGAGCCTGCCCAATATGTGCGAGACAGATCATGGGTTGGAAGCCAAATTTCTTTCTTACATGGAGAAATTTTCTTATGCTAATAGACTCCCTTCCCAGTTATAAATTCATTCTTAAGAAAATTGTAACATGGGGCTAGAGGGATGGCTCAACAGTTAAAGGTGCTAGCTTGCAAAGCCTGACATCCTGGGTTTGATTCCCCAGTACCCACATAAAGCCAGATGCACAAAGTGGCACATATATCTAGAGTTCACTTGCAGTGGCAGGATGCCCTGGCATGCTCCTTCACACACAAACACTCTCCCTCTCTCTCTCTCCTCTCCCTCTCTCTCTCTCTCTCTCTCTCTCTCTCTGCCTCTTTCTGTTTCTCTCAAATAAAGTATTTTTAAAAATTGTAACTTGTTGGGCTAGAGAGATGGCTTAGTGGTTAAGCACTTGCCTGTGAAGCCTAAGGACCCCAGTTCGAGGCTTGATTCCCCAGGACCCATGTAAGCCAGATGAACAAGGTGGCACACGCGTCTGGAGTTCGTTTGCAGTGGCTAAAGGCCCTGGAGCGCCCATTCTCTCTCTCTCTCTCTCTATCTTGCCTCTTTCTCTCTCTGTCACTCTCAAATAAATAAATAAAAATGAATAATTTTTTAATTGTAACTTGTTTAGTCCTATTAAATATTATAGGTATGCAAACTGTTTACTCACAGGGGCTTGTTTGGATGCAGCACACTTTGTTACCTTGTACACTGATATAGTAAGACATAGTATCTGACCCAAGGGAATAACATTTGAAGTGTGTGAGTGTGTGTTTGTGTGTGTGTGTGTGTGTGTGTGTGTGTGTGTCAAAGGACAGTGGAGGGCACTCAACTATTGATCAATTATGTGAACTACATATGATATCGGCTAACTTTAACCTTTTAATCGTGTTTTCTGTACTTGAAATAATCATCATAATAATTCTAACAAGAGTAGACAACTAATCATATTTACTTCTGTATAATTAATAAGATACTCCCAGATGTATTATCTAATTTGATGCTTTCCACAAACAATCCCTGAAGAATGATACTATTCTCATTAAGCAAAATAGGGCACATGAAATTTAAGTAATATGTGTATATTCTCCTGCCCAAGGAGAAAGACTGGGCCAAAAATCCAGCACCTCCTTATTTTTATAGCCTATTCTTTTTCTTTCTCGTGGTTTGCTGTTTTTTTGTTTTGTTTTGTTGTTTTGTTTTGTTGTTTTGTTTGGTTGATTGGTTGGTTGGTTGGATTTTTGAGGAAGGGTCTCACTCTAGCTCAGGCTGACCTGGAATTCACCATGTAGTCTCAGCATGGCCTCGAACTCATAGCGATCCTCCTACCTCTCCCTTGTGAGTGCTGAGATTAAAGGCATGCACCATCAGGCTGGACATTGTTGCTGTTTTTAACATTCTTTTTGACATCCTTTTTCACATTGGATCCCTGTCACCCTATTGGGACAAAATTCTTTCTGTTCTTACTGGTGTAGCACTGCATATTTCTGGCTTAAGGGGTTGAATTTGTTAAGATATGGTATGTAGTCCTACTGACCTAGAACTTACTATGTAAACCAGGCTGACTTTGAACTCACAACATTCCTCCTGCCTCTGCATCATCTCAGTGTTTATGAGAGAGAGAGAGAGAGAACTGGTTCACCAGGGCCTTAGCCTCTGCAAATTCCAAACACTTGTGATACCTGTGCGTACACATCATCTTGTGCAGCTGGCTCACGTGGGTTCTGGGGAGTTGAACCTGGGTCCTTAGGCTTCACAGGTAAGCACCTTAACCACTAAGCCATCTTTCCATCCCTCATTTACTTCCTTAATTGTGAATTTTAATGCATATGATGATGCATATGATAATGAACATACTGTGATTTGATCATATCCTTCTTTTGTTACCCTCTTTCCCTCAAACTTTTTCCACTAAACTCCTCTTTCCAAGTAGCCCTTCTTCTATTCTGATGGCTCTTTCTTTTTGTCCTCCTCCATCATCTACATCAAAATGTTGATGGGCTCAGGATTGTTCAGGTGTTGTGGAGGTAAGGACAGCCTAGGGCTGCTATGAGGTCGTGAATGCTCCAGTCACTTTGTGGCCAGAGGTGGGTGTCCCACACTCCTCCTCTCCACCCTCTGGCTCTTCGTTCTTTCTGCTCCCTCTTTCACGATGTTCCCTGAGCCTGGCAGAGATGTCTTATTTAGAGCTGTGCTCTCAGCCAAATCTCTTCCAGACCACAGAGGCTTTGGAGCGTTCAAATAGAGCTGTCTCACCTTAGTATTTTTGTTGTTGTTGATTTTTTTCAATCTGATTGGAATGGTGAAGAGACCCTTTTCTGTCCCCTGTCCCTTTGCAAGGGTAGGTGAGTCAGAGCTGCAGGGCAGTTCTTTCTGAAGGAGACGATGCTGGCTGTCTTGATTGGCAGCCTGTGCTGTTGGGTGTCTGCTGCTTTGCTAAGTGGACAGAAGAATAGGAGTTCATTTGAGAAGGACCCCCACAGAGCCCTTGATTACCCTGTAGCCTGTGAGGAGCGGGGAACCTACCAACTGCTTATTAGACTGCTAATCCAAATGGAAGCCAGTCAGCAGGATAATTAAAAACACAAAGTGGCCATTTCTAGAAGATGCAGTTTCAAAGGATACCATAGCTATTAAGATTGATGTGTCCCTTTTGGAAAGTGATTTAGCAACATGGATCATAAATTTACATATGTTTATGCCTTTTTGAATGTGGTCATTTCCTTTTTGGAGTCTATCCAAAGCAAGTAATATGTGCATGTGTGCGTGTGTGTGTGTGTGTGTGTGTGTGTGTGTGTGTGTGTGTGCATCATATGTCTATGTGTATGCATATGCACGTGTCCCATACACATGTGTGTGGAGGTCAGAGGAAGATACTGCTCTTCTGCTTTATTTCTCTCACTGAACCTAGAGCTCCCATTTTTCTGTGAAAGTGGTTGACCAGGGAACCCCAGTGATTTTCCTGTCTCCGTGTCACCCCAGTGCTGGGTTGACAGGCATTCACACCCATACCTGGCTTTTTACATGGCTGCTGCAGATCAGTCCCAGGTCCTCATGCTCGCACACGTGGTCTTCCCTGCGGAACCATCTTCGCAGCCCCCAAAGCAGGTGATTGTAAAGTTCGAAAAATGAGTGCACTGTCTCAAGTAAGGAATGGTGTTCAGCAGTATTGGAGAAGCTATTATAGCAGCTTCATAAAATACTTATCCTTCTAGAGGAAGTGAGGAGAGCAACAGTGAGGGCTGCTGCTGAAGCAGCTCCATAGTTCCATCTGCAGCCCAGGCTCCTCTTCCGACTGTCATCCTCACAGTGCCTCTGTGGCTCTAGGATACAAGCTTGTCACATGTCACGGTTCCAGGAGGAAACAGACAAGGTGACTAACAAAGCTTTTCAGAAATCCAAGTGTCCCTTCTGTCTCCCCTGACTGCCAGGAATACTGGGCAATTGAGACTTGGATCTGATATATTTTTCCAGGTAAATAAAAATTAGATTTTTAAGGCCATGCATGGTGGCACACGCCTTTAATGTCAGCACTCAGGAGGCAGAGGTAGGAGGATCACCGTGAGTTCAAGGCCACCCTACTACATAGTGAATTCCATATCAAGTTGACTTAGAGTGAGACCCTTCCTCAAAAAAAAAAATAATTTTATTAGTAAGTGAAATTGAGAAAAAGACTATCGACAAAATAGCTAGTTATATCTTTCATAATCATAAATGTACTGATCGCAGCAAAAATAAAACAGTGGAAACATGTGTGTCCATGTAGAGTCATGGGTAATTTCAATGACATGCTGTATATTAATTACAACTTGGTCAGAAAAGCAAAATCCCCTATGATGGCTAATTTCTGGTTGCCATCCTGACAGAATTTAAAATAGCTATGGAAACGCATATCTGGTAATGTCTGTGAGGGATTTTCTAGATTAGATTAGTTGAAGTGAGAGGATGCACCCTAGCTATGTGTGGCACCCTCCCATGGGCTGGATTGCTGGAGTGTGTGAAAGGGAGAGAGCGGGCTGAGCGTGCGGCAGATCAGGCTCTCCACCGCCTCTCTGCTGGCGTCATGATGGAGGCTAGGTAGGCCTTCCCCGCCGTGATGGACTCTGCCCTCTGGGACTGAAGCCAGAGTAATCTCTTTCCCTCTCTAGCTTGTTTCTGGTCCGGTATTTGTCCCAGTGACAAGAAGGTAACTGCTACACCTCTTTAGCTATGAGGAATAAGGGAACATTTTACTATAGGACTGAAAGGTCCCTACGGTCTGTGAGGACCGATGGAGTGAAGGTCAGGACGGCCACCGTCTTGGTTTAGATCTTCCCGATACCGAGCCTGCAGCAAGGACTTGTGAGCCAGGAGCCATTTGAGAAGCGATCCCAATGAGCAAGGAAGAGCAGCCATCGTAAGGACACATTACCAAGGTTGTGTTAGGAAAGTACGAGAAGGCCAGGGGTCAACATCGGGTGCCGCCTTATTCTATGAGACAGGATCTCTCCCTAAAGCCACACCTCACTGATTGGGCTAGACTAGCTAGTCAGTGAGCCCCAGGGATCCTGCTACGTCTGCCTCCCTGGGGTTAGGGTGATAGACCCACACACTGCCTCTTCTGCCACATACGTGGGCCCTGGGGATCCAAACTCGGGTTCTTATGCTTACACACGCTACTTTATTGCCCAGGTTATCTCTCCAGTCCCCTTAGTCACATTTGCTCATAGTTTGGGGAGATCCCTGCACACCAGGCAGCATCTCCTGGGAGTGACAGTTGGGAACAGCTCGAAGCCAGGTGCTTTTAGCCAGAGACAGCTGGTAGAGTTCGAGAGGCTGGCATGCTCCTGGCCCCCCAGGACGCCTGAGGGAAGCATCCCTCTAGTGGCAGGGAACTGTCTCACCCATGGAGCAGGGTCATTTGAAACTTTAGATTTTAAGAGCTGTGTAAACAGTGAGTAGTATAATAAAGGCTTTGTGACAGGCAATCTTCACTAGTTTGCATCAAGAAAAACGGGCACTTTTGTTTTTCTTTGAATTGGTTCTAAATGGCTATCCTGAGCCAGGAGTAGTGGCGCACGCCTTTAGTCCCAGCACTCAGGAGGCAGAGGTAGGAGGATTGCAGTGAGTTCAACGCCACCTTGAGACTACATAGTTAATTCCAGGTCAGCCTGGGCCAGAGTGAGACCCTACCTCGAAAAAGAAAAAATGGTTATCCTGTGATGACCTCATGTTACAAAGCGGCCCTCCCTTCCCAGTATTACCTCTCTTATGTGGTAAGCTCAAGAACTCAAAGGTCTAGCCTAACCCTGGCATCCCCTGAAGGAGGAAATTAAGAAAACAGGGTGACCTCTAGTACTTGGGTGGCTTATCTGAAGAGCATGCACGATCAAGAAAAGTCCTGGGCTGGAGAAATGGCTTAGTGGCTAAGGCGCTTGCCTGCAAAGCCAAAGGATCCAGATTCAACTCCCCAGGATCCATGTAAGCCAGATGCACAAGGAGGCACATGCATCTGTAGTTTGTTTGCAGTGGCTGGAAGCCCTAGTGTGTTCTCTCTCTCTCTCTCTCTCTCTCTCTCTCTCTCTCTCTCTCTCTCTCTCTCTCTTTCACTCACTCTGCCTCTGTCCCTCTCTCAAATAAATAAATATAAATAAAATATTAAAAAAAGAAAGAAAAGTCCTGAGCTCTGCATTGCTTTGTCACTTCTGGGCCCTGGCCCAGTGTCCAGCAGTCTCCCTGTTATCCTCCCACTGGCCCGCGCTGCGCTGCGCATGGCCTTAACATCACCTTGTCTTCAAAGGACGAGGAATGCAGTCAGTCTTTGAATGTGAAGGTACTCTGTCCCTCACTAACTGCAGCCACAGCTGGGCTGAAGGGAAAACAGGAGAAATCTGAGTCTGGGAAGTGTTGCCCCCACCCAGTGAGCTCTCACCAGAACACTTCCCACTTACAAATAAAGACACTTTCTGAATTCCACACTCATTGTTTTCTTTCACATTTTTACTGCATGCATATATTTTCCCCAGGATTTATTAACTTCCCTGTTCAATATGGTAGTTGCCAGTCACGTGTATCTGTTTAAATTGAAGTTAATTAAAATTTAGAGCTCATTTCCCCATTTCAACTAGCCCCTGTTTTTTTTTTCTTTTTTAATTTTGAAAACAGCCTTCAAGTTTACTCCACCAGTTGTACAAATCAAGCAACAAAGGCTTATATATGGAAAGCGACTGTTACAAATAACTTAATAACAAAAGTAGGACCAGAATGCAGTCATCCACGTGCCCACTTAGAGTGCTGAGTCAATGCATTAAGAGGTTAAGAACTGCCTTTGAGACCAGTTTCAAGTGGGAGGGAAGACAAATGGATCCCTGGGCACTGTAGTTAAAGATGCTCCCTAACCTGATATCTACAATTTGCTTTCAAGATTAAAAATAATAATAATTTCCTGAAGCTAATTTTACTATGAAATTTTTTAATTTAATTTTTATTTAATGTTATAAATTATAGCAGGTTATACTCTTTAATCTCCTTGCCTCAGCTCTCATTACCCCAGCGGCCCTTCTCAGTGAGGTTGTGGTATTCTTTGTGGGCTCATGAATCAACTAGCTGTGTTTTAAGCAGTCAATAAGCACTGTAGCTTGTAACTACTATATTGGATGGTACTTATGGAATATTTCTTTTTGTTGTTTATTTCTTTGTTTACTATTTTCTTTCTTTATTTATTTATCTACAGAGACACAGAGAGCTAACGAGCATGCCAGGGCCTCTTGCCAGTGCAAACAAATTCCAGGTGTGTGCACCCCTTTGCACATCTGGCTTTATATACGTGGGTCCTGGGAAATTGAGCCCAGGTCATTAGACTTTGCAGGCAAGTGCCTCAATCACTGAGCTATCTCTCCACCCTGATTTATTTCTTTTTTTCAAGACATGTGCCCCCAGGCTGGCCTTGAATTCACTGTGATCCTCCTGCCTCAGTCTCCTGAGTGCTGGGACTAAAGGCATGAACCACCACACCCAATGACTTCTAGAATATTTCAATCACCCCAGAATGTTCTATTGGATAGCACCACTTACATTGCTCTTGTCATATCATTCATGCACTTATTTAAACAATATACTGAACCCCTAGGTATGCCCCAGAGGCAAATACAAAATGTCTACCTTCCCAACACTTACATTTTAATTTATAGAGCCCACTTCTTAATGTTGGTGTGTGTCAATGGCTTAAGGAGGGACAGTGCCAACAGATGGCTTATTGTCTTTTCACTTTGTGGCTCATCCCACAGCTGATTCCTGGAAGTAGCATTTATTTTCACAGCTTACAGATCACTGAGTGTTACATCCTGCTGTGCAAGGCAGGAATGGTGACCATGCATGGTTTAGCTATAAGCGGTCACTGTCCTCATTAAGTCATTTTAGGTTTGGGATGAGAGGTTTATTTGAAAATAGTTGTTGTAGCATCTAATCGTTTAAATCAATTCTAACTGCCTGTGTTTGGAATTTTAATTCAGTTTTTTTTTTTTAATTGGCTATGTGTTACCACAACAGAAACAAGAAACACATAGCAATTATTTTATTTGTTTTCCTCCCATAAAACCAGTGTTGGTAACCTCTCTTGTACTTGGGGATTATTCAAAAGAAAAAGAGCATGGGCTGGAGAAATGATTCAGTGGTTAAAGTTGCTTGCTTACAAAGCCCAATGGCTTGGGTTCCATTGCCCAGTTCCCATGTACAGCCAGATACACAAAAGGGCACCTGCATCTGAATTTGTTTGCAGTGGCAGGAAACCCTGGTGTGACCATGCTCTTTTTTTTTTTTTTCTCTCTCTCTCTTTCCCAAATAATTTTTTTTTTTTTCTTTGAGATAGGGTCTTGCTCTAGTCTAGGCTGACCTGGAATTCTCTCTAGTCTCAAGATGGCCCCAAACTCAGGGCAGTCCTCCTACCTGGGCCTCCCAGGTGCTGGAATTAAAGGTGTGCACCACCGTGACCAGCTTAAAAATATTTAAAAAAAAATACATTTAACATTACTAGGCTAAGAAATTAGACGAAGGAAATGAATTACATTTTAACCATGAAATTCAGACACAATACACTAAATGCTTTCAATGAGAGCCGTAAATACCAGCGCTACTAGTCTGAATTAATGACATGGGACTGCCTCCCCCATGGGTGAACCAGTGAATTACAGTATGGAACCTTGAAGATAGGTCTTTCTGATGCAACTGCCTCTTTCCTCCTCATTGTATTGACTGTGGAGATGAAATTGATTTGTGCAAAGTCGCAGTTGTGTATTGAAACCTATCATTGTATAATAGTGGGATGCAGAAATTCACACGTGTTAACTGAGAGTTCTCAGCTTGTATTTACCGTGCCTTTTGGAGAGCTTGTTGAAGCCCAGATTATGGGGTCCCACCTCCAGCATTTGTGATTCAATGGGTCTGGCTAGAGCCTGATAATACACATTTCTAATAAATTCCAGGTGTTGCTAGTGGAGGACCATACATAGTGAACCACTGATGTGGACCATGTGTTTATGTTATTATTAAGTTAGTGGCTTAGGGAGAGAACTGGTCTACCCGGTCAGCAGCCTGGGGTTCTAAGGGCTCCAGCTACACCATCCCCATCTATCAAGGTCTAAATTAGGGTTTGGCACCACCTAGCGGTAGCTGTTTGATTATTGACAGGGACAATTCCATCCTTTAGCTTTCTGGGCTTTGGGGACAGTGACGAAGTATTCAACTATCTCACGTTTTTATCATATGTATTTTGTATATTGGTCCTAGAAGACTGAATTTTTGGGAGGCAGCATCCATCTATCTGCTTCACTACTTCCTGCTGCGTCCCTGTCTGTCTTGACAACTCCTGCGGGTCTCCCTCCCTCCCTCCCCCAGTAACTCAGAACTTGGACTCCACTTTGTCTCAGAAGCTAAAGAGACAGTTACATGACATCCTAAATGGCACCAATGAAAGATTTTCCAGCGGACAGCAGGAGATCTTCTGAGGCTCAGTTTACTACCTCTGTGCTTTTGCACTCTTCACCTGCCAACCTCCTTTTTAACTTCCAAGGCCTTGGCTTAGACTCCAGCCCTTCCGAAGATCTCCTTATGCCGTCCTCCAGAGGACGTGGCTCGCTCGTCCTTCCTCGGAAGGCTGGGACACATTTGTTGTACCTCCCCTGTGCTGTGGAGTCTAAGAACAGCTCTCCGCCACATCCCTGCCTTACAGATAAGGATGCTAAGAGTGCTGAAGGGTAACGTATATTCTAACTTGTTATAATTAGCAATAATTTGTTTTTGAGGTAAGGTCTTGCTCTAGCCCAATCTGACCTGGAATTCATTCTGTATTCCCAGACTGGCCTTGAACTCACAGTGATCCTCCTACCTCTGCCTCCTGAGTTCTGAGAGTAAAGACATGCACCACCACACCCTGCTAAAAAAACTATGAGATCTCTTACAAAGCCAGCAGAGGCAAATCTGGCTGGATATTTTGTTGTTATTGTTTTGTTTTGCGTGTGTGTGTGTGTGTGTGTGTGTGTGTGTGTGTGTATGCATGTTTTGGGCACACATGAGTGTGGAGGCTAGAAGTCAGCCTCTGGTGTTGTCTTCAGGAATGCCATGCACCTTTCTTTGGGACAGGGTCTCATTGGCCTAGAGCTGAACAATAAGTCTTCACTGGATAGCTAATGAGCCCCGGGGATCCTCAGTCTCTGCCTCCCCAGTGCTGGGATTACAGGCATGCACCACCACAGCCAACACTTGTACGTGGATACTGAGGACTGAACTCAGATCCTCATGCTTATGAGGCATCTACTTTACCCACTGAGCCACTGAGTCTGTAGTTACTGGGGTTTAAACCCAAGACCTTGTGTATGCTATACATGTGCTGTGCCATGGAACTATAACCCCAGGTCTTGTTTTGAATATTCGTTTTGAGGCCAGGTCTCACTTTGTTACTGAGGCTAGCCTGGAACTTGCTAGGTTGCCCAGACTGGCCTCGAACTTACAATGCTCTTTCTTCTGGAGTGCTGGGATTCCAAATGTGAGCCACCACATGTTTTTGGAAAAGACATTCATTCTGACCCCTGGGCCATGTCTTTATTTATTGTCACCCTCAGCCTGGACCCTGCTCCCAGCACAGCGCCCACTACACGCAGCTCTGTGTTGTCGGAGATTGCTGTCCTGGCTCCCTGTTGTGCCCACGTTCCCTTCCCACTTGCCATCTCTCAGCACGGCTGGCTGGGGTCCACAGCACGTAAGGGGGTGTGGTGCCCTCAGTTCAGCTTGCCACGGTTGCTCCCACGCGGAATATGCTAACTCAGCTCCCGTTCTGCCTCCCCCACGATGCTCGCCTGGAGGAGAGGAGAGCTCGCTCCACCTTCGCAGCAAGCACTCGGGAGCTTTGAGTAGCTTCTGTGCCACGCGTGGCTTCTCGGTGCCTGTGGGTTCCCCCACCCGCCGTGCTTCCCTTGGCCACCCCTCTCTCCCGTTCAGTCATTGTCATCACTGCACCCTTGCAGACACGTCACGAAGAAGAAGCGGGGACGGCGAGAGAGAGGCTTATCAAAGTCAGAGCCGGGGTGAGGCTCATGCTGCTCAAAACTGGCACCGCAGGAGAGGCACAGGATCTAAATATTTTAGAAACACTGACTCACTCCCTTTCTAGTTTGAATATAACTTGCAAATGTGATTTCATTTATCATCCCACTTCCTCCCTCTCGTAAAGCTACCACTTTCAGGAAAGAGAGTAAGTAGAGCTGGCCTCACCACAGCTCCAGTATATTCTCTCTCTCCCCCTCGAGTGTGTGTGTGTCCATGTAGAGGCCAGAGGTCAAGAACAAGTGTCTTCCTCAGTAACTCTGCACCTAACGTTTTTGAGACATGGTCTCTCACCCACCAATTCAGCTAGACCAGCTAGCCAGCGTCTGGTCCCTGTCTCCCCAGCGCCTAGCATCACATTCAGGCATCGCCACTTCCAGCATTTCACATGAGGTGCTGGGATCACTCAGGTCACATGCTTGTGCAGTGAGTGTTTTCCCCATCTCCCTGGCCCTGGGCTCGAGTACGTTATGAAGCTGAGTCAGGGATCCTACAGCGCAGCAATCAGTGATGTTCGGTTCTGTTTCCAAGCGCCGCTGATCATAATGGCAATCCCAGGAGCCATTTTTTAATTGTCTCATCCTGGGACCTGGGGAAATAGAATTGCTGAGGGAAAGACCTAGTAGGAATCTGTTTTAAAAATAGATTCTGGACCATCAATCTAAAATGTTCGCGATATATATATATATTTTTTTTACTAGCCCTTCCAGTCATCAGAGTAAGGTAGAATTATGCACATAATCATTTGAAGCTATTTAAGGTCTTCACAGATGAGGTCAAATACATTACCTTATTCATGCTTCCCAGAACAAGGTATAAAAAACGGGAGCTGTCAGAGGCACTTGAAGTGTTCGGAACTGCACAGTGGGGTGCACCTCCCGGCACAGGTCTAGCCTGCACCTTGCCCGTCGTCTGTGGGTCCAGTCTGTGTGTTTCATGTGGGCCCATCGGCTACTCCTGCCTACATGTTTACTTAAATGTCATAAATTTGATTGCATCTACAACATACTGCAAAGCACCTCTCTGTGAAACCACTTGAGATAAATTATGTATTTTGAAAGATTAAACCTGAGCCACAAACTAAAATTACCTTCAGACTATCTTGAGGATTAAAGAATCTTTGATGCTCATTCAAGTGGAATGGAAGAGGCTCTGGGCTAGGAATAAAGGACAGAGTTTGAGGTTATTGGTCAAAATTAAAATTGATGAGCAAGTGTAATGGTATGAATAATTTTATACTATAATATGTTGCCACTTCAAAGCATACCTCATGGGTTTAAATGTTCTTTTCCATTTGCAAAATGTTCTGGTAAGAGATTTTTTTATTAGTTATTTATTTATTTTATTTGAGAGAGGTGGGACAGAGAGGGAGAGAGAGAATGAATGGGCGTGCCAGGACCTCCAAACACTGGAAACAAACTCCGGACACATATGCCACCTTATATACCTGGTTTATGTGGGTACTGAGGAACTGAACCTGGGTGCTTTGGCTTTGCAGGCCAGTGTCTTAACTAATAAGCCATCTCTCCAGCCCCTGGTAAGAGTTTTACCAGTTTCATATGGCCTTGCCTCCCTTTCACTGTAAAACCATTAGCACAGCTTTCAAAGACAAATGCCTCATTGCCCAAAGGAAAGATGCATCATCTTTGGTCCTCAAATTCAATTTCTAGAGATACTTTTCAGACACTATAAAAGGATAAAGAAAATGAGTGAGTTTGCTATGGACAAGCAGTAATCTTTTTCATAAGCCCTGTGGATCAAATGACAGTGCAGGCTCCTCCAGTACTTAGAATTTCTAAAATATCACTTAATTTTCTGACCTCAATATTCAGTCCTTAGCACAAAAACCATAAAAAAATGGAATGTGATACATTTTCCTGGCCTCACACAAGCACCTCCCTGTATCCTGAGGTGAGATAAATGATTCTAATACACTTTCACAGCAGAAGAGGGAGATCTGTGCCATTCTAGAAAACCCCAAACCCCTGAAACTCTTTGTACCCATGCTGGTTTCAGTGGCTGTGGGCAGCAGATCTGCTCTGAACAAATGCAGGGGTGCCAGCCGCCCCCCTTGAGGAGCACTAAGGGCACATTTCCATCTCCAGCAGAACGTGGATTCATGAATTCCCTATGGTGGGACTTTCTTTAGGATTTTTTTTTTCTTTCACTCTGGTGGGAGGCGCTCACACATCACTGCACGCAGGCGGGGGTCAGAAGATAACCTCAGGTGCCAGCCCTTGCCTTCTCCCTTGTTTGAAGCAGGGTCTCCTACACGACCAGATAGTACATATGAATCTATCTGCACATACATATCATGCTTCACACACCATACAGGTGTGTTTAAAAAAAAAAAAAAAAAACATAGGGAGATGCTGGACCCAGGGCAGCTAGAAGACCTGTCTCACTTTCCCCGTCAAGCTGCTCAGCCCCAGACGATGCTGGAATATGCTAGAATGAGACCCTGCAGGCCGGCTCCTGGAGTGCCTGCTTGTCAGAAGCCATGTGCTCCTCCTCCATTTGGCTGGTCGTCTTGGTCCGTGTGAATTTAATTGTCAGTATTTTTCAGAAGGAAGATTGTACGTAAATGTCCAAACTTCCAACTTCTTTTTCCTCTCCCGCCCCCCACAAGAACACAGCCCCGTTTCATTGCTCACAGTTGGCTGGAGCCATGGAAGCCCTTTCCCCCTCACCTTCCTGTTCCATCACAGCCCATCTGTTCCCCATAAGCGCCCACAGGTGGCACAAAATGACAGTCACTGCGATTGTACTTCGTGATTTATTGCATGAGTATAAAAAGGAGAGCATGGGAGGGCTGCATATTCCAATTAAAAAAAAAGAAAGAAACCACATCTGTTTCCTCACGAAGTGAAGGAGTTCTCTATAATGTATACAGCAACTGTGTAAGAAGAATTTGACTAAAAATACCATTATAGCCGAAACACAGCCCTGTGGACATACACATTCATTTATGATTTATGTTGTGAGTTAGAGAAACCTTCATAACAGCTTTCCTGACGTAATTCATTGCTCATAGTGTGAGACGCTCGGGCTCTAGAGAGTTTGCATAATATCCTGTTGTCTTCCCAGGTCTCTCCATCCTCAAGCAGAAGCAGCCCTGCCTGTGTATCACAGTGCGCCAGGCACGCAGTCAGTGCATGCATTAGGGTTTGCTAGAGGAACAGAACCAAGAGAATGAGCATATATTGCAAAGGGGATTTATTGGATGGGCCTGCATGACACAAGCTGGGTAACCCAACAGTAGCTGCCTGCATCCTAGAGAGACTTAGAATCCAGCAGCTGCTCCGTCCATGAGGCTGGATGCCTGAGCAGGCCCAGTCTAGTGCCCGGGGCCTGGAGGATGTCTTGAGAGCTGCTGGTCTTTGGTCTATGTTGGAAGGCTGAAGGGGCTGGGCTCTGGTGTTGGTGAAGGATGGCATCAAGGGGCAAAGGTGGATGGGTGAAAGCACTTCTTCCTGTAACCTCTTTAATGTGTAGTCTGCTGCAGAAAGGGCTGCCCACTCTTAGAGAGGGTCTTCAGTTAATCCTTTCTATGAACTCACTCACAGACCTGCCCACGAGGTGTGTCTCTACTTGACTCCTGATCCGATCAAGTTGATAGCAGGGGTTAACCATTGCAATGCTTGTCTGGGACATGGCAAAACCAGTTAGAAGACCAGTGAGGGGTTGGGGTGATGACTCAGTGAGTAAGGACACTTGATGGGCAAGCTTAAGGACCCGAGTTCAGTCCCAAGCACCCATGTGAAACTAGGCCTACTCCCACATACTTGTGACCCCAGTGCTGGAGAGGAGAGGTGGGGACAGAAGGATTGCCGAATTTCTAATCAGCCAGGTAACTGGAAAACGGGGCTGTCTATCTCCAGTGAGAAGCTTGTCTCAGAGAAGCAAGATGGATTAGGGATGAAAGAGGACATCCAACATCTTCCTCTGGCCTTGACATGTGTGAATACAAGACACATGCATCTATACACACATACACACACATGCATCACACACAGTAATATATATATATATATATATATATATATATATATATATATATATATATATATGGTGTCAAAAGATTAAAGGGGGGGACTCGAGAGATTGCTCTGTGTTAAATGTGCTTCCTACATACACATAAAGGCCTGAGGGTTCCTGAAACCACCAGAGTTAAATCTCCAGATCCCACTTCAACAGGTGGCATGACCATGCATTCTTTTTTTAAAATTTTTTTGTTTATCATTTTTATTTATTTATTTAAGAGCGACAGACAGAGAGAGAAAGAGGCAGATAGAGAGAGAGAGAAAATGGGCGTGCCAGGGCCTCCAGTCACTGCAAACGAACTCCAGACACGTGCGCCCCCTTGTGCATCTGGCTAACGTGGGTCCTGCGCAATGGAGCCTTGAACCGGGGTCCTTAAGCTTCACAGGCAAGCGCTTAACTGCTAGGTCATCTCTCCAGCCCAATCATGCATTCTTATAACACCAGTCCTTTAAGCAAGCAAAGACTGAGAATCTCTGGAGCCCCACAAGCTTTGGAATCAGCAAGACCCAGGCAGAAAGGCAAAGGAGCAAACTATAGGCAAGTGGCTACCCATTCCCACCAGGCCTTAGCATATAGGCACCACCCTACGCCTTCTCTCTCTCTCTCAATCCCTCTCTCTCTCTCTCTCTCTCTCTCTCTCTCTCTCTCTCTCTCTCTCTCTCTCACACACACACACACACACACACACACCATAAAAAGGAGAGCATGAAAGAAAGATGAAACATGGGAGCAGCTTCTTTCTGAGTCCTTGCAAATTGGAGACCTCTAGTTATACACACAACAGGGCTGGGAATGAGTTGAATTTGGGGCGTCCTGTCTTCTCTGTGGTCTGTGATGGTGTCAAGCTTATGTTGGACAAATACCTGATGCTCACCTTAGCGGTCTTGTTGTGCCAAGACCCCTGACCAGGATCCAAGGCCCCCAGTCACCCAGGAGTCACCCAGAGAATCGCCACAGAAGCCAAGACACTCGAATGCAAAAGCAACAGGTGTCTTTATTGCAAGCCTAGGCCTGGGCTCCGTCCCCACAGTCCGGCACAGCGGTAGTGAGGGAGAGAGCCCAGACCCTCAGAGGAAAGGGGTTTATAAAGGAAAGGTTACATCATAGTGTGACTTTTAAAATGATTGGTTCTAATAGGGCGCACGCGGAATTTCAGAGAGGGTGCGCATGGGAACTCCAGCCTACTTGTCTTAGGTAGTAACTTGTTTGCAGAACCTATTGCAAGAGCTGTTTGTAGAGCTTATCTTTTGCAAGAGGCCGGAGCCTCCATGGCCAGGTATCTCTGGAATGTCCTTGAAGTGGAGGCTTCTCAGGAATCAAGGGGTGCGGGGGGGCTATAGCTAAGCAAGCATGGATACAGAAGCGAAAATAGCACATTAGTCAGCTCGTTCCTCATCTGAGTCAAAATCGCTGTCCAGCACCGCTGTCCAGCCACTAAGCGAGGTCACAGAAGCCAGACGCAGCACGTTACTTCTCCCTGGTCTCTCAGTTTTGTGAAATTCCTCCTCTCATTTATTTCTAGTTTAACGCTATTGAGAAATGGCTAACCCTTGTTTCATAGCCTAACCTGTGGTCTGTCCTGGGGAAGGTTCCGTGAGGGCTTGACAGTATTGTGTCACTGCTGGACTGTGTGCGTCGGTTACTCTGTTTGGTCTAAAGCACATCTTAAGTTGATGTTTCCTTTATTGATTTTTCTGTCTGGATCATCTTTACCTGGCTCAAAGCGATGATATTTAAGTTCCCTACTGATATTTATCATCCTGTCTCTTCCTTCAGATATACTCATCATTTATTTATGTACTGAAATGCCCCCATGTTGGATACATGTATGTTTACAAGCTTCTTTCCATGGTGGAGTTGGAGTAAGCCACCTGTTCAACATGAACACATGGCTGCCCACCAAGGAGCTCACCAGATTTGTGGTTTAGGAATTTTTATGGGAGCTTCCTCACATAGGAGTGATTAGCCTGCTCTTTCCTCAGTGGAGAATTGAGGGTGTGGGAGAAAACATCAAACTTATAATCATGCCTTCCTGACCAGCTTTTATCTAGGATCTCACCAGAAGACCCCTCTTTAGAACAAAAGGAACTTCTGCTCCTTGTGGAATTTAGGAGTCTTGTGTCAAGAATCAATACAGAGATAAAACAGTGGGATGGAGGGTTTTGTAGCAACCCTAGCCCTCAAGAAATTAAAAGGGTTTCAGGAGCTATGTGTCCAGGGACTAAAGAAAAAGACAACATACATCTTTCTTATTATTTCTCAGGTTTATGAGCGCTGCTTGTTGAACCATTTTTCTGCCCACTTTGTTCTTTCATCCTGCCTTGCCATCATCCCCTGTGACTTGATTTGCTGGCAGTGGGTTTGGATTCCTCACTCTATCCTCTGTGCATCTGCTGAGGGTCTCAGCTTTGGGATGACCATGAAGCTTACATAAAACATCTTCTAACAGGCTATTTGAACCAATAGCAACTTATATTTGATTGAATCTAAAAACCACACTTTGATGGGTTGAAGACATGGCTTAGTGGTTAAGGCACTTGCCTATGAAGCCTAAGGATCCAGGTTTGATTTCACAGTACCCACATAAACCAGATGCACAAGATGGCACATGCATCTGGAGTTCGTTTGTAGTGGTTAGAGGCCCTGGTGTGCCCGTTCTCTCTCTCTCTCTCTCCCCCTCTCTCTCTCTCAAAAATAAATAAATAAATAAAATATTTTTAAACACACTTTGAGAACTGAGGAAATGGCTCAGTGGCTAAAGGCACTTGCTTATTTGTTTGCCAGCCCAGGTTTAATTCCATAGCCACCGATGTAAAGCCAGACAGGCAAAAGATACCCTGGCCCAGCCATACACCATTTATACAAATAAATAAATAAATAAATAAATAAATAAATAAATAAATAAATAATATTAAAAAAAAATAAAACTATGTTTGCAACCTATCCTGCATTTTATATGTTGATCTCATAACTTACATCTTTTTGCATTGTGTATCCTTTAAAAGATTATCAATAGCTGTTGATTTTAACAGTTTTGTCTTTCAACCTTCATACTAAAAATAAAAATGAGGTACACACTGCTATTGCAGTATTATGAATTTGACCAACATTTTTTTTTTGTTTTTTGTAGGGCTATAACTCGAATCCAGGGTCTTACATATTATAGGCAAGCACTCTACCACTGAGCTGTAGCCCCAGCCCATAGCTTGGTGAGGCGGGGTCTTCCTATATATAGGTTGTCCTGAAACTATGTAATTTTGGCTGATGTCCAAGTCACGATACCAGTGCCTCAGACAGCCAGGTGCTGAGATCACACGCATACACCACCACTCCCAGCTGCGTATTTTCCTTTACTGATGAGTTTTGTACTCCCCTATTTTCATAATACTGAATATCACTCTTTTTTATCTTGAAACTGTCTTTAGCTTTTCCTTCAGACAAGCTCTGTGGTGATGATCTCCCTTAGCCTCGATTATCTGGGAAAGGCTTTGTTTCTCCTACATCTCTAAAGGGCAGCTTGGCCAGGTACGGGATTCTTGGTTGAAAGATTATCTCTGACACCACTTTGAATATGTGCCACCCACTCTTGCCTGCCATAAAGGCATCTACCGAGAGTTCCATTGTTCCTTCAACTCCCTGGGATGTGACTTGGCATAGACTCTTGCTTTCAGGACTGTGCCTTATCTTTCATTTTTACAGTTTGTTTATAATATGTCATGATGTAGTCTTATTTGGATTGAATCTGATTGGAAACCTTTGACTATCCTGACATGGCTGTTTGTATCTTTCCCCAGATTTGAAAACTTTCTTACTATTTTTTCCAGATAAGTTTATGTTTTCTTTGTCTCTCTTTTCTTCTTCTTAATGCCTTATTATTTGAATGATTGCTGCTTTGGAACTTCCTTCCATAAGTCCCATAAGCTTGTTTCATTTCTCTTCATCCTTTTCTTACTCCCTGTTTATTTTCTTTTTATTTGGGCATTTATTAATTTATTTATCTATTGAGAAAGGAACTCATGTAGCCTAGGTTGACTTCAAACGCACACTGACTTTGAGCTCATAGTCTTCCTGCCTCTACTTCCTAAGGGCTGGAATTACATACATGTGCCACCATGCCCAGCTCTGACTATATATTTTCAAATAATATTCAAGTTCACTGGTTCTTCATGGTCAGTTCTGCTGTTATCACTCCATTACCTTATTTAATTGTATTTTTCAGCTCCAGATTTTGTTTATTAATAATTTCATTCCATTAAGTTTTTAGTTCATTTATTATTTTAATTCATTAAATAGTTCCATTGAATTTTCATGCAGCTCATCAATTTTCTTAAAAATAATTATTTGGATTCCTTACCATGTCATTTGTAAATCTCGGTTTCCTTTTTATTTATTTGTGAGAAGAGAGAGAGAGAGAAAGAGATTGGGCACACAAGGACCTCTTTCCACTACAGTTGAACTCCAGATACATGTGTTAATTTGTGCATCTGGCTTTACTAAAGTTGGATGCTTGGGAATTGAACCTGGGCCATCAGGTTTTATGAGCAAGCATCTTTAACTGCTGAGCCATCTCTCCAGCCCTGATCTCCATTTCTTTACAGTCAGTTGTGCTTTCTTTGATACTGTGTTTCTCTGGTTATTTTCCCCAGGCTAGCCTATAACTTACTATGTAGACCAGACTGGCCTAGAACTTTTAAGAACCTCCTGCCTCAGCCTCTGAGATGCAGAGATTGCAGGTGCGCCCCTCCACACCCACCTCCCTGTGCTTGTGGTTGATGTCTGCCTATTTAAAGAAAGGGGGTTATTCCAGTTTGTGCAGACTGTCTTTGCCTGGAAAAGCCCATCTGCAGCCTTTCCAGAGATCCATGTGTGGACCACAGTGGGAAGGCTTGCTGCTAGAGGTCTTGGGTTCTCTGCCTTAGTGTGCCTTGGCCAGGAGATGAGAGGTCCTTGTGCCTGGGCCCAAGGGATGGAACCTGCAGTGTGAAATAATTGTAATGGGGGCTGGAGAGATGGGTTGGCAGTTTAAGTGCTTGCCTGCAAAGCCTAAGGACCCAGGTCCAACTCCCCAGGATCCACATAAGCCAGATATACAAGGTGGCACATGTGTCTGGAGTTCTTTTGCAGTGGCTAGAGGCCCTGGAATACCCATTCTCTCTCTATCTGCCTCTCCCCCCCCCCCAAATAAATAAATAAATTAGAAAACGAAATGACTGTGATTTTGTCTCTAGGGCTGAACCTAGTGCTTTGGGTAGGTTGCTTCTTTTTACTCCTTGCACTGTAAAACTGTCCACTTTCTTGGGACTTCTTGCCAGAAATTAATTGTTATCCTTGGAGCTTTTTAAGTCATTCCCTGGGGAATAATACTAATGTAGCTAATGTTTCCTATGATGTGGTTAAAAAGTGGCTTTTGATATAATCTAACTGTGGCTTACCATCTATTCAAAGTAACACAGTTGGCCCAAGAGACTTAGCTAAGAAGACATCATCAGAATAAGTGACATCAGTTAGGTCACAAAATGAATATACAGACAGACCTTCCTTAATCTTTTTCATAGGGAGGGAATTCTAAAATGGAAATAGGCATTCAACTACACTTGCAAAAAAATACATAAAGTATCTGGTAATTAACTTTATAAGATTATAGAACTTAAATGGGGAAAGCCACTACAAAGTTCCATGGGAAGACCTAAGTAAAGATTAATTTTGAATATTCAGGCAGCCATATATGCCTGTAGTTATGGTAGCCCGTGTCACCCACATGATCCTAACTTTCGTGGATTGACAGGCTCTGATATTTCTTTGATAGCTCATATTGGGGAAAATGTCTTGCTTTTTTAAAAATCTCAAAGCATTTCCAGAGCTGACTGAGGGACTAATGTCCCCCTTGGTCAAAATAAAATACAATTATTTTTGGTTCTTTTATTACTGGATCATTCCTTTATTCATCATTCACTATTTGCTAAACATTTATTGAGTATTCTCCATGTCCCAAGCACACCATAGATGCCCACTCCCCATACTGCTTATGTTTCTGGGAGAACTGCCTCTGAGGGTCTCCCTTGGCTCTCAACACACTCCTTTTTCTTTCATTGTCTCAGTAAAACCCCAGAAGCTCTTGGCTATTTTACGCATGGCTTATCGCGAGCTTTGGAGGATGTTCGGTGGATGAGCGTTGCAGATGGAAGGAATACGGGTGTAGCATGTGGCTACAGGTAGCTTAAAACAAAAAGGCGTGGAAAGTAGAAATTCATGGGACATCCTCGATGGGGAATTCCTCACTCCATCCTTTATCCTTAAGCCTCGCCTGTCAGCATTTTTGGGCATTGCCGCTCACGAACTTTTTAAAATATTTTATCTATTTGAGAGCTGGAAAGATGGCTTAGTGGTTAAGGTGCTTGCTAGCAAAGCCAAAGGACCCAGGTTTATTTCCCCAGTACCCACGTAAAGCCAGATGCATAAAGTGGTACATGCATCTGCAGTTTGTTTGCAGTGACTGGAGGCCCTGGTGTGCCCACTTCCCCCTCCCCCACACACATAAATTTTAAATAAATAAAATATTTTTAAAGCCTTACATTTTTGATTTGAGAGAGGGAGAAAGAGAATGGATGTGTTAGATTCTCTTGCCACTACAAATGAACTCCGGTTGCACTCACTACTGGTGCATCTGGTTTCATGCAGTTACTGTGGAGTCGAACCTCATGCTGGCCGGTTTTGTAAGCAAGTGAATGAGCCAGTGAGCCATCTTCCCAGTTCCCCTTCCCACGTCTCCTAACACTTCCTATTTATCACATCAGCTTCTCCCATGTCTAGACTTCCCAAGCCCTCTTTCCTAAGACTAGCCTTTGGAAACTGAAGCATTTTTTTTTAACTAAGAGAAATTTCATTATCTCTATCTCTTCTTACTCTTTCAGCAGTAGTGGGAGGGAAGGTTTAATTTGCTTAGCCAAAGAACTTATTAAGCTGCTGTCCCTTTGAAAAGAGAGTTTCCTACCCCTTAAAAGAAAGTCAGATCTCCCGAGCAAAGTATTCTAAAATATTTCTTTTTCTTCTTACCACATTTGGATTGTGAAGAGATTAAGCCTGTTCTAATCAAATAGGAGGTAATTCCTACTGCAATCCCAAAGCTTTTGTTTAATAAAATTGCCTTAAAGTTAATTTAGGAGGAAAAAATAAATTTAAAGAATAGGACAGATCTTTAAAGGAAGTATAATGGAGAAGTGATTCTACAAGCAGTTTGATATAAACACTTACTGTTCTAATGGAAGAATAAGCAAACATAAATTATATATACCACAGTCCAGAATTAAGTGCAAGAATACAAAAGCACTCTGGATGTAATAAATGAAGTAGAAAATACCAGGAGAAAAATATAGGATGTATTTAAGTAATATCAAACCAATGAAGGTCTTCCTAACCACAAGAGACAGGAGAAAAAGTTATGTAGCATTCTTATTTATTTTTATATTTATTTATTTATTTGAGAGACTGGGCATGCCAGGGCCTTAAACCACTGCAAGCACATGCTCCACCTTGTGCATCTGGCTTACATGGGTTCTGGGGAATTGAACCTGGGTCCTTTGGCTTTGCAGGGAAGCACCTTAACCACTAAGGCCATCTCTCCAGCCTGTTATTAATTTTTAAAAAAGGGATGTTATACAACATGAGTAAGTGTTTAAAACATGATGCTAAGTAAAAGAACCAGATGCAGATGACATGCATTGCATGCTTCTGCTTATATGAGCTGTCCAGAGCAGGGAAGCCCATAGAGACACACAGTCGCAGTTGATAGTGGAGGTTGCCAGAGAAGTGGAGGGCGGCTAACAGGGAGCGTGGGGCCTCCTTTGAAGAGGGAGGGAAGTGTTCTCAAGTTAGGTGATGATCGTGGCTGAGAACTGCTGGGCATACTACCCACCGGGGAAAAGTTTAAATTTTATGATAGGCGAGTTCTAGCTCAGTGTTTTAAAAAGTTAAGGTAACTTAGCTGCACTTGGAATGTTATAAGAAAAGGAAAATCTGTTGTGCAGTGAAGGATGATCAAATCGTATGAACTGATGCTTTTATTTTAGTTTTTGTATGTATGCATGTGGGGGGGTGTGGTATGGGTACCTGTGTATGCCCTTTTGTGTATGTGTGGAGGCACATGTGTGTGTATGTGTGAGTGCGCATGTGTGTATGTGGAGGCCAGAGGGTGACGGTGAGTTTCTTCCTCAGTCTTGCTCCACTTTATTTACTGAGGCAGGGTCTCTCACTTAACCCAGAGTTTGCAAATTCAGCTAGTTTATTTTGATTCAGGATTACCTATCTCTACCTCCCTAATGCTGGGATTACAGGCAGGCTGCCATGTCCTCCCAGCATTTACTGGTTGTTGGGGTTCCAAACTCATTTCCTCCTGCTTGTTTGGCAAGCACTTTACTAGCTAAGGCATGTCTCCAGCCTTGGATTTATAATTTCTAAGATAAGTTGGTAACGAGTACATAAAGCACAAATTAAAGCAATAAGATGAGATAGTTGTTTATTTACTTGGTAAGCATAAAAAGAAATGATAATGTTTCCCATCTTGGGTAGAATGTAGTTCAAATAGTTATTCTAATCTATGGGTACTGGTGAAATTTGTCAATTTCTTTGTCTCAAAACCCTTAAATTGTGTCCTTGTGTTTCCATTTCTAGAAATGCTTCTTAACTATCATTTACCACTTAAAAAAGTAGTAAAACAGTATTAGCAACACAGGAAGAGGATTCTGATGCTAGGGAGAAAAAATAGAATGGATAAAAAATAAAATGGCACAGACTGAATGAAGTGCAAATTCAAAAGGCTGGAGAGATCCACTCCAAACTCTTGAGTGACAATTGCCTCGTATTGGCAGGATAATAGGTCATTTGTGGCTTCTTATTTATTCAAGAGTATATTTCTATGATTTTCCAAATATTCCATAATAAAATGTCTTTTATAATAAAAAATTAATTTATTTTTAATATTTTATTATACTTTTGACTTTTACTATATTTATCTATTTTTAAAAAAACCTTTTATTGACAACTTCCATAATTATAAACAATAGACCATGGTAGTTCCCTTCCCTATCCCATTTTCCCCTTCACAAATTCAGTCTCCATCATATCCCCTCCCCCCTCAATCAGTCTCTCTTTTATTTTGATGTCATCATCTTTACCATCTATTATGAAGGTCTTGTGTAGGTAGTACTAGGCACAGTGAGGTCATGTATATCAAGGCCAAATTGTGTCTGGAAGATTGCATTGTAAGGAGTCCTGCCCTTCCTTTGGGTCTTACGTAATTTTTGACACCTCTTCTGTAGTAAACCCTGAGCCTTGGAGGGTGTGATGGAGATGTTTCAGTGCTGAGCAGTCCTCTGTCACTTCTTCTCAGCACTATCAGGCCCTTCTGAGTTATCCCAGTGCTCACTGCCATCTGAAAAGAGAAGCTTCTCTAACCCAAAAGTGAGAGTAGCATTTAATATATGGGTGAAAACATTAAGAAAAGTGCTTACTGGGCAGTTTGTTGGACATAATATATGCATTTAACCAGATAAGAGCAGGTGTTACATGCCTAAGGCTCATGACCTCCCCTACGGTAGGCTTTTGATTAGGCTTTTAGTACCAGTTATGTATTCCCTCCCATAGAGTGGGTCTCCAGTCCAGTTAGAGAGTGATTGGTTTACCCCACAACAGACATGCCACTATTGTACCCATTGGGTCATTGGCCTGGCTGGCCAAATTTAAGGCTTGTAGTGTCTACTGTTGTTAATCACCATTGATGACTTCTGTCTCCCATAGGGCTGAGGGCAGCATAGCCTTTTTCAGCTTTCTGTCAGCTGGTCTACAGGGTGGAGGTCTTCAGCTCAGCTTCAGCTTGTTTTCTCAGTGACCTGCAGCCCAAGCATGTGGGGTTTTCAGCAATAGGGTCTTAATATCTATTCCTGTTGGGAAACCAGGAGCCTTGGTGATGGCTTGTAATGTTTTGGGGGCATCCTCCCTAGCCAACAACTCACTGGTAGGTATCCAATCCTTGGCACTCAGAACTTTCTAGTCACAATCTATGGCTTCTGGGTGCACCATTGTCCAGAAAAGTAGGGTTTTATATAACTTATTCATAACATCTTAAATTTTGATTAACACTTCTCCACCCTTCCTTTCCTCAGTCTCTTCTGCTGTCCTTACTTAGGCTATTCCACCCTCAGATAGCGTTCATCTACTTACATATATACAATACCATCTACTAAGTCCTTGTCTCTCCTCCCTCCCTTAAAGCCCCTTTGTAGCTTACTGGCCTGTGCTACTTATTTTTACTCCCAATTCATATCCAAATCTAAGCATTTGTATCTATGATCTACATATGAGAGAGAATATGCAGCATTTGGCTTTCTGGGCCTGGGTTACCACCTCACTTAGTATAATCCTTTCCAGATCAATCCATTTCCCTGAAAATTTCATAATTTCATTTTTCATTATCACTGAATAGAATTCCATTGTGTAAATATATCACACCTTCATTATCCATTCATCAGCTGAGGGGCATCTAGCCTGGTTCCATTTCCCAGCTGTTGTGAATAGAATGGCAATAAACTTGGATGAGCAAGTATCTCTAAGGTGGTGAGACGAGTCCTTGGGATATTTGCCTAAGAGTGCTATAGATGGATCATACGGTAAATCTATTTTTAGCTGTCTCAGGAATCTCCACACTGATTTCCACAATGGACATACAAGTTTATATTCCCACCAACAGTGAAGAAGGGTTCCTCTTTTTCTACATCCTTGACAGCATTTATGGTCATTGTTTTCTTGATGATAGCCATTCTGAAAAGAGTGAGATGGAATATCAAAGTAGTTTTAATTTGCATTTCCCTGATGGCTAAGGATTTAGAACATTTTTAGATGTTTATATACTATCTGTATTCCTTTTCTTAAGAATTCTCTACTTAGTTCCATAGCCCATTATTTAATTGGGTTTTTTGCTTTCTTATTATTTAGTTTTGGAGTTCTTTGTATATCCTGAATATTAATCCTCTGTCAGATGTATAATAGGCAAAGATTTTCTCCCATTCTCTAGGTTGCCTCTTTGCTCTATTCACAGTGTCCTTTGCTGTACAAAAGCTTTTTAATTTTATGAGGTCCCAGTGCTTGGTTAGTGGTTTTATTTCCTGAGCACCTAGAGTTATATTCAGCAAGTTGTTGCCTATGCCAATATGTTGAAGGGTTTCCCCTACTTCTTCCTCTAGCAGTTTCAGAGTATCGGGTCTGATATTAAGGTCTTTGATGCATTTGGGCTCGATTCTTATGCCTGGAGAGAGATAAGGATCTATTTTCATCTTTCTACATGTAGGTATCCAGTTTTCCTAGCACCATTTGTTAAAGATACTGTCTTTTCTCCAACAAATATTTTTGGCATTTTTGTCAAAAATAAGATGGCTGTAGCTACCTGATTTTATATCTAGGTCCTCTGCTCTGTTCCGCTGATGTACATGTCTGTTTTTGTGCCAGTGCCATCTTCCTTTTGTTACCATGGCACCGTAGTACAGCTTAAAACCATATATGGCAACACTGCCAACCTTATTTTTGTTGTTCCACATTATTTTGGCTATTTGAAGTTTTTCTTTTTTTGTGCTTCCGAATGAATTTTCGAGTTATTTTTTTCTATTTTGATGAAGCATGCCATTGGTATTTTGATGGGGATTGCATTAAATATGTAGATTGCTTTTGGTAAGATTGACATTTTTCACAGTATTGATTCTTCCAATACAAGAATATGGGATGTCTTTCCATTTCCTAGTGTCTTCTGCAATTTCTATATTGGGTGTTTTAAAGTTTTCATTGTAGAGATCCTTCACTTCCTTGGTTAGGTTTATTCCAAAGTACTTTTTTTTTTTTTTAATTTGAGAGTGACAGACAGAGAAAGAGGAAAATAGATAGAAAATGAGCACACCAGGGCCTCCAGCCACTGAAAACAAACTCCAGATGCATGTGCCATCTTGTGCATCTGGCTTATGTGGGTCCTAGGGAATCAAGCCTTGAACTGGGGTCCTTAGGCTTCACAGGCAAACACTTAACCACCAAGGTACTTTTTTTAGAGGCAATTGTGAATGGGAGTGTTTCCCAGATTTCATCCTCAGCATGTTTATTGTTAGCATATAGGAAGGCTACCGATTTTTGTGTGTTAATTTTGTATCCTGCTATGTTGCTAAAAGTGTTTACCAGTTCTAACAGTTTGCTGTCAGAGTCTTTAGAGTCCTATAAATATGGAATTGTATAGTCTACAAATAATGATAATTTGATCTCTTCCTTTCCAACTTGCATCCTTTTTATGTGTGTTTCTTGCCTTATTGCTATAGCTAAGATTTCCAGTGCTATATTAAATAAAAGTGAGGAGAGTGCACACTCTTGTCTTGTTCCTGACTTTAATGTAAAAGCTTCAAGTTGTTCCCCATTTAGTATTATGTTGGTTTGTCATAATATAGCCTTTATTATATTGAGATATGTTCCTTCTATTCTCAGTTTCTTTATGACTTTTTCCATTAAGGGGTGTTGGATTTTGTCAAATGCCTTTTCTGCATCTATTGAGATGATCATGTGATTTTTGTCCTTGAGTCCATTTATGTATTGATTTGCATATGTTGAACCATCTCTGCATTTCTAAAATGAAGCCTACTTGGTCAGGGTGAGTGATCTTTTTGATATATTCTTGTATTCTGTTTGCCAGTATTTTGTTGAGAATTTTTGGTTCTATGTTCATGAGGGAAATATCAGTGTAAAATAAACTATTTTTTAAGATTGTTCTTCTATTTTAAAGACAAATAGTTTAGGCTTTGTAACCATACTCATGTTGAGTGGGATTTCAAATAACAACACAGTTGCCCCCTGGATGTAACACTCTCTCCTCCCCTTTTCCTAGACAGAATCATGAATAAACTGGAGGATCCGCAGGACCAGATGATACCATGAAGAGAAGTTTCCAGGCCCTCTATTGCCAACTGTTAAGTAAGTTCATACTGCATTTATTCCTATTGCAACATGACATTGGTCATTTGCCGAATGCCCAAAACTTCCTGAAGGAAGACCAGCATTGGGTCAGTGAGAAAAGACAGTAAATCTTCCCTCTTCCACTGGCTAAACTGTGATACACTGAGTCATTCTCATGTCTTGGGCATCAATTGTATGGTAGACTCCATTACAGTAATTCTAACATGAGCTGTTTAGCAAAGTTAATGTGATATGCATGTCAAAAGCATCATTGCTGCTGGTTTTGTAGTGGAATATAAGGTCTTGTGGAAATGATAGATTGGCTTTTCTGGATTTTGTCACAGAGAGCCTGTTTCCTTTCAGTGACTATGCAGACTTTGGCTAGAGTTATGTCTGATTTTCAAATAGTGAGCATAAAGACGTGGTTTCTCCGTTTTGTGGTAGAATAGTGAACACTTGATTCTGACTTTACGTATGTTGCTCTTTACTTTGGGGATTGGGCCACAATGTTGCTGTGAGAGATGATACAGCCTTTAGGATGGGAATTGCTACTGGGTAAGTGGAAAGACCTCAACCAACTAGTGGTTTGGATCCCTTGACCCGCCCACTTAGAACACCACACATTGGCCATCTGGGTCACTCCAAAGCTACTGCGCTGGAAACCGTGGAGCTCATTGTGTTTTTTTCTAATTCTTACTGAGGCAGGCGGAGGACCTCTTCCAGTGCCTGTCAACTTTTGCTGATGAAATTAAATGTAGAAAATGAAAGAGCTTGAGATGCAAATCACTTGGCGGGCAGCCCCCGGGGTTCAGTAATTCAGGGGGCATTGTTGTCACCCCAGTGCAAAGCACTGTATCTACACACAGCATTCTAGCTGAGTATTTTAATTGACTCATTTATTTTGCTGAATTCTAATCCCAGAAACACAGATCACATCAAGCTATTTCAGCCTAGTGGAAAGGTGCCAAGCTTTCCGGGGGCTCTCTCCTGCTCTTTTTCTGTGTGTTACAGGATTGTGAGTTTGTTGCTTTTTTTTTTTTTAATGATAAGCTTATTTGTTCAAGAAAAGGTTTTAGAGATTGAAGAAGCAATGTCATCAAGAAATGATTAACTCTGCCCTGATGGGAAAGAGGACATTTGAAGGATAAATAGAATAGTGTGTGTGTGTGTGTGTGTGTGTGTGCGCGCGCACACACACACACACACAGTCAGAGAAAGGGAGGCAGGCTTTGCAGAAGGAAAAAAAAGAAATGAAAAAATGAAAAAACAGCATAGTAAACTTAGGAAGTGGCAAGTATTTGTTGAATCACCTATGGGTGACTGTGTGCACCAAGTTTGCATATTATTGAATGCCACATATACCAAAAGACATTGAATAGATGGTTCTAGAGTTCAGAGACTGGTCTGGTGCTATACAATGTCCATCCTCCCAAATAAGCAGCTATGAAAACCAAAGGTGTTTCAGACATTACCTGGACTGGACAGCTATACAAACCAATGATGTCTCGACATATTGTTTGCAAAGCTTGCTGAGATATACAAGTGGCACAGACTGCATAGCTCTTCACTGGTTAGGAGGTCTGTCATAACCCTCACTGAACCACCTTGATGATCAGTATGCATGGATACATAGCATCATATATATGTCATCGGTAACCGTTCTTAAGTTATGCCTCTGTTAACGTTGTCCACACAGAAAATGTTTCTGCCATGTCTAATGTAGACTTGAAAACTAAAGAGGCAAGACAAGGTTAACATGTTGTCATATGTCATTCAGCTTTGTGTTTAATTTGGGCACGACACTTGACTGATTATTCAATTACGTTTTTAAAATATTATTTTATTTTATCTATTTATTTGACAGAAAAAGAGGGAAAGAGAGAGAGAGGGAGAATGGGCATGCCAGGGCCGCCAGCCACTGCAAACGAACTCCAGATGCATGTGCCCCCTTATGCATCTGGCTAACGTGGGTCCTGGGAAATAGAACCTGGGTCCTGTGGCTTTGCAGGCAAAAAAAGCCATAACTGCTAAGCCATCCCTCCAGCCCCCAATTGCTTTTTTTATTAAGAACATACTTTGTATGGATACATCCTGTGTTGGTACCATCTTTTCCCTCCTCTTTGCCCCCTTCCACAGGGGGCCCTCCTTCGTAGGGTTGCTGGTATTCCCCATGGGGTTGTAGGTTATTCACTGTGGCAACAGCACTCAGAGATTGGAGGGATGGAATACTTCTGAGTATGACGTCTCAACCTGTAGCTCTTACAATCTTTCCACCCACTCTTCTACAAAATTCCCTGAGCCTTGTTGAGTGGCTTTTAAGTCTACTTCAGTGGTGAGCTCTTAGGAGCCTCTGGATCTCTGCTTTGGTCGGTGTTGAGCATCTGTCTGTCTCCTGCACCCTGGCACTTGATTGTCAGGTTCACATGGAAGCAGCACTCTTCTTTGTCTCCCCAGATCCTGAGTGCTTTCACCTGGGCCGGGGCTGAGCTGTGAGGGGTGGTTTGTCTCCTCAGATCTCACTACCTTTCTGTGTGCCCACCCTCCAGAGCTGGGGACTCAAGGACAGGTCGGTCAGGAAGGCAGAGCAAAAGGCCTGCTTCTGCAGCGCACTTGCAGGGTCCAGGACACCCCAAGCCAGGAGCAGGGGTACCGGGACCAGGGACCTAGGAGGTGGAGAAGGAATGGGGAGCTCTGGCCTACTCACTCTGTCTATTCCGAGTATTGTTCATAACACACTGCTCCAAAACTGCATGGCTTAAAGCAATAGCAGTATGTGTGTGCTTGTGAATTCAGTTTGGACAGGGCTGGGCACACTACTGTCTCTGCTATACTATGTCTGGGACCTGGGCTGAAATGACTCTTAACGGTGAGGGGCTGGAGCATCTGAGGCTGACCCAGCATTTCCTCCTTGAAGGCTTCTCCCATGACAAATTTGAGTTTCTTCAGATTCTGATGAATCGTGAAGCTGATACAAAGCCTTGAAGAAGCATATATGCACGCATACATGTCTCACACACATAAAGTAAGAAAGAAAAGAAAAGAATAGCTAGGGAGATGACTCAGTGGATGAAAAGTGTCTGTCATGCAAGCCTGAGTACCTGAGTTCAGGACCCACATAGAGCGGGACATTGCTGTCGTGTTAGCTCTCTGTAGTCCCAGCACATGCCTAGGGCAAGAAGAGAAAGGAAAAGGTTAACCAAAACTAAGGACAACACCTGCACGCATGTTGCTGCAGTCAGGTTCGCATTGCTGGTAGAAATCACCCAACTAAGAGCAGCTTCTGGGAAAAAGAGGTTTATTTTGGCTGACAGGCTAGAGAGGAAGCTCCACGATGGCAGGGGGAAACGATGGCATGAGCAGAGGGTGGACATCACCTCCTGGCAAACATAAGATGTACAATAGCAAAAGGAGAGTGTGGCGCACACTGGCATGGAGAAACTTGCTGTAACACCCATAAGCCCGCCCCCAACAATACACCACCTCCAGGAGGCGTTAATTCCCAAATCTCCATCAGCTGGGAACCTAGCATTCAGAACACCTAAGTTTATGGGGGACACCTGAACCAAACCACCACACATGTGAACATATATACATACATGTGCATTATTTGCAAATACACATACAGAACAAAAATAGTGAGAAAGGCATGAAGAGTGGGCTGCTAGGGGTATAAAGCAAAGATAAAACACAATAAGACCTTGCTTATCTACAACTTCAGAATGTGATGTGATTTGGGGGGGGCATGTGTGTATAGAATGTGTGCACGTATGTATGTGTGCATGAGTGTCCCGTGTGCAGTGTGGAGACAAGAACACTGGGTGTCCTCTTCTATTGCCCATCCACATTGTGCCCCTGAGGCCAGTGTCTCTCTGAACATGGAGCTGGTTCATTCCCGTCAGTCGAGGTGACCAGCGAGTTCTGGTGATTCTCCTGTCTTGCCTGTCACAGGACTGGGGCCAAAGGCATGCATGTCCGTGCCAGATTTTTACATGGGTGCCAGAGGATTAGGTCTTCATGCTTGTATGGAAAGCATTCTTAGCTGCTGAGCCATCCCCCAGCCCCTAGAACTTGATTTTATAAGAATATTTCTCTCTCACTTTGGGCAGGGTGTTTGGGGTATTTTGTTTTGATTTGTTTCGTTTTTGCAAATCAAGAACTGGAGGTTGACAGAGTGAGGAACATGCTGAGGCACTGTCCCCACACATAGACTCACTGCTGCGCTCATGACCCTCACGGTGACTACCCACAGACCCACTGAGGAGGACCTGCGGTGGAATGGGGACGGAGGAGAGGGAACCTAAGGGTACAACCTGATGGCAATATGATCAGTATGCAAAATGTTAACAATAAGTGAATCAGCGTTGGAAGCTGGATTCCCCTGCCCCCATTATGAACAGATATTCTAGGGAGAACATGTCTGTGTAGCTCTGAAGTTATTCACCACAAGATTTGAGGAAGTAGCTCTTTCAAATGTGACCAGTCATATTGACTTAATGCATTTTACGTTGTACGGTGTAATTTTTTTTAATTTGCATAAGTCAACAATCCCCTTTTTCAGATAAGACAAAACTTTAATAAAACATTCTCATTGTGAATAATGCCAGTGAAAACTAGAGAATTGAATATTAAAAGAAAAAACCTTTATGACTTTGTGTACATTTCCATTACAAGGGTGGAAGAGAGTATCTATAAAAAGAGAACTGTTGCCTTATACAAATTTAAATGTTAGCTGTTAATAAGAGAAAGCCTGTGTTGGTTTTTGTTGATTGCCAACTTGACTGGTCCTTGAATCACCTGTGAGGGATTATCTAGATGAGGTTGGCCTCTTGACAGGCCTGTGAGGGGTCATCTTCTTTAGGTTAATTGAGGCGACACGAACTCCCCCACTTAACTGTATGTGGCCCCATTCCATGGCCAGCTTCATGGACTATATAAAAAGGAGAAAGCTGTCTGAGCAGCAGTCATCTCTCTGCTTCCTCACTGTGGACTGCATGTGACCCGCTGCCTCAAGCCCCTGCCACCATTCCTGTCCCTCCGTGATGGACTGTAACCTGGAACTGCAAGCTGAGATAAACGCTTCCTCCCATGAACTGGTTTCTCAGATACTTTCCTCAGCAATGGAAAGGTAACTGATACACTCTTACAGAAGCGTATGGTGGGAGAGAGTGTGGTGCGTGGATGAATGGATACACTCTGAGCTCCCTTCTTCTCTTACTAGTTATGTGCCTTCATGGAGTAATTCCTCAGCTATAGTACCCTGGTGATGAATATGGGAGGTTCGTGGAAGGTAAATGAGAAAGGTACGAAAACACTCACATGGTGTAAAATGCCTTCCAAATGCGGGCTGTTGCTTTATAAATAACAAGTCACTTATGGGCTGAGCTAATTCCACTTCAAAGAAACATGAAAAATAGTCTCCATGAGCCTCACTAGCCTGCACAAGGCTCGTGAATTGGTCTTCCCCGAGGGTACATCGTCTTGTTTGGCAGAACAAGGTCAAAGGCTGAAAGAAGTTTTTATCAACGTCTGTATTAGTATATAATAAATATCTGGAAGTTTTCTGAAACGTTCATCATTGGCTTTACAAATGTGATGGACACTGGAGGTTCTTCAAACCAGAAGAACCCACCCCCCACCCCAGACCTAAGGCACGGTGCCTCGGCAGACTTTCCACCCATTCTACACACACACCTCTCTCTCTCTCTCTCTCTCTCTCTCTCTCTCTCGACTGTTCCTCCATGTCCCTTCCCCTTCTCTGAGGCACTGCCATTGGCAGCCCCGCCCCTCTTGTTCCTCTTCCCCTTGCAAGTTCGTCAGCCTCTGTCCTCCAGGGGCTGGTCCGTGGTCAGAACATCACTCAGGGAATAATGGGAGCTGTGTCTGGTCTGGTCTCTCCTCCTGGGAACCTTTATTAATTTCCTCTTCTGTAAAATGAGGGTGTGTATTGCTTTCCCATGGATAATGTAGCAAATTACCATTAATTATGTGGCTTAAAACAGCAGCTTTTTTTTTTTTTTTTTTTTTTTAGTTTCAGTTCTGGAAACCTAAAGGCCATACTTAAGGTGTTGGAGTGTCACATTCCTTCTGAGGGAAAATCATGTACGTGTATGTGTGTGTGTGTGTGTGTGTGAGAGAGAGAGAGAGAGAGAGAGAGAAAGAGAGAGAACACCCAGGATTGAATCGAGGGTTATACACATGCTAAGGAGATGCCATACCACTGAATTACATCCTCAGCTCTTTCCATATGTATAAATAGTTGGTCTTTTTTTTAAATTTTTTATTTATTTATTTGAGAGCGACAGACACAGAGATAAAGACAGATAGAGGGAGAGAGAGAATGGGCGCACCAGGGCTTCCAGACTCTGCAAACGAACTCCAGACGCGTGCGCCCCCTTGTGCATCTGGCTAACGTGGGACCTGGGGAACCGAGCCTCGAACCGGGGTCCTTAGGCTTCACAGGCAAGCACTTAACCACTAAGCCATCTCTCCAGCCCGGTCTTTTTTTTTTTTTTTTAATTTTGAGACAGGGTTTCACTAAATTACCCAGAGGTCTTGAAATCACTCTTTAGCTCAGGGAGACATTGAACTTGCCATCTTTCTGCCTCATTTTCCACAGTGCTGGGAAAAACTTTCCTTGATACTTCTGGTGGCTGTGGGCATCCTTTGCCTTCATATCATTATATGTCCAGCATGCATCACCACATGGCCTCCCATCCCCCTTTGCCAGGAGTCTCTCCTCCATTTCTTCTAAGGATACCTGCCTCTGGATTTAAGGCTCACTTGGATAATCTGGCATATTCTCATCTAAAAACCCTTAGCTAAATTATATCTGCAAAAACCCTTTTGCAAATAAGCTCACACAGCATCCAAGGTTATGGTGTGGACACATCTTCTAGAAGGTCACCCATCAACTGACTGCACTGTGACATTGCTATGCTTCATAGACTTGTTGGAAGTTTATGGAGCATTTAACAACAGAGTGGCCCTTGCAAAGAAAGAACTCAATGAGTGGGGGGTATCAGTCAAGGGTAGGTCCTTCATGGACCCAGAGAGCTTATGTAGCTTTGGAGAGAAGTTTGAGCAAAGCAAGGGCAAGAGAAACAGTGTTTTAAAAATCACTGAGGCTGGAGAAATAGCTTAGAGGTTAAGGTACTTGCCTGCAAAGCCAAAGGACCCAGGTTTAATTCCCTAGGACCCATATAAGTCAGATGTACAAGGTAGTGCATGAGTATGGAGTTCATCTGCGGCAGGTGGAGGCCCTGGCATGCCCATTCTCTCCCTCTTCCCCCCCCCACGGAAATTTTTTTTTAAATCCCTTAAAAAAAAAAAAAAGATTTCTGGGCATGAGGGCACATGTCCAGGACTCAGGAGACCAAGAGATAACAACTGAGTTTGAGGCCAGCCTAGGTTACATAGCATGTCCCTGTCTCAAACAAACCAATAAAAAGAGCAAGGATAGCTGGTTTATAAGCTCCCAGCAAGGTTCTGTGGGCACTGCGTACTGTTGGCTGTATGTTTTAGAGGATGTGAGATATATGTTGATGGTGAGCCCGGTGTGGGAATAGCTCTAGGTATGCTCCTCAGGCACACTCACCTCTCTGGTACAGAGGGTCTGCCCCCTGCCTTTGCTAATGAGTTCTGATGCTGGCAGCATGCTTGATGAGAAGAGGCAGAAATGAGAAGCGTCTATGCTGCCATGAGTACAGCTGGTTAGCACTGAGCACAAGAGCTTTGACTGTCTTGAGATGTTCTCTCTGAGTCACACAAGCATCTTCTCGCAGGGCAGAACTCAGCCTCTAGACGCCGCTGTGGTGCTGGCTAATCAACTTCACAGAGGCTCAGAAGAGAGCCCCAAGTGCTCTGAGGTGAAAAACTACAACCGTTTTGAATCATGTGGATGACATGAACTCATGGGACTGTGTCCACTTTCCCCAAAGGGCAGAGAAGCAAGGTTTCCATGGGTCACCCAAATAGTATCATGTGCTAGGTACCCGCTGGGTCATACCTCTGCTTCCAGCGTTGTCGTAGGAGATGAATGGGAGGGAACTGCTGGAAGCTCTGGACTGAGGTATTTCCAGACATAGTAATGGCTAAGATTTCAGCGGCTCTCCTAGAGGTCTTCTTGAGGCACTCTGAGGGAGTGCCAGCTTAAAGGGAAGCCAAGTGGCTAAGAGGTGTTCTTTTCCAAACACACAGACAGTCACATCTCCACAGTTCTCTCTATGATACAGGAGAATTCTTAGAGGAAAGGGAGGCTCACACAAATACAGTCACATCATTTCATTGATATATCTTTGTTGTAATTTTGACCTGTAGTAAATATAAAATAATTGAGCTAACAAATAGAACACAACAATTTACATAAATAAGTGAGCTATACAAATTTCCCAGGAGGAAAAAATGTCCCATATTTTACTCCTAAACTGGCCTCACAGTGTCCAGGATATTCATCTCTGTCTTGGCAATTGTCACAGGCTGGACATCTACCTTGATACAGACATGACTCCTAAGAGAAAGAGTCCTGGAGGTGACTTGTTAGAAAAGGTTCCCATGCAAAACCCCACAGGGCCCCTGCGGGAGTGATCTTAGGAAGGGCAGAGAGCCCAGCAGTAATGAAGTATCAAGCCAGCTCCTTTGACCCGGTCGCTTTTGTGAGCTCTGATAAGAATAAAGGTCACATCTTTCACTTGACCCTATTGCAGTGACAGAGCTGGAGTTTTATTTTTCTAGATACGCTGGTCACCAGTTAAGGGAATTGTAGTTGCCTGACATTATAAAATGTCTCCCATAGCTTCATGTGTCTGTGATTTAAGCCTCATACTTAATCCCTAGCTGGTGGAGCCTTGTTGGAGGAGGCATATCTGTTGGGGCATTGCACTCAGTGAGCTTGCTTTCTCTGCTTCCTCTCTGCTGATGTGGAGATGTGACATGATGTCTGGCTCTCTGCTCCTGCCCCTGCCACGCTTTCCCTGCCATGACGACACTTCCCTGGTAGAAACCCTTTCTTATCCATAAGCTGCTTCAGGCCAGATGTTTTGTCCCAGCAATGAGAAGGTAACTGCTACAGCAGGGGAGAGTGTGCCAGACACTATTCGCTTACAGCCTGTGATTTGCATGTTAATACTTGTAATATATTCAATGCATGATGAACATTTGGAATAGTGCCATGAGTTCTAGACAATGCTTCTCACCATTTACTATCACCTCCCCCTTCTCGTATTTCCCTGATTATAAAATGAAGTTTGCTCTATCACAGCTAGGCCCTTGGTCTGTCTGTCTTTCTCTCTCTCCCTCTCCTCATGCAGCTGGGAGCTGCACCTGAGTGCTGGGAGTGGCTGGTGAGGCGTTGGTGTTTAAGCAGACTGCTGCCTCTGCTTGGTCAGAGATGTCACTGAAACTGCCAGTGGATACAAAGGCCCATGGGCTTCTATTTTGCATTATTAAATTATGGTGATAAATGAGTGTGACCAAATCTTTTATTCTTTCCCTGGAGATGTAGCTCTTACAAATGTGAATGTGGCCTCTGGTATGATTGCCTCATAGATGAAAACAGGCTTTTTTTTTTTTTTTTTGGTCATTCTTGGGACTGAACTGAGGACCTTACACATGCCAGGCAAGCATGCTGTCACTGAGCTACATACTCAGCTGTCACCGTCGTTGTTGTTATCATTATTATTTGCAGTGCTGGAGACTGAACCAAGGGCCTCACACATGGTAGGCGAGCATTCAGAATCACTGCCAGTCTCCAAATCCAAAATTCCTCCAGTACACACATATCTCCAAACCATAAAATTCTGAATGCTAGAACTTTGTTTATAGACTTCTAAGGCAAGTTGAAGTATAATTATAGAGGAAGGAGGGAAACAGTTATACAGGACATCCAAATGTTCCTGTAAGGAAGTCGTGTGGACACAGATCCTCATGTGTCCAGTAAGGGTTTCAGAAGTTGACTCTTTGCCACGTGGGCCGGAGATGGCTAATTGTCACTTCCTTTAAGACAAGGAAGTCAGCAGAAGAGGGGAGAGCATCAGGTATGCAGCTGGTAGTGGACATCTGTGACCATGATGTCAGCTTCCCTTCTCTTCTCTCTTCCAGGTAGGAATTAACAAAACTTTTATTGACAATCTTCATACATGTATAGTATACTTAACATAAGCCCCTACGCCCCTCCTGTTATGTCTCTTGTCCCCCCTGCTCCATGCCCCTTTCCCTGTGCCCCTTCTTCTTTCCAGGTGCTGAATAGGAGTTTTATTCTTTGGAATATATGGAAGAGTCATGAAATGGTAACCAAAAGTCAGACCCCTTAGTGACTCCCACTCCATTGTACAGACAAAGGACCCGCGGCCACGCTGAGAGGATGAGGCCCAGGCCCGAGTCGGGGCCATGCTAAGTCTCCTTTCCTTCCACCATGTCTGTGCGAGTCACATGCATTTCCTTTCTCCAGCACTTGAGCCTGTTTCTTGCTTGGGCTTTCAGCCGGCTGCCTGGCACGTGCGTCCCCTGTCGTAACAGTCACAGCCCCAGTGTCCCTGCGTCTCAGCAGTGTCTTTTGCCACCCAGCATGGCATGCCTCAGTCTCTGCCACATTTCCCTTAAGTTCTGCGTGACAAGCAGAGGAACCTGATGGCTCTCTTGGCTCTTTATCTGTTTGTCACTTATGTGTCCCTTTGAAGTGTCAGCTGAAAGCCAGCACAGTGAACTTCCAGTCCGCAAGAGGACCTGGCTCACAGGACTCCCTAGCAAGCGTGACGTTGCAAGGGGAGTGAGCTAGATGGGCAACAGAGGTCCACAATGCCACATGAGATGGCTTTACATAAGCAGGGATCGTGGTATAGTAATATCCAATAGATTCGTTGAACAAGTCAGGTGAGTCATGTTAATTTTCTCTAGTAGATACATTTGGAAAAAAACATAAAGTGAAAACACAAGGGTAAAATCAATTCAAAAGCACATTCTACTTAACCTGGTACATCTAAAATGTCACCATTTCAGCATGAAATCAATATTAAAATGTGGTTACTGAGCTATTTTGCTTTTTCTTCACACCAGACTTTTGAAATCCCGTGTATAATTTACATTTACAGCACATCTCAATGTTAGCACGGAGGGGCTTTTTTGCCAGAAATATTTGACACTTAGATAACATAAAACTGATAGATAGAATAGTATGTCTTTGTTAATTTTTGTCTAATTACTGAATTCATTACCAGTTAAATTTTTTAAATTAGTTAACAGGGAAATTTAAAACCTCAGTTCCTTAGTCAAACTAGGAACATCTCGGTTGCTCGGAGCCCCAGGTGGCCGGTGACTGTGCGGGTCGGTGGCCGTTGCTTCGGATGTCGGTTATGACGGTCCCTGACATGGTGTGGAAACAGCCCGGTACGTGGAACTCACGAGGCAGAAACGCTGGGCCATCTGGCTGCCTCCTAGATAGCACGTAGATTAAGATAAGTTGATGAAGGCTTTAAGACCTGGAGAGTTGTTTAATTCGTGTGTGTGTGTGTGTGTGTGTGTGTGTGTGTGTGTGTGTGTTTGTGAGTGAGTAGGTTCGTGTGTGTGTGTGTGTGTGTCTGTGTGTCTGTGTGTGTGTGTGTATGTGAATGGAGGCTAGAGGAGAATCTGGAATGCCATTTCTCTCCTCTCAGGTGCCATCCACCTTTTTTAATTTTTTTTTAAATAGAGTCTGTCATTGGCCTGGAGCACACCGAGTAGGCTAGACTAGCCCCAGCAAACCCTGGGGACCTGCTTATCTCTGCCTCCAAAGCACTAGGCTTACACATGCATGCCACCATGCCTGGCTTCTGTTACTTGTTACGTGGGTGCTGAAGACTGAATTCAGGTCCTTGTGCTTGTAAAGCAACTATTTACCCAACTGAGCCATCTCCCAACCCCAAGTCGCGTTATCCTTCTTTAAAAATGTATTTTCATTTATGTATTTGCAAGGAGAGAGAGAGAGAGAGAGAAGATAGGCACCCACTACAGACAAACTCCAGACGCATGTTCCAGTGTGCATCTGGCTTTATGTGGGTACTGGGGATTTGAACCTGGGCTACTTGGCTTTGCAGGCAAGTGCCTTAACCGCTGAGCCATCTCCCAACCCCAAGTTATTTTATTCTTACTTGTTTTAGGATGGTCAGGTTTGGGGTTATCCCAATGTCCACAGAGGTCGTGTCATAAGCAGGGTGTGGTGATTTGAATCACATGCCCTCCCCCATAAACTCATGTGTTCTGAATGCTTTGTCCCCAGTAGGTGGAGGTTTAGGAGGTGGAGACTTGCTAAAGGAGGTGTGCTGTTGGGGTGGGCTTTGGGATCTTACAGTTGCCTCGCCCTTGCCGGAGCTTAGGTGGCTCTCTTGCTGCGGTTTTCCACCTGCTGTGGCAGAGTTACGTCTAGCCTCTGTCCTAACGTCTTTCTCCTGCAATCACGATGCTTCCCCCCGAGACTGTAAGCCAAAATAAACTCTGTTCTCCCACCAGCTTCGTTTTGGTCAGGTGCTTTGTCTCAGCAACACAAAAGAAACAATAACACAGGGCCAAACACAAAAGATGTATAGACCAGTAAGCCCTCTGAAGGTATCCCCCAGCGGTGAGCAAAGGCTGGGGGCCACTCAGAGCAGAGGCCTTACTCCAGAGGAACTACGCAGCGCTGCATATTTCTCACCGCTGCCATGGAGGCACTGCAGGCTTCTCTGTATAGAAGGGGTGGTTTTCCCTGACCCCCTGCGAGTCTCGGCACAGAGGAGCTGCGCTTAAGAAGACTCTAGCCGTCCCTAGCCCCTCACAAGACTTCTGCAGATCACGACCTCCTGGAGTCCACCAGCAGCTCCAAATAAAATATTGTTTCATGTGTGTGTCCCTCGGGAAATGAACAAGGGTCAGTGTGATGTTCTGAGACATCGATGTCACAGGCTTCTGTCATGGCTCTAAGTTAATTATCAAGTGACAGTTTTCCTCAGCTAAGGGCATTAGCAGACTAATTCTAATTGAGATGTCCAGCTGCCCAGAGAGCCTGGGTGCCTAACAAGTAGACAAACACTGAGGCTTTTCACGGTGAACTTTATCTGAGTTAAATGGTCTGTCAGAATACCTTTCAGGGACACCTCTTGTCCAGTCAAGAAGCTATCAAGAATGGGATTTAAAAACAATGAATGGAATCCTCAGAAAACAGCCCAACTTTATTTCCCTTTCTAAAGCCCCTGAGTGGCACCAGGCTATTGGGTACCTTTCTGTTTCCATTATCTTTCAACACAGTTTGGGGGGGCTGTGTCTGATGTGTATATGTGTGTGTGAGTGTGGGCATGCACTTATTACAGTCTATGTGTGGAGGTCAGAGAAGAACTTCTCTATCAGTCTTTGCCTTTCCCTCTTTTTTGAGTGGGGGGTCTCTGTTCACCGCTGTGGTTGGCAGGCTAGCTAGTCCTTGAGCTTCCGGAAAATTCTGTCTCTACCTCCCGTCTTTCCATAAGTGTGCTGGGATTACAGAAGTCTGCACAGCTTCTAGCTCTTATATGGGGCCTGAGGATCTGAACTCAGATACTCATGCTTGCTTGACAGGTGCTTTATCCACTGAGCCATCTCCCCCATCCCACACTTTCTTTTTCTGAGGCAAGATCTATGTAATTCTGGCTGATCTGGTACATGAAGTATAGACCATGCTAGCCTGTAGCTCAAGGCAGCCCTCCTGCCTCAGCCTCCCAAGGTTTAAGATTATAGTCATGCACTGCTACGCCAGGCTTGGTGTTTGTTTTTGAGATGGATTTTGTATAGACCATACTGGCCAGAAACTAAGTAATTAGCTAAGGCTGACATTGGAACTCTTTTCTGATCTTTTCCCTCTGCCTCTGAAGTGATGTGATTATAGGCTTCCATCACCACACTTTTCACCATGCTTTTATCAAAAATCTTCTCTACTCAGATGTGATGGGAGGAACGAAAAGGTGAGCCCAGGGCTGGGGGAGTAGCTGTGTTGGACAGCTCTTACATAGTGTGTGAGAGGCCCTACTATGATCCTAACACTGCACACACACACACACACACACACACACACACACACACACACACACACATAATCCCTGTTCTGAGAGCTCCAGGGCCAGTGGAGAGTGTGGCTTCCCACAGAGAGCTAAGCACAAAGGTGATTCATTGCCATTCCTTACCACAGAGAACGCCTGCTGTTGGACAGCCTTGTGGAAAACGCTAGGGATGCAAAGAGCCACAGAACATAATCTCTGCTCTCCACAAGCTTATAATCACAAGGACAGGTACAGAAGATGAAAGAAAAAGAAGATAGAACTTTATAGGATGTGGTAGGAAGCCATCCATCAAGGTGGTCCTTAAGTCCAAACTGGTGAAAAAGGACACATGTTGATTCGCTTGCTGGCTCCTCTCTGTATGTTTTAATTGTCTAACTTGGAAGAAGAAAAGAATTATTCTCCCAAACCAGCATGGAAACTGGCAAGCCTCTCACAATCAGAGTTATTTCTCACCCAGGACACCACTGACTCTCCTGATAGCCCTGGTGACAGACATCAGTTTAGCACCATGTTCTGTTAAGGAAATGCAAGCCAAGTGTAAACCAGTCATGGAAGAGATGAAGATAGGAGGATCCGGAGTTCAAGGCATTCATCAGCTACATAGTGGGTTCAAGGCTGTCCAGGGCTACCTGGAACCCTGAAGAGGGAGAAAGAGAAAGGTGGAGAGAGAGAGAGGGAGTGACAGAAAGAGAGAGAAAGGAGGTGTGAAGGAAGCGAGGAAGGGACAAAAGGAGAAAGAGAGGGAAGTGCAAGCCCCCAAAAGCCAAGTGTTATCTCAGGCTAACAGAGTTGGGGATGGAGGAGAAGGTGGAGGGAAGAATGGAGGAGAGGGAAGGGGTAGGAAAGAGGAGAGAAAAGAGAAATATAAGCCAGAAAACCAAGTGTATGCCCAAGGCCACAAAACTAGAAACTTGGATCCACATCTTCTTACTCCAGGCCCAATGTCTCTTTCTAGAATCCCACAGTCTCCCAGATCTCTCCCAAGTCACAGCTCCTGCCGCTAGAGACCACGATCCCCTGAAGACCATGGTGCCATCTAATTGGTTTGCTTCTTATCGCGTTGGCAGCTGTAGCAGGTGAACTCCTCCAGCTGTCCCCTGGCAATGTGCTTCATCTCCTTTTCACGCTTTTTATAGTCAGTCTTTTTGTCCCCCACCCTCATCCCAATCTGTTTGAGAAAATAAGGAGTATCAGGGTAGAGGTATTGGCTTTGAAAATTGATATTAGCTAAGGCAGTATTTGGGAAATAATTGTTGCAACCCAAGGGCATTGGGCCATTCCCTTTGTTAACTGATGAATCTGTATCTTACCTCACCTCATTATTATTCGTTTTCTTTTTGGTTTGCACACGCTGGTGGTGCCATCCTTATGGCTGTATTTTTAGAAGTCTTAGCTTATTATAGCAACCGTGAAAAGGGATGGAAGAAGACATCTGGCTCCTGACATAACATCCACTTGATTGTTTCTTAAACTAAACTTCTCTTCATCCAGCTCTCAGTAGAGGCCGTGCCCTCACTGCTGAGTGAAGCTCCTGCCTTTGTGTGGTTGCTGAGGGATCTACCAGATAATGGGAGAGGTTTCAGGTTGTTGCTGGTCCTCTTCCTCGTCCAGTTGATTCTGGGTACCACTTAGGCCTGGAAGACAGATGTGGGAAAGACCACATGGGAAGGATGAATAACTATGCCATCTCATTCAGATGCCAAGAGAAGCATTAGTGACCTGTGTTGAGTCTGATAGTCTGTCTCATCACGGAACTTACTCAAGCTGATGTGGTAAGAGAAAGCCAATAATAGGACAATGCCCTCCCCCCAGCCCCGTGTGTCAGAGGGTGACAAGGAATGGAGAAAGTAAATAAACTTGGCAAACTGTTGAACCACATCAGCACAATGAAGGACAGAGAATGCGCATTCTTAAACTGTTTCTGCCACATCATGGTCAATTAGAGAAAAGTGTTTGAGGAGGTTCTAGAGAAAACTAGAGTCTGCGCTGTCATAAGCAGGAAAGATTGTGAGCTGTTTACTGTCACCTCCATGGTCCTAGAAGCAGCCCCCTCCATGTGTCCTGATCCTTCTCAAGCCCTTAACAGGTCAGGTGACATATAAGGTGCCACTCCTTCATCCCCTGCCTCAGTTTCTCCATTCTTCACCCCTGTTTTTTGTAGATATTAGAAACCCGCTGTCAGACCTCACCATTACCTGCTATGTTCCTACCGATATCCTCCCCCAAAGGAGCTGGATTCTATTTCCCACCAGCCCTCAGCAGTGAAGGCCCACACTCCACAGGTGGCTCTTCTAGAATGGTAACAGGAAGGCCAACTTGGCCTTGAAGCTTTGGATATTGCCTGAGCTCAGAATTTACAACTGAGCTTGCTTTGCCTTCAGAGATTAAGGCTGAGTTTCCCAGACCCCTGTGGACGTCATGACTGGGACTTCATTACAAGCCTTGTCTGCAGTCAGGTTAGTTTTCTTCTACTTGGCCTCACCTCTTCTTCACATCATCATGGGTGTTGTAGTCAGTTCCATGTGCCGAGTCTGAAAGTTGAAAATTATGCTTAGGGGCTGGAGAGATGGCTTAGCCATTAAGGCACTTACCTGCAAAGCCGAAGGACTTAGGTTCGGTTCCGCAGGACCCACGTGTGCCAGATATACAAGGTGGCATGTGCATCTGGAATTTGTGTGCATTAGCTGGAGGCCCTGATGCACCTATTATCCTTCTCTCTCTCTCTTCCTTTCCCTCCCTCTCTCTCTCTCTCTCTCTCTCTCTCTCTCTCTCTCTCTCTCTCTCTCTCTCAAATAAATCAATAAAAATAAAAACCTTAAAAAACTATGCTGAGGCTTAGGCATATATAGCTCGGTGATAGAGTGCTTGCCAAGCTTACACAAGGCCCTAGGTTCCATCCCCAACCCTGCAAAAACAATTTCTCGTAGTGTTGGAAGAGTCATACCCAATAACCTAGAAGCATGGGCCTCTGGCTGATTTTGAGAGCAGAGCCTGCTGCAGGATGACCTTCTAACACATTATATTCTCTTGCTACCAAGTCCATGGTACAGTTAGCAGAGATAGCCTCAGTCATTAATCAACAACATTCTGCAGTATATTAGGAAGTTTTCAAATGCTATGAAATTCATATTTCAGACTATAGGCCTTTGGGGCTTTTTCGGAATTTGTACTGAATAGCAGATATATGATTTAAAACATCATTAGGATCTCTAATGATGGAGGTGAAGATGGCTTATAAAATACCCATCTTCTAGACTCAAATATACTTTGCTTCTCATTTTTCTTCCCCTCTCTCTCTCTTATCTCTAAAAGTAAAACTTATTTGGCATTTAGCTGCCATTCTTAAAAAAAACAAACAAACAGGGCATATCCCTGCTGCAGGAATCTCTTGGATTCTGTATGCTTATTTGTTGACTTCATTTGGAGTCTCATCATTAACTCATGCAATGCTACTGAATTGTATAATGAGCTGGTTACCTTCAGCATCTCAGCCAGTCAGTCCATAGTCATAGTCCGTTCTGTACCCCCAAAGAAACATTGAATGAGATTGACAGACAGACAGGTGCATTAATTTCATTCATTTAGCAAATACTTGTGTGCCTATGTATGCTGCGTACTGTACTAGATCATGGATATGTTAAGATCAAAAAAAAATCAAATCTCAAAACACACTATGGATAACCTTAGTATGAAACCACTGCAGAGTATAGAATATATAAAGATAGGATCTTTATGAAGGGTTTCACTGCCTGGATCTGCGACATGACTCAAATCTAGATGCAGGAAGCCTGGGAACAGGCTGTGGCCTGACATCCACTTCCAGAGAACAAATCTGTTATGAAACAGAAATACAGATCTTGAATAAAAATCCAGTAATTTCTGTGTTCTCGACACTAAAACTACCTGCAAGAGTCACGAAGGAGAGAAGGCAGTCTGTCAAGCCCTGGGTTTGTCTGACAGCCTGTGGTATGAAGAAAAATAAAAGCAATAGACGACGTGTCTCTCAGATATAACTAGTTCTCACCACTGTTGCCATGGAGCCCCTCCAGCAGTGCCTCATTAATGTTTTGTGATGTAGAGATCTGTTGTCACTTCTGTCATCATCACCACACCTATCGATGCAGGTGTCCTTGAAATACACGAGCAAGCCATCAAAACACTTTAATTTTAAGTTTTGATAGGCTCTGGGTAAATATTACCCTCGCAGATTGAAAGGGATAAAAGAGGAAGGAAATTGATTCATTTCAACTCTCTACACTCTATACTAGTATTAAGAGAGCTTAAGAAGCATGTCTACGGACGAGATGAATAAAGCCAGGGCCACGCTCTGAAGTTCTTCACACTGCGGACTGCACAGCTGGGGTGGGGGGCACCATTCGCCCGGCAGACTGGGTTAACAGTCCTGCCTGGACCCATGGGGTGGTCAGTCTGTTGAGGGCTAGAATGAAAATGGTAGCAAACGCTGGCATTTGAAACAGCTCTTGATGCTGGAATCATAAGCTCACCTAGTTGGTAACGTGCCTCTTGGGTTTTGCCGAAAGAAGTTCTGATCAATTTTCTTCTTGAAAGAGTATGTGAGGAAGTCTTGCTTCATAGCAGTGATTTCTTGTTTCTTTGAGAAATGGAAACTCAAGAGGCAATGTTGAGAACATAGTGAAAAGTGGAAAACCAAAGAGAGTGTCGGGGCCCCAGAGTTATGGCATTTTGAGAACTATGTAAGTGGATGGCAAGACCTCTCTAGACCTTGATCACCCTTCTGTAAAATGCAGGGCGGAAGTGGAGCTTAAACGAGAGCTCTACATCCATTCTTGTGCCAGTACTCAGAAAAGTGCAGAACACTGGGTGTTAGTGCGGGAATTGCAATTTTGCCCAAGAAATATTGCCTTATAATAGTTCCGTGGCAGAAACATTTGTCTGAAAGTCAGAGATCCTGGATTCTAATACTGGCTGTGCTATTAACTTACTACTGATCATTTTACCTTCCTGAGCCTCAGTTTTTGCATTTGTAAGAGTCTCAGTTTATTAACTTTTCAAAAACTATTTTATTTGCTTGAGAGAGAGAGAAAGAGAGAGGAGGAGGAGGAGGCAGGTAGAGATAGAGGGAGAATGGGTTGCCAAGGGCTCCAGCTACTGCAAACAAATTCCAGATGCATATGCCACCTTGCACATCTAGCTTTTGTGGCTACTAGAGTATCAAACGTGGGTCCTTAGGCTTCACAGGCAAGCACCTTAACCATTATGCAATTTCTAACTTATCTACTTTGGAAGAGAACATCAAAGGTATTCTGTGCTTGGCAGTTGAATGAATATACCTAGGAAAAATCCAACAGTAATGGGGACAGCTAATGAACAAACATATTGGTGACTAGGACTTTGTTGCAAGAAAAACCTCTGTTAAGCAGCTGTAGCCATGGACCTGGTCCTTGTTGTCTGGGTTTTTAATTCATATGACATATGCCATGTGGGTAACTCTGGGAAGAGATGTAAGTAAACGTAGATTTACAGATAGTGCTTTCTGTGACAAGCCTAAAAAAATGAGGATCTTCTTTATGGAAAAGTATGCTCAAATAAGCAGCCTCCAGATGCCTACAGATTAACTAACTTCAGTCACATATGACATCCCACTGAAAAGCCACCAAATATATAAATAAGCAAGCTGAGATATACAAATGTCGGCCAACAGTGAAATTGACTGATGGTTGATTGGTTGGATGGATGGATGGATGGATGGATGGATGGATGGATGGACGGACAGACGGATGGATGGATGGTTTGCTAAGAACTTCAGATATTAGAATTACCAGGTATTACTAAAACAGGCATTCTCATAATCTACTGGTATGTATAATAAGATAGTCCATAATTTCACGGCATAAAATGCTCACTTGTTATGTTTATGTTTATTTTGCTTGTGGATTCTGTGGGTCAGGAGTTCGGGGCATAGGTAAAATGGTTTGTGCTTGCTCCGTGTTGTCTGAGCCCTCAGCTAGGAGACTTGAAGGCTGAAATGACTCACCATCTGGTGCTGTATTACACTGACTGACCATTCACTCAGATTTCATGTGGTTTATGCTTCTGTAGTTGAGACCTCAGCTGGGATTACCTACCTGGGCTTCCTCAAGCATGGCAGCTGGTCCCCCAAGGTATCTGGAGAAAGAGAGAGAGAGAAAGAGAGAGAGGTAAAAACCACATTTTTCCCACCTAGCCTTAGAGTCACATAGCATTACTTCCACAGTATTCTGTTCCTCATAGAAATCACAGTGGCCTGGCCTGGCCAGGTTTGAGGAAAAGGGAGACAAAATTTACATCTTGAAGATTGGCAAGGCTCAAAGAGAGCACTTGCTATTAGAAATACTGTTGCAGGACTGGAGAGATGGTTTAGCAGTTAAGACATTTGCCTTCAAAGCCAAAGGATCCAGGTTTGAATCTCCAGGATACACATAAGACATATATACAAGGTGGCACATGCATCTGGAGTTTGTTAGCAGGGGCAAGAGGCCCTAGAATGCCCATCCATTTTCCCTCTCCCTCTCTCTCTCTCTCTCTCTGTCTCAAATGTATACAATTTCAAAAAAGAATATTTTTTAAATGAAATACTGTTGCAGAAATTTTAGAAAAAAAGACAATTTGTCACATTATGAAAAAATAAATAAAAGTTGAAGATGTAGAGTATTAAACTGATAAACTATCAAGACAAATCAGCTAGAGTTGAAAAAGGAAGCAGCTGGAATTTGCATAATGAAACACATATATTCAAGCCAGTCACGGTGGCACACACCTGTAATCCCAGCATGCAGGAGACCAAGACAGAAGTGTTGCTGCATGTACATAATAAGCCTGGTCTACATGGCAAGTTCCAGGGCTACATATGGAGATCTTGTCTCAAAACTGGTCATTGGAATTCAATAGCCAGAGGAGGGATTAAATAGTAAGTGTTAAATTAAATGTCTTTTGAATAAAGAATCATTATTAAAATACTGAGCCTAAGAATCTACCTGGACTATATTAAAGAGAAAAAAAGGTAAAAATATTTCAAAAAAAATAATCAAGACATGGAAGTTAGTGTGAGAAAGTATAACATAGGTGTAATTGGGGGATCAAGGAAAGAGTAGAGGCCGTGAGGAGAAGAAATATGTGAAGACATAATGGCTTAGAATATTTTAGAATGCATAATAATTATGTATTAATATAGCATATATTAATATTCAGATTGTGGTAGTACAATTAATTCCCAAAATGTAAATAGCAATAACTCCACACCTAGAAGGATAAGCAGTGAAATTACCAATAAAGAGAAAATGTCAATGGTGAATGGTGGCACATGCATCTGGAGTTTGTTTGCAGTGGCTAGAGGCCCTGGTGTGCCCATTCTCACTCTCTCTCTCTCCCTCTCTCTGTGTCTAATAAATAAATAAATAAAAATAAAATCTTTTAAAAAAGAGAGAGGGATAATGTCAAAATCAGCAGAAATAAAGTCTCCTTAAAAAGGAATAATATTTAAACTGACAAGTGATTTCTCAGCAGATACCATGCAATCTGGGAGAAATAATATCTTTAAAATGCTATTATCAAGTAATTACCAATTTGGAATTAAGGTGCCAGTGAAGATAGTTTTAGCAAGGCTGCTGTTCCAACATCCTTCCTGGAAGTGGTCAGGGATTGTTTCTAAAGAAGAAAATGGGAATGGGCATTTTCAGATATCTTTTAAGAAGAACATTTCCACAGATCTTCATTTACAGAATTTCTCAAAAAAGTCCTACTGAAAAATCACCAAATATACATTTCTAGTTGCTTAGAAAGACAATCTTTTTCAAATTTATTTATTTGTTTGTTTGTTTATGAGAGAGAATGGGTATGCCAGGGCCTCTTGCTGCTGCAAACTCCAAATGCATGAGTCAGTTTGTGCACCTGGATTTACATGGGTACTGGGAAATTGAATTCAAAATTCAAATCAGCAGGCTTTGCAAAGCAAAGTGCATTTAATCACTGGGTCAATCTCTCCAGCCCCAAGAAGGAAGATCTTAAATGTAAGGAAAGAAAAAAAGTAAAGAAACTGACAAGAGTGGCAAGTCTCATGTTTTCTGTATTAAGCAATATGATAAGTTTTGATTTGTGAGGCTAATGAAAAGCAAGGCTAAAGTACAGGGTGCAGTAATATCACTGAAGTTGAAGGAGTACAACAAACAAGTCCTTTAAGTTCCTTGTGTCCTTTCAGAAGATGAAAAAATGCATTGAATAATTCAGAAGTGAAGTTTAAGGAGGTGTGGTGGTTTGCATGCACAGTGTCCCCCATAGCCTCGTGTGTTCGTGATGAAGCCTCGTACTTAATCCCCAGCTGGTAGAGCCTGTGTGACGTGGCACCTTGCTGGAGGAGGTGGGTCACTGGAGATGTGCCTTCGGATTATAGCGTTCAGCCCTGCTCCCTCTGCCGCCTTAACATTGCTGGCTAGCTCAGCTCACTCCTGATCTTTCCTCTCTGATGATATGTACCAGCCTCCTGCCCTTGCTTTGCTTTTCTCACCATGATGAAATGCCCCCCCTCGAAACTATGAGCAGAAATAAACCCATTCCTTCCATGGGCTGTTTCTGTGGTTGAATGTTTTATCCCAGCAACAAAAAGGTAACTGCCATAGGAGGCATGGGGAATTTTCAAGAGAACCACGAAAACTTATTGTTTATTTCTATCATAATTTCCAAACTCTTAGGATACAACTATTAGAATAAGGGAAAAATTATTTAGTCTATAGGACGGCAGACAGAAGGGGAGAAAACTGGGACAAAGAGAAGGATAACTGGGAGAAGGCAGAAATGCCCCCAAAGATCAGGAAGCACAGTAAATAAAGTGGACCAAAGTGACCCGTGATGTGTGCCAAAATTCACTCTGTGAAATGATAGCCTATCACAAAGGCCAGAAATGGATGAGAAATGGAAATGCCCCGTAAGTCTTACTCCGGTGTTAAGACTTGGTGGGAGTGATGAAACCTGCAAGGGACACTGCATTTGCGCCCGTCACCCTTCTGTCACAATGCCTGAAAGGATGCTCTGCACCCACTTCCGGTAGAGATGATACTGATCTCATCTCCTCTGAGGCTGTGTCTCTTAAAATTCATGGCCCAGCACCTGTGTTATCCAGCAGCATGCCTTTTACAACCCAAGATGTCACCATCTAATGACTAACGAGGTGCTTGCAAAGGGACTGAAGGATTAACTGTAAACTTATAACTCATCCCAGAGTTGCAGGAGAGGAGGCACCATCATCAAGAAGATATCAGAGTGATTCATCTCCATTGCTATGAACAGATTACATTCTCATTCTGTCACTGAAGGTTTATAGCCGGCCTCTGAGTAGTTACAAATATATTATTGATAACCCTTAGGAAAGCGGGACATTGTTGCCTGGTTAAAGTATTGCTTGAATCCAGAAATGTGAACAGTGGAACGTGATCTCATAATCACAGTGCCTCAGGAAATTTGATCCCCTTGAAACAGAACTTAAGGAAGTACTGTTCCACCTCGCAATCCGCTGGGATCCACCTGTCCTTTAATCAACCACAGCCTGAAACTTTAATTGGAAAATTAGGCAAAAGTTAAAAACCTCTTCCCTCCCCTTCTTTGAGAGCTGTTACTGATTATAGGGCAGGTGATGTGGGGTGGAAGTCTTCACGGGAGTAGTTTGTATGCTACAAAATTGATAACTTCAGGCAGTACCCTGTGGTGAGGGCCGTGAGAATAGGGACTTTACTTTTAGGCAGTGCCCTGTGTACTGGGTGCCCAGCACTGAGCAACACCTCTGTGGAAGAATTCAGCAACCCCTGACAGCTTTACTGGATACCCCCCCCCAAACCAGGAGGACCCAATACAGGATCTTCAATATGAAAGGCTCTAGGAGAAGTTGCTTTGTGTGTCTTCCCTAAGGACCTGCGGGAGAGGCAATGAGCAGATCAGGATTCAGAGGTCTCTGAGTCCCATGGCGAAAAGACCGTTCATACCTGCTGTATTCATGGTCTGCTAAATTCATCTGGTAAAACCCTAAGCCTAGAGGTGATGCTAGGAAGTGGGATCCTTAGGATGTGTGTACCCCATGAGGGGGTAAAGCCCTCATGCCATGATCAATGCCCTTATTTAAAGGGTCCCAAAGAAGCTCCCTTGCCTCTTCGACTCTGTGAGGAGACAGCAAGAAAATGGCTCTGTGAACTGGGAAAGGAGGATCCACCACCCACTGCATGGTATGGTGCCTTGATCTGGGACTTGCAGACTCCAGAAGGACAAGAAATGCTTTATATTATTTACGAGCCTCTCAGTCTGTAGTAATTTCTTAGTGCCCAAACTAAGACCTTCTGTGTACATACACACTCGCACGCACAGTTGTCCCCATCAAGTTATAAGAAGGACATTTGGGGAAGGCAAGAAGTCATGGGAGGTGTGCTCTAGATGCAGTGTGGGAGGTCACGTGGTGGCCCCAGGCAGAGAGCTGCGGCTGGCTACCCAGCACCATGGCTCTTCCCAGACAGCATGGATGGAGCAGAGTAATCCAAGTCCACGCAGTCCTTCACATGCTCTGGTCTCACATCCTTGTGTCTGTGGCCCCTGCTGCTGTCACCACCACCGCCCCCTGGGTCTCTGCAGATCAGGTAGCCGCAGATTCCTCAGCACCTGTCTCAGCAGTCAGTTCTCCGTGTCTCCACTGCTCTTCTGCACATCCAAGACTGGGGGAAGCAAAATGGGCTCTTCACCCAGTGAGAAGGAGGGGGCCTAGCAAGGGAGGATGAAAGGACTGTAAAATATCTTCTTCTGATGCCGTGAACATGAGACAAAGCCTTTGTCGAGAAACCTTTTCATGGGAATAGATGCACTTTTAAGAATGAGTGTCATGTAAGCCTTATTAGCTGACGTTAGCATAGCTGAGTGAACTCAAAACACAGGCCCCCTGCAGCTGTGTGCTTGCGCATCGTTGGAAATGTTACTTTCTCCCAGTGCCTTTCAAATTATAAGTTGATGTGAAGCACTCATTGGCTTTGTTTCTAGAACTTTTCTACCCAGTTCTCAGATCACTGGGGGCAGCAGGTGCTTGATGGTCAGAAGCAGACATTTTGTTGTACAGAGAATTTGGGGGAGGGGAAGGATTTTGTAGCACTGTCATGTGTGTGCATGCACATGTGCATGTGTGTGTGTCCATGTGTGCATGCCCTTGCTGTGACCCATGCTCTTGCCTGCCTGCAGTGGCTGGAGTACATAAGATACCCAGTTTCAGTGCCTTTCCACCAAGTTTCTTGTTTGAGTCTAAGTCTCTTATTGATGTCTGAACTTGATTTTTTTTTTTTTCATGAGCTCCAAAGATTCCTGGAGATTCCCTGGTCCCTGGTCCCTACTCCCCTGTGAGACTAGGGTCACAGACATGTGTGGTCATGCCCAGCTGTTTAACATGAGTTCTGGAGATGGGAACATGGATAGTTTCAGGCCCCCAGGCTTGTGCAAAAAGTACACTTAACCACGGAGCCCTTTCTCCAGCCCTCTGCACCTTTTTTAAATATCTTCCTATTACGTATGTTTAACATAATTAAAGGAGGTGAAGAATAGTGTCTTAGATTAATTTGACCTTTGATGTCGATGTCTGCATTTGCAAGATGTTGATTTATTTTAGCTTAATTCGTGATGATTGTAAACCGTATGGAGTAGTACCAAGGGTATGATATGTAAGCTCTATCAGATGCTGGATTCTAATCTTGGTCCTGCCTCAGCTTCCTCATCTGTCTAGCGTGTGACATTTTATGAGCATTAAATGGCATTACTAATCAAAAGCTTAGGTATAATCTCTATTTCTAGTAAATGATAAACAAATAGAAATTCTTGTGCTCAAAGAATTTCATAGTAGAGAGTCTCAACTTGATGACTTTGGCTAGCTTTTGTATGAGAAGCCCTGAGTGAGACACAGGTATGTTTATTCAGACTGGCCTGTGAGGTGCCCTGGAGAGTTCTGACCCAGATAGCAGCCTCAAGGCTTGTAGCAGCCAGTAAGAGAATGTGAGAATTAAGCTCCCTTTTCTATGTTCAAAACCTTCTAAGGTCTCTGAGATCTAGTAAATTGCTCTGACAGTGTCCGTAATCAGAACCTTTTGGAGTCTGCATGATATGGGAGATCTTGAGTTTTCTATTCCTGGCTTTGTGATTTCCTAGCTAGGAGGCTTTGGTTTGCTTCCTCCATCATTAAGTGAAGAAAGTAGACCTGCTTCAGAAATCCTGTGACACAGTATACGTGTGAACTGCTACACAGTGAGGTAGACACTGTCTGGCGTCCATGTTCACTGTCTCACCAACCCCACTTCGCAAGAATCTGGAATTTTCCAGCAAGAATAACTTTTCAGTAATAATTTGGACTCCACTTCTTTGTGGTATCTGGGCCTGTTTTCTGAGCAGAGAGCACTGTGAGTCATGACTAAGAGTCTCACAGAGGACCTCATTGCCTGAGGAAGTGTTCCGAGAGAAAGATTATTCTGAGAATTACTATGTAGGAAAAAACCCAACAACTTCTGCCTCCAAGTGGTTTGGCGGATTAGAAAACTAAAGTGTAAGATTGGGAAAGGACTGGGGAGATTACTCACTGCTTATAGGTGCTTGTTTCCAAAGCCTGCCAACCTGAGTTCAGTTCTCCAGTACCCATGTAAAGCTACACAAAGTGGCACATGTGTCTGTTTTCAACAGCAAGAGTACCTGGTATGCCCTTTCTTTCACTGTGTCTCTCTGTTTCTGTCCCCCATAAAAAAGAAAACTTAAAAAATGATTGAAAGAAGGAAATTTGTCACATATAAATATTATTGAGCAGGCACTTATTCATGATCTAAAGATAATTATTATAGTTTTGACATACCCATGTACAAGAACCCTTGTCTTTGCCCTTGGGTTAGCCAACAGTCACAGCTGGGGGTGGGGTGGCTTCCTTTTATTTATTTGTTTTTGGTTTTTTTTGTTGTTCTATTTACTTATTTATTTATTTATTTACTTATTTATTTGAGAGTGACAGACAGAGAGAGGAAGAGTCAGATAGAGAGAGAGAATGGGCATGCCAGGGCTTCCAGCCACTGCAAACAAACTCTAGACATGTGCGCCCCGTTGGGCGTCTGGCTACTGTGGGTCCTGAGGAATCAAGCCTCCAACTGGGGTCCTTAGGCTTTACAGGCAAGCGCTTAACCGCTAAGCCACCTCTCCAGCCCTATTTAGTTTTTGTTTTTAAATCAGAATACAAAATAAAGGGTTTCGTGATGTCATTTTCATACATGCATCCCATCTTCCTTTGTCCTTAGTCACAGTTTATTAATCTTGGCCATCAGGTGCACTGGCCTCTCCTAGTTACCAGTGACATCTACCTTCCTGCCACTATTAAAGTGTTACTGCTACCAAGTCAAGTCTTACATAATTAGGTGTCACCACCTACCTGGCTTTGTGCTTTGACAAGGCTGTGCTGATTAGTTCCCCTTGCTTCCGGTGCTCCTGCAGCCTGTGAGGAAAGGCCATCCTTTGCATTTGAGAATTGTGATTTTGTAGTTGTGAAATCCTTGTTGTGCAGTTCTGGAAGACTCTTTGTCCTGTAAGTACTTGAAGAACCAACAGAAGAAGCCGCTGAGCAGTGACAGGGCCAGGCATTCTAGACTGGCCTCCCTCCTTGGCTCAGACACAGTACCTAGAAAGTGCAGCCCCACCTCCAGAGCCTTCTCAGATTTATGTTAGGCAGCAGGTGAGAAAACTGAAACTCAGTGCCGTTAAATAATGCGCTCGGGGTTAAACTGTCTACAAGTACATAAAAGAGTTAGGATGTGAATCCATGGCCTCTACCTTCAAGTCCAGGATTCCTTTGGCTATTTCACATTAGCACTTAAGGGAAATAATGGGTTTCCCTAAAGGACATGTGAGTTCCACAATAACAAAGGAAAGAATATACTTGAGTCCAGACGAAGCAGTCAGTGACCCCTTGCAAGGGCACCATAGCACTGGAGCAAAGAAGGTTTTCCACTACCTGGAGAATGGTGGGATTTCTGCAAACAGGTCATCTCAGCGATGTGGAGCTGGCAGGAGCTCAGTCCCAAATGACCCACAGGGCGAAGGGGCATGTCCTGGGCTGCCCTGAACAAGTGGCTTCCCACAGAAGGTCCAGGCTTCAGACATGTGTCTGCCCCATGGAGACAGAAGTGAATCACCTTGAGTCAAGGAACCTTAGAACTGACTTTGTGGTCACAGGGCCTCAGTGAGGCTCCTACCAAATCGAGGGCAGTCACGCCAGACCATCAACTCACATACACCTTGAGCTTGCTATTGAGTATCTTGGCCTGGTACCAAGACTGGGTCACACACCTGCATTTACTCTTGCTTGCAAATCTCCTCCCCTGTGACTGTGCAGCCCTTACTTTCTATTTCTCACTAAGAATATTGACCTCTACTGTGTGCTCAGGATTTTTCAGTGACTAAGATACATAAGATTTATGCCTTCCTAGAGCTTTTAGACTATTGGGGAACTCAGATGAAAATAAATTTTAAGAAATCAGAAAGAGATCTGGGGAGATGTCTCTTTGGTTAAAGGTGGTTGATTGCAAAGCCTGACATCCTAGCTTTTATTCTCCAGTACCCACATAGAGCCAGATATACAAAGTGGTACTAATAAATCAGAAGGAGAACCCTGCTATGCTGTATAGAGAATTTAAAAGTCTTCATAACAGCAAGTAACTGTGGGTGGTTGATTCCTGGTCAGAAAAGACATCTTGGAGTACATGATGTTGGGCTAAAATCTGAGTGACAAGTAGTAACCCATCCTACCCAAGTGGTAGGAAAGGACATTCTAGGTGGAAGGACAGTAAGCACAAAGGCCCCAGGGTAGGACTTGCTTGGGTTTGGTAATGCAGAGAAAGAGAGCCAGTGATGGCTAGAATCAAGTGAGAAGAGCAATGTAATCAGGTGGGTATGCAGTGCATGAACAAGAGGGAGAAGTTTGGGTTTTATTTTAAGTAGAAATGAAGGAGTTGTGGTGGTTTGAATGAAATTCTCCAATAAGTCCATGTGTTTTGAATACTTGGTCTTAGCTGGTGGCAGATTAGGAATGTTGTAGGGTTTTTGTGAGGTGGAGTTTTTCTGGAGGAAGTGTGTCACTGGTGTTAGGCATCAGGGTGAAGTAGCCCAAGACTTCTTCCTTTCTGCTGCTATGGAGATGTGATGCCCAGCTGTCTGTCTATCTTGTTTGTTGTTGTTTTTTGTTTTGTTTTTTGAGGTAGGGCTTCAATCTAGTCCAGGCCAACCTGGAATTCACTATGTAGTCTCAGGGTGGCCTTGAACTCATGGAAATCCTCCTACCCAGCTTTGTCTGTTTTTGCCACGCTTTCCCCACCATGACGAAACTTCCCCTGGAAACCATAAGTCAGAAATAAACCATTTCCTTCCACAAGCTGCCTCTGACCGGGTGTTTTATCCCAGCAACAAAAAGGTAACTGGCACATGGGCAACTGTGTTAGCTGTTCTCATCAGTTTGCTTGGATTGACAAGTTCCCAGAACATCAATGACATAAGTAGGCATGAGGGTGTTTCCAAAAATAATTAGTTAAAGGGGCAATGAATTAGGACACATTCCCATCCGTGTGAAAATCTTCACAAATAGCCCACGTCAAATTCACATGGAAGGGTGAATCTTTATGGACACCCTATCTGTTAAAGTCTAAAATGGATACAAGAGCCCTTTAAGTTCTTATGGTCTTTCTGAATCATGAATAATTCAGACCATTTCCTTAATGCATTTCTCAGAGAACAGCAGTCATTTCCACTCTTTCTGTGATTGTTCTGTGTACGACCTCATTCATCTCACGGACATAGAGCCCTGGTAGAATAAGAGGGGAAAAGCTGAGAAAACCCACCAGAGAGTAGCCATGACTCTTAGAGAGGGCTCAGCAGGCCCCTGCTCTGCTCCCTGGCCACCAGGAGCTGAGAGGCTAAGCTCTGCCATGCCCTCCCAGCCACGATGGGCTGAAATCCACGGAACTGTGAGCCAAAATCAATCCTTCCTCTCTTGGGTTGCTTTTGTCAGGCTTTTTGAGATGGCAGCAAAATGTCCCACTATGGCAGACATCACTGGAGAACTAGAAACACACACACACACAAAGATACTTTGAAAATACAACTGGCTGCTCTGTAGAGAATTGATTGAGCTGTGTAGGGTTACCCATTAGGCACTAGTGATGATAGTTAGTCACAGCTGCTTGACCAGTGTGGTGGTCATGGAGTTGGTTAGGAGAGATCTTGGAAGAAAGACAACAGGATTTGATCATTTATGGATTGTATGACATCAGCTGAGGGGACCAAGCCCAGTCAATCCTTATAGTCAGCAAAGCAAAAGATTTCCTGACCAGAATGATCCACATATCCCCATTCATGCTGCTGGTCCCTGCTTGAGAAAATGAATAAATGAGCACATGCTGGCCTAAGTGTTGCCTTCCTCTCTGATCCTGGGAAGGTTGGAACACATGACTAGTGAAATTATGAGGGAAAAAAATAGATCTCTGTCTAGAAGTGGTAGCAGTTTCATTCATTCATCAAATGCATAGTACTTTATATATATATATATATATATATATATGTATGTATGTATGTATGTATGTATGTATGTATGTATGTATTTTATGTATTTATTTGCAAGGAGAGATTGGGGGAGAATGGGTGTGCAAGGGCCTCTAGCCTCAGCCAACTCCAGAGGCGTGCGCCACTTTGTGTACATTGGCTTTGGGGCACCAGGGAATTGAACCCAGATCATTAGGTTTTGCAGGCAAGCACCTTAACTGCGGAGCCATCTCTCCAGCTCCATAGTACTTTGTAGACATAGTGCTGTGAATGCCAAAAGGTGAGTTAAATTTCTACTAAGATACTCACATCTATGTCCCTGTGGAATTCATCACAAACAGCCCACTTCAGAGCCACATCTTTGGGTTGAGACCTCTATTGGACACCACCTCTGTTAATATGTAACCCACACGGCAGCCCTTTAATGAGCCCTTGCTGAGCTGCTTGTGGTCTTTGTACAGAGGAAGAATTCAGACCATTCCCTTATGTGTTCCTGAAATGAACTCAGACGTCTCCGGTGTTGGCTGAGGAGCTGCGATTATTTTCATGTTCTCTTATTTCATTGCTCACTCCCGAGGCTTCCCCGGTATCCACCGGCGATAGCTATTCCTCTTTTCCTGGAGGAGTACAAAGGGTATCTAAAGTTCTCTATTTTCCCTCTCCCAAGATCCATGCTGCATTAATTTATCATTGAATATTTTCATTTTAAGAAGCTGTTAATGCCAATAAACATTGACAGAGGTTTGGAACCCCAATACTCTAATGATGCTGCCAATTAAGAAGCCATAGCGGCTTTCTTCGGGTATCCTCACAGACCCCTGTCTGCGAGATAGTGATTACCCGCAGGGTTACAGCACCTGCTTCAGGCAGTCCGAGGTCTTCTCAGCCTGGGTTCTGAGACCTTACAGTCAGTACAGTGCAGAGATGTCTGGAAAAACTTGACTTTGTGCCTTGAGTGTTGGGTCCTGGCTACCCCCAGGCTGTTTACGTGTGCTCTGTCTCAAACTCTAGCTTTGCTCAAACATAGCATTGAAATTTCAGAAGACAAGGCCCACTTCATTAGGTCACCCCTACCTCTCATAACTGGGTAACTAATGTTCTTTACCATTCAGGTAGTGTTCCAGGTTCATATCCAGCCACCACTGAGTGTAACCTCACATTCTCACCTTCAGAATTCTGCTGCTGTTACTTGTGAGATAAAAAGAGAAAGTATCTTATCTATGGGCCAAATTCCCTCTGGTATTTTTTTTCAAATGTCTTAAAATATTCACTGATTTCTAATCTCATATTTAATATAGTTTTCTTGGCCTTGGAGGAGTTCAGTTTCAATATATTGCATCTGTTCTATATAGTGTCATGTATTATTTAAGCGACTTTATTATAAAATGGGACATGCACAAGATCCTCAGATTACCAAGGAGGTTGCCCTCCAGGCAGACATTTCTATGAACTGTATCAACCCGCTTTCATTTACAGAGCATCTGCGGACCAAGCATTACCATAGTAACATGCAAAGATGGCTCAAACAAAACTGGGAGCAAGACAGCACCAAGCTTACAGCTTCGCTGGTGAGCTCAACAGTCAAGATGTGGGGCGTGGAGAAAGCAAAGGCCCTGGATCAGTAGCTTTCTGGTTGCTGGAACTAAATATCTGACCAAAAGCAATTTACAAAAGGAAAAATATTTCTTTTGGTTTACAGTTTCAGAGGGTTGAGTCCATTGTGGTGAGGAAGACAGGAGAGGCAGGAAGCAGAAAAGGAACAGGAAGGCTACAAAACCTCAAGGTCCTCCCCCAGTGACCCACGTCCTCCAGCTAGGTTTCACCTTCCAGAGGTTGCACAGTCCTTCCAAACAGCACCGCCAGCTGGAGAACGAGTGTTTATTCACATGGTCTGTGGGGAGCGTCTTACAGTCAAACCACAAGCCCTGTCCCTAAAGTTATCAACTGTCTTAACTGATGAGAGTGCTTTCATATGTGTAGATCCCTTACAATTCCATTTACCTGCTATTTAGTCAGCCCCCACTGTGTGTCAAGTCCCACTAGGTGCTAGGGATGCATGCAGATGATGCAGATACTGTCATCAATGAATCTTCCACCTAGTGTGCAAAAAGAAGTTATTTTTCAAAAATCTTGATAAAATTTCAAAATAGAATCCCTTTTCTTTTTGGTTTGTTTTTATTTATTTATTTTTTTTAAATCTTTTTTATTTATTTATTTGAGAGCAACAGACACAGAGAGAAAGACAGATAGAGGGAGAGAGAGAGAATGGGTGCGCCAGGGCTTCCAGCCTCTGCAAACGAACTCCAGACGCGTGCGCCCCCTTGTGCATCTGGCTAACGTGGGACCTGGGGAACCGAGCCTCGAACCGGGGTCCATAGGCTTCATAGGCGAGCGCTTAACCGCTACGCCATCTCTCCAGCCCTGTTTTTATTTATTTATTTGAGAACAATTGACAGACAGAGAGAGAGGGAGAGAAAATGGGTGCTCCAGGGCCTCCAGCCACTGCAAACAAACTCCAAATGCATGTGCCACCTTATGCATCTGGCTTATGTGGGTCATGGGGAATCAAGCCTTGAGCCAGGGTCCTTAGGCTTCACAGGCAAGAGCTTAACCACTAAGCCATCTCTCCAGCCCCTAGAATCCTTTTCTTTTTTTCCCCCCCAAATTTATTGAGAAGAAAAGGCTCTTGGGTTTAGACTAAAATGTGAGTGAGTTTTTGCCCATAATACCTTGCTGATGAGATAAAAGCCGGTATCCTCCCTTCAAAATCAACGGACCTTCTATGTTAGGAAGTTCTCTGCTACAGCAGGGCATGGGCACTGCTTTGTAGAATGTGTGCCAGTTGCTTCGTTCCCCTGGGAAGATCCTGGCCTGTTGAGAACACCCCAGCCAAGGCAGAGAGCACAGATGTTACAGGAACTGGACAGCCTGTGTGGTGAAAACGGGTGTGCTCCTGGATTCTTAGAAAAGACCACTGAACTACTATAGTGGCAAATTAAAAGGAAGGAACCAGGGTGGCAGGGAATTCACTGACTTTCAGTGTCTCCATGAAACAAGTGAACAGTAAGGAGCATTTACTCCATTGGAAGCTGAGTCATTAAATATGTGTCATCTTCGAAAGCTGTAGCAGTCCTTCTCGTGTGCCTGGTAGGGTTCTAGTGTCTTCATTTCTATTCTGTGCCAATTACAGTTCAAGTAGGGTAGGTCATTCCAGTGCCTGGAGGATCTGGCTTCTAAGTGTAGCAATGAAATTTATTTCCCGAATCCGTGAGCACTATACTATAGCCTGGCTCTTTGACCACAAGAAAGGAAAAAAGAAAAGCGATGATACATGGAGGCGCTAATGGTTACTAAGAAGTCAAAAGTGTTGGATTAGGTTGGGATCTTATCATTCCTGCCAGCCCCAAAGAGGTTGGGCTTTTTAAATAATCAGGTGTCCCGGGGTTAGCAGAAGATGGATGTCCCCAAGTCGGGCAGTAAAAGCCTGTAGACAGCAACTCAAGCACAGTAGAGAAGTCAGTCTGTCTTCCTGTACTCCAGGCCACACAGCCACTGCCAGAGGGTGAGGGTAAGCTGAGGCCTGCAAAATGCATATCCAGTTGAGACATGATCCTTTTCTTCCTTTCCCCTGTCAAACCTGGAACAAACTATTTCAGGGTAGCTATTTGGCTTGTCCACAGAATGGTCAGTGTGTTAGTCACTTTTCTCATTGCTGTGAGCAAATAAATACTGGAAAAGGAGCATGTTAAGGGAGGAATGGTTTGTTTTATTTAGTTCCATGGGTGCAGTCCACCATGGGTGGAAGGCGTGGGAAAGACACAAAGCTGCTGATCACATTGCAGCCACAGTCACAAAGCAGTCCGGGATCCAAGACTTCCCACCTCAACTAATTTAATCGAGAATCCCCCTCACAGGTGTTCCTTAACAGTTGTCTCCTACATGATTGTGGATCCACTCAAGTTGACAGTGTTAACCATCACGCTATCCCAGGGGGCTGGGGGGCTATGGAGGTGAAGACATGGGACAATATAGAAAAACACTTCAGGGGCTGGAGAGATTGTTTATGGCTAAGGCTCTTGTCTGCAAAGCCTGACTACACCCATATAAGGCCAGATGCACAAAGTGGCACATGCATCTGGAGTTCATTTACAGTGGATACAGGCCCTGGTGTTTCCATTCATTCTCTCTCATGCACATGTGCTTTCTTTCTCATAAATAAAAAATATTTTAAATTTAAAAAAAAATCACTGCAGGATACAGAAATCACTGTAGGTTGGAGTAGAAATTGATTCCAAATCCATTAGAAAGTCAAGGACTGTGGGGTGTAAGGACACCCCATTGTAGTAAAAGTCCAGAGGCCAGAAATGGCTCTGGCCTGATGCACCACAGTGACCTGAAGCCACGTCTATATACTCAGAGCAGCAACCAAGACATGCAATGCTGATGACAGCTGCCTTCCTTGTGCTTTCTCTGAACCCACCTCTCCATGCCCTGGTCAGCCAGCAGCAATAGAAGCAGGACAAGGGTATCTCACTCGCCTCTGACTCCCAGGTCTCCCAGTAATACCCTATGCACATCCAGAGTACTGCTGCATACAAGAGCCTGAGAAACACAGTTCTAAGCTTTGCAGCCTCTCTGTCTAGCAGGAGGATGAGTTGGGCTGGGAACAGCCAATCTCACTGTTGACCGCAGCAGGAAAGTTCATAGCCCAGTGCCCGCTGAAATCCGTGTGCTTTCCTCGTGGCTGTTGCCAATGGTCACACATTAGCTTGGTGTCTCAGCTCCTGTTTCGTGAGGGTTTTTTCACTGGTTGAAGTTTGTTTGTGGCAGCAAGAGGCTGACATGCCCGTTCTTGTTCATGCCTTCATATTCGTCCTCTTTCTCTCTTCCTTCCTCCTATCTCTGTTTTCTTCTGTCACTCTCTTCCTCGAGCAAATAAATACAAATGCTTAAAGCAAAGAAATTGTCCATGATTATCATGTCCTTGATATGCCCTTGATTATTTTCCCATCAAAGGAACTGTGCTGTCCAATATGGATCCACTGAACACATGCAAGTATTTAATTAAAGTTACAGAACGTTGAGTGCAAGGGAGAATCTTAGTGGGTAAAGTGCTCATCACACAAACATGAGGACCTGGCTCTGGATCCCCAACACCCACATGAATGACAGCTGGGGTGGTGTGTAATCCTAGCATTGGGGATGTGTAAACGGGAGGACCCCAGGGACTTGCTGGGGAGCTAATCTAGCCGAATCAGTGAGTCCTAGGTTCAGTGAGATTTGACAGGCTCTACTCTGCATCTAGAATGTGTTGCTAGTGTGACTGCTGACAGCCAGAGCAGTTCCTTACCATGGAGGCCTCTTCCAGAGAACACCCATGTGTCCCATGACATGATAACTGGCTTCTGCCAAAGTGAGTAATCCAAGAGAGGGCAAGGTGAAAGCCAGCCCACTCACCTTGTCCCCTAACCTTGGACGTCACGTAGAATTCCACTAGTTCCACAGATCAGCTGTGTTCAGTGGGGGAGGGGACTACACAAGGGGATAAGACAAACATCATTGAGGATATCTTGAAGCTGGGAACTACACAGGGATATATACCTTGACATGGACAGTGGCAGGAGACACTAGGAAAATGAAGAGCCCAGTCATGACAAAGCCCATTGTCCCTTAGTAGGAGGTGAGTCTTCACTGCTGGGTGGCAGGGGCCCATCTCAGCCGATGTAGGAAGAGAATCAGTGATGTCAGATTTACATTATAGAAGGGGCACATGGACAGAATGGGGTATGTTAACAGGAAAATTAGCACCTGGCCAAAAGTTCATCAAGACGATGGGAGCCCACCTCAAGGTGACTGTGATGTAGAAATACAGACCATTGCTACTCAGCATGTGCTTCAGAAATAAACAGCCTTTGGCATCATCTGGGAGCCTATGGAAATTCAAAAATCCCAGGTCCCACCAAATGTGCTGAGTTGAACCTCACATCTGTGGGCCTGGAAGCTTGGCAAGAGCTATTATAAAAGATGCAGTGGAGCCGGGCATGATGGCGCATGCCTTTAATCCCAGCACTAAGGAGGCAGAGGTAGGAGGATGGCCATGAGTTCGAGGCCACCCTGAAACTACATAGTGAATTCTAGGTCAGCCTGAACTAGAGTGAGACCCTACCTCATAAAACAAAAACAAACAAACAAAAAAAAAAGACACAGTGGAAACATGGGAGTATTGAAGAAAGCTGAAAGCAAGGCTGACTCCTGAGTTCTTTTTCCTCCACTTCAGAACCAGGATGCATACGGTGAACCTTCCTCTTACTAGAATCTACAAGATAGATCCCGAGAGCATCGGTACTTGCGCCGTCACTGGTGGTGGGGGAGGATCTAAAACGAGAAGGCTTTGTTTTTTATTATGAATTACAACCATGGAAATAAATGATGCCCACAGAGGAAACCCACTGAATTTTTGCCTGCTGTAAAGACTGACAGCCTTTCCCAAGCAGCTTTTTTGTCTTGTCTCAGAGCCCGAGGAACAAGATACTTAAATTTCCAGAGAAGAGGCCGTGAGGAATGGAATAATGTGATAAAGAGGCAGTTGGGCAGCTACGAGATAATGCACATTCTGGAAAATGTCCTCATTTCCAAATGACCTTTCCAAGCACTGTCTTTGTTTGTGGGGATCAGATGCAGGGACAATTATCTCCTGGGCCTCTTGTAGTCTTTGTCTGCCAGGAAACCCATTATTTGCATTATGGTCAACAGGAGTCCCTGTGTAGTGGTTTTTGCACTTGTTAAGTACAGCCGCACCATGTGATGTCCTCATGGTCTGTCGGCTAGCAGGCACCATCTGTCATCTGTCATCATGTGCCATGTGTCCATTTTTGGTCCCTCACTCACCTCTCTGCTTGTTCCGCTGTGGTCTCGGCAGCTGGTTAGCCTATTCTGCGAAGAAAGAGATGGAGAAAAGACAGAGAGGAGAGAAGAGAGGGAGGAAGGCTAGAGGAAAGGATCTAGCTCCAGATTCTGTCGAGCAAGCCTTGGCACAGTGAGAAATGTCATGTTCGTGGAGAAAGGTGAGCGTCCTCCTTGGTCGGGCGTGTCCCACCACTTTGGTGGCTAATGGCTCAGGAGCCAGTCCTCAGCGTTTCTTCTCCACCATGCACTGCCGTCTCTGTTACTAACCAGGAGGTGCTATGGGTAAACACCGAAGAGTACGGGTTTGCTGGCTTCAGAAGCTGCTAGAGACTAAATGGCTCCATTGGGATGTGTCCAGAAGGAGGAAGAGCCAATGGGAAGCAGGTTCTTTTTCCCTGCTCTTTCTCCTAACTCCTCGCTCTGTTCCAGCCCCTGGTAGTCTGGTTCCCACTGTGGTATCACTCATGTATAAAGTCATTTCTGAGTGGTATGTAGTTACGTCACTGAGGTCATATGGTGGAGGTGGGCACATCACTGGCCAGCACGTGCGGGTCTGCCAAGAATGGCTAAGCCTCCGGTTGCTTGTCACCTGTGAATTCCTCTGGGCCTTTGGAGGCTGCCCCATGTGAAGAGGGGGAGATGCTTTCCATGGAGCTGTGTCCCTCCCTGAGCTTTGGGGACTGTCATGTCCCCTCACACCACACCCCTTACAGCGTGTGAAAATAAGGTCACCATCTTCTCCTCATGGAAATGAGAATTCCTAGGGCAAGGGACACTGAGTGAGGTTAAATCATAAATTTCATTTTCTTCCTGTTTATGTCAGCTTAATGCACATACCTTTTTTTTTTCCTCAGAAGTTTACCTTTGAGGGGAAAGGAGACTATTTGGGGCTAGGAAGGGGACGAATGGGAGAAGTGAGTGCAGCAAACGAGAGTACTAAAGAGTAAAACTATTTTAGAGGAGGAAGAATTGGGGAAAAGAGGAAAAGAGTGAGTAACGGAGTGACCCCGGGGAACACACAGTGACACACATGTATGAACATGTCATATGAAACGCGTTATTTTGTATGGTATGCTAACAAAACTCACTAGACCAAGTTTACCTCTGAAGACGTTCATTGAAATTCAAGGTAATCAGATATCCAAGAATTTGCAGCAAGCCCCGCCCCTGACTTCAGCTTTGCAGGAACTCCTGACCCCATGGCCCTGATCACCGCTGTCGGCGTCTGCCCTCCTGCCAGTGGGTGCAAGCTTTATGAACACAGGGACTCCAATCTTTGGTGTTTGCTGCTATGTCCCAGTACCTTCAGAGTACTTGGTATGGTCAGCACTCGGGAAATCTTACTGGAATAAATGGAAGCCCTCCGAGCCTGCCTGCCGTCCTTGTTTAGAGATAAAACAGTCAGCCCCTGAGACTCTGTGACCTGCTCCCACTCACACAGCCAGTCTTCCGAGACAGGTCTGGGACTTGGCCAGACATGCCCTCCACCTCCATCCTCTGCCTCTGCCACCCCACCACCCCCTCGCCTTGTTCAGTCGGTCGAGCTGGGGTCGGCTTGGGGGCTGTGTGTGCTGACCCAAAGAAAGGATTTTCTGAATCCCTCCCAGAAGTAAGTGGCATCTTTGGCATCTTCTGTTCCCAAGAGGATCTCGGCACTCAAAGGTGGCGGTGGCCTGGTTTTCTTGGTCATAACAGCCCATATCTGCTGCAGAATTTTCTCTCTGCATCCTGTAAAACTGACTGGTTGAAGAATTCTATAACCATTTTCTAGGCTTCACCGACCAATGCACTGTTCTACCTGGAAAAGGCTCCTAACCTCTGCTGTAATGCTCTTTCATGTAGCCCGGGCAAGGGCATTGCTGGTGTCATTGGTTGGGTGAAGCACATGTCATCCTATTGATACAACAACTATTCTGACCCTTGAACCATCCCAGTTGCTTTGACCAACATCCCACTTTGGACTCCCAAACACTGCTCCAACATCTGCCCATGGGTCTCAATACCCGGCCCTAGACCTCCCCTCACCAACCCCGAGAGTCCAAGAACAGTTGAAGAAAGCAGACAAGATTGAGTTATTGCTGGGAAAGGTTGGGACTTTTCTCTGAGAGTAACGGGACACATGTGACATGAAAGTGAGCAAGGGGGTCATCTGCAGGAAGAAAGAGAACCAGCCAGAGAGTGACAGGAGCCCAGGGGAAGGTAGTAGTGAGGAGGGGTGAGGTGAATTAGAACAAGATATAATGCCACTTACATAGGAAAATGTCCTAATGAACCCCATTACTGTGTATGTTAACTTAAAACTTCACATTTTAATTAAAAAAAAATTGATCCTGGGCGTGGTGGCACATGCCTTTAATCCCAGCACTTGGGAGGCAGAGGTAGGAGGATTGCCATGAGTTTAAGGCCACCCTGAGACTACATAGTGAATTTCAGGTCAGCCTGGGCTAGAGTGAGACCCTACCTCAAAAAAAAAAAAAAAAAATTGCTGTGAAAGAGGAATAACCAGGAAGCTGGCTGAGGCCCAGCAAGCAGGCAGACTTTGAGAACTCTGTGAATGCAAATTATTTGGTGAGTGGGATCAACTGCATCTCTTTGCCAGTAGAAGATAGTGAATTGTTTAAACCCACTGAATAACATGTTCAAAACCTTTTTTGCCAGACCCACAAATGTCCCTATTAACAAGCCTATCATTTTTTTCAATAAGAAAATTTAAATCTAGTGTTTCCAAGCTGATTGCTTGGAAATAATTTCTTCCACAGTGTTAAGTCTCCTAAGAGAAAATTACAGCCAGTCTTTCTGCCCATTAGACGCTATTCACCAGAGAGAATGAAACAGCAAGAATTAACAGTACGGTTCAGCTGGTTTTCACAGGACCGCCCAGCTACTGTGTGAGTTCAGGAAGTGTCTCATTTGCAGGGAGAGGGAGATTAACACACCAGGGCTCCCCTGGGAGCAAGGGGGGAACAAAGCTTGGAGCTGTGTTGACAATTCTTACGAGCCAGTCCTTCCAGAAGTCAGCCGAGCTTGTTTGAATCCTCCTGTCCTGACCAGCCAACTCACCAGTTTATTCTACTGCATTCATTTACTGGGGCAGTTCTGGTGTGTGAGGCTCTCTGCTGGGCCCAAGCAGCTGGAGATGAAGCTTACATGATCTCTGTCTTCAGAGACGTCAGTCAGGTTTCAGTGGAGAGGCAGGTAGACCAGCAGATGACCAGCAGCTGCTGACAGAACTAGAGCATCCGAGAAGACGCCCGTGGAAACGAGGCCAGGAGCTCCTGACGTGGGCCAGCAGCTCAGCGTGGCGTGTTAAGAGAGTCACATCCGAGCGCAGAGCTTCCCTAAGGCCATTCAGACCCAGATGCTCATCAGTAAGACCCCGTAGGCTAGTCCCTCCTTTAGGACTTTTTCTGTGTTTCTCTTTTGCGTGTGTGTAGTATGTATGGTTGATGATGGTGGTGTGTGTGTGGTGTATGCACATGTGTGATGTGTATGGGTGGCGTATGTGGTGTATGCACATGTGTGGTGTGTGTGTGCATGTGTGTGTGTGGTGAGTGATTAGAGAATGTCAGGGGTCCCTCCTCTACCACTTACCCACATGTTTCCTTGAGACAGAGTCTCTCTATTAAGTGTGGTCCTCGTGAGCCCCAGCAGTTCTCTGGACTCTGGTCTCTACTCCCCACAGCACATGCATGGCCACATCCATCTTTGACATGGGTCCTGGGGAGTTGGACTCAGGCAATGCCAGACCCTCTCAGGCCCTTGTGCTGGGGGCTAACACTCTTAACCACGGAGCCGTCTCCCCAGACCTTTTTCTACCTATTAGACTTCTGCCTAGTGTCTAACACTTAGCACATTGAAGGCACTTGCTGGGTACCTCTGAGTCAGCTTTCAAGTAACAACATACACATGCTTTCCACAAAGAAGCTAACTGCTGGGAATGTCTTGAGATGCAGACAACTAAAAGTTTAGCCCCATTTCTACAACTAACTGTACACATGACCTATGCCACTCTCTCTCTCCCAGGTTCCCCACCTGGAGAAGAGTGTTTTATATTCTTTCATGGTCATCCAAAAAAGTGCTAGACTAGAACGGAAGGGAATTATATAAATAGAATATATATAATTTTAAATTCTTCAGTAGCCACATTAAAAATAAGGAAGATGAAACTAACTTAAGTAACTTATTTGGACCAATAGGAGCAAAACATTCTTTCAATATGTAATTGGATATTTCATATTATTTTTACATGTCAAGTTTTTGAAACCCAATGTGTATTTTCTTTGAGGCAAGCCCAACAGACTGGCCATTTTTTATGGGAGAGAACAAGAGCAAGAGTGAGCATGAGAGAAACAGAGGGAGAATTGGTGTGCCGGGGCCTCTAGCCTCTGTAATTGAACATCAGACATGCGCACCATTCTGTGAGGGTGTGACCTTGTGCACTGTGTCACCTTGTGAATCTAGCTTGTGTGTGATCTCAAGAGTTGAACCTGAGTCCTTAGGCTTTGCAGGCAAGTGCCTGAATCACTAAGCCATCTCTGCAGCCCTGCAGTGTATAATTTTATACTGAATAGTGTGTCTAAGTTCAGAGAGAAACATTTCAAGGGTTTGGAGTGACTATATTTGGCTAATGCTAAAGATATTGGACAGTAGATTCACAATTTGTTCTGTGCATACTTTGGTTCTTTTCCTGACCACAATCCCTTATTGATAACTATCAAGGTCAGATGTGCAATTCAGAATCTTTTCTATTTTAAAAGGAAATGCAATATTTATGTATTATGTAAACCCCTGTACGGGTCCTGGAGCAGCACTTCATGATAAAACAAATAAATATTTCTCTAGCAAAGAATATGACAATATTGCACAAAGTGAGATAAATAAAGACAATAAATAGTATCATGTAGGCTGGGTGTTGCTGCCAACTGAGTCAAAGAAAACACTAGGGTGGTTTTGAGAGGATTTTTCCTTGTGAAGTTACAGATCTGCAACGTGAAAATTGTGTGGGCTTGGCCTTGGCTTTGTGTAAAAAAGTTGTCCTGGCATTGATATGTCCCAGAATCAATACAACAGTGCAGCGGTCCATTCAGTAGCCATGGACATGGCATTGAGCCTTCTCTCTTAGTTTGGATCTCAGCAGCAGCACCTGTCTCTAGCAAGCTTGAAGTGGGATCCAGACGACCGTACTTAAGACTGCTAGCAAATAGTTTCAATTGCAACTTAATAGCAATAAAATTTTAGCATGAGTACATCCCATTCAAATGCGACTTTTGGGTAGATAACATTATTTAAAAAGTTAACTGTGCCAGGGTGCCTCGTACTTGATAAGCTTACTTAGCATCCCTTCCATGTCAGGAATTTGGCAAATAGATCACTACTTCTTGCAAGGACAATGAAGTTGGTGTGAGAGAATGCCTTATGTCGGCTCAGACTGTACAAGGCATCCCTGATGGAGAATGGAAATCTGGGGACTTGAACTCCAGGATCCAAACAATTAGTAAGGACACAGAATCCAGTATCGAGTGTGACATTTGTAACCCTCACCGTGACATGCATGGGGAGCTTAATGAGCCAAAGGCTAATCCAACAGACATCCTCCCAAAGCCCCTAGGAACATCCTCAGGTCATGAGTCACAGAACGGCTATGCAACCCCTGATTTGAGAGCTTGATCTCCATCCAGGAAGGATTCCAGAAAGAGAACCGAGGGGAGGAAGACGGGAGCAACGTGGAGCTGTTGAAAATGAGGGGCGGGAGTGGCGGCCCTTGGTTGAGAGCACAACTCCCTCTCTGAATGACTCAGAACTGAAGAGCTTGCCAGGAGGAAGTGTTGCTTGCAGGACTGCGTGGCTCTTGCAGGTTCAGGGGCAGGAGGCTCCAAGACTGTGCCATTGAGGACTTTAGCTGCTGCACACAGCGGCCCTCCCAATATTCCCCGATGGGACTGATGAATGGCAGAGCCAATAGAAACAGGGGTAAGTGTGACTGGCTAAAAGACGCATTGATCAGGGCTGGAGAGATGGCTCAGCAGTTAAGGTGCTTGCCTACAAAACCTAACCACCTGGGTTCAATACCCCAGTGCCCATGTAAAAGCCAGATGCACAAAGTGGGGCATGCATTTGGAGTTTCTTTGTCATGGCTGGAGACCCTGGCACAGCCATTCATTCATTCTGTCTGTCTCCTATTTCTCTGCATGCAAATAAATAAAGAAAAATATTTATTAAAAAAATACAAGGGCAGCCGGGCATGGTGGCGCACGCCTTTTATCCCAGCACTGGGGGTAGGATCACCGTGAGTTCGAGGCCACCCTGAGACTACACAGTGAATTCCAGATCAGCTTGGACTAGAATGAAACCCCTACCTTGAAAAGAAAAAAAAAAAAAAAAGCACAGTGATACAGTGATCACTCATTTGGGGGTCCTCTAAGGGTCCCTGGGCCTTCCGTGACATCCCGTGCAGCAATAAGAAAGGCACTGTAGCAGTGGCGGCAGCCTGACTGACACGTGTCCCAGGATGAGGACTGACAGGACAAGAGAAGCACATACACCATGTGACCTGGGACGGAACCCTGGGTCAGAAGATGGGGTATAGAAGACGTTATTGAGACAAGTGCTGTCATCGGGATAGAGCTGATTCCTCAGACAGAAGTTTTGTCATTAAAATTCTCTGCATCACTATCCTATGGTTATGTAAGAAAAAATGCCTTGTAAGTGTGAAGAGTTATGTTATGATTTCAAATGGTTCAGAAAAATATAGCCCCTCACATATACACATAGCAATGGGGCAGACATTTAGGTAAGTATTGGTCACTCTGTGAAAGGGGTTCAGAAGTTTTGTGTAGCTCTTGTAACATCTTTTGGAAGATGTTTTTACCTACCTTAAAAAAAGAAAAAGAGCGCTGGAGAGATGGCTTAGTGGTTAAGCGCTTGCCTGTGAAGCCTAAGGATCCTGGTTCGAAGCTCGATTCCCCAGGTCCCACGTTAGCCAGATGCACATGGGGGCACATGCGTGTGGAGTTCGTTTACAGTGGCTGGAGGCCCTGGCGCTCCCATTCTCTCTCTCTCTCTCTCTCTCTCTCTTTCTCTCTCTGTCTGTTGCTCTCAAATAAATAAATAAAAATAAACGAAATAAAAACGAAAAAGAAAAAATACAAAAGGCACTCTTGGCACTATCCAAACCCAGGCGTACCTAAGAGACACCCAGGTAGAGAGGACAGGGCCCTGCCTGCCTCCCCGAGTCAGAGAGCCCGTCAGAGTGGTTTTGTGTCTCTCCATCCTTCGGCTTCACTGACTTCCAATTTCCTGGCAAGAATCCCTAGGGCAGACTCCGTCAGTCTGGGGCACTTCCACATCCTCGCTATTTAACCTCGATGAGCCTATTTCCTAATATGGAAAATGGGGTGCCATCACCTCACAGATTTGTTTTTAGGGTTGGAGGTAATGTTTGTAAAGCACCAAGCTGAGAGACATGTAACGGGTATCCTCCAAATCAAATGTATCTGTGTTTCCATGGGAATGCTATGGCTTGCTGGGCCCTGGGTCTTTTATTGTCAATAGACACAGGGAACCAAATCTGCCAGCTTGGAACACAGGCTCTGCCCTATTTGAAACCACCTATTTGTGGCCCACTGCAGGGCCTGTCCATTTAAAAGCTCTGCTCCCAAGCATGATTGGCTTCCTAGTGGGCATTAATAGCTCTGGATAAAACCCTGGCGAGCCCTTTCTAGAATGTTTTAGAAATTCTTTTTCTTCCCCAGCTGCCTCACAGCATGAGAAGGAAGGTCAGGTCATTGGCTCAAAGGTTTGCAAAGGATGAAATGAGTACTAGCCCTTCACCTTGACACAAATGACCTTGCACGGCACGGGAGGGAGAAGAAGAAAGAAAACTCATTTGGGTCTGGGAGTGAACCTCCAGGGCACCGCTGAACTAGAAGTCAGAAGTCTTTGGATGACTGAGTCTGCCGCGCCGCTGGTCAAACGGGAACCCTCACAGATCACAGATCGGACTCCACAAGTAAGATGAAGCTGCGAAGCTGTGGGCAGATTCTGGGTGGGGAGGCCATCTGAGAGCATCTAGCTACTTGGTTTAGTTTCGCATGACCTCCCCCTGGCCTGGAATCGGAGTCTACATTTGAACCACCTTAGCAGGGCATTCAGATGTAAAGTGAGAGTCTGTGAAGCTCTGAGATGAAACTCCATCCTTGAGTTGATTCTTAAAGTGGCCAAATGGCTTACATGGAGCTGGACCTGCAGAATGACATACTCTGAAGATACCTGGGCCCATAGGAGTGGCCTGACTGCTCCGTGTCCTGCCCACCCCAGGTAGAAAGCATGCCTTACCAGGAGCTTCTGCCTCAGCACACAGGTCTGAGCACACGGAAGAAACACTCTGTACCATGCCCTCCATCTCCGCGGTGCGCAAGCAGACGTTACCTGTGTGTTTTGGTACACTTGCTACTTCTAGGCCCTGAGTTTGGCCTGGAGTTCAAGGTGTCCATCCTGAGGCCATGCCAGTGTTGACAGAGAGAGAATGTAAGCAATCAACCTGCATCAACTACCTTCTCCTTGCTCGGGGGCAGGGGAAAGTACCCAACCAGAAGCAGCTTATGAAAGGAAAGGGCTTATGTCACAGCTACAGTTACAGTGCAAGGGGAAATCTGTCCAAGCAGGGGAGCACGGCAGGAGCAGACAGCGAGTCCCACTGTCCCATCAGCAGGGTGGGAGTGGACAGCTCAAGAGCAGCAAGTGGGGCTGCGCTTCAGTGCCTCAAGGCCCACCCCCGGTCCCTCACCTCCTTCAGCAAGGGCTCCACCTCCTAAGCCTCCACAAGCTTCCCAGATAGCACTACTGCTAGGGAATCCAACAGTCAAAGGCATGAGTCTGTGGCCGACATTCCACATCCACGCCACCACACAACCCAAGGTCAGCTGCAAGAATTATCAGTCTATTCTATCACCCTTCGCTTCCAGAGAAAGATGGTTGCCATGACTCCACCTGAGCCTGTGTCCTGTGGAGTAAAGCAAAAACCCCAGAACAGCCCTAGCTTGTCACTTTGTCACCCTAGAACACCCCTAGTGTATCACTCTTTCACCCTAGAACACCCCTAGCTTGTCACTTTTTCGCACCGGCTCAACGTTGGGGCCAGGCTTGGAGGGCTGATCCAGAGCCTCAAAGGAAGGAGCTGGGACCCTTTCTCTGTGGTCTAGCTCAGGGCCTGCGCCCACCAGCATGGCAACTTGTACTCGAACTGCTGAAGCCCTCCAGGGCAGCAGTGTACGGACGTTAAGTGCTCAATAAATGCCCACTGGCTGGCAGACCAGGACAAACCGACTTTCCTGTTAGGTATTTTGCAAGCTCAGACCCCGTGAATTCATCAGGGCCTTCAAAAATATTTCAGACTTGAACACCAGCAACAAAATGCTTAACTCCAAAATGCTAAAAGGAAACTGTAGTGTGAGTGAATGTATAGTTAGCTGGCTACAAAACATAATATTGTGTCAACTAGTCAAGTTACAACTTGTCCCGTGTGTGTGTGTGTGTGTGTGTGTGTGTGTGTAGGTATATGTACATGTATGTGCATATATACATCTATGTGTATATATGTGTATATACATCTATGTGTATATATGCACATACACACACATATATATTGCATTAAACTGGAGATACGGGTATATCGTAAGCTATATGTGGCATGGGGGAAGCCCTCCAAGATTGGTGTCTAGAGTTTCAAGGGACTTAGAGCAGCCTTGGTCATAGCAGTCAGGTGGTGACCCTCTCCTGCTACATACAAAGTCTTGTACTGAGCAGGTGTAATGCTGCCTTGTAGAAGGGGGCAGGGAAGGTCACAGGTAAGACCCTAAGATAAGCAAAGAAGCAGAATGACAAAAACCAGGAAGCCAAAGTACTTGAAAAAAAATTACAAGGTCTTCACCCTGCCCCTGGGTGATTTTTCTGGTACACATTTTGTACCATCTTTTGTAGGGAGAATTTCCTGCATCTTGTCTTAGTACTCTACTATTGATTCATGGTGAGGCTTGCATCCTGTCCGTTCCTATTTATTTTCCTTAATCACAGGCTGTGGAGGTTTGGGATGGGCTGAGCAGTGGGGAAGAGTGAGAAGCAAATATTCATTAGCCTTTTCCATTTCCACATTCCCTCTTGAAGGAAATAATTTGTTCTAACTTCCTCCTAGATAACATACAGAGCTAAGTGGGAAATGTAGTCCCTTTGCCCTGGGAGGCCCCACTTAATAAACTCTTGCAGACAGGAATAAAGGGATCAATATCAGCTAGCATTTGCAGCATAAAAAGTGCATGCAAAACTTGATCGTTCAAAACAGTCCTCACAAAATTGTGCCTAGCTCACAAAAGTGCAATTCAGCGGTGTTGACTAGACTACCCTGGGTGGTGCTGGTAACTTGGGCGAAGCTCTCACATGACTCTGAGCTCAGCTACCAATTGGGATAGAAGGGTGTCTGATCTGGGATGACCTCGTCTGGGACCACTCACTTGTGATCCCCAAGTGTGCTCCTCCAACAAGCTACTGAGGCTGAGAAGCTATCCTAGAGACCAGACGGAATATACAAGGCCTCTTGAAGTACAGCCTCAGAGCTTCTCTCTCCCTTCTACCATATTCCCTTCGTGTGTGTGTGTGTGTGTGTGTGTAGGTTCATGTATGTGAGGTACGGAGGATAAACTCTGGTGTAGCTCCTTGGTGCCATCCACCTCTGAGGAGACAGGATCTCTCACTGACTTGGAACTCATCAAGTAGGCTGCAGTAGCTGGCCAGCAGGCCTCGGGAGTCAGTTTTTCTCTACCTGTACAGTACTGAGATTATAAGCATGTGATCGACACCATGACCCACTTTTTTAATGTGGGTTCTATGGGTCAAACTCAGATCCTCACGCTTGTAAAGCAACCACTTCACTAACTGAGCCATCTCCCCAGTCCCCTTCCAGCACATTCTACTGGCCAAAACAAGTCACACGCCAGCCCAGGTTCGAGGGGTGTGGATAACATTACCTCTCAGTAGGAAGAGCTCCAAGGTCACATTGCAAGGGACATAAACACTCTGAAGGGAAGAAACGAAGCCAGTTTTACAACCTACCTGAGTCCCACATAACAGGAGAATTATAGTTTTGAATTAAAGGGGTAAAAGATGTTTAAACCGGCAGAGCAAAAAGAGAGAATGGAGGTCAGAGGATTCATATATTTAAATGTCATCAAACTAAGTGGGAAATATGAGAATCAGGGCTGGCCACCACACATCAGGGTGTACAGAACTGCCTGTGATGGGAAAGCGAATAGCCACTTTAGAAAAGGAATACAGGGTGTGTGTGAGAGAGAGACTTTTTAAAAAAATATCTTTATTTAACTTAGAGAGAGAGAGAATGGGCATGTCAGGACCCCCTGCTACTACACTGAACTCCAGGAACGTGCTGTCTTTGTGCATCTGGCTTTACATGGGTATTGGGGAATCAAACTTGAGTCATCGGGCTTTTTAAGTAAGTGCTCTTAACCACTGAACCATCTCTCCAGCCATGTGTATGTATGCAAGAGAGAGAGAGAGAGGGTAGGAGATATTTTTTTAATATTTTTTTAAATTTTTTGTTCATTTTTATTTATTTATTTGAGAGCGACAGAGAGAGAAAGAGGCAGATAAAGAGAGAGAGAGAGAGAGAGAGAGAGAGAGAGAGAAAATGGGTGCGCCAGGGCCTCCAGCCACTGCAGACGAACTCCAGACGCGTGCGCCCCCTTGTGCATCTGGCTAACGTGAGTCCTGGGGAACCGAGCCTCGAACCGGGGTCCTTAGGCTTCACAGGCAAGCGCTTAACCGCTAAGCCATCTCTCCAGCCCAGGGTAGGAGATTTTGTCAGAAGCTATGCTTCATGAGTCTGCAGAGGGATGACATAAGATAAAAGTTGACTTTGGGGCTTGGAAAATGGCTCGATGGTTAAGCGCCTTTGCTGTGCTGGCGTGAGGGCCTGTGGGGATTTGAATTACACGTTCCCCACAAGCACATGTTTTCTGAATGTTAGGTCCCTAGCTGATGGCAGTTTGGAAACTGGAGTCACCTGGAAGAGGTGTATTGTTGGGGGGCGGGCTTATGGGTGTTACATCCAGCTTCCCCTTGCCAGTGTTTGGCACACTCTCCTGCTACTGTTGTCCTCCTGATGTTGGCCAGGAAGTGCCGTCCAAACCCTGCTCATACACATTTTCCCTGCCATCATGGAGCTTCCCCTTGAGCGTGTAAGACAAAGGAAACCTTTTCCTCCCACAAGCTGCTCTTAGTCAAGTGCTTTGTGCCAGAAACGCGAAGGAACCACACCAGGGCCTGAGTGAGATCCCCAGAACCCACGTAAAGCCGAGTGTGGCTGCATACATGCCTGAAACCCCACACTGAGGAGGGCAGAGACAGGAGGATCCCTGAGGCTCACAGAAAAACTGTGAGTTCTAAGTCCAGTGACAGACCCTGTTTCAAGGAAATAAGACGGGAGACATCGATAGAGGAGGACATCCAACGACATCCTGTCCTGGTCTCTGCATTCATGCACCACACATAATACACATGAATAATAATAATAATAAACTTTGGAAAAAAATTTAAGTTAACCTTGCACAAATCATTGTAGCCAGTAGGGAATGGCTACATCTTTTTTTTATTATCATTTCTTCCTGCAGTTGCCAAGGGCAGAGACGCTTCAGCAGAAACCCTTCAGTCACTTGGCTAAGGGAGGGTGAGCAGAGGAGGCGCCTGCAGGAGACGCACACATCGGGGAACCAGTGGGTGGTGGTGGGCAGGCAGTGGACAGCCAGTACCAGGGCTGTTTCAGGGTGACACTGCTGCTGGTCTTGGCAATGCTGCTAACCAGCTGTGTGATCTTGGCCAGGGCCTTGGTTATCTTCTCAGCCGAGCGGGAGCGTGGCTCTGAACGTCTCTGTGATTCGCTCCAGTAGCAAGACTTGGATTCTGAGGCAGACAAGTTAGCGCATGATGGCTTATCCCCCAAAGATGTACAGTGGGGTGAAGATCTTTTTGGAAACTTACAACCCTGGGCTCCTCCCACTGCGTGTTCTCTGAAAGGCCTACTTTCGCAGCCTTTTCTGTGAGGTGAGAGGGTGAAGGAGCAAGTGAGGGTCAGAGGAACTCTACAAGGCTCTATGAAAAGTAGGAGAAGAGCTGGAGAGATGGCTTAGCGGTTAAGCACTTGCCTGTGAAGCCTAAGGACCCCAGTTCGAGGCTCGGTTCCCCAGGTCCCACGTTAGCCAGGTGCACAAGGGGGCGCACGCGTCTGGAGTTCGTTTGCGGAGGCTGGAAGCCCTGGCGCGCCCATTCTCTCTCTCTCCCTCTATCTGTCTTTCTCTCTGTGTCTGTGTCGCTCTCAAATAAATAAATAAATAATTTAAAAAAGAAAAGTAGGAGAAATTGCTTAATCTAAAGGGTACAGCTACTTAAGGGAGTAGTATGAAGAAGTTACAAGAAACTGACCTATTGGTGTTAACGTGAACGACACAGGTAAGTGAACAACGCTCAGGACAGAGACGCAGATAGGTACCAAGAGCTTTTTCCAGTTGCTGAGTGGGTAGGGGTTAAAGAAAGTAAAGATAATTTTTTGAGGGGGCTAGGGAGAGGGTTAGAGGCAGGATCTCACTATAGCCCAGGCTGACCTAGAACTCACTCTGTAACCCTAGGCTGGCCTCAAACTCATCATGATCCTCCCAAGTACAGGGACTAAACGCGTACACTACCAGGCCTGGCTCTATAACCACAACTTTTTTCTTTCTTGTATTACTTGGGTTTCTTTTAATATTTTTCATTTATTTGCAAGTAGAGAGAGAGATAATGAGTGTGCCAGGGCCTCCATCCACTGCAGATGAACTTCAGATGCATGCCCCACTTTTCACATCTGGCTTTACATGGGTACTATGGAATCAAACTCAGGTCATCAAATTTTGCAGGCAAGTGCCTTAGGCACTGAGCCATCTCTCCAACCCTGCTTAGGTTTTAACATTGAAATATGGTCATTTATTTATTTTGTAAAGAATGTGGTGCCAACAGTATACATCCACCTCAAGAAAGAAGCCAACATATCTGGGCGTGGTGGTGGACACCTTTAATCCCAGCACTCAGGAGGCAGAGGTAGGAGGATCACTATGAGGTCAAGGCCACCCTGAGACTACAGAGTGTATTCCAGGTCAGCCTGAGCTAGAGTGAGATCTTGCCTCATAAAACAAAAAAGAAAGAAAGAAGGAAGGAAGGAAGGAAGGAAGGAAGGAAGGAAGGAAGGAAGGAAGGAAGGAAGGAAAGGGGCAAACATGAAAAGGTGGGTGGGTAAGAATTTCTCAGATTTACAACCCAGAATTCTTTGTGAGGAAATTAGTGATCTTTTTTGATAGAGAGGAAAAGAAACACATCAAAGATTGTATGAAATAAAAGCCCACCTATTACAACCTTTCAGGGCCACCTGAAAACCTTCACATCTCAGGTGTTAATTACACTGTCATTTCAGTTTCATCCTCAGAGCTAATTCTGAGAAGTGACAGATTTCTCGTATATTGTGCAGTTTAATTACAATCAGCTCCTTACCGTTTAATTACAGGAAAGTGCTATTTTTTTTTTTCAAAATCTAGGCAACATAAAGCTCATCTAACCAGCAGCTTTCCTCTCCAGCCTGCTTTTGGAAGGTGAGAAAAAGCAGAGGCCAAATCGGGGACATCTTCCAGAAGCCATCTCTCGAGCCCCGCCATGGGGTCATTTCCGTGCAGCATACTTCTTTTTTGTTCTATTAACTCTTACACTGACAACTTTCACATAAATAAATAGTCTACCATGGTCATAATCCCCTCCCACCACCCTCTCTTGTCCCCTGCAAAGTCTCCTCTCCACTGAATCCCTTCTTTCCAACTAGCCTCTCTTCTACTTTTTTTTAAAAAAATTTTATTTATTTGAGAGCGACAGACAGAGAGAGAAAGACAGATAGAGGGAGAGAGAGAGAATGGGCACGCCAGGGCTTCCAGCCTCTGCAAACGAACTCCAGACGCGTGCACCCCCTTGTGCACCTGGCTAACGTGGGACCTGGGGAACCGAGCCTGGAACCGGGGTCCTTAGGCTTCACAGGCAAGCGCTTAACCGCTGAGCCATCTCTCCAGCCCCTCTCTTCTACTTTTATGTCATCTTTTTTTTTTTTTTCCTCCTGATAGGCAAGTCTGTTGTAGGTAGAGTCAGCCACTGTGAGGTCGTGAATGTCAAGGCCACTTCGGATCTGGAAAATAGTATTGCTAGCCCTGTCTCCTTCTTTGGGCCGTTACATTCTCTCCACACCTCTTCCGCAGTGGTCTCGGAGCCTCGAAGGATGCAATGGAGATGTCTCACTTGGCGCTGAACACTCCAGTGCCACTTCTCAGCACTTTGGTGATTTTTGAGTCACCCCAGTGGTCACTGCCATCTGAAAAGAGAAGCTTCTCTAACCAAAACTGAGAGTAGCATTAATGTAAGAGAACAGACATAAGCATTTGCGGCTGGAGAGGTGGCTTAGTGTTAAGGCATTTGTTTGCAAAGCCTAAGGACCCAGGTTTGATTCCCCGGTACCTACGTAAGCCAGATGCACAAGGTGGCACATGCATCTGAACTCATTTGCAGTGGCTGCAGGTCCTGGCACACCCATTCTCTTTCCCTCTCTCTCTCTCTCTCTCTCTCTCAAATAAATAAGTAAAATGTTTTTTTAAAGTACATAAGTATTTGGTGGGTACATAACATATCCATTTAGCTAGACAACAGTAGTGGTTACCTCCAAAGGCTTAGGGCCTCCCCAGCCATAGGCTTTTGATTAGGTTTTCAGTCCCAGGCAGGAATTCCCTCTCATCTGTGAAGCATATTTCTTACACTACTTCAGAGCTTACAGTGTCTGCTGGTAACTGATGTTGATAACCATGGAAGTGAGATTCCCAAATTGGGAAGTTTTCAAGGAAGATTACAGTTGTGGGTGATGTGTGGTGTGGTGTTGTTTTGTGTGTTTTGAGGATTATAATCAATCTGCTAGCTAGTTGCTATTTCAGGAGCCAAAAGCACTTTAGTTGTAGCATTGCTGGTCACAGAGTGGGGAGAGAAGACCTGTGTTAGGGTACCCAGCTAGCACATAAGGACCAGCCACCTGTCAGGTGCTCACAGCAACCTGTGCTTAGTGGTCCCCACAGGAGATACTTCAGTCCTAGAACACTATTTTTTTTAATTTATATATATTTGAAAGAGGGAGAGAGAGAATAGGCATACCAGGGCCTCTGACCACTGCAAACGAACTCCTGACACCTGTGTCATGTGGTGCATCTGGCTTTACCTGGGCAGTGGGTTATCAAAACCAGGCCTGCAGGCTTTGCAAGCATGTGTCTTTAACCATTGAGCAATCTCCCCAGCCCTTAGAGCACGCTTGATAGATGTCTTCTGACCAGCAGGCTATTAAGAGTTGTGTGGGTGATGCTCAGGGGTCAGAAGTGGGGCCTGTTTGCCCCTTGGCCAACTACAGTGGTTAAATGAGATGTTCTGCATAGACTTACGTGTTTTGAATGCTTGGGCCCCAGCTGGTGGCAATTTGGGAAATGAGGTGTGTTGCTGGGGATTGATTAGGGGTGTTATATCCAGCTGCCCCTTGGCAGAGCTCAGACCATTCTTGCTGTTTTTTTTTCCAACTTCTGTGACAAGATGTGATGCACAGCCTCTGCTCTGCCATCCTTCCCCTGCCAAGATGAAGCTTTCCCTCAAGACTATAAGACAAAATAAACTCCTCTCTCCCATGAGCTGCCTTTGGGGGTTTCTGGGGGGGGTTGTCCCAGCACCTCAAAGGTAACTACACCACCAGCCATGTCTTTCTCATTCTCCCCTTTGGTCTTGTCTGTTGAGTCATCAGCTCCTAGCCAGAGAGGCAGCAGGTATCCCCTGCAGAGCACAGCGTGCCCCACCCAGCCCTGCCAGGCTCCCGTCAAGCTGCACGCCCACCCCAGTCTCTCTCAGCAAGTTGGAATAGTGAAGCTCAGTGAAATTAGCCCCTTCCCCCACCCTCCCGCCCTCTGCTGGGAGTCTCCAACACCTTCCAGCAGCTTCATTTCACGTCTCCGTAGAGAAAACCATCTACTCAAGGGTACAGTGTGCATCACTGGCATGCCTCTGTCGAGTGAGCTGATCACAGTAGAGCCCTCGATCATGGTGTCACAGGGCTTCCTTCACATTCCTGCTTCGTCTTCTTGCGACAGCAAAGGCTTCCTTCACCTCCATTAACCCAAAGGGTCCTAGCTAGTGTGTGTCTGCCGCCACTGTCTCAGCGCCAGTGATTACTGAGTCCCCGGGCTGCCTCGTGACACTGGCCAGATGTGTTGAGTGATGTTGGGAAAATGTGGAATCAGCTTTTCTTCTCATAGTGTTTCTGGTTCGCTGCCCTTGTCGTTCTGATCACTTCAGAGTAATGACAAAGCCAGCCAAAGATGATCTATGAACCTGTCCCACTAGTTCTTGAATGATACAAAAAGATATCACCCTGTCTTTTTGTGCTACATCCTGAATTCATTCTTTGGTTTTGTCTTCTGGTTCACAGATGACTGAACCATGGGCAGACATTTACTCCGTGTTTTGAGTGGTGGCTTCTTGTCCTGTAAACATATGTTTGTCAACACTTCTAATTGGCAGCTTTTCTTACTTATTTTTGCCTTGTTTTTGCATTCTGATTCATAACCCTTTCTCTGTGTTCGTGTGTGTATATCTGTGTGGGCAGGTGCATGTGTGTGTGAATAGGTTCATGCATGTGTGTGTGCTCATAGGTGTGGAGGCAACAAGACAGGCTTGGGCATTGTTTTCAGGCACTGTGTGCCCTTCAAGTAGGCAGGACTGGCTGGCCAGCAAGCCCTGGAGATCCAAGTGGATCTTCACCTTTTTGAGCCCTGGGATTAAAAGTGCATCCCATCATGCCAAGCTTTTCCCCATGGGTTCTATGAATTGAACTGCTCAGGTCTTCATGTTTGCAAGGCAAGCCCTTTAGCAACTGAACTTCCCCAACCCTCTTTGTCTGCTTCCCGATGGGAAGTATTTCATTCATCTATTGAGTATCATAAATATACTCGTTTTCATATCTTTGTTGAAGTGTCCCAGAAAACATGCTTCGTCCAAAGCATCACTGTCCAACAGTGGAATGAAAGCATCTGCACCTGCACTTTCGTATGGGAGCCACTGGTCACATAAAGCCCCCGAGAACTTGCATTACATTGGATTTTAATTAATTGCGTGGGTGCGCACACACATGTGCGCACGTGTATGCCACAATGCACGCGTGGCAGTCAGAGGACAAGCTCAGGGTGCCAGTCCTCACCTTCTGCCCGCCTTGTTTAGGACAGGATCTTTCTTGTTTGAGCTGCAAACACTGGACTGGCTGGCCCGTGAGCTTTGGGAAGCTACTGACGCTGCCTCCCATTGCCTTTGGCGTGTTGGTACTAGACAAGTGTTGCTTGCATCCAGTTTCACATGGGTTCTGAAGATCTAAATTCTGGTCTTCAGGCATATACAAGTGCTTTTAGCCACTGATCCATCACCCAAGCCCCAATTAACTTTATTATCTTGTCTGTATCTGTCTGTACATATATGCACGGGGGGGGGGGGGGCGCAGCACCCACATTTGTATGGAGGCCAGAGGTTGACATTGAGTGTCTTTCTCGATAGTTTTCCATCTTCCTTGTTTGAGACAAGGTCTCTTCAGAACTTAGAGCTTGCCAGTTTGGCTGAGCAAGCCTCAGGATTTCTCTTGTCTACATTTTTCCCAGCACTGGAGGTGCAGCTATGCGTGGTCATGTCTGACATTTTATATAAAAACTGGAGATCCAAACTCAGGTCCTCATGCTTGCACAGCAAGCACTTTACTGATTCCATCTCTTGGTTTCAGTTAATTTTTATTTAAAATTAAAGAAGTCTGAGCCTGGGGAGATAGCTTAGCCATTAAGGCACTTGTTTGCAAAGCCTGATGATGACCCAAGTTCGATTCCCCAGTACCCACATAAAACCAGATGCACAAAGGGATGCATAAATCTGGTCTGGAGTTTGTTTGCAGTGGCTAGAGGCCCTGGCATGCCCATTCTCACTCTTACCTGTCTCTCTTCTCTCGGTCTCTCTCTGATTGCATAGTCTATTTTTTTTTATCAGATTTGCAAGTAGTTAATACATTTGAATATTCTGTTTCCACTTCAACAGCTGAATCCTCTCATCTTTCCTTTGGAAACAGGCAGAGAAGTTGAATCCCTAAGAAGCTTGGGTCTCCTGTGTGGCTGCTACGAAAATTGAGAGCGTGGCTGGCCAGAGGCCCGTGGTGGTATTTTTTAATAATTCACAACCCCAGACAGCTCTATGTAGTAAGGTTTGGGAGTCAATGAGCCTGGAAAAAAAATGGATGAAAATTCCCTTGAAATCTTACTTCTAAGTTCTTTTAAGAATGAGCCACAGCTGACTATACCTATGGGCATGAGTGACCTCAGTTTGTAATTCTATTGACACAGTAAGAACTGTTCAAACAGAGCAGTCTTGAGTAGGCAAGCGCACCACACGACATTGTGTCTGTATTTGCTTCCTGAACAACCTATTGACAGATGTGATTTCATTGAGTCTCGCCCTTCTGTAGGTTGTCTCAGAAGTTAATAGAGTTACTTCCAGCTAGTTTGTTTTGTTGACAGACTGACTATTTCCCTTTGCTCCTTTCTATGGAACCACCAGCCATCTTTGAGAGGAGCAACATAGACATTTTGGTAAAACATGAATGACAGGTGGCAGTAAGACAAATACCATAGAAAAGATATGTTCATAAGATTTCAAAATCCCTCCCCAATCTAAGATATAAACATCGCCTAAAAGAAGTAGATGTGTAATATTAACTTTGATCTTGGGGTCAATGAATTTTAGCTAGGGTTTCCGTCAGGTCAGTTAACAAAACACACTCTAAGCCAAAATACAAATCCAGATTGAACATAAAATCAGCAAACTCAAGAAAGAATGGGGAAATTTGCTGCTGTGGTATAAACGTCAAAGGTATGTAACATGTCCCCATCAGCATCTCAGGCTCTCTGGGGAGCCTTGGGCTGGGTTCAGGATGAGGGACCCAGAGACTCCAAGGCAGGAACATTTAAGTAACACTCTAATCAAGTCCCAGGAGGGAAAAGGGAATTATGTGAAATCCTTAATTTAAAAAATAATAACATTTGTGGGCTGGGGAGATGGTTGTGTAATCAAAGATGCTAGTTTGCAAAGTCTGCTGGCCCAGGATTCATTCCCCAGTCCCCATGTAAATCCAGATGAACAAAATGCTGCCATTGTCTGAAATTTGTTTACAGCAATAAGAGGGCCTGGCATACCCATGCACTTTCTTTCCCTCTCTCCCTCTCTTTCTCTCTCCCTAGCTCCCTTCCTCATAAATAGTTTCTCACCCCCACAACTATTTATAAGCTCCATGTCTAAAGAACTGGATAAGTTGACAGCCATAACTCTACACTCAGACACATATGCATGCAGAGCAGTTTCAGAAAGGCTTGGCCTTATACCCCAAAATAATCTTTACTAGTTATTCAATATTGTGCTCTTCAGCCTGGGGAGATGGCTCAGCAGGTAAAGTACTTGCTGCACGAGCATAAGGTCCTGAGTTCGGATCCCAAGTACCCACTTAAAAATTCAGGGTATGATCACATAATCACCTGTGAAGTCAGCACTAGGAAGGTGGAGACAGTCAGATCCCTTAGGCTCACTGGCTGGCCAGTTTGGTGAGCTGTAGGTTCAAAACCTAACGTGGAGGGTGGGGCAATGGGTCAGCAGTTAAAGGTGCATGCTTGCAAAGCCTCACAGCCCGGGGTCAGTTCCCCAGTACCCATGTAAAACCGGATGGACAAAGTGGCACATACATTTGGAGTTTGTTTAGGAGGCCCACTCTCTCTCTCTTGCTCTCTCTTTCTCTCTCTCTCTCTCTCTCATAAATAAATAAAATATTTTTAAAATGTTTAAAAAACTAAAATGGGGAGCAGCAGAGGAAGAGATTTGCAGTCCATCCTCTGACCTCCACATGTGTGCTGTATGCATACACCCACATCTACAAGCAAAATACAACTTAAATAAGTAAAATTGTGTTGTAACAGATAAGCTATATGTTTATACATTTAATTAAGTAAAACTCCATTTTATTAAAAATCCCAGAAAGGCAAGTGAGTTGCTCTAGCTTCCCCAACACCCAAAGAACGTTTCTTCCCAGAAAAAAGTAATCAGACTAAACTTGATGTAGCTTGACTATTTATTTGAAAAAAAAAAAAAAAAGCTGGGGCCATTTGAATATCATGTGTCCTCAAAGGTGGGTAAATATAAGAGGTTCTTTGTGGAGAGAGTGTTCACTGAAATACAGTCCTCTCTCTATATCCATTCACAAACTTCTCAACAGGGGGCTCAATCACAGATTGAAAACATCTGGGGGGAAATTTACATGTATACTGAACGTGTACAGACTTTTTTGCTTGTCATTATTTCTTAAATAATGCAGAGTAATGACAGTTTACACAGTCTTCACATACTGCCTTCAATACTGTAAGTCAGAAATGATTTAGTGTCAGGAGGATGTGCATGCATTGTATGCAAGTGCTCTGCCATGTTTTGTAAGGAATGTGTGCATTCTTAGACTTTGGTATGGGGGAAGAGAGTCCTGGAACCAATCCTCCATGACCCTGACTCTAGGCTAGTGATGCCTGCGTTTGCATCAGCCCTATGTCCTACGGCCATGGGTTCACTTTACTGCTAGGGGAAAATGAACTTGAAACACAAGTCCTCCCGCCTACATCCCTGGAGAGGAGGCACTGACCAGTAACTATCACTTCAGGAAGCTATGTGCCTTGCATGTATTTAACCTTTACCAAAAAAAAAAAAAAAAAAAAAAAAAAAGTACTTTAACATATTTTGCTGTAATCCCAGCACTTGAGAGGCTAAGGCAGGAGGATTCTGAGTTTGAAACGAGCTTGGATCACATGTGAGTTCCAGGCCAGCCTGAACTAAATAGTGAAGCCCCATCTCAAAAAACAAGCAAACATGAATACATACTTTATATACAAAATATTTGCAGTTAAAAATGAAGATGTGTGTCTCCATTGGAGGAAACAAGGAGTATAGATATATGGCTGGTTCAGGACTGATTGCGATCTAATGTTCAATCAGGCTTGGTGATGGGATTTAGACTTTCCTCATTTCATTCTGAATATTTCCATATAGGTTTGACATGTGTTTTTATAATAAACTGCAAAACCCTACCTGCATACTGAACACCAAGGATGCTCACATCCCGTGCATCAAATGAGAGCACAAAGTGGTCATGGCATTCATGACCTCATGATCTCATAGTGGCTACGCTACCCACATAAGACCTGCCCAGTAGGAGAGGGAAAAAGAAGGGATTCAGTGGAGAGGGTATAGGGGAAAGGGGAAAAGGAGAATAGTGGAAGGGGATTATGATTGTGGTTATTGTGTCTATGTATGAAGGTGTCAGCAAAAAAGAAAGAAAAAGAAAACTTTGCATAGACTTTGCATATAACTTATTCACACAAAAACTATGATGTAGGGGCTAGAGAGATGGCTCAGCTATTGAAGGTGCTTGCGTGCAAAGCCTAAAGACCCAGGTTAGATTCCTCAGTACCCAGGTAAAGCCAGATGCACAATGTGATGCATGTATCTGGAGTTCCTTTGCAGTGGCAGGAGGCCCTGGTGAGCCCATACTCACTATCTCTCCCTCTGTCTGTCTGTCTGTCTGTCTCTCTCTCTCTCAAATAAATAAATAAGAATATTTTAAAAGCTGATGAATGATGGATCTAACAAAAGCTATAAAATCTTTACAAACATCTTTGATGTAGATATTTTCCCAACTTCAAAGAGCATATGTTCAGCCTCTACATCCACAGTGTTGAAACCCCAAAAAGGCTCCCAAGGGCACTGCCGTGCACGATCTTCTAGATTATGGATGGGAACACAAAATGACAGCAGGCAGATACAACGATCCTGATTAAAAGCAAGTACTGGGCTGCAGAGATGACTCATTGGTTAAGAGTGTTGTTGCTTAAGCTTGAAGACCTCTTATGCCAGAAATCAAGTTCAGCTCCTCAGCACCCATGTAAAAACCTGGGCACAAGCCTGGCACAGTGGCACATGCCTTTAATCCCAGCACCTGGAGCAGAGGTAGGAGGACCACTGTGAGTTCGAGGCCACCCTGAGACTGCATAGTGAATTCCAGGTCAGCCTGGGTTACAGTGAGACCCTACCTCAAAATCCCAAAAAAAGAAAGAAAGAAAGAACAAAAGCTAGGCACAGCCATGCACATATGTAATCCCAATCAATGGGGTCAGAGACCAGAGAATCACGGGGCCTCACTGATGAACAGCAATCCCGGGTTGAGGAAGAGACCCTGTCTCAAGGAAATGCACATATGAGTGATAAGGACATCTGATGTTGTCCTCTGGCCTCTGTACACACATGTCCCATATGTATACCCCACAGAGAGAGAGAGAGAGGCAAATACCATGTGAAAAATCAACATGAAACCAGAACTGGGAATCCTGAAGTCAGCCTGATTCTAAGGTTGGAGAAGCTGTGTGGTGCCCGGGAGTAGCACATATCCCATTAGTAAACAGTTGCAGAGAATAGGATATTTTTTCTTTCAATATATGCGGGCTGCTTTAAATAACTACTAAGTTGTTAGTGCATAAACGTTTCTTAAGATCTTTGGACCTATTCAAAAGCAAATTAAGATGTTTGGGAAGCCTCACCCTGTATTACACTGCCCAGGGTGTGGAAGCTGGGCTGTGGGGCTTCTCGGTGCCTGTGCCCTAAGCTAACACGTTCTGCCCTTTACCCTAATTCACGCAGTACATGCTGAGCACTCTTGTTCAAGACAGTGGGTTCAGCAGTAAATAAGGCTGGCCAGATGAAGACTAGAGGCTCCCTGGGAGAAAGACAGGTAAAATAGTCAGGATGAACAAGAAACATACGTTATGTAGACATGTGATAAGGAGGAGGAGACAGGGGACGCAGTAGAGCAGTCCATCAGTCAGCTTTCTGTCGCTATGACAAATGCCTCAAGTAGTTCACTCATAAGGAGAAAAGATTGGTGCTACCTCACACTTTCCCAGGGCTCTGTCATGTTGGCTTGACTCCTTGGCTGCCAGGCCTGTGGCAAGGCAAATGTCCTAGTGGGGAATATGTGGTGACACAAAGTTTCTCCGCTCATGGCAACTGGAAAGCAGAAAGAGGAACAGGAAGGGTCCAGAGTCTGGGTATCCTCTTCCAGCTCACAACCCCTGTGATCTTCTACCTTCCTCCCCACGTGGCCCTACACACTAAAGATGCCACCACCTTCCAGAGCTGCCACAGGCTGATGACCACACCTTTAACACACAGACCTCTGGGTGACATCTAAGATCTAAACCATAACAGGCAGGGAGGTGAAGTTTTAGACACGGTGAACAGAAAAGGCCTCGCTAAGATGACAGGCTATAAAAAAGGAGCAAAGGGGGCTGGAGAGATGGCTCAGTGGTTAAGGCACTTGCCTGCAAAGCCTAATGACCTGGGTTCAGTTTCCCAGCACCCACATAAAGCCAGATGCACATGCATCTGAAGTACTTTTTCCATGGCCAGAGGCCCTAGAGTTCCCGTTCATTCTCTCTCTCATTTTCTCTGCTTGCAAACAAATAAATAAAAATAAAGAAATAAGAGAACCATCAGCCACATGATTATTTCTTGATTAAAAAAAAAAAAAGAAATTCAGAAACAGAGCCCTGGCATTCAGTTACATGATAATAGGAGATTAATGGGATGTGGCCCCACATCATACGCTTAAGGAAGAAGCAAAAGCAACATCTTCCCTGAGCTTTTCTCACCTCACCTGATTCAGTGGACCCTGAACCTGGAGTGACCAGGAAGCCACAGTGGGGGAATAAAGAAGGACTGGAGATTGGATGCAAATAAGAAGTCGTGTTCTCATGAGTGGGATGTTAAGTGTCTAGCTGAAGCGCTCAGAAGTCTTAAATGGGCCCCACACTGTACTAACATAACACCAGCTGTTCACGCCATAACAACTTAACAATATTTGCTTCTGTGTGTATTTTATGGAGATGGGAGTTGAGGGCTATGAGAGGGATTTGGGATTTTTTTTTTTTTTTAATTGAACCATGTGTAACATGGAGGCATCAGGACAAGACCATATTAATCGCAAAAGAGTCACCATTCAAAGCAAGCAGTGGGATGTCTCCCTCTGGCACCCTTTAAAAAACGTGAAAATGGAAGTATCAGAAGGAGGGAGTTTAAATTACCGTCATTGAGTTGTCTATGGACAGCTGCAACTTTATGGTGCTGGGGGTTCCCCCGAACCTCACCCAACAGAAAATTGGAAGACTGGTCCACGATTAGCCCCTTGCAAGTCCAATGCCCCTCAGCTCCTTTACCATCGCATTGCTATGTCCCCAGTGACATCATCAAACTCAGCTTCTACCATACACACAGAGGCAGGGTTCCTGGCCGCGCCCGGAGCAGATTCAATTCCTCCCGTCCCTGGACTCCTGGCCTACTGCTGACGTACAGTTTTCTCCCTGCCACCTCCTCCTGACCCCAAAACCTCAGGGTTGACCCCCCCCCCCGGCAAATCACCTTCTGTAAGCACAAGGTTCACCATGCCAGCCATCTTGCTTGTTTCTCTTGTCATGACAGCCAGGGCCTCTGCAGTGGCTTCCAACTACGTCTGTCCATCTGGAACTGCCCTCACGCATGCACCGGGGCACAACGGCAACAGAAACCTGCATTTAGTGACATTGTGTGAGGTCCATGAATATATATTATAAGTGTGTGTGTGTGTGTGTGTGTGTGTGTGTACACGCGCGTGCAGGCTAGACAGACACTCTCAGCTGTCATACTCAGGAACAGTCCACTTCTTTATGAAACAAGGTCTCTCATTAGCCTGGGACTCACCAGTTACGCTGGACCTGCTGCCGAGTGCGGCCCAGGGACCCGCCTGTCTCCGCCTCCCCAGTGCTGGGACTCCCAGCGCCTGCCGCCGCGCCTGGCAGAGGATCGAATCCAGGTCCCCGCGTTGTGAGGCAAGTGCTGCGCTGACTGACTGAGCTGCATCCCCAGAGGCCCCACGAATGTGTATTTTTAACAAATACCTCAGATGGCTTGGAAAACACCAGATGGGAATGTTGAAGGGTGAATAGACACTCACCAGACTGGTGGAAGGAAGACATCAGTTCTGTTAAACATGGGGTATCCGATGCCCATGTGCAAGTCCAGTGAGAGAATCTACAGCAAGCTCAAGGAGGCACGGGCATTCAGATCAATTCCTAACATGTGGGTAGCTGAGGAGGACGCTCCTTCGCAAATGACCTTGCAATATTATTTCTTCAAAGGAAAGTTTCACTGCTAAGTTCCTTACAGCTCTGTTGTTTCAACCTTAAATAAGGGCAAAGCCTGTGCCCAGTTAGGCCCAGAACCAGCGTCTGGGTTGGTCTCAGGCACTCCTGTGCTCCTGCCGTGCCTGCCTCTGCCTGGTTCCCTACTCTGGCAATGATTGTCACCCCAACAGAGATGAGCAACATGGCTGGAACTGCAAACTCAGCTGCTCTTAAAATATGCTGAGTGATTGAGACCCAGAAGGCAGTAAGTCTGAATAGCTTTGCTTCTCAGCTTGCCCACTGGAGATAGTCTTCATCAAGTTGTTAAAGTATTTTACCAAGCTGGAGAGATGGCTTAGCAGTTAAGCGCTTGCCTCTGAAGCCTAAGAACCCCGGTTCGAGCCTCGATTCCCTAGGACCCACGTTAGCCAGATGCACAACGGGGCACATGCATCTGGAGTTCATTTGCAGTAGCTGGAAGCCATGGTGTGCCCATTCTGTCTGTCTGTCTCTCTCTCTCTCTCTCTCCCCCTCTCTCCTTTCTCTCTCTGTTGCTCTCAAATAAAAAAATAAAAATAAAGCATTTTACCCCCACTTCAAAACACCAAGGTCCAATCTTTTTCTTATAAACACACACGCACATGCACACACACACACATTTATACTTACCAAACAGTTTCATCAAGAAAAGCTTTATGCGGCTGGAGGGATTAGTTAGTGATTAAGGTGTTTGCCTGCAAAGCCAAGGGACCCAGATTCAATTCCCCAGGACCACATAGGCCAGATACACATGGTGGAGCATGCATCTGGAGCGGCTATAGGCCCTGGTGCGCCTATTCTCCCTCCCTCCATCTCTCTCTCTCTCTCTCTCTCTCTCTCTCTCATAAATAAATAAAAAGCTTTATGGGAAGCCCTGGGCTTGGGATGGGTGACGCATGATTTCCAATTCTAGTGTTGCTGCTATTTTCTTATTTCAACTAAGCCAAATAAGCTGGCTGAATGAGACAGCCTCTGGATCTCAATTTCCATTTCCAGTCCTACAAAACTGGTGTTCCTAACCTTCTATAGCCAAGAATAATGGATGGGGTCATTGAACTGAGCTTTGACAAAACTCTTTATACCCTAAGTGTTTCCTAAGAGCCACAGGAAACAGAACCTTGTGTGATTCGATCTTGAACACAATTGCTTTTCTAAGACTGCGGGAGGAATCATTCTGCCAGTAGGAACCCGCCAGGACATGGTAGCATGCTCATTAATAGGGTTTATCTGCCACTCATCAAAGGATACAACCTCCAACTTTCTTCAGCAGTGAGATCACGCTGCAGTCAGTCCTGCCTTCCTTTGAATTTAGCTGCCCTCACTTTCCCCAAGGGTGGAAGCCTTGTTTCTATCAGTTCCCATGGCTTGAGTCCTGGCACATAGGAAGCCCTTGACACATGTTGGCTGTTAAATAAACAAGGCTGGGTACCATCCAGCATTGAAGCAGATACAGCTTCAGGCTGAAGCTCAGCACATTTGCATACACATTTGCATATTGGAACAGATCTTAAGGCGTCATCTTGCCAACTTCCTGCTTATAGCCAAAGCCGAAGTTTCAAGCACCTAAGGAATTAAGACCTTTTATTCTCGGCTCCTGGGTTGGAGGTTGAGTGGTTCCTCTGGCTCATCCAGACATATGACCCTCCTTTGTGAGGACTGAGTCCCCTTCCTCTTTCTCCATTTATATGGGATGTTTCCATGGGGCTATTGAAGACCCTTCTCATGGTGGTATCTGGTCTGGTACAGGTTGGAAACAGCTGTCAGCTCAGAGTACAGCAGAGGAGCTGCAGGATTGTCAATGTGAATTTTAGAGTTGCTTCCAACAACAGCTGGCAACACAGGAATCAGATGCTATCCACGGAGGGGAGATGCTGCGGTTGGAATGCGACCATCTTTTGCCAGAGATAGAGTCGTAGGCAGAAGGTCTCCGATTTGCTGTTTGAATATTAACTTCCCACTCACTGAAGTGCTTGGTCGGCTGTGCCTTATTGGATGTGGATTGAATGAATTTAATCTTCTAGAAGTGCCTTTGGGGATCATAAGCATTTGTATTTGTCCTTTTGTGCAAATGAAGAGTGTCCTCTGACAGAAAAAGAAGAAGAAGAAAGTTTTATTGTCCAGGACAAGTCTTCCTCAGAGCTGCTTGGAGCTGATGACAACATTACTAAAATTCTTTCAGTGTCTCATGGGAATGTGGTGATTAAAACTGAACCACTTTGTATTGTTTATTGTTTTGCTTTTTAAAAATATCAACTCGGAGTTGAGAAACTAAAGGAAATTTCTAGGAGAGAACCACACAGCCTCATGTCACACAGCCATCACCCTGGCAATGATTCATCTCCGGATGTTTTTTTTTTTTCTCTACTTCCTTCAAATATGATTATTTCCAGGCAATTTAATTTCAATGCTGGTATAAGGATTGCTTCTGGAGATAGGAGATTTGCCTCCTGTGATAATTCTCTTGTCTGCAGAAGGATAGAATCAATTTAATTCCCAAGTCATACTCTCAAGATGTGTTTTTATTGGTTTGCTTGATGATGTTGTAGACTTCTGTCATCACTGATGGACACTAATTAAAACCTAATGTTTTTATTGAATGGCTGCTCTGGAGACGAGGAGATTCGGGAAGCGGTAGGATAGCTCATTGCCTTTAGCAATGCCAGCTGATTCATAATATGTCTGTTCCAGGTTTATGAGATTTTGAATGTCCTTGTGTCCATCTTGTCTCCTGAAGAATTTTTAAATAGAGAATTGCATGGATATTTCTTTTCAATCTAATGAAAACAGAAGCTCCAACTGAGTAATATACATGTCCAGCTAAAAGCAAATTTTGCTGACTCCAGGAGTGTTACTATGGACTAAAGCATTTGGGGGTTTATCTAAAATGTAGATTAAAGACCAGGTTCAGCCACCATTAAGTTCTTTGGTAACAAGAAGCTATGATAAAGTAACAATTTAAATAGAACTTGAGATGCTAAGCTTATAATTAACATGTAGACTGTGCTGTTTTTATTGTTTGTTTCACAGAATTGGCATGTTTAGAGAGACTGGTGAAAGTTAGCCAAATTTCTTGTTGCAAAAACTAGAAAAGAGGGGCTGGAGAGATGGCTTAGTGGTTAAGGTGCTTGCCTGTGAAGCCCATGGACCCAGGTTCCATTCCCTAGTACCCACGTTTACAGTGGCTACAGGTTCTGGTGTACCCATTCTCTCTCTCTGTCTTCCTCTTTGTCTCCTTTTCTCCTCTCCCTCCCTCCCTCTCTCTCTCTCTCTCTCTCTGTCTCTCTTTCTGCTTGCCTCACGGGCCTCTCTCCAATATGTGAATAATCCCTTTTTCTTGATTGTCTCTTATGTTTCTTTTCAAAAGAATGCTAATAAATATTAAAGGTAGGTTAAAAAATAACCATAGTAATAAAAAAAATTAAAGCTGACAAAGCAGTTGGCTCTAAATTAGCATAACAGAGTATCTGCTCCCAAAGCCCTTGCTTTGTTGAGTTCATTAAATGTAAAATAACCACTGCATCACTTAAGCAGGAATTATATACAAGAGGCAAAGCACCTGGAACGCTCATGGGGATTTGTACTTAGTCATAAAGAAATCCCATGTTTTATGTGTATTTCTGGAATGTAAGATGCAAAGTAGCCAGGCTAAACTACAAACATCATGTTAAGTAACAAGCTATTCATACCAGGTTGCTAGGCTGCCAAAAAAGAAAAAGAAAAGAGGAAAATGAAAAGCAAGAGTGTGGTGCTTTTATACAGCCTTGTGTGCATTCAGACCTTTTCCACGCCTCATGGGGAGAAGCACTGGTTGGAGGCTAGAGGAAGTGTGTGTCTGAACCAGAGCCACCCATGTGTCAGGGGCTAAGGGGACGGGACAGCAGTGCCTTGGAACTACTGGGAGTCAGTGGGGCCGAGGGCTGACCTAGCAAGGAGCAAGGCCAGAGAGCGTGGCCAGGATGCCTGTCAGCACCAAGATCTGACATGAATGGGCTAGTGAGGGGCCCGGCATCAAAGCACACAGCCTTCTTGCCCAGTGGGAGGAAAAACCCGGAGGATGAGCCACTGAGGGTGGTGACTCCTCGGGGATGTCAGCTGCTCCTGCTTCTTGGAGGGGGGGGTCCTGCTCCTCCGAAATCTGATCAGGATAGAAGGTTTGCACCTGAGCTGTAACACTCTCAGACCCTCGGAATCTCTGGAGGAGGTCAGAGCAGGATCAGGCTGCCAGCAGCTCTTTCTTAAATGCATGCACACACGCTAATAATGCTTATTAGTCTTACAGCTCACTCGGATTTAATTTAGGGTACTTCATTTGTGCCCCTGCTGTGGTTGCCAAGACAGATGTGTGCATGGCTCAGGCATACCTCCCTGCCTAAGACAGATGTCAGATAGCGGACCATGCTGGCACCGCGCCAACGTGGTTATTAGTGACATTAGGCTGCCAGCTTCCTTTCCTTTGACAGAGCTTTTCATTTTTGCAGTTAAAATGTAAGCCCCAGTTCAGAAACAGAGCTTGTGATGGAGTGGGGTGGAGGGAGAGAGTAAAATAATAAAGTGACCTAGAAGTGAAAGGTAAAGAATGGCCTAGGTGATTTAGGATTCCCACGTGTCACTTGGATTCCGCCTTAAGCGTGGGAAATTATGAAAATGCCAAGTCATCAGTCCTACCCTGAAATTCCTTCGTAAGGTCCGGTGACTTGGTTAAAGCCCCCTGCGAGATTGTGACCCAGTCCACCCAGCTGGGGACTCCTGGGAGCCACTGGCTGGTTATGGCTATAGACTCGTGTATCCTAAAGAAGTCTAGGAAGGGTGGAGAGGCAGGGAGAGACACCATGTGAGCAAAGTACAGATACTGGATCCAGGCAGCTTTGTCCTAGGGAAGAAGAGAAAGAAGTCACGATCGGAAGAGGTGGACTGGGCCAATGGCTCGCTCCATACAGTGCAGGGCCTGGGTTCCTCCCCAGTTCCCACATAAAAGACAAATGGGCACGGTCGTACTTCATTATAATGAGTATTTCATCCCCACCCGATACGTTTCAAATGTTGTTTTTCTGGTTTGGTTTTCGGTTCTCACTTTTGGCTTCTCAAGACAGGGTCTTGCTCTGTAGCCCACTACCACTGCGTAGCACGTGCTCGCTCCAAACACGTGGCACTCCTCTTCCTTTAGCCTCCCAAATGCTGGGACCACAGGCCTGTGCCGCCATGCATTACATCTCAGAAGCTCTGCTCTCTTTTTATTTATGTATGCATTGATTTATTTAAGAGAGGGAAAGAGGCTGAGAGAGAGAATGGGCACGCCAGGGCTTCCAGCCACTGCAAATGAACTCCAGATGCCTGTGCAACCTTGTGCATCTGGCTTACATGGGTCCTGGAGAACAAAACTGAGGTCCTTTGGCTTTGCAGGCAAGTGCTTTAACCACTAAGTCATCTCTCCTGCCCCTTGATCTCTTTTTATGACTATCTAATTTGCCAAGATTCCCTCATTGCCCACCCTTCACTGGTAGACTACAACACTAGTAAATCAGAGGGCAGACTGGAAGAAAAGAAAATCTCTCTGCCTCAGGGCCTCTCCCTGGCTCCAGGTGCTGGCACCTCTCCATCTATCTCACTTCTTTTTTTATTTATTTGTTGACAACTTCCATGATTTTAAACAATATCCCATGGTAATTCCCTCTCTCCCCCCACTTTCCCCTTTGAAACTCCACTCTCTATCATATCCCCTCCCCCTCTCAATCAGCCTCTCTTTTATTTTGATGTCATCATCTTTTCCTCCTATTATGATGGTCTGGTGTAGGTAGTGTCAGGCACTGTGATGTCATGGATATCCAGGCCATTTTGTGTCTGGAGGAGCACGTTGTAAGGAGTCCTACCTTTCCTTTGGCTCTTACATTCTTTCTGCCACCTCTTCTGCAATGGACCTTGAGCTTTGGAGGGTGTGATAGAGATAGTTCAGTGTTGAGCACTCCTCTATCACTTCTCAGCACCATTTTGCCTTCTCAGTCATCCCAAAGTCACTTCCATCTGAAAAGAGAAGCTTCTGTAACCAAAAGCGAGAGTAGCATTAATATATGGGTATGAACATTAAGAGAAGTACTCACTGGGCAGTTTGGTGAGCGTAGTATATACATTTAGCCGGACAGCAGCAGACGTTACACCGCTAGGACTCATGACTATCCCTGTTGTAGGTTTTCAGTTTCAGGGATGTATTCCTTCCCACGGAGCAGGCCTCCAGTCAAATTAGAGGGCAATTGATTTCCCCCGTAACAGACGTGTCACTATTGCACCCATTAGCTCATTTGGCCTGGCTGGCCAAGTATAAGGCTTGCGGTGTCCTCTGTTGAGTATCTTTACTGGTGATTTCTCTCTCTTCCATTGAACTGCATGCAGAATGGCTTCTTCCAGCTTTCTGTCAGCTGGTCTATATGGAGGAGGTTTTCAGCTCAGCCTCAGTAGGATTTCTCAGTGACCTTGCAGCCCAAGTGTGTGGAGTCTTCAGCAATAGGGTCTTACCATCTATTCCTGGTGAGAAAACAAGGGCCTCAGCTATGGCTTGTAATGTTTTAGGGGCATCAGGGACCTCCCTGGCCAACAACTCACTGGAAGGTATCCCAGCCCTGAAACTGAAAATTTTCTAATAACAATCTATGGCTCCTGAGTGTTCGATTGTCCAAAAAAGTAGGTTTCCATATGACTTATTTATATCCTCTTAGATTTTAATTAGCCCTCCCTCCACCTTTCCTTTACTCAGTCTCTTCCCCTGACCTCACTTAGGCCTTTCTTCTACTTATACATATACATATACATATACATATACATATACATATACATATACATATACATATACATATACAATACCATCCTATTAAGTTTCCCCTCCCTCCCTTTCTATTCCCTTGAGAGGGTACAGTTTTTTGTGTATGTGTGTTTGTTTGTTTGTTTTGAGGCAAGCCCAATAGGCTGGCCTTTGTTTATGTAAGGGGGAAGAAGGGGAAAAATCCACTATGTAGTGTCAGGTTGGCCTCAAACTCCTGGCAATCCTCCTACTTCTGCATCCCAAGTGCTGGGATTAAAGGCGTATGCCACCATGCCTGGTTCTCATGCCTTGTTTTGAGGTAACAGATCAGCATTGGAAAAATGTGAACTGGAGTGCAGAGAGAAGAGACATTTTCTCATGAGTTTGTTGTCTTGGTTCATTGCTAGTATGGCCATGAAACATAAGAGTAACTGATAAGGCTTACAACTCGGCTCAGTTGGTATCATATAGAGGTTTAGGTTGATAACTTGGAGCCTCTGGGTGCTCAGTTCATAGCTCCTGGCTGGCCTGGGAGCCATATAGTCACTCTTTAAACAATAACAAAAATCAATTCTGTTTCTTTCAGTGGGGAACTGAAAACAGAGAATAGTTCTTCAGTGGCAAATAAATTCACCAACCAGATGGTGAGTTTAGTCTTTCCTATAACCTGAGTATTGACGTCCTACAGGCTAAAGTAGATTCGGGGGTCAAAAACCTATTCTTGAAAAGTGTTAGGACAGACACACTTGCTTGAGGAGGCTCTGATGCCCAGGGATCAAGTTAGAGTGAGAAAGCAAGACCACAGCCCCCTGTTGTCCGAGACTTCCGAGGCCACTTAAGTAATGGCTTTGGATCCTCTCTAGCGTCTTCTTCCGTGGTTCCTGGTTTGTAGGCTGGGTCACATGGTGTAGAACTTCTTCCTCCCCCACCCCCCCCAAAAAACTATCAAAATCATGGAATTCCCTTCATTTTATATAAACTCTAACCCTGACCCTGCTCTGGTAAGTCTGTCGTGCTTTTCCACAGCATCCTTCTTGAGAATCAAAGCCTTGCCTTCTGGCTTCAGGACCACATCGTGCTGCTTGGCGGCACGATGCTAATAACTGTCCTAAGAAAGCTCCAATGCTAAAAGGGCAATCAGTCTGCAATCCCTCGCAGAGCAGCTTACTCTCCTCTCCAATAGCTGTCATAAAGGGCATGGGGGCTTGCCTTGATGCTGCCTGTGAGCAGCATGTGCAGGAGTTCCTTCTGGTCCAGCAGTGTCTGGGTAGGGGAATTTATGGAAGTGATACCCGTCCTCCCTCCCTGGGCCCATGACAATGTCAGCCCAATCTTGCTGAAGGTTTTTGGGTTGCATTGGCCCCAAACCATGGGAGGCCCTCATGGCTCGCAGGGCATTTCTTTGCTTTTGGACATATCTTACAAAGGTCTTGTCTTCTTTGTCTGGGATGATAGCGCATTATCAACAACTGAAGACGGCTTCCATTTGAGAGAGAAGGGCAATGTACCACTTGAGCCCAGCACCCACTCTTTCAGCAGCTGCTCTTCTCCCTGGGCCATCCCCATTTTAACAGCCATGCATCTGCTCTCCATCTCCCCCAATTATAAATGTAATTATCATATTCCATTAGCACATTTTATTAAAGAAGTCTTCTTGCCACAGGGAAGTGATGAACCGAACACCAAAGATGAGAAGGTGGGACGTCAGAGTGAGAAGAAAACAGGAATAGCCGATTTCCCAGCCAAGGTGTTAAGGGAAATCACAGTGAGGAGAGGCCTCAGTGGGGCACGTTAATGGCACAGTTCTAAGGATAGACTCTCCCTATCCCGATCTGTGCAACCGCCTTCCTCGGTCCCTCCCTGGATCCTCACTAGATTATTTGTCAAGGCATTGGGAGTCTCCAAAATGTTCAAAGGGGGCTGGGAATGTGGCTCAGTCAGTATAATTCCTGTCTAAGATGTGTAAGGCCCTAGATTCAATCCTCAGCACTATGTAAAACCAGAAGTGGTGGTGCATGCTTGTAATCCGAGCAAGAGGATAAGAAATTCAAGGTCATTCTTGGCAAGATAGATAGATAATCGAGAGAGAGAGAGAGGGGCGGGGGATGATAGATAGATGATAGATAGTTAAAGGCCAGCCTGGTCTACATGAGACCTTGTTTCAAAACAACAAAATTAGGACTAGAGAGATGTCTCAGCTGTTAAGGCGTTTGCTTGCAAAGCCAAATGATCCAGCTTCAACTCCCCAGGATCCACTTAAGCCAGATGCACACGCTTCTGGAGTTTGTTTGCAATGGTGGGAGGCCCTGAGAGCCCATTCTCTACCTGTCTTTTTCTCATTCTCTCTCTCTCTCTCTCTATATATATATATATTCCTCCTTCCTTCCCTCCCTCCCTGTCTCTCTCCCTCTCTTAAATAAATAAATAAAAATTTTTTAATTACAAAAAATCAATATTTTGGGGGTAGGTGGATTATCTAGCCCATACTACATTTCAACAATATTAAGAAAGGCCTGAAATAGAGGTTAATGTATAGAGCCTATTTGCAATATACCTGGTGGTGTTGCGTGGCAACCTACCACCAGGCCTGGAGCAAAAGAGGGAAAGTTGGGGCATGGGGGGGGTGTTCAGAAGAACAGCATCACCTTCTCCTGTTGGCTGACCCATTTCAAAAATGTGCCTGCCATCTCTTTTAATAAGATGTGGGAAGACACAGAAATGGCGGACATGAAGAGATAACTCCATAAGCAGGGATCCCAAGAAGCAGCAAGTGGCACATGCCACATAGGCCACTAGGAAGCGCCAGGGCCCATCAGGAGAAGAAAGCACGTATCAAACTTATCGTGAAGTTTCCATGGAACAGAGTCAGGGAGGCCAAGTAAGCCAGGGAGACAAGGGTCATGAATCATTTTGTGGGCTCTAAGCTGTAAGGATGGCCCCTGTTACCAGTACCTGGCCCTTGGGTGATTACAGAGCTGGGAAAAGGCATGAGGGGGTGTAGACACAGGATTGGTCAGTTTGGGCATGAGGGTATTTCTCACAGGCAAGTTCACTATCCAGGAAACAGCTCGCAGTGGGAAGGGTAACCCCACCCCACTTCAAAAGCCCCAAATGCAAGAGCGTGAGAATGCGGAAAGCAAGACGGTGCGAACAGTGTAGACCTCCACACCCACACGAGCCGGATGCTGCTGCTTGTTTTATAACCCAAGAAGCACCTGCCTTTCAAGGGCAGGTTTCCACAGACCATGTAGGAGCCATTGAGAGCAGGATTAGAAGGGCCCCTTTCTTGTCACCTTGGTGCTCAGCACATGACAGGCAAGCCTATAATCTGTAATAATGCCAGGCAGGGTGCCTTACCCCTTGTCAGCATCCTTCTTTCAAGATTTATTCTCGGGACCTATGTCATAGCAGCATGCAGTCCCCATGACATAGGCTTGAAAGAATAACCACATAGTGCAGGACTCCTAGATAGTCCTTTTGTCGTCTCTATACAGGAAAATAGAAATGCCCTTTCCTCGGCTCACCTCCCAGGAGGCCCGGTGCAGAGGGCACCGTTCCATTCCCTTTAACGCCCAGTGAACATCGCTGGAAACCATTATCTGAGAACCCTACATTGAGTGGTTGCCGAGTTTGCTTCAGTAATGAGAACAAACATTTATAGAGCCTTCCTTTGTGTTTGTAGATAGTCTACAAGCACTGGCTGGCTGGCTTGTTAATAATTACTTTGGGGGATTCTTAACAATGCATGTTTAGGAGATAAAAGTGATGATTTGAATGAAATTAAGGGGAAAGACGAGTAATAGAAAAGCATTTAGCATGCTCATTTTCACTTTCATAGCCTCTGCAAGACTGGGCTTCCTCATTTTCATTGCTTGTAATTCCGCAGGCCTAGTACCCAAAGACCAGCGTGAACACGCACGTGCTAGGGAACACCATGCTGCAAGATCTGCGTCATGAAGGCTAGAGAGGTGGCTCCGTGGGTAAAGCGCTTTCCATGCAAGCACGGGGGCCTAAGTTCAGGTCCCCAGAGCCCACGTAAAGCTGCACCTGGGTGCTGTAGCCCACGTCTGGAATCGCAGAGTTCCTACAGTGAGATGGGGGAGCAGGGACAGGAGAATCCCCAGAAGTCCACAAGCCAGCTGGACTGGTGGGTACTGCAGTAACAAAAGGAGACCCTATCTCAAAGAAGGTAGAAGGTTGCACAAATCAACAGCTGACCTCCATAAACGTGTCATGGCATCATGTGCGCACCCAAAAGAGAGAGACCAAGAGAGGAAGGGAGGGAGGAGGGGGGGAGGGAGAGAGGGAGGAAGGGAGAGACTTGCACTGCCCTCTCTTTCCCATTGCCCTTCTGTGTCTATTGGCACATAGCAGGGGGCAACTCAGAAAGCGCTCTGTGAATGGATCCTGCCAGCCCACACAGGGCACAGGAGACCTGGCTCTGTCCTTCCTCTGCCTTTGATGTGACAGATGACTCTCAGAATGTCACTGCATCTCAGATCTCAGTATTCTCAGCTGTAAAATGGCTGAGAAAGGAGGAGACAGGGATGAGGAAAACCACAAGACCCTGGTTCTTAACTGGAAGGGACTCGTGAAATGGACGTGCTGCTTCCCCGCCTGAAGCTCGGCGTGGCATTTCAGGCGTTGATCTACTTGTTGTACTAAAACCCAGTGAGACACATCTTGGAGCCACAAGTGCGTATGTGCGTGCACGCACTGCTACTAAACTTTGCAAGTCAGGAAGCTTGCGCCCCAGGGGACTGAAGACAAATTTCAAAAGCACTAATGGAAAAGAAATCTAACTGTTCTATTTTGGTCTCTGTGTAACATTATAGTGTGTTCACTCCAATCTCGCAGTAGCTTCCTCCCTTCAGAACACTTGGGTGTCTGGCACTGCCCACTCAAGCATCTTGCGTGTGCTCAGTTGTAACAAGAACTGACGTCGTTACCTTCTCCTTGCTGGGACAAGCATCCAGCCAAGAGCAGCTTATGGGGGAAAGGGTTTATTTCAGGCTCACTATTGCAGGAGAAGCGTCATCATGGCAGAAGAACAGGCTCATTCCAGCACCCACAGCAGAGAAAGAGAGGGAGAGAGAGGAGCCAACACCAGCCAGCACAAACCGCCAGAGCTCAAACTGCGTTCTGATACACCTAGCAGGACTGGGCTGAAGATCCGTCCCCAGTGACATGCCCCCTGTAACAGGGGCTCTGCCCACTGCGGACTTTAATAGGAAGTTTCATTTGAATCAGAACTACCCAAGTCCATGAGTCCATATATTCAAACTACTATACTCTCTCTTACCTCTTTGGTGAACCCCAAGTCTGAAGAGCGGTTGTAGACAGAGCCATGAACCTCATACCACTCGCCTTGCTTTTGAACTTTCACTTAAAGAGTTCCGCCAGTAAATACTGACAGGGGTCCAAGATAGGCAGTGAGCACAAAGGCTATTTGAGAATAAAGCTGTCTCTGGGGGATTTTTCCACAACACTAATCATGGGGCTTATAAGTCTCATTGTCAAAACAGATGATCCTCAGAGTCAGTGCTAGCGGCCTAGGGTTCAAAAGTAACCACACTATCTACTATGTATATTATGTAGACTTGTCAGTTTCAAAACACGCCTCATGCATTATAATGGCAGCTACCAGTTTTTGAGGACTTATATGTGACACGCTCTGTCATATATCCCTTCACATCTTGTCTTTGCTGGGTGACCCACTGGGCAGAGTCAGGGTTGGGCTTCATGAGCACAAGAGGATGGTCATGTACTAGAGCACGGATAACTTCCAGTGATTGCGTCGCTGAAGAAAATGTCACGTGACAAGTTTCTGCTACCGTCATGTCAAAGACACTCTGCTTGTTGTTACTTCTGTTTGTGGTGTGGGGGGGGGGGAGGGTGGTGTGTAGCATTTGCACGCGTGTGGGCAGCTGAGCCTGCCCTGTCCACACACATGTAGAAGCCAGGCTGGAATGCCGCGTGTCCTTGCCCACACCCCTCTTCCACTCTGGTTCCTGGAGACAGAGTCCCAGTGTTTGGTCAGTCTGTCTGACCAATAAAATGCCCACCCTTAGCCCCTCATAGGGCTGAGTTACAAGCACGCATAGCCATGCGCAGCTTCGTATGTCGGTGCCGGGGACTGAACTCTGGTCCTGCTGGAGCAGCAAGCTCTCTCGCTTGTGGAGCCATTTGCCAGATCCCAAGAAATTCTACTTTAGTTGATTGCTTTATTGTAGTTTTATCTCACAGGGGGGAAAAAACTGGCTGTATAATAGTACGGCAGCAGAGCTAGGACAATTGAGGTAAAACACTTGCCACGTCAGCATGAGGCCCTCCGTTCAGAGCTCCAGTACCTATAGAAAAAGCGGGGCTTGGGCTGGAGAGATGGCTCAGTGGTTAAGCGCTTGCCTGTGAAGTCTAACGACCCAGGTTCGAGGTTCATCTTGCTCAGGACCCACATAAGCCAGATGCACAAGGTGGTGCACGCATCTGGAGTTCGTTTGCAGTGGCTGGAGTCCCCGGTGCACCCATTCTCACTCGATCTGCCCCTTTCTCTCTATGTCTAGCGCTCTCAAATAAATAAAAAATAAACAAAAAAGAAAACTTTTTTTTTTAAAAAGTTGGGCTTGTAATCCCAGTGCCAGGCAGGCAGGAACAGAGCTAACTAGCTGAACTGATGCACTCTGGGTTCAGTGGGAGACCCTGTCTCAAAAAAATAAAGTGAGGGCTGCAGAGAGGGCTCATCAGTTAAGGCACTTAAACTCCAAAGCTTAATGACCCAGGTTCACTTCTCTAGTACCCATGTAAAGCCAGATGCAGAGTGGTACATGCATTCGGATTTCATTTGCAGTGGCTGGAAGCCTTGGTGCGCCCATTCTCTCTGTTTCTCTTCTCTCTGCCTGTCTCTTTCTGCTTGCAAATAAATAAAAACAACTATAAAATACAAAAAAAATTAAATTAAATTAAAGAGAAACCTATAGTGGTAGAATGGTACCCCCGAGTGAGTATAAGAAGATGAGTAAGAAGAGAGCTGAGGGAAGGACGTGTGAAGAGAAGGGGAAAATATTTAAAAGGAGAGAGGGCCAGGGGAGAGGGGAGTGAGGAGCGGGGACAAGAATCACCTAAAACAAACTGTATTTGAAATGCCAGGGTGAATGACACCTAAATATCTGGATGCTAACTAAAGGAAATAAATAAAAAGAAAAACTTAAGATGAAGAGAGACTGAGGAAGACACCCAATGTCAACCTCTGGCTTCCACACGCATACCCACACACGTGTGTCACACACACACAACTAATAGTGTGGCTTCAGTTTTCCTCCTGCTTAGGCAGTAAATTGGACTATATTCCTATTCATGTGGCGTCTGAAACCATAACTATGCCTGGCCTGCGGCTTACGTGGCTCATGTTACACAGCACAACATGGGCGCGTGGGCGCTCACATTTGCACGAGCTTTCGCCTTGTGAGAACCAGCTTGTCTAGCGACACCAGCGTGCCTCTGCCATCCCAACGTCTCTGAGTCCAGATCTGAAAAACGGAAATACTGGGCTGGAGAGATGGCTTAGCTATTGGGGCGCTTGCCTGCGAAGCCTAAGGACCTAAGTTCAGTTTCCCAGAACCCACGTGAGCCAGATGCACATGGTGGCGCATGTGCCCGGAGTTCATTTGCAGTGGCTAGACCCCCTGGTGCACCCATTCTCTCCCCTCCCCCTGTCTCTCTCATAAGTAAGTGCATGAGGTGGCACGCTCAGGAGGCAGAGGTGGGAGGATCGCGGAGGGTTCAAGGCCATCCTGGACTGCACCGTGAATTCCAGGTCAGCTTGGGCTAGAGACTACCTTGAAAAACCAATAACAATAATAATAAGTACATGAAAATAAATTATTTCAAAAATGGGAATATTTACCCACTTATTGCGTGCCACCGTGATTAGAAAGGAATTAGTAAGAAATGGAGGCAGTTTAATATCCAGTGCATAAAAAAAGTTCCCTCAGGGCTAGGCTATAGCTCAGGGATTAAAGGTACTTGCTTGCAAAATCTGCCAATCTCGGTTTGATTCCATGGCATGGCAGCACCCGTAAATCCAGACACACCTACATGAATAGGTTTGCAGTGGCAAGAGTCCCTGCCTGGTATGCCCATGCATACACACACGAGCACACATGCAAATAAATAAGTAAATAATTTTCATTAAGGAATTCAGGCAATGCTCAGTTCATTACTTTTCCCACACATGTCACAAATGGGCCGTGGCCATCTCAGTGCGGAGCAGTAGTTGACAGATCCCATTCAAACACCATCTCCTAAAACTAGTCTGACCGAGTGGACGCCTCACCAATTGTATTTTTTTTCTAAACCCTGTTGTGCCGACTTTGTAAGTAGCTTTATTTAACTGCCAATTACAAATCATAAAATGTGCCCACTGATGTGTATAGTTCAGAGATTTTCAGAAACGTATAGAATTGTATCTTCAATCTAACTGGATGTTTCTACACCCCCAAAGTTTCCTTATACCCATTTACAGCACCTCAGTCCCACACCCACAACCCTAGGAAACTGCTGATCTGATTGTTGTACCCATAAATTTGCCCTGCTTTAGACATTGAAATAAGAGTCTGGCTTCTTCTCTAATGATACCATGTTTTCCAGATTCATCCATGCTATATGTATCATGTGCCTGGATTCCATGCCTTTTCATTTAATTATGCCACCTTTTCTTCATCTATAACCAGTTTACAGAAATTCAGATTTTTTTTCCAGGTTGGGTTTTTTGTTGTTGTTGGGTTTGGGGGGTTTATTGGTGTTTGTTTTGTTTTGTTTGGGGTGGTTGCGGTTAAGCGCTTGCCTGTGAAGCCTAAGGACCCCGGTTCGAGGCTCGGTTCCCCAGGTCCCACGTTAGCCAGATGCACAAGGGGGCGCACGCGTCTGGAGTTCGTTTGCAGAGGCTGGAAGCCCTGGCGCGCCCATTCTCTCTCTCCCTCTATCTGTCGTTCTCTCTGTGTCTATCGCTCTCAAATTAAAAAATAAAATAAAAATAATAATAATATTGGGTTGAAGAGATTGCTGAATGGTTAAAGCTGCTTGCTTGCAAAGCCTACTGGCCTAGGTTCAGTTACCCAGCACCCCCTGAAAATTGAGATACAAAGTGGCACATAGGTCTGCCATCCCAGTGCACCCACAATAGTAAGAGGCAGTGCCTCAACACTCCAGAGGCAGATGTAGGAGGATTGCTGCGAGTTCAAGGCCATCCTGAGACTACATAGTAAATTCCAGGTCAGTCCAGGCTAGAGCGAGACCCTACCTCAAAAAAATAATTAATTAACTAATAACTAATTAATTAAGCATTCTTTACATGTTCTCTATGCAGGCCTTGAAATCTAGACTGTTTGATATTTTCTCTTATGGCTCGTAGTTACATTTGATTTTTTTTCTGATTGGTATATATTCAGTATGCATGGTCTTGTGTGTTATATAATAACATTTTCATACAAGTACATAATGTGCTTCAAGCATATCCACCCCCTGTATATTTTGATTTTCTTAGTACTATCTTTTACAGCAAAGAAGTTGTTCATTTTGATGGAGTACAACCTTGAAGTTTTCCTGTGATGGGTGTGTTACTTACTTGTGTTGTTGCTACAATAAAACACCCGATAAAGGCAACTTAAAGAAGGGTTTGTTTTAGCTCACAGTTTCAGGGTTCTAGTCCATCGTGCCGGGGAAGGGGTAGCATTGAGAGTGGCTCTAGCTGTGGTGACAGGAGGGTGAGGCAGTTGGTCACATTGTGGCCATCGTCAGCAAGCAGAGAGAGGACTGCAAGAGCTCAGCTCACTTTCTCCTCTGTCTCTTTTTATTCATTCTGGGCCAGTCCTGCTCACATTTCAGGATGCATCTTCTCTCTTCAGTTCAACCTCTCTGGAAACAGCCTTACAGACACGCCCAGAGGGGTGTCTCCTAGGAGATTCCAAATCCAGCCAGGGTGATAACAGTTTAACCATCACATTCAGTATCATTTCTGTTTTTTTGGTTTTTTTTTATTTGAGAGTGACAGACACAGAGAGAAAGACAGATAGAGGGAGAGAGAGAGAATGGGCGCGCCAGGGCTTCCAGCCTCTGCAAACGAACTCCAGACGCGTGCGCCCCCTTGTGCATCTGGCTAACGTGGGACCTGGGGAACCGAGCCTCGAACTGGGGTCCTTAGGCATCACAGGCAAGCGTTTAACCGCTACGCCATCTCTCCAGCCCCAGTATCATTTCTTGAGAATACTTTTGCCCAGCCTAAAAACCGCAAAAGCTTTCTCCTTTGTTTTCTTCTAGAATTCTCACAGCTTTAACACTTTCATGTAGGTGTTTGTTCTCTGTGAGTGAATCTTTACGTCATGTGTGAGACAAGATCTAAGTTCATTACTTCGACATGCAGCTGCCCAGCATCATTTGCCCCGAAGGCTGCTCCCCTTTTTCATGTAAAAAACAATCAAATGACTATAAATACAAGGACTTACTTATAGTCTCTTAATCCTGCTTTGTTACCTGTATATCTGTCATTGTGCCTGTACCGCATTATCTTAACGACGCAGTAAGTTTTGCAACCAGGAAGCCTAAGTCCTTTGGCATTGTGCGTCTTCAGGATTGTATTGACAGTTCGGTGAACTTTGCATCTCCAAGGATCAACTCGTCTGCTCAAAAAGCGACTGGAATTTTGATAGAGGTTGCATCCAACGTATGCTTCAGTTTTGAAAGAATGCACATCAAGTGACTTTTTGATTGATTTTGTAAGCTAGAAAACAAAGTACTGGTTTCATCAAAGCATTTTCATACATATGAGTTCTTATGCTTTGTTCTGAATTTCCCCCTCCCACTAACCTCCCTGGGCCCCTCCCCTGCTGGTTACTTTTCTTCCTGGCAATCGTCTCCCCTTTTCCTTTGATGTCATATATTACCTTCTCTTCCCCCCTTTAAGATCTTCAAAAGACCTTTTAAAACAGCTTTTCGATGTATAAATAATTTTCACCTTTATAGAAAAGTTGCAGTAGTACAAATAATACACATCCCTATTTTTGAATATTTTTATTAAGAACATTGAACATGCGATCTCAATAAGCTCCATTATTAGCCATAGGCACCTTGGCGTGCAGAGCATTTCCAGAAAGTACTTGAGTAATAATGCAGCCTGATGCCCCCCAAGTTAGCACCTCCCCTCACCCTTCCCCCACACCACCAGTAAACACCACTCTGCTCTCCGATCCCGAGTTTGACTGCTTTGCAGTCCTCATGTAAGTGGAATCACGCTGTAATTGTCCTGCACACTATTCGCATTTGCTTCATTTATGTTACCAGTCTGGATTTTATTCTCACGAACCATTTGGGAATTGAGTTCCACATATCATGCCTTTTGCCCCAAAAGTATCTCAGTGTGCATTTTGTTGAAAAGATACTCCCTCATATAGACACAGTTTGCTGCCAGCTGCACTAGGTTGATACTGCCTTGTCTCTTTTGTCCAGTCTTCCATATTGCAGCTTTGCCCGCAGGACATGCTCCCTCATGTGTTTTCCTCCTGAACATGCTCTGGGCGCGGGTCACGTGTTCACTTAACGTGCCTCCTTCATCTGCAACACTTCGGAGCATTTCTTTGCCTTTTGTGACATTGACAGTTGTGACAATTCACTTTCTTTTTTTTTAATTTTTTTTTGTTATTTTTATTTATTTTTTTTTTTGAGAGTGACAGACAGAGAGAGGGAGAGAGAATGGGCGCACCAGGGCCTCCAGCCACTGCAAACAAACTCCAGACGCATGCGCCACTTTGTGCATCTGGCTAACGTGGGTCCTGGGGGATCGAGCCTCAAGCCAGGGTCCTTAGGCGTCACATGAAGCACTTAACCTCTAAGCCATCTCTCCAGCCTGACAATTCACTTTCAAACACAATTCTGGAAATTTCATTCCATATACATATACATATACATACACATACACATACACATACACACATACACACATACATATATATATACATATATATGTATGTATGTATGTATGTATATAGATGGTTGTTTTGTCTGAAAGTAGTTCTTTGCTATTTTGTCTGCTGTTTTCTCCTTGGTCTGCCCATGCTGCACTTCCCAAGGTGGGATGCCACATGGTTGATGGTATGTTCTCAAAGCACCACTTCTGCAGACACATGACATCCGTCTGTCCCTCCTTGACATTCATTTTAATTGCCTGGTCAAGGCCGTGTGATTTCTTCTCTGTGCAATCACCACCTTCCTCTTGCAGGTAGTAAGGACGCTGCGTTGCTCCTGGACAGGCGTGTTTAGAGTTTTCCCCAAAGTGCCTGTGGAACGGCCCCTCTGCCTGCACCACCACAAGTAATTGCTGCCCCTGTGAAGGTAGTGTTTATAATGGCATTAAAGACTGCAGACCTTTTTAATGTGTATTTAAACCCTTTCCCTAATGCATGGATGATTAGAATTAGAGAAAGCTGCTACCAATTGGATGACAGTTTTCCCATCCACTGTAATCTAATACAAGATTAACTCCCTTCCGCTGCTCTATTAATATCTCCAGTCGAAGACTTCCCTGATTTGATCCCTGTCATGCTTATTCATGAATAAATGGATGGAGCTGTGTTCCTGTAGGGATTTTTAAAGGTTTATTTTTTTTTTCCTATTTCACCATATCAAAAGAAATGAGCTGCTCAGAAGGAAAAGAAATTACTCAGACTTTATTGAAAAAAATATTTTTAATATCTTGGGAAAATAAGGACGTGACATATCCAAAATGGGTGTCAACGCTTATCCATATCTCAGCATCCAGTAGAAGAGGGTGACAGCCTTGTGATTAAATTATGTAAATGCTAATTGAAGGCACACCAAATAGGATGATCCAAAAGTACACTCAGATTGCCCAGTATTGTTTCAGTGATAGAATAAAATTTCTAGATCCATCTCTGATTCTCATGCCGATGCTCCCCTTTGGGAAAGAGTGGTTATGCAACTGGTCCTCGTGAGGAACCCTCATTCTCAGAGTCACTTTTATATCCAAGCATTCTCCCTGGTACATCGTCACCAAGGTAATTAGAGAGCTGCAGTATATATACACATTAACACCACTTCTCCACCTAGTCCCACGGGAGTCCATGGCTAATGGGAACCTACCTGTGTTCTCTGGTGTGAAGACTGTCTTGGCGATGCATGGATGGATGGTTTCACCTAAATGTGTTTGGGGCAAGGACATATAATATTGTATAGGCTTTGAACGAGCCCAGTCTTTAGAAATGGCTCAGCCCAACACCAAAGCTCATGGCTATGTATGCTCTCTGAGGGAAACAATGGTGGGCTTGCCTCACCTTTTTCCTTTCAGAGTACCCTCAGGAGTGACTCCTTGAGGGCACTGAAGCCAAAATATCTTGTATTCAAACCTGTCCCCACCCTGTCTTACTATATAATCTTGAATCTTGAGCTGCCTAAACTCACCATGTTTTTGTTTCCCCGCCATACTGTGGAATGATAATGGAGCCCTGTTCATCAGTTGTGGGAACTCAATGAAGTAATACTGACCGCGTGCTTAGAACAGTGGCTGCCACACATAGATTTCAGTACTGTCCTTGTGCTGACTCCTACTGAAGAAGGAAAGGCATGGATTAACGTTCTGTGTTAATGAATGAAAAAGTCAAAGTCAGTGGTTGAATGAGTTGTCTTGCTTCAGGTTCCTGGAGAATGTCCTTCCCCCTTTTAGCTTTTTATTTATTTTGAGATAGAGACACACACAGAAAGAGCGAGAGTGAGAGCAAGAGAGAGAGAGAGAGAGAGAGAGAGAGAGAGAATGGATGTGCCAGGGCCTTTAGTGGCTGTGAACAAACTCCAGACACGTGCACCCCCTTATGGCTCATGTGCGACATTGCATGCTTGTATCTGTGTCTGGCTACATGGGACCTGGAAATTCAAACCTGAGTTCTTATGCCTCACACGTAAGCACCTTAACCATTAAGCTACCTCTCCATCCCCCTTTTACTCTTTTGAGCATTTCATTACATTAAATATTTTTGAGGTGTTCCTGGAGAACCACCCCCACCCAAGATATATGGATTGAGATGTGGAACAGACTGTCCTTGACTAAAACACTTGAGTCACGCCAGCCCCGAGGCCCACCAATGCCTGCGTCTGTGGTACCTGCCAGAAATAGATTTTATGAGCCAGTCCAGATGGGGAGGGGCATGACACACACCCCTCTCTGCCCCAGCCTCCTCTGGGCTCACAGCACCCTTGCAGGAAATCTCCCTCCTCTACTGGTTTCACCAAACTCAACAGCTGCAGTAGCTGCAGAAAAAGAAGAGAGGGGTGTCTCTGAAACAGTAACCAAAGAAGTAGCTCTGAAATGGATCTGATGACCTCAGGTCTTTAGGAAATGAGTACTTGTTTGCAACATGACTTCCACCTTTACACCACCTGTTAACAGTAAATGAAAAGGAACAGGTAACTGAGTGAGCTCTAGTGACACCCAGATGTGCAGACAGGCATCTCTGCAGCTGTAGCCAGAATATGTCACCAAAGTAGATCTTCCCACTACCAAGATCCACAGATTACATCGAACCTATGTCTTTCCAGTAATCCACAACAAAAGCAAGAAAAGGGAAAGAGATGCAAATAAAAAATAAAAATAAAAATATAAAAAAATATAAAAAATATAAAAAAAATTAAAATATAATAAAAAAATAAAAATATTTCTTCCAAAGACTAGCTGAACTAAGTCTGTTTCACTAGGTATTCTATTAATCACAGTAAATAAAAGAAACATAAAAGGGGGAGGTGGAGAAAAGTGCTTAGAGATCAAAAAGAAACACACATGAGGGCTAGGAAGACGGCTCAGCTCTTAAAGGGATTTGCTTGCAAAGTCTGCCAGCCTGGGCTCAATTGCCTGGGCTCAATTCCCGAGTACTCACATAAAGCCAGGTGCAAAAAGTATTGTATGCATCTGGAATTTGTTTACAGTGGGAAGGAGCCCTAAGATGTGCCTCTCTCTTTCTCCCCCTCTCCCTCCCTCCCTCTCTCTCTCTCTCTCTCTCCCCTTGCAAATGTATAATTAAAAAGAGTTTTAAAAAGAAACATGCATCTTTACAACAATAACAAAAAAAAGAAAAAAACACTGGAATCGAATGCCAAAGGCTTGAATGGCAGCCTGGATGATGAGATGTGGGCACTCACTTGGTTCTGCTTTCTATAGACATCCACCATATTATTAGAATTTATTTATAATGGAAATTAAGGAAAGCAAATTTTTTTTTTTTTTTTTTTTTGGTTTTTCGAGGTAGGGTCTCACTCTGGCTCAGGCTGACCTGGAATTCACCATGTAGTCTCAGGGTGGCCTCGAACTCATGGCGATCCTCCTACCTCTGCCTCCCGAGTGCTGGGATTAAAGGCATGCGCCACCACGCCCGGCCAGGAAAGCAAATTTTTAAAAATAATAAGTATAAATATATTCACTGAAAAGCCTACATCTTTTTTTTTCCTGAGGCAAGCCCAGCAGACTGCCTATTTTTATGCGAGAGTGAGAAGGTAGGAGAGAGAGAGTTGGCACATAAGCGCCTCCAGCCACTGCAATCAAACTCTACACATGTGCACCCTCTTTTGTGCAAGGGTGACATTGCGTGCTTGCATCATTGTGCATCTGGCTTACGTGGGACCTGGAGAGTTGAACATGAGTCCTTAGGCTTTGCAGGCAAGCACCTTAGCTGCTAAACCATCTCTAACTCAAGCCTACATGTTTCGTTGTTTTGTGTGTGTGTGTGTGTGTGTGTGTGTGTGTGATGTGGTTTGGTGGAGGGGGATGGAAGTCCATGCATTCACCCACACTGTGGGTAGGGGATGTTCCACCTTGTCTTGATTCTGAGCTGGAGCCTCTTTACTAATTCTGGGGCTTGTGGGGCTCTGATGAATTCTCAGGTCTCTGTTCCCCTATGGGACTGGGGTAACAGGAGTCATGGATACACCCAGATGTTTAGATAGAATCTGGAGATTCAAACTCTGCTGGTCTCAGGCACGCTTGGACCCTCACGCTTGCTCAGGAAATGTGCCTATCCTCCAAGTCATCTCTCCAGCCTGAGAGCCTCCAACTTCACCATCACCATCACCCCCCTAGGTTGCCTCATGGGGTGAATTCCATCCCAATGAGAATGCTGAGCCATAGGTAACATCATAGTGCCTGGCACTTAAGTAACGAGGACGGACACTTAGAAACAGAAGGCCTTGCTATCACAAAACGAAGGGTAGAGGCAGCGATTTTCTCTTTCATGTGTGAACATCTTTTCTTTGTGGATAAGGACATGGGCCAAACCCTGTACCTTACCAGCACCTCTGGAAGGATTTGAGAATGTTTCCTGCTATCTACACAGGGCCAGCCGTCAAGGTCTCCAGGGTGTGAGTCAGACCTGGCCGGGGTGGACACACTTGGCTGTCAGTTATAAGTGTGCAAGACCCTGGTCAGAGTCAAAAGGCAGTCTGGGAGGGAGATAGTAAATCAAACCCCAGCAGACTGTCAAAGTGATTTGGCAAAGAAGGTATAGGAAAAGCTGGAGTCTGTGCCACAAAACAGAGCCTGATGGGGGTAAAACTGTGGGAAGTTGATAAAATTCCCTGTATGGGAACAGGGGATCTGCAGTGTCCTCTCATACAGACTGGGGAGAGAAACACCACTGGAAATACCAGTGTGGTCAGCGCAGAAAGTGAGGAGCGGTTCCAGTGTGATTGCCAGCCACGCCGGTGTGAGCGCAGTGTGGTCCCGGACCCTGGGCTGACGGACTCCCTCCACAGCACTGGTAAGACCCATCTGCTCTGGTGATAGGGAAATGCAGAGCGGTCATATCCCCAAGGAACATGTACCACTATGATTATATTACTATGACAGGTTTTCAAAAATGTGCACTATTCCCTTAATTCACGGTGCTTGCAGCTCTTATCAAAACCACTGAGATTTGCCCGGCATGGTGGCGCACGCCTTTAATCCCAGCACTCGGGAGGCAGAGGTAGGAGGATCACCGTGGGTTCGAGGCCACCCTGAGACTACATAGTGAAATCCAGGTCAGCCTGAGCTAGAGTGAGACCCTACCTCAAAACAAAAACAAAAAAAAAAAAACTGAGATTTTACCACTAAGGAAACAATAATCATCCCAAAGAGGTGGGGGAGGATTTTTGTCCACTCTTGAAAACCTTGGCAGGCATCAACTCTGTGAATGTGATGAGCAATGAGTTTCTCTACATTGTACATAATAGACTCACAGATTGTCCAGAGAGCTTTAAATAACAGACTTAAAACAGAATATGAATTCTACGCAGACCAACTTTTTCTTTTCAAACCAACTTTTGAAAATAAGCGGGGTCAAAATCTAAAATCTAAAAAATTGTTCATTAGCATCAACATTTCGTGTCATGGGGACTACTCGGGGTAGGTGCCACACATAAGACCTACGAGGGTTTCTCGCACTGTGGTTCAGTCCTGCAGGCACGAACTGGAGGTCTCTGGGTAGAACACGTGGTTCTGGAGTCGGGGACACAGGCACAACAAAGCAAGGCAAGTCCTTCGTCCTCATAGGGCTGACATAGTAGAGAGAAAATGCTAGTAGACAGGTGTGTGTGAGTGTGTGTGTGTATGCGCGCACATACGGAAAAAACCCAAAGCCAGAAAAGAGAACAGCTGTGTTCGCTGGTGATGCTTCAGTTTGGAAGAGGAAGACGGGCAGCCAGTGGCCCTGGTTTCAGAAGACAAGCGCTCCAGGGGAGGAGGCAGGAAGCAGTCCACTCCACCTGGTTGGCATCTCCCCACCTATGAAGCCAGGTGGTTGAATCTGTTAAGTGGGTGGAAATGAGAGGACCGAGGCCACAATGGAGAGAGAGGGGAACGTCCCGATGGCTCAGAGCAGGAGTCTTAGGCAGGGAGGTGGAGCAAGGAACCAGAGGAGTCATTGGATGGTGGCACTGCCAGCCCAGAGGTGACAGTGTGCAGTGGGCTGGCAAGAGGAGGGGAGCCAGGTGTGAACTGGGAATCAAGGGAAGAGAGGAGAGAAAGAAAGCAGATGACCTCGAGAGACAGAGGAATACACACCTTCAAGAAAGAAGAAGAGGGCTGGAGAGATGGCTTAGCATTTAAGCGCTTGCCTGTGAAGCCTAAGGACCCCGGTTCGAGGCTCGGTTCCCCAGGTCCCACGTTAGCCAGATGCACAAGGGGGCGCACGCGTCTGGAGTTCGTTTGCAGAGGCTGGAAGCCCTGGCGCGCCCATTCTCTCTCTGTCCCTCTATCTGTCTTTCTCTCTGTGTCTGTCTCTCTCAAATAAATAAATAAATAAATAAATTTAAAAAAAAAAAAAAGAAAGAAGAAGAGAGACAAGGGCAAGGGGCACCTGGCCTCTTATGCCCACACGCTTGGAGCATGGCCGCTTGCCCTGTGGGGAGGGAGAGGCTTGTGGGCATGTGGGCCAGGGCTCAGGGAAGGAGCCAAGCTGGCTAGATCATCTGATGATTGTTGGGGAGACAGCGAGGTGGGAGGCGCAGGGTAAGACTCTAGCAGAATCTCTGTTCCAATCACACTTTCACACCTGTGGGCAACGGCACTGACGCAAGGGAAGTTAAGAAGCAAGTAAGCTTTCAAACTTAAAAAGTAACTCACAAGAAGTACTCTTTTGCGCCATTTAAACAAAGTCACAGTCTTGGGGTGAACACCTCTTCAAGTCACCACACTGCAGTCTTTGGCAGATGTTTAACCCCTCCATACCTATGAAGTAGCAATCATCAAACCCACCAAGAGGACTGAATTAAAGAGGTTGTTCTGATGCCCAGTGTTCGTTACCATCAGCCAAAAATAATAATAATAATAATAATAACAATAATAATAATGTTGCAAATCCAAGGACCCTTTCCTTCCTGTGTTTGTTATCCTCCCCTAGTACCATGTGGGCAATAAAATTGATAGTGGAGGGGAGGGAAATAAAGCTGATTTTGAAGATCAGGAAAGGCCCTTCAACAGTCTTCCTACTGTCCCAATGCAAAGCACCTGGCCCAATCTCAGTGGTGGGAATCTCTCAAACCACTGCAGCTGAACTGAGCTGCTGTCTCCCACTTAGAACTTCCATTTCTTTCTGTGCCATATTCTTTTTTTTTTTTTTTTTTTTTTTTTTTTTTTTTTTTTTTTTTTTTTTTTGAGGCAAGCCCAACAGACTGGCCTGTTTTTATGCAACAGTGTGACAGTGAGAGTGAGAAAGCGAGAGAACTGGCACACCACTGCAACCCAACTCCAGACTCGTGTGCCACCTTGTGCACATATGCAACCTTGTGTGTTTATATCACTTTGTGCATCTGGCTTATGTGGGACCTGGAGAATTGAACATGGGTCCTTAGGCTTTGCAGGCAAGTGCCTTAACCACTAAGCCATCTCTCCAGCCCTTGTGTGTGTGTTTGTTTGTTTGTTTGATATAGGGTCTCACTCTGGCCCACACTGACCTGGGTCTCACTCTGTAGTCCCAGGCTGGCCTTGGACTCACAACAATCCTCCTACCTCCATCTCCAAAACTGCCACCAGCTGGGGGCCAAGCATTCAGAAGACATGAGTTTATGGGGGACACCTGATTCAAACCACCACAGGCAGTGCCTGGAATACAGTGAGCTTTTGAGAAGGGACTAAGTGAATGAACGGTTCTAGGGGTGGATCACTCGAGCTCTGTGAAAACCCCGAGTCTGTGTTCAGTACAGCCACAGGTGTGTGTGTAGGTATGAGAGGGAAGAAGGGTGTCCACTGTCATCTAAAGCCTGGGAACATTCTCCAGGTTCACATCACTAGAACCAGAGGAAGAATCTGGCAAGTGAGGCCAGTGCTCTCCCCTAAGGAAGAAGCTATTCTGCAAACAGGCAACATATCACAGCTTTAACTCAATTGTGCCCAGGGCCTGTGGCAGCTTGGCTGGCGAGCGAGCTTCACTGGGCATTGTCTCTGCACACAAGAGTCCAGTGAAAACCAGAAAGAAAATGCGAGAGGTGACAGAAAGGCAACCTCGAGCGGCCCTTTCACACTGCAGGTCCACCTCAGAGTGGCTTTGCTAATCGCATAGGGACATCTTTTGGAAGAGAATTTACTCACTCTTGCTTTTGGCTTAGTCAGCAGCGTTGTTGTTATTGTTGATGTTGGTGTGTGAGTGTGTGTGTGTGTGTGTGTGTGTGTGTACATCAAAGTACGACTTTCAATCATCTTCTCACGGCACACAAGAGCAGAAGAAAATAAAAAGCATTGCAAAGAGAAGGTCCAGGATTCTCTGTTCTGCTTCCCCCAGAATTACACCGCACAGAGCACACTTGCTCCCTCCCTGCTGATTTAACATCCTTCCCGGCCGTGGTCAGGGTCTCCTGGGAGCATGCTTTGGGGGTTGGTGTACCTAAGGTTCCCCACATGACACGGAGGGACTCGCCACCAAGGAAGACGTGGCAGCAGCTCTCTAAATGATGACTTGCCCCCTTTCTCTTTGCACCCTTTGCATCTGAAAATCTCACCTGGGGGGGGGCGCGGTTTGAACTCCCACGACGACATGAATGAGGAAAAGGAGCATGGGCACACCTCTAGCTGTTTACGTCCCCTGAAACCCGTCAGTTTTGCTTCACAGAGACAACTTTCTAGAAACGAGTAAGTTGCTTTAGATAAGAAGCTGCTAGCTCGCTGCTGGCTTCTCCTCCCTCCACTGTGCGGGGACGCTGGATGTGAGGCTGCCACAGTTGCTATGGAGAGAGGCCGCAGGAGACGGGGAGAGCGAGCCGGAGCTCTGGGCTAAGACTCAGCTCCCCGCAGAAAAGGTTAAACAGGAGAAATCATCTTTGAGGTGTGTGTGTGTGTGCGTGCGTGCGTGCGTGCGTGTGTGTGTGTGTGTGTGTAGACCAGAGAGATGCAGAGGTGGAAGTGGAATAGAGAGACAAAAACTATAAACTGTGCTTTATTTGATAGATGGATGAGTTTTTCTAAGAAGAAAAATCCTTTTCCAGAATGATTCAATACCAATCTCGGGCAGTAAAACCAGCTGGTTTATATGACAGTCTGGTCAAATGAGTGTCTTGTGTTTCTTTTGTGTGTGTGTATGTGGGTGTGTTTTTGGTATTTGCTTTTGCAGTATTGCTTTTGTTAAAACATCATGCTGTGCCTTGCAACTTTGGGTTTTTTGTTTGTTTGTTTTTTGGTTTTCGAGGTAGGGTCTCACTCTAGCTCAGGCTGACCTGGAATTCACTATGGAGTCTCAGGGTGGCCTCGAACTCATGATGATCCTCCTATCTCTGCCTCCCAAGTGCTGGGATTAAAGGCATGCGCCACCACACCTGGCACAACTTTGGTTTTTTGAGGTAGGGTCTCGCTCTATCCCAGGCTGACCTGGAATTCACTATGTAGTCTCAGGTTGGCCTTGAATTCACAGCAATCCTCCTACCTCAGCCTCCTGAGTGCTGGGATTAGTGTGCACCACCACACCTGGACAGATCATATATATATATATATATATTTGATTGATTGATTGATTGATTGATGAGAGAGGGAATGGATGCTCTAGGGCATCTAGCCACTGCAAATGAACTGCAGACACATGTGCCATCTTGTACATCTGGTTTACATGAATACTGGGGAATCGAACCTGGGTCCTTAGGCTTTGCAAGCAAGCACCTTAACTGCTAAACCATCTCTCCAGCTCCACATCTGTTTCTTAGTGTATCCATTTGCATAATGTCTTACTTAGTAAACAAGTAATCATAATAAAGTATATTAGGCTAAGAGAAAGGATCCCTGAAAAGAATGTGAAATACATGCTGTTTACTTCAAAATATGAGAGGTGAGCGTTGGGTAAATTTAACATGGTGGTTCGTGCCTGCAATCCCAGCACTGGGAAGGTGGAGGCGAAAGCATCAGAAGTTCAGGGTCATCCTCAGATAACAACTTCAAGGCCAACCTGTGTTACATAAGGCCTTGTCTCAAATAAAGAATCCAGGGCTAGAGAGATGGTTCAGCCATCAAGGCCCCTGTCTGAAAAGCCTAATGGCCTGAGTTTAATTCTGGCATACACATAAGCCAGATGCACAAAGTGGCCCGTGCATCTGGAGTTCGTTTGCAGAGGCTAGAGGCCCTGGTGCGCCCATTCTCGCTGTATGTCTCTCTTCTTTCTATCTCTCTCTGCTTGCAAATAAATAGGTAAAAATATTACAAAAAAATCTAGAGGTAGGAAAGTAATGGAATAACATCAGGGAAGATGGCTAGATGGTCCCTAAAATAATTTTTTTTTATTTTAGGGACCATCTAGCCATCTGCTCAATTTATAATAGCTGGGAAATGGAACCAGCCTAGATGTCCCTCAACTGATGAGCGGATAATGAAGATGTGGCACATTTATACAATGGAGTTCTACTCAGCAGTAAAGAAAAATGAAGTTATGAAATTTGCAGAAAAATGGATGGACCTGGAAAGGATTATACTAAGTGAGGTAACCCAGGCCCAGAAAGCCAAGCGCCACATGTTCTCTCTCATATGTGGATCCTAGCTACAGATGACTGGGCTTCTGCGTGAGAATGAAAATACTTAGTAGCAGAGGCCAGTAAGTTAAAAAGGAGACATAAAGGGAAGAGAAAGGAAGGGAGGAGGGTACTTAATAGGTTGATATTGTATATATGTAATTACAATGATTGTGATGGGGAGGTAATATGATGGAGAATGGAATTTCAAAGGGGAAAGTGTGGGGGTGGGGAGGGAGGGAATTACCATGGGATATATTTTATAATCATGGAAAATGTTAATAAAAATTAAAAAAAAAAAAACATTACATGATGCCCAAGTTACCACCAAACAGTTCAAGAGATGGGGGAAGTCAATAGGGTTTAGAAGCCTGGCGTGGTCGTACATGTTTTTAATCCCAGCACTTGGTATGTGGATCACGAGAGAGAGAGAGAGAGAGAGAGAGAGAGGGATAGAGAGAGAGAGAGAGAGAGAGAGAGAGAGAGAGAGGGAGAGAGAAAGAAAGAAAGAGAGAAAGAGAGAGAGAAAGAGAGAAAGAAAGAGAAAGAAAGAGAAAGAAAGAAAGAAAGAAAGAAAGAAAGAAAGAAAGAAAGAAAGAAAGAAAGAAAGAAAGATAGATAGATAGATGATAGATGAGGTTTAGATAAAATAAGACTGGCTCGGTGTTGACCACTGTTGGTACATGGGGGGCACCCAGTATTATACTGCCTGCTTCTATAGTTTTACACTTGTGCATAGCAAAAATTAAAAATAAGGAAATTGTTGTACACATGTCTCTCAGCCTTCAAATATGGGGGAAATGTCACAGTAGACTTGAAAGAAATCAGGCTTCAGCAAGTCAGGCATTTTATATATATAAAAAAAACGGTAGTGACATTTAGTGTGGGTGGTTGGTTTATTTGGAGATACTCACTGTCACCAAATGTCTCATCAGTGATTTAAAAAAAAAACAAGAGCTATCATGAAGAAACCCTTGAGCACGGAGTTGCTGGAAACATCACAGATCTCTCCTTTGCTGGTGAGTTTGTGGGCCAGTTCAGCGTCCCAGTGAAAATCCCAATGGAGATGAAGAAACGAGACAAATGCCTCTGTTCCTAAAATCAACACCCAGTTGCAGGCTGCAGTATATGGATTAAATAGCCAAACTGCAGCCTTTGTTGGTCCACAGAGCCTTTTAGGGAATATAGAGCATATGGAACCAGCTCTTGACGACTCTATCAGTACCATTTATAGACTGGAGGCTACATAGTCACAAAATCCCCCAAAGACCCATTTCTCTCTCCTGGTTTCTCCAAGCCTGACTTCCCCTTCCAAGATGCATGTATTTCCCTGGGGGTGGATCCTAATTAAACCTCCAAAACTCAGAGGCAATCTTATTAATAATTATCTAGGGACTTCTAGTGATGGAGGTTGGCAAGATCTCCAAGAACCAAGAAGCCAAGTCAGGAGTCAGTGGATGTGAGAAACAATGTATCGGAACTTGGAATCCAGTTTCCTCACTGGAGTCATGGGTGTCCAGCGTGCAGCCCGGGAGAGCCAAGGCTGCTGCACTGCACAAAGTCATAGGCTTACTTGAGACATTAGGAGATTTGGCACAGGCAGTGGGGGTAACCTCACAGCGCGGTTCTTGGGCAGAGCTCATAGATGGTGACGTAGTGTGGTAATGTAAAAAAGTAAGCTATTCCTGCTTGACCGTGGTCTGCTTGGAAAAGTCAGGCTCCTTCTGGGGGCATAGGCTACTGAGCAGTCATTCTTTTTTTTTTTTTTTCAAATTTTTATTAGCATTTTCCATGATTATAAAAAAAATCCCATGTTAATTCCCCCCCATACTTTCTCCTTTGAAATTCCATTCTCCATCATATTACCTCCCCATCACAATCATTGTAATTACATATATGCAATATCAACCTATTAAGTACCCTCCTCCCTTCCTTTCTCTTCCCTTTATGTCGCCTTTTTAACTTACTGGCCTCTGCTACTAAGTATTTTCATTTTCACGCAGAAGCCCAGTCATCTGTAGCTAGGATCCCCATATGAGAGAGAACATGTGGCGCTTGGCTTTCTGGGCCTGGGTTACCTCACTTAGTATAATACTTTCCAGGTCCATCCATTTTTCTGAAAATTTCATAACTTCATTTTTCTTTACCACTGAATAGAACTCCATTGTATAAATGTGCCACATCTTCATTATCCACTCATCAGTTGAGGGACATTCTAGGCTGGTTCCATTTCCCAGCTATTATAAATTGAGCAGCAATAAACATGGTTGAGCATGTACTTCTAAGGAAATGAGATGATTCCTTCGGATATATGCCTAGGAGTGCTATAGCTGGGTCATATGGTAGATCAATCTTTAAAGCAGTCATTCTTGTAGGAAGGTCAGAGTAAGAGGTGAGAGTGGCTTCATGTCACCTCTTAGAGTTCGGAGGAAGCCACAGAATCTCCCTAGACCAGCAATCCCAGTTGGAGGGATTATTTTGTAGGGAAATGCTGACTGTTTGGGAAATACATGTATCTTGGAGCTGCCATGACAAAAATGAACAATGTGAACTTGCTGGAATCCAGCTACCAAATCCAGATTTATCCCCATCTCAAGGACTGGCTCCGAAGTCTGGTGAACATGCTCACTAATCAGAAAGAACTAGGGGAGTTGGAATGTGACGCCAGAAATGTGCTTCACAGGGAGGCAGAGTAACCAGAAAAGCCCGTCTCAGCCTCGACCCTCACTATCGACCAGTGCATTAAATAGCATTAGGCTGAAATCCTTCTGGGGCAATGGTAATGTGCCTTATTGGGAAACGCTATAACCCCAAGTCAGATGCTGGTACATTTCAAAGACTTTCTCAAGATTAAGAAAATAACTGTGCACCTTAAAGCCATTTTATTTATTTTTTGTTTGTTTTTTATTTTTTGGTTTTTCAAGGCAGGGTCTCACTTTAGCCCAGGCTGACCTGGAATTCACTCTAGTCTCAGAGTGGCCTCGAACTTATGGAGATCCTCCTACCTCTGCCTTCTGAGTGCTGGGATTAAAGGCATGTGCCACCATGCCCAGCACATCTTATTTTTTTTAATGCTTTATTTATTTATTTGTTTATTTGTTTATTTATTTTATTTATTTATTTCAGAGAGAGAGAAAGGGCGCACCAGGGCCTCCAGCCACTATCTCTAGACATATGCGCCACCTTGTGCATTTGGCTTATGTAGGTCCTAGGGAATCAAATCTGGGTCCTTTGGCCTTGCAGGCAAGTGCCATAACTGCTAAGCCATCTCTCCAGCCCAAAAGCCAGTTCACTTTAGCCCTTATCAGTCATGTGGACTCAGATCTTTTCCTGTCCTTTGTTATCATTATGCACAATGTGTTCTGGTAACCAGGGAACCATGAGAACAGATGACCATCAGTGCCACTTTTGTGAACTGTCTTGGGAGGAGAAATTGAGAGAGAGAGAGAGAGCAAGAAAATCTGTCCACTATCATGCTGCAGATGTCCAAGACCAGATTCTTTATCATAGTAAAGGAGGACAGGAGAAAGATAGCTTTTTTTAGGCAGTTTCAGTTAGGGATTGAAGCTCAAGGAGAACCAAGAGGTGCCACCTTGCCCTGGCACAAGGAGGAAACTCTTGGCAGAAATGAAACTTGTGTCTAATTGAGATCAATCCACGGTGCCCCCGGTACCCATTGTCTAACACTCTGTAAATAAATTGGTTTCAGGTGGGCGGGCTCTGAAATCCACCCACCAGATTTACTAGCCAATCAGGTCTTCCCTTACATACCTGAATCTGATACTAGAAAAGCTGCAGCCGTCCAACCTGTCCCTCTTTCTGGACGCGACCGTCAGAGAGAAAGAGAGAGAGAGAGTGTGTGTTTCTCTCCAGCTCTTACATGTGTTGCCAAGCACACATGAGTCTAGCCTCTGCTCCACCCAGCCTCGGCGTAGAAGACCATTCCATTGTTTCTTGGTCTAAACGTTCTCACTTGCCTGTACTTTATAGTATGGGACAACTGCTCTCTTTGATTACACACATGACTATCCTCTGGTTTCTGAATCCACCATGGTTGTACTTCCCTTACACTCCAGACCTACCACATGGGTACTCTCCCCAACTCTAGCCTTGCTACCTGTGTGATTTCTCTAAACTAGGGGTAGCCACGAGTGTAACTCTCTTCATGACTCATTTCCTCTCTGAATCTCTTGGACTGTGCTTCTGACACCTGCCCTGTCCGTATTTCTCCTGAGCCTCACCACTCGTCCTCTTAAGTACCACATGGGCTCCTCCTCGGTCTCCCTATTCAGGCTTCCAGATTCCGCTTTTCACGCGCCAGCAGCTTTACCCCATTGCTCTTGGAAAGCCTCAGTTTCTCTCAAGTCCGCATGCTTGCGGGTCTACTGCAGGTTAGCCCAACAGACTGGTTCCTCTCCTGCTTTGATACTCCAGCAAAGCCATGGAGGAAGCGTGCGCGTTCTCCAAGGGTCTCGACATGTGCGTACATGTGAGTTCTGCTCTGCAGGTGCTCCCAGCTCTGCTCCAGGGCTTTTCTAAAGACATCAGTTTCTCGTAAATGAACCTCATAAACTATAATGTTTCCACATGACAGTGGGCTTCCTACTTTCATCATGTGTAGCCTCCCTTCCTAGACCCCAGTCTCCCTTAAATAAACCCTACAACTTGTGATTTCCCCCTAAATAAACTTAAAAATTCATAATTTATCTTTCGTGAGTCTGTCTTTATCTTTTTGGATTATTTTTTTTTTATTCTTTATTATTAAGAGCATGCTTTGCATGGATGCATCATGTGTTGGTACCATCTTTTCCCTCTTCCCATTCTGCAGGGGTCCCTCCTTACTGGGGTTGCTGGTATTCCCCATGGGGTTGTGTTGTCTTTATTAATTCTTTATTAAAAAGTAGGACAAAGCCAGGTGTGGTGGCGCACACCTTTAATCCCAGCACTTGGGAGGCAGAGGTAGGAGGATCGCCATTAGTTCAAGGCCACCCTGAGACTCTATAGTGAATTCTAGGTCAGCCTGCGCCAGAGAGAGACTCTACCTCAAAAAATCAAAAAAAAAAAAAAAGTAAGATAGAACCCAAAAATTGGGGTTCATAAATTCTGATGGACTCCTCCTGAACCCCAAATTCCTACATCAATGGTATCAGACTATCTCCTCGGGCTCTGAATCTGATCCATCAAGGCCCCGTGGGAAGGGTTGAGTGGCTGCACAGGGCGCAATAACGAAGTCTCTCTTCTTGAGCCTGTGGCTTTTTGCATAGGCAGCTGTGGCTCTGCTCCTCTGAAAATTCTAAACCTGCTTTACCCACGTAGGCCTCAAAAACAAATTTTTTTGCATGTGTGTGTAGAGTGTGTGTGGTGTTGTATATTATGTGTGGAGTGTGCCGGTGCCTACTCTAGACACCAAGCTCATGTGTGTGAAGGTCAGAGGAGAGATTAGGGTACCCTTCTCAAAATGCATGCACCACCTTTTTAAAAAAATGTATTTTTATTTATTTACTTGACACTGAGAAAAAGAAGCAGACAGAGAGTGAGTGAATATGGGCTTGCCAGGATCTCCCACCATTGCAAACCGACTCCAGACGCATGTGCCACTTTGTGCATCTGGCTCCATATGGGCCCTGGGGGAATCGAACCTGGGCTAGCAGGGTTTGCAAGAAAGTGCCTTCAACCACTGAGTCTTCTCTCTAGTCCATGGGTACTCTTCTCTATTATTCATCTGGCTACGTCCTTGAGACTGGGTCTCCCACTTAACCAGGAGGTGCTGTTTTCAGTCAGCAAGCCCCAAAGATTCTTTGTTCTTTATTGCCACCCCTTGCAGAGTGGGGTGACAGGTGCAGCTAGCCACGCCCAGCATTTTTATGTGGGTTCTGACAATTCAAACTCAGGCCCTTCCAGGACCTCATGCTGAAGCAGCAAGCTCTCTTAACAGCTGAGCCATCTCCCCGGTCCCAAGAAAGTTTCATTTTAATGAGTCAAAAACTCATTTCCGGGCTGGAGAGATGGCTTAGCGGTTAAGTGCTTGCCTGTGAAGCCTAAGGACCCCGGTTCGAGGTTCGGTTCCCCAGGTCCCACGTTAGCCAGATGCACAAGGGGGCGCACGCGTCTGGAGTTCGTTTGCAGAGGCTGGAAGCCCTGGCGCGCCCATTCTCTCTCTCTCCCTCTATCTGTCTGTCTCTCTGTGTCTGTCGCTCTCAAATAAATAAATAAATAAAATTTAAAAAAAAACAAAACTCATTTCCCTAGCCACATGAGCTATACTTCAGGTGATCCTCAGCAAACTCGATTACAGGCAGTTACCGTATTGAACAACACAGGTGCATAATGTTTCCACTGGGGCAGAAAGTTGGGTGGATCGTATGACTTGGGTCTCAGGGGTAGATGACTGAGGCTTGAGCCAATACCAGCCGACCTTCTGTTGCTGAGATAAAACAAAATACAAGACAAACAAACAAAAACAAAGAAGAACAGGTTTTCCTGTAAGCCATCCTGGCCCATGCTTTGGTGTGTATCTGTGATTTTACACTCCCCTAGCAGAGTTCAATGGAGCAGCAGACCATCTGGCCCACAAAAGCTCAAAATATTTACTATCGGGACCTTTCTAGAACCTGCTTCCCAGTTCTGTTCTGTGTGTTTCTCCAAGAAAATACACATGGCTATGCATGGACCTGCAAATTTTACAAACAATTTTAAAAATTGAAAATTCTTATTTCTATCCATGTAACCCACGTTCAAGTTAGAAAACTCTTCACCACGTCCATTTTTCCAGACTCTTCGGACCACCAGTTTCTTATAAGCTGCATCTAGATTTACACTGTATCAGAGCAGCCGATGCTGATACTGCTGCAGACACAGCATCCCTGGTATCTGGGGTTCACTGGTAACCCCTCCCATTTAAGAATCAGGCCGTTGCCTCTACTTCACATAATATGTAAGCATGTCCAACCTGTGGCTCACAGACCACATGCATCCCAGGAGAGCTCTGAATGCAGCTCAACCCATTTCCGAATGGCAGCATTATGCCTTAGTACCTAGAGGTCAGATGCCTGTGTCGGGCCCAGGAGTTTCTTTCCATGGACTTTCTTGCTTTTAACTCTTCCTCGGAGAGTCTGGGTTTGATGTGTCTTTTGTGGCGCTCACTAGCTAGACTTACCCATAGAAAAAAATACTTCTCATCTTATCAGATTTTTTTTTTTTGCCTGTATCACTTTCTTGTCTTTAGCCTCCGCCTCTCTCCTCGTCACCCTCAGATCTTTGCCTGTACTGCTGCTGCTGTCGCTCTTGAGGAGGGGGGGCATCCTCCAGAGGTACCAGCACGTTCCCGCGGGGGCTTGTGGAGTTCCGTGTTGGGCTGGAAGAGAACGTGGCCATGCACGTGTGCCACTTTCCCGAAGCTCCTTGGCCATGGGAATGTGTGCGGTAAGGGATGAGAGGAAGACTGGAGACTGATGATGGCCAAAACATAATGGTTTAAGGTGTCTGTGGTTTCAATTTTTTCCATCTTCAGAAGAGTCTGAACTATTAACAACACATACACACCTAGACACTAATATCTGTCATCGTCATCCAGGAAGAACATAATGGAACAAAGATTTTTTAAATATTTTATTTTTATTTGTTTATTTGAGAGAAAGTGAAAGAGGCAGACAGGGAGAGTGAACGGCATGCCGGGACCTCCCAGCCACCGCAAAGAACTCCAGACATGTGCACCGCCTTGTGCATATGGCTTACGTGAGTACTAGGGAATCGAACCTGGGTTCTTCGGCTTTGCAGGCAAGTGCCTTAACCACTAAAGCCATCTCTCCAGCCCTAGAACTAGGATGTTTGTTCATCATGTCTGAAGGATAACATAGGCGAATCTTCTGTGAGAGACCTTGTCTCTAATAGTGATGATGATGATGATATGGGGAGTGACTGAGGAAGGTACCAGATGTTGACCTTTGCCCTTTACATGCACTCACACATACATTCATGTGCACACGCACACACCTTTCCCCACACGTGTACAAACATACATTTGCACATGCATGCATAACACACACACACAGGATGGTTTAAAGATATTGAAAGCTAGGCTGGAGAGATGTCTCTATGGTTAAGGCACTTGTCTGCAAAGCCTGGGTTCAATTCCCAGGACCCACATAAAGCCCGATGCACAAGGTGGCGCATGCATCTGGAGTTCATTTGCAGCAGCTGGAGGTCCTGGTGTCCCCATTCTTCCCCTCTCTCTCTCTCTCTCTCTTCCCCCCTTTCTCCCTCCCCTTGCAATTAAATATTTTTTAAAACAGATGTTGAAAGTTTGGAGACCACCTCATCTTTTGGGAGAATTTAGTTTCAGTCAGTCTGTGTTTTCATTGAGCATCTGTCCTGAGCAAAGCTTCAAGCCAGCATCTTAGAGACGTGGGATGCTGAAAGAACTCTGAGCAGGCTGGAATCAGGAAATTGAACTTTAGGTTATATTTTGGCCATTAATTGGCTCTGTAAACCTGACCCAATCATTCCCTCCCTTCGGGCTCCGAGTCAGTCTCCTGTTTGTAAAGTGACATTTGTACCGGGCATGGTGGTGCACGCCTTTAATCCCAGCACTCGGGAGGCAGAGGTAGGAGGATCGCCGTGAGTTCGAGGACACCCTGAGACTCCATAGTGAATTCCAGGTCAGCCTGGGCTAGTGTGAGACCCTACCTCAAAAGACAAAAAAATAAAAATAAATAAAGTGACAGTTGTATCCTAGCTTCCCAGAAGGTTTGCTGCGAAAGGGGCTTTAGAAAGCTTATCCACCCACAGTTTGCATCTCAGAACTGAAGTAAAGCTGGGCACGTGGTGTGCACCAGTAAACCCAGCACTTGGAAGGTAAGAGAATCACAGGTTTAAGGCCAGCCTGGGCTACATATACATAGCAAGATTCTGCACAAAAAGGAAAAGAAGGCCAAATGGAAGAGAAAAAGTGCTATACACTCTAAGCCACATCCAGTCCTATGTCCCAGATCTTCCTGGTCATCAGCTAGCATGAGCTTGGAATATCGTTCCAACCAAGGAAGTCATCAATTCTATACCTGAAGCATACAAGAGTGTCTCTAAAGCTGAATGTGGTGGTTCACACCTAATAATCCCAACACTCAGGAGGCTGAGGCAAGAAGATTATGAATTCAAAGCCACCTTGAGCTTCATAGTGAAACTCAATCTCAAGAAAAAAAAGAAAATGGACAGTGTTTCTGCACTAATGGATATCATAAACCAAAAGAGATGAGACAGGGCTGGTCAGTTATGGAGCTGGGAGAGAGAGTTCTTGGAGGAGATGCGACAGAGCTGGTCAGTTATGGAGCTGGGAGAGAGAGTTCTTGGAGGAGATGAGACATAGCTGGTCAGTTATGGACCTGGGAGAGAGAGCTCTTGGAGGAGATGAGACAGAGCTGGTCAATTATGGACCCAGGAGAGAGAGCTCTTGGAGGAGATGAGACAGGGATGGTCAGTTATGGACCTGGGAGAGAGAGCTCTTGGAGGAGATGAGACAGAGCTGGTCAGTTATGGACCCGGGAGAGAGAGCTCTTGGAGGAGATGAGACAGGGCTGGTCAGTTATTGTCCTAGGAGAGAGAGCTCTTGGAGGAGATGAGACAGGGCTGCTCAGTTATTGTCCTAGGAGAGAGAGATCTTGGTGTCACTCTTCTTGGTTTTGGGGCTGGCCTAAGGTACATTGCTGGGTTTGATTTACTATTCTAAATCTAAATGAGAATGGGAGAAGTGGATACTGTGACCAGGATTCCTTTAAATAACTAAATAAAGATTTAAGTCTCCTAATTTCTGGTTTTTCCTCAAGAATTTTTGTATTTTTAGATGACATTTTAAGCTTAACTAATTCATGGTATCCTAGCACCAGGACTTTCTAGAAAATCCAATTAGTAGAATAATGAAGAACAATTGATTTTTTTTTTCTTCTAGTTCTTTGAGACATGTTATTTCAATAATCCCAGTTGTTTGGAAACAAATAGGTAAGGCCTGACAATGTTGCTAAATTTGCATTTTTACAAGGGATAGATAGTAAGATTAGGGAGAAATGCAAACTTTCATGTTGGCAGCAATAATTAGAGAAATATAATTATAGGACAATGACAATGTATCTGCTATTAAAAATGAGTAAAGAAATATAAATAACTGGGCATGATGGCTCGTACCTTATAATACTGGCACGCAGAAGGTTGAAGCAATTATCATAAATTCAAGGCTTACCTGGGCTACAGAGTGAGATCCTATCCCCTCCCCCCCAAAATGTGGAAATGAACAGCAAAATACAAATGAAATGAAATAGAAAGGAGTAAATCTAGCAGCATTTGTTTCAGCAAATAGAAATAAAGTCCCTTGTTAGATGGTAATCACTTCTCTCTAAAACAAAATATGACAATGTGCTCAATTCACCCCAAACAAAATGGCCCAAAAGATTTACAAATGCTATCATGGAGAAATGTCAGACAATAAATAAATAAATAAAAAGACAATAAATAAATTATATATGTGGGTGTGTGTATTTGAATCAAAAAGCCAATAAGCAGTCAGTTATAATATTAATATTATAATTGTTGTTGGATAGAGTAAAGCTAAAGATATAAAAGCTGTGGATAAGAAAGATGGTTTTATAAAAAGTACAGCCCACAAGGAATGTATAAGGTTCTATGGCACAGAAATAGAGTGAGAGCAAAAGCTGTTAGAACATAAGGAAAGAGCCTAAATATAATTGTAAATCTTAGCATATCCGTCTTCAGTAAACCATGGAGTCCAATAACTAAGATTTTAATAAGCTTGATAAGGTTAATTTTATAACTACATATTAAACTTTCTGTCCTACAAGTGACATCATGCTATTTTCAAGTAGTCAGACCATCTATTCTATATTATTATACCTGTATTATATAGACATAGATATACCTATAGAATAACAATTATCCTATACTAAACTTCTACCCCAAAAAACATGATAAAATTCAAAAAGGAAAGTTCTCCTTATAACAATAAAAAGTAGGGTTAAAATAAAAACATTTAAACCCATTTCTCACAGTTATATCAGTATTGAAACAAACTTACAGAATTAGGGGTGTAGCTTGATGGTTGAGAATTTGCCTTGCATAAACAAGGCTTAATACTTAATACCAAAAGGGAACAATACAAAAAAAAAAAAAAAAAAAAAAAAAAACCTTCAAATCTGAAACAAACTTACCATAGAGAGTGTGGTGGTTTGAATAGAATAGATGGCCCCCAATATATTCCGTTCTTTATTGTTTGTAGTTTGCATTCTGCAGCCACCTGGCTGGAGGCAGTGTCACTGGTGGATCTTTAGGTGTGGTGGTGGGTTTCAGATTTCAGTCTAAAGATATACAAAGTGTGCCTAGCTGGAGTTCCTGAAGTGTGCTGTGTGGCTTTTGGCTTTTGACTTTTAGGCTTGTACTTCTGTCTCTTGCTTGAGCCTGTGAAGGCAGGCCAGCTTCTTCTGCCATTATGGAACTTCCCCTGGATCTGTAAGCTTCCATAAATATCCCTTCCTCCATAACTGTGCCTGGTCTGGAAGTTCATCTCAGTGAACCTGAAGCTGTCTGCTACAGAACTTGGTACCACGAGTGGGGTGAGATAAACCTGACCATGTGGATATTGATCTTTTGGAACCTTTGTTTTGTAGGAATAGGCATGGACTTGGTGCTTGCAACTGAAGATGTCTTCTGGAGTGGTAAGCCAAGTTTTATGGACTATTCTGATGAGAGTCTGAGAATGCTAAGTGCAGATAACATTAAACTTTGAGGCGTGGCTTATGAGCTTTCTAAGGGGAAGGAAAGACTGCAGAGGACTTTGTTGGAACTGGGCTACTGACATTAGGGCTGGCTGTGTCCTGCTGCCCAGGCCCAGAGAGTATGATCAAGGTTAAATTTGTAATAGACTGATGTGCTTGGCTAGAGATATTAAACTGAGAGATTTAAGATTTTAAGCTGGAAAACCTCAAGAAAGTTAAAATTACAGGCACTGAGACTGGTTTTAGGTTACTGAATCTGCTATTGTCAAACACATTAGCAATCTTAAGAAAGATGGTTCAATTGCTTTACCATAAAAAGGCTGCCTGAGGAAAGACTATTATAGAAATGCAAACACTTTTGGAAAGAGTTGACTAAAGAAGGAACCTGCTTTTCAAGGTTGTGATTTATTTTGTCTGTGAATTAAGAATATGGCCATGTCCTGCACACCTGGTATTGGTTTCAGAAGCATGAAAAATGCGAGGAGTGGTCGTGAATTGCACATGCTTCCAGGAGCTGATGCTGAGATGCAGCATGAGGTAGGGCCTGATGCCCTGATAGGCTAAAAGAGCCTTTGGAAAATGTGAGGAGTGGTCATGAATTGCACCCGGTTCCAGGAGCTGCTGCTGAGACACAGCATGAGGCAGGGCATGATGCCTTGATAGGCCGAAAGAGCCTTTGGAAGATGGACTGTGGTTTGCATGAAGACCTCAAGAGGTTTTGGATATACCAGGACTGTACAGGGCTACCATACTGCGCATTTTTGTTCTGGGATGGAAGTATTCCCTGACTACTCTGCCCAACTGGAGGGGCAGAATTGAAAAATCTGGAGACTGTTAGTCTCTGTTTATGTTAAGCTTGAACTGCAGAAGTTTGATGTTTGTTTGATGGTGGTTGAGGTTGCATTGCTTTATTCTCTCCTTGCTATGCCTTATACCAGTTGAAAATGTTTATTCTGTGCCTTTATGTGTTAGAAATGTTTAACTTGTTTGATTTTACAGGTCTTAATATCTTAAATTGGTCAAGACTATGGGGACCTTTAAAATTGAACTGAGTACAATTTACAATGTGTAATGGTTATAAATCTATTGGGGGCCAGGGGCAGAATGTGGTGGTTTGAATAGATGGTCCCCAATATATTCCATTCTTTGTTGTTTGTAGTTTGCATCTGCAGCCACCTGGCTGGAGGCAATGTCACTGGGTGGATCTTTAGGTGTGGTGGTGGGTTTCAGATTTCAGTCTAAAGATATACAAAGTGTGCCTAGCTGGAGTTCCTGAAGTGTGATGTGTGGTTTTTGGCTTTTGACTTTTAGGCTTGTACTTCTGTCTCTTGCTTGAGCCTGTGAAGGCAGGCCAGCTTCTTCTGCCATTATGGAACTTCCCCTGGATCTGTAAGCTTCCATAAATATCCCTTCCTCCATAACTGTGCCTGGTCTGGAAGTTCATCTCAGTGAACCTAAAGTTGTCTGCTACAGAGAGATAATAAAAAAAAAGAAAGTCCAAATATAAAGTAACAGCTTACATAATGGGGGGGAAAATCTTTGCCAGCTATACTTAACAGACAAACTACAGAAATATATTCAAGATTATAATTTAAATCTTCAGCCACCTAGCTGGAGGAGGTGTCGGGCTGGGCTGATCCTAGGTTCCAGCCCTGAGGTATGGAGGTGGATTTGGAATTCCAGTCTAAAGATACGCAGAGTCTGAGCTTTGTCTGGAGTTACTGAAGTGTGCTTGCTTACTTTTTGGTGGTGGCTTGTGGTTTTCCTTTCTGCTTGCACCTGTGAAAGGCGGCCAGCTTCTCCTGCCATTATGGAACTTCCCCTCCATCTGCAATAAATCTCTTCCTCCATGATTGTGCCTAGTCTGGAAGTTCATGTCAGCAACCTGGGTTAATATCTACAGGGTTAATATCTAGAATATATAAAGAACTGTAAAAAAAAAAAAGTAAATAGCAAATAATCTTTCAATTCCAATAGGTTAATGAACTGAATAGCAATTCCCAATAGAAGAAACATCAACAGCCAATAAATATTTGAAAAAGTGTTCAACATCCTTAGCCATTAGGGAAATGCAAATTACTTGGAGGGCTGAAGAAATGGCTCTGTGGTCTATAAAGCCCAACAACCCAAGTTTGATTCCCCAGTGCCCACATAAAGCCAGATGCACAAAGTGGTACATGCATCTGGAGCTCGTTTTCAGTGGCTAGAGCCCCTGGAGTGCCTTTTCTTTCTTTCTTTCCCTCTCTCTCCCTACCTCCCTTCCTCCATCCCTCCCTCCCTTTCTCCCTTTCTCCCTCCCTCCCCGGTGTGGTGGTGCATGTTTTTAATCCCAGCACTCGAGAGGCTAAGCTAGGAGAATCATTGCGAGTTCAAGGTCAGCCTGAAACTACATGGTAAATTCCAGGTCAGCTTGGGCTAGAATGAGACCCTACCTCAAAAAAACAAGAGAAAAAACTACTTTGCAATTCTTTCTCAACCTCAGTCAGAATGGATGTCATCAAGAAAACAAACAGCTGTTGACAAAGGTGTTGGTAAAGAGGAACCCATATTCACTGCATATGTGAATGTAAACTGGTACAGTAACCATAGAAATCCATGTGAAGGTTTCTCAAAAAAAATAAATAAATATAGAACAACCATATGATCTAGCTACACCACTCCTGGGCATATATTCAAAAGAACTCCATAGTCTACCACACAAATACATGCACATCCATCTACATTATTTCTCTGTTCCCAATAGCTAGGAAAGAGGGTCAGCCTAGATGTCCATCAGCAGATGAATGGATAAAGAAAGTGTGATAACCATACACAAAGTAATTTTATTTAGCTGTAAAGAAAAGTGAACTCATCGCTTTGCAGGAAAATGGATAGAACTAGAATATACACCAGACTCAGAAAGACAAATACCATTTTCTCTCATATGTAGACTAGATTTTATTTATTTTTTTTTAATTTTTATTTATTTATTTGAGAGTGACAGACACAGAGAGAAAGGCAGAGAGAGGGAGAGAGAGAGAGAGAATGGGCGCACCAGGGCTTCCAGCCTCTGCAAATGAACTCCAGACACGTGCGCCCCCTTGTGCATCTGGCTAACGTGGGACCTGGGGAAGCGAGACTCGAACCGGGGTCCTTAGGCTTCACAGGCAAGCGCTTAACCGCTAAGCCATCTCTCCAGCCCCTAGATTTTACTTTTTATGTATGTGCGTGTATGTGGGTTTGAGTATAGGTGAAGGCCATGAAACTAGAAAGGGGACTATGAGAGGGGAAATGAGATCTTAAGGGAGATTAAAAAAAGGAGTAACAGGATACATGTGACATGAAAAGGGTAGGAAGCAGACAGGCAATTCTGATGGGGGAGAGGAGTGGCGAGGAAAACCAACAAAAACAAAGCATTATGAAAATGCCTTCATGAACCCATTGCTTTGTGTGCTGATGCAAAGAGATGAATAAAAGCCCTTTAAAGGGTATGAAGGAAAATTTTCAAAGAGAATATACTAAGAAACTAGAAAACAGTAACATTTATGAATATATTCAGGACCGAAGAAAGAAACTGATGAAGATATTGGATAATAGAAAGAAGTCCCAAGCTCAGGGTTGGCAGGAATAATATTGTGAAAGTGTCCATATTACTGAAAGTGATCCAAAGGTTCAGTATGATCCCTTTCAAAATTCCAATGACAGGGGCTAGAGAGACAGCTTAACGGTTAAGGCTCTTGCCTGTGAAGCCTAAAGACCCATCTTCAATTCTCCAGATCCCACGTAAGCCAGGTGCACAAAGGTGAGGCAAGCACAAGGTCGGTCGCACATGCCCACTAGGTGGCACAAGTGTCTGGAGTTTAATTTCAGTGGCTGAGGTCCTGGTATGCCATTCTCTCCTCTGTCTCTCTAAAATACTTTTTTAAATTTATTAATTAGTTTTGTACTCAGTGAATACAGTCAAGTTGGTACCATTGTTAGGCTCATCCATGTCCTACCACCTCCCCTGGCCCCTCCTTGTTGAGGTATATGGGTCATGCATTGTGGAGTTAGCCCACTGTTATGGGTAGGAGAAATGTCTCTGCATATCATGACCCAACATGTGGCTCTGACATTCTTTCCGCCCCCTCTTCTGCAAAATTTCCCAGAGCCATATTGGGTTCATTTTTGGTCTGCTTCAGTGATGAGGTGTTGGGGGCCTCTGGGTCTCTGGATATCTGATATGGTAGGAGTTGATCGTTCTCTGTGTCAATCTCCTTCACCCTTGTGCTGGTACCCAGTTCACCAAGAAAACAGCACCCTTGCTTGTTTCGCCAATTGTTCTTAGTTTCAGCTGGGGCCCTTTTGAGGTATGATGGGGTGGTCCTGTCTGTAGGATCCGCAGCTATCTGAAAAAGACAAGCAGATTCTCCAATGGATAAAGTTAGCCCCAGACAAATGGGATAATCCTTATTTTTTTTTTTATAGAGAATTTAATAGGTTTAGGCCCTCTTGTAGCCCACGATTGGTGGTAACTTGATAATGGAGATCAGGCTCATGTTTGAATATGGTTCTGCTTGTTTCCCAGCTCCAGCTATGGGTTCCAATCCACTGAGGGGACCAGTTAGCTAAGTCAAGAGCAGTTGGTTCCCCACCATGGCTGTGTGCCACTATTGCACTTGTGTGGGCATCACAACAGGTTATTTGCTGCTAAGTAGGTTAGACCATGAGTTGCTCAGACAGATATTGGTCATTTTCCCCCAGTCACCCATGTAGCACCTTCTGGCCCTAGACGTGCTGACTGTCTGGGGACTGACTCTCTTCCAGCTTCCAGCCATGCCATTCCATTTTACGTGTCAACCGCATATAGTGTCTTCAGCAGTCGGGTCTTACCACTAACCTTTGGTGGGTCATCAAGTACTCTGACAGAAATCTGCCTGTCTTTTAGGAAAGCTTGTAGGGAGTTACAGGTCAGTGCCCACTAAGAAAAAAAAAAAAGGAGTAGCATTGGGGCTGGCGCGCGCGACGAATCTTAACGTTGCGCCGTCTGCAGGCGCTTCCGGGCCACCAGTTTCCCTGCCTTCCACCCTGGCGCCCCCCAGCCCTGGCTCCACGGCCGCATTGCCCCGGGCGTCCACGCCCTGCGGGCTCAGCGGATTCAGCGGGCTTAATCTGCGCAGCACCTCCTCCATGTTGACCAAGCCTCTGCAGGGGCTCCCTGCGCCCCTCGTGACCCCCACGCAACCACCAGGAGGCAAGGATCGGGCAGCCTTCGAGGCCGAATACCGACTTGGCCCCCTCCTGGGTAAGGGGGGCTTTGGCACCGTCTTCGCGGGACACCGCGTCACAGATAGACGCCAGGTGGCCATCAAAGTAATCTCCCGAAATCGTGTGCTGGGCTGGTTCACCTTGTCAGACTCAGTCACATGCCCACTTGAAGTGGCACTGCTCTGGAAAGTGGGTGAAGGCAATGGGCATCCTGGTGTGATCTGTCTGCTTGACTGGTTTGAAACACCAGAAGGCTTCATGCTGGTCCTAGAGCGACCCATGCCTGCCCAGGATCTTTTCGACTACATCACTGAGAAGGGCCCATTGGGTGAAAGCCGCAGCCGCAGCTTCTTCACCCAGGTGGTGGCAGCTGTTCAGCACTGCCATGCGCGTGGAGTTGTCCATCGTGATATCAAGGATGAGAACATCCTGATAGACCTGTGTCGAGGCTGTATAAAACTCATCGATTTTGGTTCTGGTGCCCTGCTTCATGATGAACCTTACACGGACTTTGATGATTGCTGTGCCCTAATCCGCCGGTGCCTGGCTCCTAAACCTTGTTCCCGACCCACACTGGAGGAGATTCTGCTGGACCCCTGGATGCAAACACCAGCAGACAAAGCACCCATCAGCCCCTCCAAAGGAAGTCCCACCCCTTTGTCCTGGTCCCTGCTTCCCTAGGCCCAGCCAGGATCTCACTACTTGGAATCCCATGGTTATGCCACAAGGGATAGATGGTGTATCTGTTGACCTGGTTATACAGGTTGTTTAAAATCCCAGTATTGGGCTGGAGAGATGGCTTAGCGGTTAAGCGCTTGCCTGTGAAGCCTAAGGACCCCGGTTCGAGGCTCGGTTCCCCAGGTCCCACGTTAGCCAGATGCACAAGGGGGCGCACGCATCTGGAGTTCGTTTGCAGAGGCTGGAAGCCCTGGCGCGCCCATTCTCTCTCTTCCTCTATCTGTCTTTCTCTCTGTGTCTGTCGCTCTCAAATAAATAAATAAAAATTAAAAAAAAAAAATCCCAGTATTGCTAAGATCAGGGACTAGGGATCAGGGCTCAAAAGATCAGCCAGGTCTGCCCAGTTCCCATCCCAGTTCTGTGAAGGATCCTCCCAGAACCTGTGGTCCATTATTTGGGAAAGAGGAATTCCTTCCTTCTGTTCAAGATGTTTATTTGGTTGGAGTTCCTTCCCTTCTGAGCCCTAATACTCTTATTCTCACATTGTAGTCCCTACACTGGCACCTCTTAATACTACCAACACAAACTTAGACACTTAGTTCAAATGCTCTCACTTGGGCAAGGGTGCTTTCCTTAAAATACCCCAGCAGCTCTTACTTTAGCTAAAGGGCCCTTAACCCTAGCACGGGGTCCCATAATCAAGCTGCTTTTCTGCCTCAGCCCAGAATTGCTTATTCTGGGGGAGGTAATGCCCTATTGGTATCCCAGGGCTTTGTGTGTGTGTGTGTGTTTTATTTTTTCTTTTGGTGATTTTTGGTGAGGGGACCCTATTGTTATCCCAAGTGCTCTTATTCTGGTGAGAAGAACCTTACTTCCATAAATTGGGGAAGGAATGGGAGATGGACACCACCGGACACCACCAGAGACTTGGATGGTTGGGGGGAGGGGATGGACTGAGGGAAAGAAGTCTTGCTGTTTGTTCTCCTGGGGTCCTCCCTCTCCCAACTTTACTGCCTCCTCCTGAGCCAGGTTTGTCCACTTGAGCTAAAATGTAAATAGTCGTGTACTGGAGGTAGGAGAGAGCTACAGTGTGCCCTCCTGTCCCTTCTTCCCCTGCCTGGATTATTTAAAAAGCCATGTGTGGAAACCTATTTAATAAATAATAAAGTCAGAAGTGACTGGCCAAAAAAAAAAAAATGAAGAAAAAGATAGCTAATATAAAAGAGTTAGAAGAGAGAGAGAGAGAAAGGAGCTGTAGAATATTAAGATCAGTGTTCATCATACCCTCTCCAGTGTCTTGTGGCTCAGGTGTTCCCTCAAGGGCCTGGTGAAGGTTCAGCCATTTGGTCTGCCTTTTAGGCTGTAGAATTTGATGGTACCATTGTTGTTTGGGTCTAGGTTTGTGTCTCCCACCCCCTCCCTTACCCTTCCCTCCCTCCCGTCCACCCTACTGTCTAGAATTGCAATGACATTCTTCACATAAGCAGAAAAATATCTCAAAATTAATATGGAAATACAAAAGACCCTGGTAGTCCAAGCAGTGACGTGCAAATGAACACTGCCAGAGGTCTAGCCAAGCCTGGTGTTGAGTCATACTGCAGAGGCAGAGAAACAAAACCACCATGACTCTGGCTCGCAAGCGGACTTGTAGACGGCCGGAGCAGAGGAGAGGACCTTGCTGCCACAGCCTTCTGATCCTTGCCAAGTATGCCAAAAAAGAAAAAACATTGGTTGGGGGGGAGTTCCAAGAGATGGCTTAGCGGTTAAAGGCACTTGCTTGCAAAGCCTGGTGGCATGGGTTCAGTTCCTAAGTACCCACATCCCACATAAAGTCAGATGCAGAAAGTGGTGCATGCAGCTGGAGTTCGTTTGCAGTGGCAAGAGGCCCTGGTGTGCCCATTCCTTTTTTAAAATATTTTATTTATGTATTTATTTATTTGCAAGGAGATAGAGAGGACGGGTGCGCCAGAGCCTCTTGCCACTGCAAATGAACTTCAGATGCATGCACCACTTTGTCATTCTGACTCTACGTGGGTACTGGGAAATTGATCCTGGACCCTAAGCCTTTTCAAGCAAGCACCTTAACTGCTGAGCATCTTTCCAGCCCCCATTCTTATTCTCTCTCTCTCTTTCTGTGTGCAAATAAATAAAATAAAATAAATGATCACTTTACTTCATGTAAATTGAAATTGTTATATTGCATGGCCTCTTCAGCCTGGCTCCTTTGACTTAGCAGTATGTCTGGGGGTGTTTGTTTGGCGGGATGGTTGTGACAGTCTCGCTCTAACCCAGGCTAACCAACTCAATCCATTGCCCAGGCTGGCATCGAAGTCACAGCAGGCCTCCTACCTCAGCTTCCCTAGTGCTCGGATTAAAAAGTGTGAGTCATCACAGCTGGCTACGGATGTGGTTTTAAAGCTTGCTTGCTTGTCTTGCTGTGATTTGATCACTCCTTACTTTGCAGTCCTCAATAATCGTCCGTTATATGAGCACGCCTCTGTTTCCGTGTCCATTCGCCTGCTGAAGGGCATCTGAATTGCTTCCTGTTTTCACCACTTTGAATAACGCTGTAGTCAGCATTCATGTGTGTGTGTGTGTGTGTGGGCACGCGCGCGTGCACGTGAGAGAGAGAATGTAGGTTTCAGCCCACTTGGGTAAATATCCAGGGACAAACTGCTAGATCACATATTATTAACATGTGGACTTAGTAAGATCTTGCACTGTGGCTTATTCTTCCATTCCTGCCAGCAGCAAGTGACAGTTACTATTTCCTCGTACACTCACCAGCTTCTGACATCATCCCTGCTTTGGCTTTAGATACTGTAATGGGTGTGTGGTAGTGTCTCGTTGTAATCAACAGTTCTCTGATTGCCTATGATGTTGAACTTATTTTCATATGGTTCTTTGTAAGTGAAAATACCTGTTCAGATCTTCGGCCCATTTTTAGGTAGCTTGTTTTCTTTTAAAATTATTTATTCATTTATTTGTGAGAGAGACGCAGATACGGAGAGAATGGACACACCAGGGCCTCTAGCCACTGCAAACGAACTCCAGACGTATGCACCACGTTGTGCATCTGATTTATGTGGGTACTGGAGAATCAAACCTGGGTCCTTGGGCTTCACCGGCAAACAACTTAACTGCTAAGCCATCTCTCCAGCCCTGGATTGTTTTATTGCCAGGTTTTAAGCGTTAGTGTGGGCTGAGGAGAGATGGTCCATGGGTAAAGCGCTTGGCCTGCAAACGTGAGGACCTGGGTTCAGATCCCCAGCAGCCATGTAAAAGCCAAGCATGGCAGGGTCACCTGCAGCCCCACTGCTTGGGAAGAAGCCAGGAGCACCCCTGGGGCTTGCTGACCAGCCAGACTAGCCAAATTGTGAGCTCTGGGTTCACTGAATGATCCTGTCTCAGTAAATAAGTTGGACAGTGGAAGAAGAAATCTGAGGCCTATCTCTGGCCTCCCCTGCACAGCATGCATGTTCACATGTACCCGCTACATCACTTATGCACACTTAGAAACAGTCATCTGTATATTTTGGATATAATTCTTTTTTTTTAAATTTTTTATTTATTTATTTGAGAGCGACAGACACAGAGAGAAAGACAGATAGAGGGAGAGAGAGAGAGAATGGGCGCGCCAGGGCTTCCAGCCTCTGCAAACGAACTCCAGACGCGTGCGCCCCCTTGTGCATCTGGCTAACGTGGGACCTGGGGAACCGAGCCTCGAACCGGGGTCCTTAGGCTTCACAGGCAAGCGCTTAACCGCTAAGCCATCTCTCCAGCCCTGGATATAACTCTTTTATCAGATACATACAATTGTTTCCCTCCCCCAGACTATCAATGAACTTTTCAGAGCAGAAGTACTTAAGGATTGGGTCCAAACCCTCAAGACCAAACCCAAGGTCACCTAGGTCTTCTTCTTCTCCAGGCTTTGTAGGTTTGCGTGTCACGTTTATGCCTCAGGGGCATTTTGAGTTCATACTTACTCTTCGGAGACAAGGCCTTACTGACTTTGAATTCCATATCCTCCTTCCTCATCCTCCCATATGCTGGGCATAGCATGGATCTTTTCCTATGAGTGGAAAAAGACACCATAGTCTACCGCAGAGTAAGATGTGTTACAAAGATGCCCCACTAATGGAGCTCCTCATTAACTCATAGGGAAGTATAAACAGATAAAAGTAAAGACATGTTTTGAAAGAGTACTGTGATGACAAGTTTCTCAAAAGAAAAAATCAAAATGTATCAGCTAATATTAATTAACATACTGTGTTACAGGAACTAAAAAAAAAAAAACAAGACAGATTAAGGCAAAGGTGGCAATGGAAATACTGGGAAAGAAAGTTAATTCAGTGAGAGGTTTTAGGAGACTTGGTTAGGCACTTGTGAGAAACAGAGTTAGAGCTTTGCCACACATGAGCTATCAAAGTAAATTACAAGTGAATTGAAGGGCAGGGCTCAGGTGCCCCAGGAAATCAGGGGAGAAGTTGGGACCAGGCTTGGCTTGGAATGTCTGGGTGGCAGGCCACAGATGCTCCGTGTGCCTTCCACAGCTGACTTCTGGAGAGCCATTGAGATGGGGCAGTCCTTCAGTGTTGTCTCAAGACGAGATAAGGTCTTTCGTGCCCTCGACCAGGTGCTGAGTGTGGGGTTTACCCTGGAGGGGCATGGTCAGGTAAGCCACAAGCCTTGGCAGCCTGCACCCTGGAAGCTGATGGGGCTTCCGTGTTGAGAGGGAGCCAAAGAAGGCTGTGCATCTGTATAGTCAGTGTAAAACAAAGACATGATGGAGCTAACAGGGGAAAGTATTGGAAAATATTCCCAGAACAGAATTGGGAAGGACTTCCCTTTGATTAAAAAAAGAGACCCGCGGGCTGGAGAGATGGCTTAGCGGTTAAGCGCTTGCCTGTGAAGCCTAAGGACCCCGGTTCGAGGCTCAGTTCTCCAGGTCCCACGTTAGCCAGATGCACAAGGGGGCGCACGCGTCTGGAGTTCGTTTGCAGAGGCTGGAAGCCCTGGCACGCCCATTCTCTCTCTCTCCCTCCCTCTGTCTTTCTCTCTGTGTCTGTTGCTCTCAAATAAATAAATAAATAATTTTAAAAAAAAAAAAGAGACCCGCCAGGCATGGTGGCGCATGCCTTTAATCCCAGCACTCGGGAGGCAGAGGTAAGAGGATCGCCGTGAGCTCGAGGCTGCGCTGAGACTACATAGTGAATTCCAGGTCAGCCTGAGCCAGAGTGAGACCCTATCTCGAAAAACCAAAAAAAAAAAAGAAAAGAAAAGAAACAGTACACACACACACATGCGCACGCACGCACACACACACACACCATAATACCAACAAAAGCTGAGTCCGTCATCCAAAGGAGGAGCTCTGCAAGATGACCATGTTCAGGGCTATCCCGGACATCTAGAACCAGGTGCGAATGAACAAATTTGTAAAGACCAGCGTGACAAGGAAAATTAGCAATGATGATGAGCGAAAGAAAAAGATGGTGACTGAAAACACATGTAAGTGCACACTAGACTTCTGGGGACTGTCCAGTTTCAGTAACAATCAAAGAAATGGAAATTTCACACTATTTTCTTTTTGAACTGACCCAAAACTGAGGTCTTCAGCATTGAAATGATTTGCTCAGTTCAATTACTGGAAGAAAATCATTCAAATGTTTGGGTTGGGTTAAATATGATATAATATGAGGGCGGGGAAGATTGTTCAGTGGTTAAAGGTGCTCACTTGCAAAGCCTGATGGCCTGAGTTCAATTCCCAAGTCTCCCATGTAAAGCCACATGCAAAAATGGTACAAGTGGTGTTCATTTGCAGCCAGCCACAGCATGCCCTGGTATGTATACACACACACACACACACACACGTGCACACACACAGGTACACGTGTGCAAATAGGTACATAAATAATTTGTTTTTGGTTTTTTGAGGTAGGGTCTCACTCTAGCTCAGGCTGACCTGGAATTCACTCTATAGTCTCAGGGTGGCCTCGAACTCATGGCGATCCTCCTACCTCTGTCTGCTGAGCGCCGGGATTAAAGGCATGCGCCACCACATCCAGCAAATACATAAATACATTTTTAAAGAAGCTACAGGTTAGATTGATTTTTTTTATAACATGATGTAATATGACATATTTAACCAAAGCCTCCTTAAAGGGATAGTAAATGACTTGTTGGCAAGTTTGTTTTTGAGACAGGGTCTCGCTGGCCAAGCTGGCCTCCAACTCACTACATAGCGCAGGCTGGCTTTGAATTTTGGTCCTCCAGCTCTGCCTCCCGAGTGCTGGGATTGCAAGTTTACACCACCATGCCAGCAGAGAAAGGATTGGTAAAGCAGTGAGCAGAAAGAACAAAGAAAACAGAGGAGTAACCACGGCAACCACGTAAGGGAAGAAGCTGGAAAGCTCCTTGCAGGAACAGATCCTGGCAAACCTGACAAAGTCAACTCCTGATTATTTGGGACTTGAGACCGAGAAGCACCCCCCACCCCCACCCCGGCTGGCCATGCCAAGCACCCTAGGACTCAGGGCTTGGCAGTCATTCTAGGAACTTCGACAAAGGGGGTCTGAAGTGGCACTATAGGCCAGAGGATTAATTGAAGAACTCTTAGAACTGGACATTGGGGGGAGGGTATAGCTCTGCTGTTAGAGCGCTTCCCTAGCATTCAGGAAGCCCTGGTTTCAATCCCCAGTGCCACGTAAAGAGAGCGTCGTGGTGTGCACCTGGACTGCCAACATTCAGGAGGGTCTGAAGTCTAAGGTCGTCTTCAGCTACATAGCCAGTTCAAGACCAGCCTGGGCTTTAAAACCAAAGAAACAGCCAGGTCTCCAGAGCTCTCTTGCCTTCCACGCAGCAGAGGCCATGCACCCCTTATCCTGTGGAAGCCTGGGTCCCCTCTGCGTATGGTAATGTAGCAGGGCTTGAGGCACTTGGGGAGCAGCAGGCGCCGAATACCGAAGTCAGATGATAAGGAGAAGTGCCCTCGCCTCTTCCTCAGCTTGCTCCCAGAATGCTCCTGACCAGCTTGACTCCCCTCCCCCCAGAGGGTGGTATCTAATGACATTGACATACAGAGTCCCTCGACGTGGTCTAATGACAAAGCCTCTATTTTCCACCCCAGTATGCTGTGCGTGGCTCCGCAGTTAAGGCACTTGCCTGCAAAGTCTAAGTGACCTGGCTTCATTTCTCCAGTGCCCACATAAGGTCAGCTGCACAAAGTGGCATATGCATCTGAGTTCATTTAAAGCTGCTGGAGGTCCTGGCATACCTAGTCTCTCGCTCGCTCGCTCACTCGCGTTCTCTCTCTCTCTCTATGCTCTCTCCTGGCAAATAAGTAAAAATATTTAATTAAAAAAAAAAAGCTGGGCTGGAGCATGGTGGATGGTGGCACATGCCTTGAATCCCAGCAGTTGGGAGGCAGAGGTAAGAGGATCACTGTAAATTCAAGGCCACCCTAAGGCTACATAGTGAATTACAAATCAGCCTGGACTAGAGCGAGACCCTACTTCAAAAACAAAAAAAGAAAAGAAGAAGAAGAAGAGGAGGGAGGAGGAGGAGAAAAAGAAGCTGAGCTGGAGAGATGGCTTAGTAGTTAAGACGCTTTCCTGGGAAGCCTAAGGACTACGGTTTGAATCCTCCAGGTCCCACATGTATAGCCTGACGCAGCAGTGATGTAAGCATGCAATGTGGTGCATGCCCACAAGGGGGCGCACAGATCTGGAGTTCTTTCACAATGGCTGAAAGGCCCTAGAGCCCCATTCTCTCCCTCCCTCCCTCCCTCCCTCCCTCCCTCCCTCCCTCTCTCTCTCTCTCTCTCTCTCTCTCTCTCTCTCTCTCTCTCTCTCTCTCTCTCTCTATATATATATATATATATATATATATATATATATATATATGTGTGTGTGTGTGTGTGTGTGTGTGTGTGTATGTGTGTATGTGTGTATGTGTATGTGTATGTATATGTATATGTATATATGTATATATGTATGTATGTATGTATGTATGTATGTATGTATGTATGTATCTATCTATCTATCTATCTATCTATCTATCTATCTATCTATCTATCTATCTCCCCCCACTCTTGCTCTCTCTTTCAAATAAATAAAATATTTTTTTGAAAACAGTCAGAAGAGCCTATTCTTTGTCTGAATTTCTTCCCAAGTTGAAACATTGTTGCTCTTTCTTACTTCTTCCAGAATAAGGTGTAAGATCCAAGCTTGTAAGAGAGGTGCCATGGCACGAAGCCAATGTGACGGTCACCTACCACAAACATTCTACCCTCTAATGAGAGGGAAGCCAAGGGACCCAGGCTAGCCATGGCTGCACCTGCTTCAACCCCCAGCCCTCACCCAAGTAGGACCTTAAATGAACTTGGCATGGGGTGTGGTCTGACTCAGCACTGCCGCACTCACACTGCTGGATCGACAGTGGTTCCGATGGGAAATCTGCACTGGGAGAAAGGTGGGAAGAAATGGCCCCCTTTCACCCTCCACACAGCGAGGCAAGCTAGCAGCCAGCCAAGGGCCTGTTGGCGTTTCCTGGGCTCTTCATTCGGACAGCATCTTTCTGAGTCCGGCTTCCTTTCCAATTTAATCACATAGCCAATTTGCCAAAACTTTCCTTCAAAGGTACAAGGTAGGCATGAGCTCTCTCTTGATCTTTCTCCCTTGACATTCTGGAAGCATCCGTGAGCTTGGCTTGCTGGTCAGTGTCCTTTCAGGTTGCTTAGCAATGAGCCTGTTTGTTTCTCTGTGGCGCATTTTATTTTTATCTCTGCTCCTGCTCACCTGTAATCTTTCTCCTCGGGAGCATCTCAATCTTGGCTTTTCCTATGAGCCAGCGTGGGTGCCTGTTCACTCGTGAACCACCCTACAGCCTTCTGGACATCATGAAAGGCAAACATCACAGACGTACCACCACATGAGGTCTCTATGTCTGCAGTGGAAACATGGCACACACCAGATTGGCCATGTGCCAAATGAAAACCAGTGACGCTTCCCAGCTGAATACATACGGAGAATCACACAGATCTGCCTGGGCATCTGACAATGCTACAGCCATGTCTGTGGGGTGCAGATGGGTGGGCTGGCCTTCACAACATCGCACGGCTTCGCCCCACCTCCAGGGGAGCCCTGTCAGGTCCCTTGCTCACTGCAGTGAACTATGGAAACCAGAAATATTAGGGTTTATACCTGTGATTCTGGCCATACTTCTGTGAGCCAGGGTGATACGGAGCAAATGGGGGGACTGGAGCTACGTGGGCTGAGTCTGCAACCTCCGACCCAGAGCCAAAGCAGGACTACAATGGCGCCTCCCCTCACACCCAGCACGGCACCCACCATTCCCTAGACCCCTCGCCCACACCCTGCCAAGCAAAACCTGGCAAGTCCAGCCAGCTCAGAGAGGGGCTTACTTAAGGAGCCAGACAGCCAAGCAGGAGCTTGTCGGATCCTGCTTTAAATGCCACAGAACCATTTTCTTACATGGATATAAATTTCTAATTTGGCTCTTTCCTTTACACGTTCTTTTGGCATATGTGCTAAGCACATGCTTTACAAAATCTAGCTGCGGTTCAGTTTTGATTTTCCTTACTTCAAAGTGATCAGCACGTCAAGCTCTTATGCATAATTCATTATGTAAACCAAGGTCCTTTTTTGGGCTCATGGAAGGGAGGAGGGAGGGCAAGAGCAAGATATAGTCTGTGGGTCGCACCAAGTTTTAGCACCTGCAAGACTCCCATATTTAGAGGCTGAGGAGATGTCTCCATAGGCTAAGAGTGCTTGCTGAACAAGCCTGAGGACCTGAGTCCAATTCCCAGCACCCACCTAAAAAGCCAGGCACAGCCATGCACACCTAAGACCCAAGTGCTGAGGGAGGCAGGAACAAGAGGATCATGGGAGCTCGCTGGCAAATAGTCTAACCAAATCACGTGAACTCCTGAACTTCAGGTTCAGAGAGAGGCCCTATCACATGGGAGTAAGACAGATGAGTGATAGAAGAAAACACCCAAAGTCCTCCTCGGGCTTTTGCAGACATACACAGTAATACCAGAGTTAGACCTGTTTCCTTCCAGTTCTGGAAGGATCTGAATGTTATTATAGAGTACGTGGGGCTGGTTGTGCAAAATAAGGCTGCTACATGCTACTCAGAGACACTATTAAAAAAAAAAAATTCAGGGCTGGGGAGATGCTCAGAGGTTAAGGCATTTGCCTGCAAAGCCTAATTACCCTGGTTCAGTTCCCCAGCACCCACATAAATCCAGATGCACAAAGTGGCGCATGCATCTGGACTTCGTTTGCAGTGGCTAGAGGCCCTGGGGTGCCCATATTCTCCCTCTGCCTTTCTCTCTCACTCTCTATCTCTCTCCTCTCTCTGTACTTTCAAATAAATTTTTTTAAAAATACTTTAAAAAAAAAACAACACATTCAGGGTCAGGAATGGTGGCGCATGCGTTTAATCCCAGCGCTCAGGTGGCTGAGGTAGGAGAATTGCCATGAGTTCAAGGCCAGCCTGAGACTACATAGTGAAGTCCAGGTCAGCCTGAGCTAGAGCAAGATCCTACATGGAAAAAAAGCAAACACACACATGCACACGCACACACACACCAGTTCACCTGAGTTTGTTTTTAGGGAGACTTAGGTCCATGTTAATGACACCCGTTAGGGTTGCTATCCACCAGACTGCAGTTGTGATGCAGTTGTCATTGCCTGTGTGGAGTAAGGGCCAGGGGTCACCATTCACTTCTTTGACTCTCTATGTTGAACTTCTGTTTTTAAAGTCTTCACCAAGGGAGAGAAGGAGCTATGTCTGCTGCAGGGCTCCAGGGGAGTGGCAGGGTAGGAAAGCGGGGTCTGTGGAACAAATGCGCAATGGTAGAATGAATGGTCTGCATCCCACGTTCCAAAGCCTCAGCCCAAGTTCACACGGGACTAAAGGCGAGGAGGCAGCTGAAGGTAATCTGTGTTTTGTTTTTGAGGTACCTGAAATAGGATCGGCATAGGCGCGGGGAGCCCTAACAGAGACAGCGGGCATATGTGATAAAGTTGTCTACACAAGCCTCAAGGAGCTCTTTCAATAAATACACAAGAAAAGTTGTAAGTGTAAGAAAGCACTGTGTTATGGTTTAATTGGCAGGATTTTTTTTTCTCTTTCTTACTTGTACGTAGAACAGTAGTTCTTGGAGCTGGAGAGATGACTCAGCAGTTAAAGGCACTTACTTGAGAAGTCTGATGGCCCAGCTTCAATTCCCCAGTAGCCACGTAAAGCCAGATGCACAAAGGGGTGCATGCATCTGTAGTTTGTTCGCAATGGCTGGAAGCCCTGGTATTCCCACCCTCTCTGTCTCTCTTCGCTCTATCTCTTTGTGAATAAAAACATAAGAAAAGAAGTCTAGGGTCTCATAGATGAGAATGTTAGAGCCTAGAATCTAAAGTCATCACTTAGTCATGGAACATTTGGGGCTGGCAAGAGAGCTCTGTTGGTAAAGTACTTGCCTGTCACACCTGAGGATCTGATTTTGATGCCTAATACCTGCATAAAATGCCAGGCAGGGATGGTGGCATACCTGTGATTCCAGCATTGAGGAGACAGAGATGGGAAGCTCCCCTGGGGCTCTGTGGTTAGCCAGTCTAACCTAACTCATGATCTGCAGACCAATGAGAGCCCCTGTCTTAAAAAAAAAAAAAAAAGGTAAACTGAATAGCTACTGATGTGTCCCAAAATTATCCATCTTCTGGCCTCCAAACACACACAAACATGCATTCATGTACAAAGAAAATGAAATAAAAATCATGGGCCATGGGCTGGAGAGATGGCTTAGCAGTTAAGGTGCTTGTCTGCAAAGCCAAAGGACCCAGGTTCAACTCCCCAGGACCCATGTAAGCCAGATACACAAGGGGGTACATGCACCTGGAGTTTGTTTGGAGTGTCTGAAGGCCCTGGTGTGTTCTCATTATTTCTCTCTCTCTCTGTCTCTCTCTCTCTCTCTGTCTCTCTCTCTCTTTCTCTTTCCATCTCTCAAATGAAAATAAATCAATTTTTTAAAAATCATAGGCCATTTATTTAATGGGAACACGAAGCACAGTACCTGCTCCGGCGCTGCTGGTGGGACGCTGTGCACACAGGAGGCGAGCGGAGGGGGAGAAGTGTGGTTTCAGACCCAGCAGGAGTTCACTTGAAAGACCCCCAGAGGGAGACCTTCACTCAAGTCTCGAGATAGCACGCACCCAAAGACACACGGGAGACCCAGCTTACTGCAAAAGCATGAGGCTTTATTTGGGAAACCAGAGCTCTGGGGTCGACACGTATCTCATGCAGGAGACAGAGGAGTCGACCCTGAGCCCTATTGGGTGTTTCTTTTTATAGGGTTTTTAGCAAGGAAGGGAAAGGGGAGGGAGTTTCACAAGGGTATTTGCCAACCTTGTACAGTTATGTCTACATATCTTATTTGTGCATAACCAGAGTTTAAGTCCTTGGTCAGGCTGTCTTGGAAAACTATTTTTTTTCCTCTTCCCGGGACATAAAGTTTAGGTTGACCCGACCAACCCATATCTTGGGCCACCCGCAGCCTATCTTTTAGCCTGTTTTTGATTTACTCCTGAATATACAGTTCAGGCTGTCCCCTACCTGTAGCAACCAGCTATTTCTTCACTAAGTTTACTTTAAAATTTTTTATCCTGCCTTTCACACTCAGCTCTTGGCTTGTTTTGGCCTCAGGGATGCCTCCCCCAACCTTTCTTCCCTTCCATGCCCTTCCCCAGCCTTCACTTCTGTCCACTCCTCTCCTCCCTTCCTGCCCCTCTTCTGAGCCCTGAGGGGGAAGATTCACTGGGATGGGAAGTAGAGGTATGTATGTGGGCCTTTGAAAACAGTTTTGGAAGTTAACTGGAACTTTCCCCTTCTCAAAGCCTGTTGAGTTCTGGTTCAGGAGCTACCAACATGGCTTGTTACCTCTTTGTAAATAAAGTTTTATTGAAACACAACTATGCCTATTCATTCCCATCATTATTGGTGGCTGCTTTCACACTGCAGTGACCGAACTGAATAACTGTAAACGGGATGAGCCTAAAGATGTTCGCTGCCCAGCCCTTTGTAGAAGAGCTCTCTTTCCTCCTGGCTTACTTAAGTGCTTTAGTCTCAGTACTTTGTGAGAACCTTCCAAACACTAATTGCTCTGAGGATTTCTAAGAGGTAGTTGCAGTGGATTACTTTTTCTGTAATTTATTTGAGAACTCTTTTCTTACAGGGCACCTAAGCAGAAGAGTTCCTCAGAACATACTTTAAGAAATGACTCCTTAACAGTATTATAAGATATTGGAAGAAAAGCAAGGTTTATCCAGAACACAGTCATCCATGTAAAAACAGGAAAGGGGAAAGGGGGTGCTTCAGTGACATTTGGAAAGGTCTGAAAAGTAGTGAGTCCTGTTCACTTGCAGGTGGGGGAAACTTATAGCAGTTACCTCCTCACTGCTGGGACAAAACACCCCACCAGAAGCAGCTTAGGGGAGGAAAGGGTTTATTTCCACTGACAGTTTTGAGGGGCAGTTTCATCATGGCAGGGAAAGCGTGGCAAGAGCAGACAGTCGGGCATCACATCTTGTCACATGAGCTGGGAGGAAGTAGAGAGAGATATAACTGGGGGGGGGGCTGGACTATAAAATCCCAAGCCCCCCCCCCACGGACACACCTCCTCCAATAAGGCTGTACCTTCCAAAGGGCAGGGATTAAGTGTGAGGCTTGATCACAAACATGATGAAGTGGTTGATTCATCTCCTGGGGCCTTGTCTCTGCACACAAGGAATGGAATGGAGGGACAGGTGAAGGGTGAACAATCCAGGTCAATTTACACAGGAATACGATAACAATGAGGTTAGTTTACACAGGAATACAACAACTTGAGTGAAACGAAACTGACGGTGGCAGCAGGTTTGAGAAGCAAGAGACAAAGGTGGGGTAACATCCAACTCTTGGGAGCAGTGGGTTGCCAAGCTCTGAATCCTTGACAGGCTTGGAGTACCAGTCTAGAGGGGTCAACGCAAGAGCCAGGAGATGCTGGTCATCCTGAAGCCGGAGTGAGTCCAGGCACCTAGGCGATAGTTCCGGGCCCAGAGCAGATCTGGGGCCCCAAGCGCAGGAGGGTCTGCGGAATCTCAGAGGTAGAAACAGGTCCAGCACCTGAGCAGAAGCAGCTCTGGGGATGAGGAGCAAAGGGCGTCTGGAAAGCGAGGCATCTCCCTGGCAGGCCTCGACTTCTGATATTGGACAAGTTCATAGCTGGACAGCCTGATGCATGTAGATCCCAGTAAGGCATGCAAATTAAGTAAAAAATAATCACGGGGATCAATCAGGAAAGTCTGTTAACCTACCAAGAGTCCAGAACTTCCTACTGAGGGCCTGGAAAGATGGCTTAGAGGTCAATGACATAGAACTCAATTAAGTTGTTTAAAGCAGGAAGACCCACCTTGGCTGTGGGCAGCACCATTCCATGGCTGGAGTCCGGCACTGTATAAAAGGAGGGGCCGCCTGAGCAGCAGCCCGCGTCGCTCTGCGTCCCCACCGTGCTGGCTGCGAGCAGCTGCCTCCGCTCCTGCTGCCTTGCCTTCTCCACCATGATGGATGGCAAGCTGGAACCGGTAGCTGAGAGAAGCTTTTACTCCCCTAAACTACTGGACCAACAACAGGAAAGTAACTGATAAAGAATTCACGTAGGAATTCCATCAATATTTCTCTCTTACAAAAAGCTCTCCCAGCTGGAGGGGTGGCTTCGTGTTTAAGGTACTTGCCTGAGAAGCTTAAGGACCCAGGTTTGATTCCTCAGGACCCGTGTGAGCCAGATGCACAAGGTGGTACATGTGTCTGGAGTTTACCTGCATTGGCTAGTGGCCATGGAGTGCCCATTCTCTCTCTCCGTCTCTCCATCTGTCTCTTCCTCTCTCAAATAAATAAATAAATTAGCATCTTCGGAGATAGCTGAGAGAGTAAAGTGCTGGTCAGTCAAGCATGAGTTCAGATCCCTAGTAACCATGTAAAATACCAGGTGTGGTGGCATATTCCTGCAGTCTCAGGGCTGGGGAAGCAGAGGCAGGGAAAACCCTGGCACTCCACTGGCTGGCTAGTCTCGCTGAGTGAATGAATTCGGGGTTCAGTAAGAGATCCTGTTTCAGGTTGATGCCTTCCATGGCTTCAGGGTTCCTATTCTCTGCCAATTAAAGAATTAAGAGGGGACTGGGGAAATGGCTTAGCAGTTAAGGCATTTGCCTGCAAAGACTAAGGACCCCGGTTCAAATCTCCAGGACCCATGTAAGCCAGATGCACAGGGGGCACATGTGTCTGGAGTTCGTTTGCAGTGGCTGGAGGCCCTAGCATACCTATTCTCTCTTTCTCTCTCTGCCTTTTCCTCTCTCTCTCTCTCTCTCTCTCTCTCTCTCTCTCTCTCTTTCTCTTTCTCAAATAAATAAAATATTTTTTTAAAAAAAGAATTAAGAGGAAGGAAAGTAACTAATACAGTTCTTTTGCAATAGAGCTTTTTTTTTAATTTGATGCTATCCCCTTTAACAATTTTTTAAAATGCATTCATTTATTTACTTATTTGTATATCTGAGAGAAAGAGAAAATCAGGTAGAGATAGACAAAGAGAGAGAGATAGACACACCAGACCTCCTGCCACTGCAGACAGACTCCAGACACATGCACCACTTTGTGCATCTGGTTCTATGTGGGTACCAAGCCACCAGGCTTCACAAGCTAGTGCCTTTAACCACTGAGCAATCTTTCCAGCCTCCATTTGTCAATTCGTGCTATTATTTCTTGAGCTATGAGTCCTATTCCAGCAGTCCTTGCCTATGTCTACATCTTGAGATGTTTTCCTGAAGCAGATTCAGAAGTTCAGAGCTAACATCAAGGTCTTTGATCCATCTGGAATTGATTTTTGGACAGAGAGCGGCAGGGATCTCATTTCATTCTTCTACCTGTGGACAGCCATTTTTCCCAGCATCATTTGTTAAAAGAGGCTTTCTCCAGTATGCGTTTTTTGTCCCTTTTGATAAGTATCTGATTTACCAAGTCCGTTATTTCCCAATGGTTATATCCACCCGTTGGTGGATTGGCTTCTGTTGGGCTCACACCACTCTTGTGTGACCCTATTGAAGACCAAAGACACAATTTGGGGTTCTCCATAGGAGCCCAAAAGAAAACAAGACCATAAATCCAAAAGTATAAAATGTTGCTATTAATGTCACATATTTCCCTTATGGTAGAGGATCCTGACAGCGCCCCCCCCCCTCCCCCCGTGTATGGTAGCCTCAGATAGCAGGTCCATCAGGAGCCTACCACTTGTCAGGAGCTGCCTCCTCCTCTCACCTCAGCTCTGTCCTCTCGCTGCCCCACATCCAGCTGGTGTGAGCACAGGACACGGAGTAACAGGCACATCTTTTGAGGTCATGCTTCACAAATGCAAATGAATTTCACCAAGGGCAGCCAGTTTAGATTGCATTTGTTCTTGGCTTACTTTAGATTAAAAGGAAGCAGAGAGCAGGGGAGTGAGCCAGCCAGCCAGGGGGCACCGTTTCCTGAAAAAGCAGCGCCTGAAGGAGCCAAGCAGAGATTTGCTGCAGGCCGCCTGCCTGGTGTGCGTGCCTGTTGTGCATGCGACAGTGCATGTGCGTGTGCGTGCGTGTCAGCTCGAGGGCTAACGCTAAATCAGGTATCACCCATACCTTTGGAGACAGACTCTCTCATGGCCTAGATCTTGCCAAGTAGGCTAAGACTCACCCTAGCCAGCCAGGAAGCCCCCAGGAATCTGCCTGTGTCTGCTTCCACAGCACTTCAAGACATTCTTCATGGGTTCTAGAGATCAAACTCATGTCCTCATGCTTGTGATGCAAGCTCTACCCATTGAGCCGTCTCCCCAGCTCTGCCCGGCTGTTTCTCTGTCCGACCTAAGTAAGCGTCTGGACCACCATCATGTGCCCCCTACGCCCGGCACAGCCACAGTTGCAGAGGACAGAGCAGTCTTCTCTGTCAGAAGCGGTCACCCTCAGGGTGGGCTCTCTAAACTTCAGTCAGATCAGCATCACCTGGAGATTTCTGGGTCTTTTTCCCAAAGTTTCAATCTGTCTGGAACTGGGGCACTGGAGTCTGTGTTTCTGCCAAGTCTCCAAGCACCCTTGATGCTTCTGCTGGCCACACTAGTTCACTTAACAGAGATTATTCTTCCATTATGGTATTTGTATTTTACTTCATTTATTTATTTATTTATTTATTTGAGAGTGAGAGTGAGAACAGATGCACTAGGGCTTTCAGTCACTGCAAATGAACTCCAGACGCATGTGCCCCCTTGTGCGCATGTGCGACTTTGCACACCAGCATCTGCCTTACATGGGACCTGGAGATTCGAACGGGAGTTCTTAGACTTTGCAGGCAAGCACCTTAACTGCTAAGCCATCTCTCCAGCCCTCATATTTTCTCTTAATATTCTGCTTTTCATTATCTTCTAAAGCAAAAACTTAGACCATCGCCTTATAAAAGGGGATTTTTGCTTTGGGTGTGTGCCCGTTGCGTGTGCACTTGTGTACCCCATATGCTTGCCTGAAGTGGTCAGAGCAGGACATGAGAGCACCAGGTGCCCCACGTTTCTGTCTGGTCTTCTTTTGAGCCGAAGTCTCTTTTTTTAACTGATTCTGGAGCCTGTGAGCTGCTATGATTCTAGGCTTTCTGCTTCCCTAAGAGACTGACGTTACAGGTGTGAGTGTGTGTGTGAGTGTGTGTGTGTGTGTGTTCATGCCCAGCTATTTGACATGGGACCTGGAGATTTTAACTTAGTATTCTCAGAACCCCCTCACGCTTGTGCAGGAAGGGTACTTAACAGCTGAGTCCTCTCTCCAGCTCCAAAAGTTTGTGTATTAAGTCAGTTTTCAAGAACAAAGTGCTCACATAGATGTTCAGCAATGCACGCTTCTATTCTGAACATAGCATGCAATAAACTATTATCCTGCCCATGAATAAACCTAACTTTTCCAGAATGTTCCCTGCCAATATGCACTATGTTGTCCACAGCAGGGAGGGAGGTGGTAGGTAGCCACCCATGGCTGAGCCCACGATAAAAAACTATCTGAGAACCATAAAGCCATGTTCATCTTAGCACCCCATAAATGACTGTGGGACGGATGAGTGAAGAAATGAGCGAGTGATGGCATGTGAGGAAGTGCCCTCCTCTTTCAGGACGCCTCCCCGGGCTCCTCCGGCTGTTACAGGTTCCCAGACAATGCACAGGACCCACCGAGCATCACCCTGAGCTACAGGCCACCCTCCTGAAGAATTACACACTATCTCCCCTTGTTTTCTTCCTTGATCTGTGTGTGGAACTGTCTCATCAACTCAGCATAAACGGCGATTTAGTACTGTTTCCGCCAGAATGCTATCTTCAAGTCCACAGTGACTCAGTTACCTAAATTTATTTCCAACGGACATTTAAACAACGGAAGAAAGGAATGCCTATAATCCTATAGAAGATAATTAAGATTTTTTTCTCACAGTTTTGTAAGTATTTAGGTGAAATAATGAATTTGTTCAGTCCGGTGCCTGGCACACAGGAGTGGCTCCATAAATGGAACTTGGCCATTAGCGTGATACCACATCAGTGCTGGCCGTAGGTAGAGGGATAGTAGAAAATGGAGGAACAAGAGGGAAGTTTTAATTCCCGAGCATTTCAGAGTTCAATTGCAAAGTCCAGCTCATGCCCAAAACAGAACTTGGGATTTGGGGTGTGGGCATCCTGCCTGGAACGGGGAAACAGTGATTTCGCAAGGACGCGTAGCTATGTGGCCTGAGCCGTTCTGTTCCGGGCCAGCGGGAGCAGGCAGTAGACCTTCGGCAAGTGAGAAGAGCTGGGCCGGGCTGGAGAGATGGCTTAGCGGTTAAGCGCTTGCCTGTGAAGCCTAAGGACCTCGGTTCGAGGCTCGGTTCCCCAGGTCCCACGTTAGCCAGATGCACAAGGGGGCGACACGTCTGGAGTTCGTTTTCAGAGGCTGGAAGCCCTGGCGCGCCCATTCTCTCTCTCTCCCTCTATCTGTCTTTCTCTCTGTGTCTGTCGCTCTCAAATAAATAAATAATTTAAAAAAAAAAAAGAGCTGGGCCACATGCCTTGCAGCCAGCCAGACAGAAACCAAGTGAGAATACAAATCAGCCTCGCTCAGCCCTCCAGGAGAAGCCTCAGGAGAGGAGCGGGCCACATGCCCAGAGAAGCAGGGACTCCACCCTGCCAGGCCAGCCTCCTCCCTGCCCTCAGCAAGCCTTCTGCGAGGGGGTGAGGGGCTGCTGAGAGGAGGTGCTGTGGATGGCATGAGGCCGCCACGTCAAAAGCGCCAGTGCTCACCTCGGCAAAGCAATGCCAGGCTGGGGCTTACTGCTTACTGCTTCTGGGTTTGGACGATACTGAGGGTTCTGGAGGCTCAGGTCAGGTACCTCAGCCTCTCTGTGCAGGTTCCCGAAACACAAGGGGGCCTTGGGAGTCACCGGTCCACACCCAGGCCGTGGCGGTGGGCTCTGTGTGTCAGCTGTGTACTGTGGGTACTGTCTCACGTGCCCGAGGAGCACCCCTGTGTGAGGGACCTCTGCCTTAGAAAAGCTGTGCCCTTGACGATGCCTCCAAAGAGTTTTAGGATGCATCAGAGTGAAGTGAAGTTAGCGAGCTTACCTAGCAGAGACAGCGGATAGTACTCGTATTGAGTCTTAAGTGCTGGTGTCAAGGGAGACACACATCAGAGACACAAGGCATGGATGTGGGCTTCTCAAGACAGAGTCACACTCAGTGCCTTTACAACGGCTATATATGTGATTATTATGTTTTTTGTTTTATTTTGAGAGAGAGAGTTAGCACACCAGGGCCTCAGTCACTGCAATCGAACTCCAGATGCTTGCGCCACCTAGTGGGTATGCGCGACCTTGCACTAGCCTCACCTTTGTGCCTCTGGCTTCCTGGAGTCTTAAGTACCATTGCCCAACGGATGTCATCTACAATAAGATTTAAAGATTAATCAAACTTTCAAAATTAAGTAGAGTTTAAAAGCAAGTAACAAGCATGCAGGGCCTGGGGAGATTGTACAGCAGTCAAAGGGTAAAGGCTTTGCAAACCTAACAGTCAGGCTGCAGATCCCCAAAACACACTAAGCTGGATGCGAGCGGCTCCTGTGCCTTTAATTCCAATGCAGCTACAGTGATGGGGGGATGGAGTAAAGAGAATGCAAGAGATCACAGGCCAACTAGTCTAGCATTCACGTGCCAAAAACAACAAGGAGACCCTATCTGAAACAAGGTAGAAGGCAGAGACCAACAGTGTACTTGTCCACCGTTCTCTGCACGCATGCTGTGGAACACACACACACACACACACACACACACACACACACACACAGTAGATTAAATTGTAAGGTCGTTTTATGAAGTGCATTGTTTTCAATTTAAAGATGATAAGGGAACACTACTACAGTTAAACTCAAAGACACCAAAATCTGGCCCTAAATAAGCAAGTTTGTTGTTTCTTTGCTTGGGGTGTTGGGGTATCTTTACCATTGTCTAACAATTCTGATTTTTATTGGTTATGTTTAAGTTTCTTGACTCTTAGCCAGCTGGAAACACAAACTAGATCCCAGGGTTAGGGGATATTTCCCTTCCCATGTCTGCTTAGTAATTCTTCTTTCCTTCTTTCTTTCTCTCTCTCTTTCTTGCCTAATCTTCCTACCTCATGGGTCTGTCCTTCATTTCTTTGGGGAAGGCTCTCCATGTGGCTACCTTATCAGCTGCCCATCAACAAAAAATCCTCCTATTTCTCCTACTTCCTACTGTGCTCATGAAAACCTTCCAGAAAGGCTAGAAGGATGACTTAGCGGTTAAGCATTTGCCTGTGAAGCCTAAGGACCCTGGTTCGAGGCTCAATTCCCCAGGACCCATGTAAAAGCCAGATGCACAAGGTGGTGCATGTATCTGGAGTTCATTTGTAGTGGCTAGAGGCCCTGGTGTACCCATTCTCTCTCTCTCTCTCTCTTTCTCTTTCTCTCTCTCTCATAAATAAATAAATGAAATATTTTTTTAAACCTTCCCAAAGCAAAGCCTTGAGGCTAGAAGTCCAAGCTAGGGCTCATTTCTGCATAAAGCAAAGCTCTGCACACATTCTCGCCCCATCTTTGGGACATCAGAAATGGTAGCTGAGTTAGTGACTCTTCTCAGTGCTGTGACAAAATGCCTGACAAAAGTAACTCAAGGAATGAAGGGGGGAGGGAGGGAGAGAAGGGTTCACCTTGTCTCTTGCTTTAAAGAGGGTGTAGTTCATCTTGGTGGGAAAGGCAGGGTGGCAAGAACTGGTGGCTGCATGGCAGGCAGGAAGCACAGAGGGTAGACCGGAAGTGGAGCCGAGGTGTAAAGCCTGAAGACCCTCCCTCAATGACCTACTTTCTCTAGTGAGACCCCACCCACTAAAGGTTCCCCAACCTTCCAAATCAGCACCACCAGTTGGAAGCAAAGTACTCAAACCCATGAGTTTATGGGGAACATTTCATATTAAAACCATGATAGTTAAGAGTAGCATTCAGAGGCTGGAGAGATAGCTTAGCGGTTAAGGCACTTGCCTGCGAAGCCTAAGGACACAGGTTCAATTCCCCAGGACCCACATAAGCCAGATGCACAGGGTGGCACATGAGATGGGAGTTTGTATGCAGTGGCTGGAGGCCCTGGTGTGCGCTCGCTCGCTCGCTCTCTCTCTCTCCCTCTCAAATAATAACTTTTAAAAAACTTTAACATTTAAAATTAAAATTTAAAAAGACTAGCAGTCCCTGTGAAAAGCACAGATGTGGGGAACCACCAGAGCATCTTCTCAGCCCTCACTTGCCTCTGTCTGCTTGTGAGATGCCTGTCACCTGACACAATGGAGTCAGTCCCTGAAATAAGCAAGGCAAAACCCAGGTGGATGCACACGTGCCCTCCAATCACCGACATCACAGGACGGACAGCTTTTTATTCGGGGTGGAGGATTTCAAGGCAGGGTCTCACTCCAGCTCAGACTGACCTGGAATTTGCTACATAGTCTCAGGGCTGCCTCAAACTCACGACGCTCCTCCTACCTCTGCTTCCCGAGTGCTAGGATTAAAGACATGTGCCACCACGCCCAGCTGATGGCCTTTTTTTTTTTTTCAAATTCACAGCTTTTATACATGTATATAATATGTTTTATTATAATCCCTCCCATTACCTTCTCTTGGCCCCCAATACCCTTCTACGAAACCCCTTCTTCCCAGCTAGTCCCTCTTCTACTTGATGGCTTTTTTTTCCTTGTGCATTTGTGTGACCCACTGAGTTTAATTAGGGTTGACTGATAAATGGGTATAGGGCACATGCCCATTACCAGTGGCTATGCCACAGCAGAAAGTGTCTCCTGCTCCCCCTGGAAACCATTGACTGCCAATAACTCAGCAGGGATGAATGGGGCCCCATGCCCTCCTCCATCACCCATTACAGAACACTGATGCAGATCTTGTGAGGACTGACAACATCTATTGCCTTCTTTTGTTGGCACTCTCTTCTAGGAAATGAGCATCTCTAATTTTGTGGCGAGCATTCAACCACAAATAGCTCAGATGTCCGAGTTTATTTGTCCTTTCATTCTCACACGGTTTCAACATCAGCGTGTTCCCACCAGAAGTCAAGGAGTGGGATAAGGTCTAGGACACCTGCCCGTGGATCAGCTCAAGAAATGCTGAGCCCAGAAAGCGAGTCACTTGTCAGGTCCACTCCGTGCTTCCCGTTCTTGTAGTCCCCCACACTGAGAGCGCCCTGCTGCCAGGCGTGGTCGACATTATCCACAGCTGACCACAGCAAAGCGTTCCTCCTTTGCCTGAAGCCCACAAGTAGGAAGTGACCCCAGGCCCAACTTGCTCCCCCCCCCCCCCGCCCCTGTCATCCCTGTTGGAGAAGGGTCACAGTGCCACTGGGTGCAGAGTGCCCTGGAGCTCGGGACAGGGAGGATCCCGTTTCCCTTCTGGGAGATGAGGAGCCCTGACTGGGTGAAGATGGGGTGATGGTGTAGTGGTTTGAAAGCAGTAGCCCCCCATAAGCTCATATACTTGAGCCCTTGGTCCCCAGTGAAGTGGTGCCCTTTGGGAAGGGTGTGTCCTGTAGGAGATGCCGTGTCACTGGGGGGAGACCTGGAGGTGTGGCAGCCAGGAACTGCGGGCTCTTTCGGTACTTCCTCTCTGCTGGCGTGCCGACATGCTGCTGGCCTCCTGCTTCTGCCATGCTCTCCCTGCCGTGATCAACTCTGCCCCACGGAACTGAACTAAACACGTTTCCTTCCCTTTGGGTATTCTTTCCCAGCTGTGAGAAAGTAGCAGCTGTGTACAGTCTAGCCAGGCTCTGGAGATGGACAGACGATCCCCTAGCCAAAAAGGAAAACGGGCAGGAACTGAACGAGGGCAGCGCATCTGTGCCCAACACCCTGCATGGCTTCTATGTCTAAGCCACAGGGCGGCGTAGTCCTGAGTAAAGCTATGCTTCCCACCCAGCCTGCCTCCTTGGTCGGGAAGATAGGTGGCATTGATACGGAGTGCTGGGCTAGGAGGTAAATGGGATTTGAATTCCACATTTTGATTCTGAATAAGGATGTTCAGAGAGAGAAAGAGGAAAGGTGAGAATTGTCAAACATACAGGAATATACATAAATTCAGCAAAAGTCATAGAAGGTTCTCTCTTTCTCTCTCCTCTCTCTCTCTCTCTCTCCAGGCTCTAAAAGTCATGAGCATATAGGGTAGAACAGATGAACAGAACCTTCCAGAAGCTAATCCTAGGGTAAGGAGGGTCTCAGCCCCCACCATGAGTCTCCATCATCTGTAATCACATGACCTCACGCCAAGTTACTGAGAAATTTGGCCACAAACCTCCCTTCAGTGATGACCCCTTCCAGGTGTGGGGTCCTAGCAGACCTCACACTGTCTGGCTAAGTAGTAAATATTCCAGTGTAAGCTGTTTTCTTGAAGCTGACCATTTACAGCTCACCACATGAGAGCTTCTTGCGTTACAAACACAAGATGCTTGTGTCACTTTTTGGCGTCTAGCTTGAAATGGGCAAATAGGGAATTGAACCCTAGGCCAGCAGACATTGCAAGCAAGTACCTTTGACCACTGGGCCACCTTTCCAGCCCCGCTAATCACTTTCTGATTGAGGCCCACTCTGCAGGAGGGAATTTGTGCCTGGTCCTGTAAACCTGGTCAAAAAGTCCAAAGCCAAGCCGGGCATGGTGGTGCACGCCTTTAATCCCAGCACTTGGGAGGTAGAGGTAGGAGGATCACTGTGAGTTCAAGACTACCCTGAGACTACATAGTGCATTCCAGGTCAGCCTGGACTAGAGTAAGAACGTACCTCAGAAAAGAAAAACAAAAAAAAGTCCAAAGCCACTGGTTGAGGAGATAGGTCATGGGCCCTAGGGGAGAAGCTACCACTGTTGTGTTGTTGAATGGATATGTTGTCAACCTACTTTCTAAATATCTATTTGTATACCATAGACTACTGCTGCTCTCAGCCTTGGTCCGAGAAGCTTCTTTTTGCCATAGAAACTAGCTGTCGCCCAGACTCAAAGTGATGAGCATAAGTGACTATAGAATCCCCCTATTTTTTGGTGACCTTGACAGTTTTAAGGCACACTGGTCAGGTGTGGGATTTTTATTATTTTTATTTTTATTTTTTATTTTGAGACAGAGAGAGAATTGGCACTCCAGAGCCTCGGCAGCTGCAATCGAAACTACAGCCACAGGGGCCACCTGGTGGGCATGTGTGACTGTGCGCTTGCCTCACCTTTGTGCATCTGGCTAATGTGGGACCTGGAGAGTCAAACATGAGGCCTTAGGCTTCACAGGCAAGCGCCTTAACCACTAAGCCGTCTCTCCAGCCCTGGTCCGATGTTACATATCATGTCCCTCAACTTGGAAACTGGCTGATGTTTTCTGGTAATCACACCGGAGTTGTATGGGCTCGAGGAGGAGAACCACATTAGGTTAGGCACCTCACCTAACCTCACCGCACGTGCACAGACCGTCAGCATGACTATCGTGGCTGATGATAACTTTGATTATCTGGCTGAGACGTGTCTGTCAAACTCTACTGTGACACATGGAATGTAGTCTTTAAAGTCTCAGTATGTTTATGATAGACAAATCATAACTGTATCTATTGGGTTCATTGTGATGTTTACATACATGCACACACACATTGATCCGTAGCACTGATTAAATCAAGCTACTTAACATATAAAATATTTTATAATTTCCTTATAGTGAGAACATTTTAAATCCCCTGAAATCCCGCACTCTTTCCCTTTCTTCCCTCTTCCCTTCCTCCCTCCCTCCCTCTCTTCCTTTCTTGTTGAGATCTTGAACTCACAACCTTCCTGCATTAGCCTCCCAAGTGCTGGGATTAAAAGTATACACTGGGGCTGGAGAGATAGATTAGCAGTAAAGGCGCTTGCCTGCGAAGCCTAAGGACCTACGTTTGGCTCTCCAGATGCACAAAGGCAAGGCAAGCACAAGGTCGCACATGCCCACTAGGTGGAAGAAGCATCTGGAGTTCAACTGCAGTGGCTGAGGCACTGGTGCACCAATTCTCTCTCTCTCTCTCAAAAATGTGTACACCACCACACCCAGTAGTTTAATCCTGTCTCATAGTTAATTTGAAACATGCATTATCATTGGCTTTAGTCACCATATAGTGCAACAGATCCCCCAGAACGTCCCCTTCCTGTTAGCTCTGCAGAAGAGGGGGAGGCAGCCAGGTCTGGAGCACTTACTTGTGTTCTCTCCTCTGACGTCAGCGAGATGCTCCCTGAATATTGATGATCCTGTTATTTTATTAGCAGCTGTGCTGACCTTTCCATCCGTCTAATTCCAGCGCTCGCTTTGTTTGTCTGGGGAGTCTTTGAGGGTCCCCCTTCGCTATGTGAGTACATGCTTCCATCACAGTTGACTTTACTCCTTCTAGAAGAACAGCTCCTGGCAGGAAACGGCTGTGTGTTCAGCCTGCAGGCGCCAGACGCCTCAGCTTTATTCCATCTGCCCTTTGTGCCGGGAGCCATGAGGCACTCTTATTATGCTCTTGTTCCTTTCTTCCTTTGAGACAACCTATGGCTGCATAGCAGAGAAATCGTGGTGCTGTCGAAAGAGCCAGAACTGGGCTGGGGAGACAGCTCAGCAGTTAAGGCGCTTGCCTACAATGCCTAACAGACGAATTTCCATTCCCTAGTATCCACGTAAAGCCAGATGCACAAAGGTTCGTATGCATCTGGAGATTGTTTGCAGTGGCTAGAGGCCCTGGTGTGCCCATATATCCCCCCACCCTTTCCCATGCTTGGTGGTGCACTGGGAAGGCAAAGGTAGGAGTATCACTGTGAGTTCAAGGCCAGCCTCAGACTACGTAGTGAACCCCCAGCTAGCCTAAGCTAGAGCAAGACCCTACCTCAAAAAAAAAAAAAGAAAAGAAAAAGAGAACGGGGATAGAAGAAGGAAGGGAGGGAGGGAGGAAGTGAGAGAGGGAGGAGGGAAGGAGGACAGGGAGGGAGGGAGGACAAGCCAGAACTGAGAAGTTTATCTTTCTGAGTATGGGCAAGAATGAAGACAGTAAGGAAACCCATGTCCAGGTCAGTCTGTTGTGCTGCCCTAATGTTTAAATCCAGGATGGTCACTCGAAACTCTTTGGTTTCCCTCCACATGGGTGGTATTCCACTTGGTATTCCTATAAAACCACCCCAAAATTTAGGAGCTTAGTCCTGTAAGAATCCTTGTCTTGCTCATGAATCTGCAGTAGAGGTTCCTTTTGTCACTGCCCACCCAGACCCCAGAGCCAGCTGGGAAGCATGGCTGAGAGGCTGCCAGGCCCTCTTCCAGGATGGCTGGGCAGGTACCACTGGCTGCCATGTGCAAGTTCACTGGGCCTGAAGGCCAGGGCTCTGCCTCAGCCCTGTTCCTCACAAGGCCCTCCTGGACAGCTTGGGCTTCCTGACAGGATGCTGGCCGGCTTCGAGAGGACACTGAGAACCCAAGGAAGAGACTGCATCACCTTTCATGCCTGGCCTCCTACCTCTCCTCTAAAGAGAAATGCCAGAGTCACATTTAGGAAGGGTGAAAAGTCAGTCTCTGCATGGGCAGGGGGACAATGCCTTGAGATACTCGGGGTGGAGGTGGGGAAGGCGGGATATAAGAGGCTAACACAGGAGAGTGGGACCAGCATGCAATTTGTTCATACAGAAAAGAGTGAACTGTTTTGATGTCCTGTTGTATCAGTTACTTTCTCATTGCCGGAACAAAATACCTGACCAGGAGCTACTTAGGGAAGGAAGGAATTTCTTTTGGCTTACGCTGGCAGAGAGTAAGAGTCCATCGCGGCAGGCAGGGAGAGCACAGCCAGAGCCGGGAAGGCAGCGTCACATTGTCTCATCAGCAGAGAGGAAGAAGAGCGAGATGAATGCTGCTTGCTTGGCTGGCTTTCTCCTTTCTGTACAGTCCAAGAAGCCAGCCCGTAGGGCAGTGCTGCCCACAGTTAGGGTAGATCCTCCCACCCCAACTTCCTTGATCTAGAAAATTCCTCAAAGATATAACCAAGATTTGTTTCCATGGTGATTCTAAATTCTGTCGAGTTCTCAATCAGAGATTAACCATTACAACTGTCATGGTCACTTGTAGGTAATACAAGTTGGCACAACAAACAGTGATTTAAGAGTTTCTAGCCGGGCATGGTGACACATGCCTTTAATTCCAGCACTTGGGAGGCAGAGATAGGAGGATCGCTGTGAGTTCGAGGCCACCCTGAGACTCCATAGTGAATTCCAGGTCAGCCTGGGCTAGAGTGAGACCATACCTCGAAAAACCAAAAAAAAAAGAGAGTTTCTAATTCACCAGCAAATATCTATTGTAGTTTAGATGCTAGCCTAGATGCTGAAGTACAATATTGAAAAGAGAACAGTTCCAGCCCTGGTGGTTTCAATAGAATGCAGACTGGGAAACAGACCACTGACCATTTCCACTCAGAGAAGTGAGCTTAGAGGTTACAAGGACCCAGGAGAGTTTCCTAATAACATCAAGGTCCAGGAAACATTCTAACGAAATTTTAGGTGGAAAATATTTGCCCCGAGTTGAGTCAAGAAGACTCAGATGGAGAAGTGGAGGCTGGTAGTGAATGTCAGCATGGCTACCCACATGCTGCTCTTGTGGGTTTTGAGAGGGACAGAGCCTTTCTCTGATCTGGGTGGGCATAGAACACCAGAAGCTCAATGGTCACTAAAGTGCCTCAAAGCCAGTGGCTCTTGAGTTCTCTGTCTCCTGGTCAAATAGAAAGATGAATGAGGGGCTGGAGAGAAGGCTTAAGAGTTAAAATGCTTGCCTACAAAACCAAAGGACCCACGCTCGATTCCCTAGGACCCCTGTAAAGCCAGATGCAGAAGGTAGTGCATGCATCTGGAGTTCATTTGCCATGGCTAGAGCCCCTGATACGCCCATTTTCTCCCTCTCTCTCTCTCTCTCTCTCTCTCTCTCTCTCTCTTTCTCTTTCTCTTTCTCTCCCTGTCTCTCTCTTTTTCAAATAAACAAATAAAATATTTTTTAAGCTGGGCATGATGGTGCATGCCTTTAATCCCAGCACTCGGGAGGCAGAGGTAGGAGGATTGCCATGGGTTCGAGGCCACTCTGGGACTCCATAGTGAATTCCAGGTCAGCCTGGGCTAGAGTGAGACCCTACCTCGAAAAAACAAAAAATAAATAAATAAGTGTTTTTTAAAAAGAAAGATGAACAAAGAGCATGCATAAAAGGGTATGCAAGCAATATTTATTGAAGAGAATATTATTCAATATTCAAAGAAAAGGGAGGGCACTGGAAAAGAACTGCCCATAGGCACTCAGGATTGCAGCTGCTTCCATACGTTCTGGTAAATCCATGTGGTCACATGTATGGATATTAGGCATTGAACAAGGTTCAGCTTGCAATAAGTCTACGTAAAATGCATCCCAGGGTCTTTGATTGGTGGAGAGGTAAGGTGAGATGGCATGAGCTCAAGGGGAGCTGGATAAAATTCTCAGGAAGCCAGAAAGTGAGAAGCCCACCAAAATTCTAAGGAAGTTGTGGGCACAGGAAATGGAGTGGACAGAGTGGGAAGAGCAAGTGGTCAGCCAACACCATGAAGAGCCAGTGTCCCCCGACAGGCAGATGGATGTTTCTCTGCTCAAGGGCCTATGACCCTGACTAAAGTGCCCATGAGGTGAGCTGCCCGGGAAAGATACTTGCTAGCTACGGTCATCAGTGACAAGATCACCGTTGTTACCCAGCGTTCCGTGGCTCATGTCGGACATTTGCCTGAATCAAAAGTCCCTCCGTCTCTAGGATTTTCTCAGTATCTGGGATCAAAGAAGCCTGGGCTTTCATCCTGGAACTGCTGCGTGTCCCCTTTTGACCTTAGACAAATGATTTAAGCATGTGACAGATTGAAGATGATGGGAAGGACGACCTGCAAATTAGTCATGCTTGCCTCTTTCTTGCTCCTGGGAAGGCTGGAAAGGGCTGTGTTCTGTGTGCGCATATGTGTGTCTACGAAAGAGACCGTGTGTGTGTGTGTGTGTGTGTGTGTGTGTGTGTGTGTACTCCCAAGGGTGAACCAAGAGCAACACATGTGTGCATACATGCCCACATGTGCATGCCGATGCTTTGGCTCAAAAGCCGCCAGTCTCCCCTAGACTGCAGCACAGGGTGCATTCTCATTGGCCAGAGGCCGCAGGTGTATCTGGGGCACACAGGCCCGACTCACACGGCTTTCTTGCTTGCCTGTGTTCTAGAGATTGTGCTCTGGGAAACAACACCCAGGGGAGTCAGGGAGCTCATCAGTCCAGCTGTTGAACCCACGATCTCCAGACATTTCTGGAACCCACCAAGTGATGGCGCCAGTTGGCTCTGAGCGCGGAGCAGAGCCTTCTGTCCTTCTGCCCTGTGATTAGGGGCCCAAGCCCAGCAAGAGTTACAAGGGAGCAAACATTTGGAAGGTGGCCGCCTAGCAGAGGTGGAAATAGCAGAGATCTGCACTGAAAACTCCCTGGTCAAAGTCATAGCCATGAGTCGCCTCTTAAGAGCAGTCACCGCCTGCATGAAATCAGTGACACATATTTATTCCTAAGTAAAACCATACGTACCCCAAGGAACCAGGAGCTTATATTTCACCTGTCAAATAAAATTGGCATTTGAAGGGCAGAGCACGCTGGAATTCTGGGAGCACAGTGAGAGTGCAAAGAAGATAGAGTCCTGGAACACGAGCGGGGTTGGGCAGGTAGAGACGTGGCCTGAGTCCGTCCCCAGATCTAACCCAGTGTAGCTGTGTGGTTAACTGTGGGTCGTTTCACCTTCTTAAACCTCGGCCTTCTTCTTTGCGTAAGGTGGAGGAGTTTCCTATTAAAACATGATAACCTTAAAGTTAGGAAACTCACTGTGGGCAAGGTTGTGCCCATGCCGGACACAGTCCTTCAGTGGTCTGATGTGCCATGCTGAGGACTCAGTGTCACTGGACTCAGTGTCCCAGCTGTCTCAGTGCACAGTGGCTGCCCCAGCGGAATGGGCTGCGTAATGTACAGTTTCCTCAGCGTTCTGAAGTCCAGGGTCAAGGGCTGGCATCTGGTAAGGGCCTCATGTTGTGCCACCCCGTGGGAGAAAAGCAAGAGAAGGGAGCAGAAAGGGATAATACCTCATCCTTTTTTAAGGCATCTACTCCCTCTGAAATGGCATTATTCCATTATTATTCCATGTAGGTGGCACCTCTGTCACCCAGACACCTTCTGTTAGGTCCTGCCTCCTAACATTCCCACTTGGGGGAGGAGGGTCAAGTTAACAACTCATAATTTGGGGGGATACTTTCAAACCATGGCACCAAGTATGTTCCAGTTTAAAAAAAAAAAAAATCCTGGGCTGGAGAGATGGCTTAGCGGTTAAGCGCTTGCCTGTGAAGCCTAAGGACCCCGGTTCGAGGCTCGGTTCCCCAGGTCCCACGTTAGCCAGATGCACAAGGGGGCGCACGCGTCTGGAGTTCGTTCGCAGAGGCTGGAAGCCCTGGCGCGCCCATTCTCTCTCTCCCCCTCTATCTGTCTTTCTCTCTGTGTCTGTCACTCTCAAATAAATAAATTGAAGAAAAAAAAAACTTAAAAAAAAAATCCAGCACAACAGTCCGGAAGCTGAGGCAGGAGGATCAAGTTCAAAGTCAGTCTGAGCTACATAACGGCCTCCTTATCTCCAGAGCTAAAGAAGTAGGGGCTGGTGAGATGGCTCAGCAGTTAGACACTTACTAGCAAAGCCTACCAGCCTAGGTTCAGTTCTCCAGCGCCCACATGAAGCTGGACGGGCACCCGTTTGCAATTACAAAGAGACCCTGGTGTGCCTTCACACACATGCAAATAGATTAATAAATTTTTTTAAAGAGTTAAGTTAATAAAAGCACTCCAGGGCAGGAGAGATGGCTTAGCAGTTAAGGCACTTGCCTGCAAATCCTGAGGTCACACATCAGACCACCAGATCCCACGTAAGACCGACGACGGGGGACACGGCTGTGCAAGGCTGCACATGCACACAAGATGGCGCACGCATCTGGGGTTTGATTGCGGTGGCTGGAGGTCCTGGCATGCCAGTTCTCTCTCTCTCTTTCTCTCGTAAAATTAAAAAGAAAAAAAATAGCACTGCAAAGAGGCTTAGAGCTGTAAGGAAGTTCGTTCTTCTGCCCTCAGCTTGGTAACACTCTCGTGGGCTCTCTGCTGGTGGCAATCCACTAGTGACTCACACAAGAGTTGTCTTACGTACTGCGCCCGCTGGCATGTTTGGTGCCCAGCTGGTGCTGGGACAACGGGGGTCTCACGCATTTCTGTTACACTCACAGTCTTTTCCTGTGTCTGTCCTAAGGAATCTCAGAGCTAGGAAAAATACAGAAGCTGTGTGGCCCCTCCGTTCAGGCTTTGGCCGGAAGACATCACCTCCGCCCTCTGCTCCAAGTGGTCACAAAGGCCTATCCAGGATCTAAGACAGGGAAATAAACTCTGCCTCTTAGTGTAAGAGTGTCAGAAAACTTAAAAATCACCACCCCAGGCATCCAGCGGGGCTGAGCCTCCATGTTGCTTAGTGACTGAGAATGGCTCAAAATCCTGTGACTTTCTGACACAGGGTTTAAAAGCACGCTGGACAAAACATCTTACAGTGGAAACATGCGGAAGGGAAAGTTACTAAGAAGAATAAGATTTATAACTATAAGGAGCCAAAGTCTACAATATATTGCTGATACAACAGATATGCATAAGAAAGCTGCAGTGTATGATTTTTCTTCTCCCAAACACAGATGAACATGAGACCTTGGATGGGGGAAGAGGAGGAAATTGAAGTAGGGTTCCCCTGCCCTTTTATTGAGCTATTACTTGTTATCCCTAGTTGCCTGCAAATAAAGCCCAGGAGTAGATATTGGAGAAATCAAGTAAGATAGGAGAGATTAGCCTAACAAATCAATTCCTAGGGAGTATAGATCACTGCTTCAAACTGGGCAGAGCAAAGGGTTGAGGAACGGGCAGAGCAGGAGAGGCAGGCAGAACAGAATGCCTGGTAAGGGCAGGAGATGTAGCTCAGTGGTAGAGCTTGCGTGACATGTCCAAGACCCTGGGTTCGAGTGACAGCACTGCCAAGAGAGCATAAGTGAGAGAGAGAACGAGAGAGAAGGGAGGGAGGAGAGGTAATTAAAAGTGGTCGAGGGGCTGGAGAGCTGGCTTAGTGGCTAAGGCGCTTGCCTGCAAAGCCTAAATACCCATGTTCAACTCTCCAGATCCCACGTAAGCCAGATGCACAAGGTGACACAAGAGTTCAAGGTCACACATAGGTACAAGGTGGAACTTGTGTCTGGAGTTCCATTGCGATGGCTGAAGGTCCTGACGCTCCAGTTCTCTTGCTTGCTCTTTCTCTCATTAAAAAAAAAAAAAAATTAATAAAAATGGTTGAGGACCAGAAAGATGGCTTAGCAGTTAAGGCACTTGCTGGCAAAGTCAAAGGGCCCAGGTTCGATTCCCTCGTACCCACATAAAGCTAGATGCACTAGGTGGCGCCCCTGTCTAGTGTTTGCTTGCAGTGGCTAAAGGCCCTGCCGTGCGCATCCTCTCTCCCTCTCTACCTGCCTCTCTTTCTCTCTCTCTCAAATAAATAACTAAATAAAATATTTTAAGTGGTTGAGAATGTAAATTTTTGGGCCAAGTTTTGCAAGTTCAAATCCCCATTCACTGTTCTCCACTATGTGACTTCACACGGGTTCCTCCGCCTCCTTGGCTGGTTTCTATCAATTGCCACAGGGAGCTAGGAACAGCCCTGCCCCGTCCAGTGCCAGGCGGGTGGGTGGCTGTCTGTGGAGTCTGGCCCTGCAAGAGGAAGAGCTCTGCACATCGCGCGTTCTTAGTCACTTTCCTCTTTCACATTGTCCTCCTGGCCTGTGCGAGATGCAGACGCCACGCCCGGTATGGACTGCAGACGAGCCAGCCAAACACACAAGAGGAGGAGATGCTGCACTTCCCTGGCCTTGGATGATCACATACATGTTGGGATCGTAGGGAAACGGAGGCCTTCCTGCGACGTCTGAGTGTCCATCCGCGGGTGGGCTTTCACTCCCCGCCCATCTTGTCCATGCCCTGCCACGTCTTGAAAAGTGGTTCCGCGTTTTAACCATGTCAAGCCAGCTTTCAGTTTCAGTCTCTCCTACATATTTAAAATTAGAGTCCCAGAGTCCATTATGCAAATCCATGCAAATAATATGCAAAGATGCCACAGCCCCAGATTGTGAGGGGGAGAGTGTGTAGGCCAGCACAAAGGGCCTTGCACGGAAATCTGCACGTGTCGGGGGAGCCCCTGGGTGGAAGGCCTTGCACATTTTTACTGTGACAGTGCGCATCACGTTCATTTGTTGAGCTTTTGTGCCAAGGAGGGAAGGTGTCAGCTCTTGTCCAACTTCCATATTCAAGGTGACGGCAGAGGTTGAAAGAGGCGTTGGACGATGGAACACTAGCTGTTTCATGGCAACAAGGAAAAGTTTGTTTTGATAAGACGGCTGTGATCCCGGCTGTCTCCCTGTTGTGTGACTTTCCTCAGGGAACTGTGAACAAACACCTGCTCATCCCAGACGGGGCACAAGAAAACAGTTACACCAAGTCTAGCCTAGGGAGCTGAGGTGGTTACTGGGGTCACAGAAGCGTAGGTGACTCAGACGCAGCTACGTGGTCACAAAGCGCTATCCTGGCGTGAGTGACAACTCAGGAAAGCGGCGACCCTGGAGCTCCCTGAACCAGTCACAAGCGTCTCCACTGGTCCCCACTCCCCTAGAAATTGTTTACTCCATACAAAACCTTGGGAAGATCAAGGCCACTTAGGTATTCGTGACCTCACGGTGGCTGACATTACCTGCACAAGAAATGAGTGATGTGAGGGGGGGAAAGAATGACATCAAAACAAAAGAGAGACGGGCTGGAGAGGTGGCTTAGCGGTTACGCGCTTGCCTGTGAAGCCTAAGGACCCCGGTTCGAGGCTCGGTTCCCCAGGTCCCACGTTAGCCAGATGCACAAGAGGGCGCACGCGTCTGGAGTTCGTTTGCAGTGGCTGGAAGCCCTGGCTCGCCCAGTCTCTCTCTCTCCCTCTATCTGTCTTTCTCTCTGTGTCTGTTGCTCTCAAATAAATAAATTTAAAAAAAAAAACACAAATCTCCTTAAAAAAAAAAAAAGAGAGAGAGAGACTAGTTGGAAAGAAGAAGGTATTCAATGGAGGGGGGGTGTTGCAGGAAGAAAAGGGAGGGTGGTGGTTGGGGATTATGATCATAGTATGTTGTTTATAGTTATGGAAGTTTTCAGTGAAAAACTTTAAAAAGAGGGGAAAAAAAACCTCGGGGAAACGTCAGTTTCCACCTTCCTTTCTCCAGTGTTCAGGGCTCCATCGTACTCTCCAGGCAGCTCTCTGTTCCTGAGCAGGTTACTTCCCTGGGTTGCCCCCTCTCGACGGTGAAGGGGTTCATTTAGAGGAATTCTAGGGCCCCTCACTGTGATGGCCAAATACACTCCTCTGAGAAAACCCCACAGCACTCAAGATGGCGGTGTCCGTTCACTGTAGCAAAGATTAACTCTGAAGTCCAAAGTGACTGAGAGGTCATCTTAGTCTTCACAGGGAGGAAGGAAGCTTCTGGCAAAGTAAGCAGCAATCCCACTGACTGAGTAAGGGCTCAGCTGGGAGGATGTGAGTGAGCCCCCACGGGTTCTTGTGGGCAAGCCAGGGGTATTCTTTCCCTGAGGATTTTTTTAAACTTTTTAATTTTATTTATTATTTGAGAGTGACAGTCAGAGAGAGGAAGAGGCAGAGAAAGACAAAATGGGCACATCAAGGCCTCCAGCTGCTGCAAACAAACTCCAGATGCCCCCTTGTGCATCTGGCTAACGTGGGTCCTGGGGAATCGAGCCTCAGACCAGGATCCTTAGGCTTCACAGGCAAGCACTTAACCGCTAAGCCATCTCTCCAGTCCCTCCCTGAGTAGTTTAAACAACACACAGCATTAAACCCTGTGATCTGGAGGGCCACAGACATGCTCCTGGAAGCCACATGGCTCCCATCCCCAACATGGCCCTGCCCCTGGGGTCAGACAGTGTCTCCTCTAAACCTCTGAGCTTCCCTTGACTCCGTTGCCAAAAGACTGCTGTGCCCTTGGTCCTGGGCTTCTGACTGTACCAGACATGCCTGGTGCTGCAGCCCAACCATCCTCCGGTGCCTTCATGTTAGCTCCAGCTGTGACAGTGGCCACCCTCTAGGCACAGGCCAGCCCCTGTGCCCGAGGCTTCTGGGGTCAGCCTTGTGACACCCAGGAAGTGCACTAGGTAGAATGAGCACCCAAGGAGCAGTCCTTGGCTGGCGAGAATGGGAGCCCGGCTGAGTGCTTCAAGCTCATCGTATGGGGTGCAGTGTGTTTGAGGTGGCTCCCCATCTGCTCATAGGTGTATCCCCAAATCAGCCCTCCTAAGCTGCTTCACTGGTCTCAGCCTCTAGTGGCGGATCCCCAGGCTCCCTCCCAGAATAAGCTACCTGTCCACGCATTCTGGTCTCCATCTCCTTTCTCAGGAGGAGCGTCTCTAAAATTAAATGCTTGTATCACTTATGAGGTTACCATAATAAAATGCCATTGGAGGAAAGGGTTAAGCCACAGGTAATTATTTCCTCAAAGGTTTTGGAGGATGGAGTCCAAGGTCAAGGTAGGACCAAGGTTAGAGTCCTTTGGGAGCTCCTTGCCCTGCAGATGGACAGCCTTCTACTTGCTGCCTCGTCCTTACAAAATGGTCTGTCCATGCACATGAGCCCTTAGTGTCCCTCTGATGTCCTCACTTCTTCTTAGGAGGACAAAATGCAAACTGAGTTCAAGCTGGCTTTCATTTGCCTGGCTTTGCACTTTGGAGGTCCTCTCTCATTCTCAGCCACATTCCCAGATTCTGGGAATTAAGGGCTTCGAGATAAGAACTTGGGAACGGTCAGCTCCTTACAACACTCATATTGAACCAATATTCTTGAGACCAACAGAAGCTTGCAGCAGCATGTCCCTCAAACCTGCGAGATTGTCACCATCAGCCCTCAGGCTGCCCCTGTGGTGCTGAGCGGCAAGGTGTGAGGTGGCGGAGCCAGAATGCCCGAACCCTAAAAGGACCAGAGCAAAACAGCCCGCTGTGTCCACCGTGGGCGCAACTGATGGGCCTCTGCCTCCCCCTGCAGTAGCTGCTGGCCGCTAACCAGGGAAAGCATGTGTTTCGCAGTCAGCCCTGGTTCCACACGCCTCGGCATCTGTGTGACTTCGCCTATGTTTCCTGTCTCCTTGGGCCTGAATTTCCCACCTTGTCACAAGTGGTTGTGAGGAACAAGGAAGCATGAGTTCCACAATGACTTGAATGAGTAAAGTTAGTGTTTTGGTCTGGCTCCTGAAAGAAACCTCGGGGTGGGGAGAAACAAATGGGTTGCTTAGGGCAGCCATCGGTCCTAGACATGGAGGGCATTACATCCTCTGAGCACCTCCAACACTGACTTAGAAGTGAAGGGGGTGTCCAAGGACTGTTCCAAGATGGCCCCACACCTGACAGTGATCCTGAGCCATGCAGCACAGGCACAATGATCCCTGCCCACCAGGAGATGTCCTCCCTCCCACCACCCCCACCAGAAACCTCCAAGTCACAGGCAGATCCCTGCTTCCCCCTGGCCACAGTTTTTCTGACCGTTGCAGACCGTGCGTGGGAATCCCAACCAGGGGATCTGTTATGGATCCTGGTCCTGTGGAGGTATGGTCAGTCAGTCACTTTCCCATCGCTGGAACAAAATACCTGACCATCCAGGCTTGATGACACACACCTTTATTCCCAGCACATGGGAGGCAGAGATAGGAGGGTAGCTGTGAGTTCAAGGCCAGATTCCACCATTTCAGCCCGGGCTAAAGCAAGAGCCTACTTTGGGAAAAAGAAAAAAAGAAAAAAAAAAACCCTGACCAGAATGTCGGAAAGGGTTTCTTTCAGCTTACAGTTTCACGGGGGAGTGCACGATGGCAGGAGAGCAGGGCAGAGCAGGAAGCCAGCATCCCATCGTCACCGTCACCACCGCAGCAGGAAGTAGAGAGAGGTATGCGGGCCTCGGCCGGCTTTCTCCTTTCCCCGCAGTTTGGAACCCCAGCCCATGGACCGGTGCCACCCACAGTGAGGACGAGTCTTCCCACCTTAGCCAATCGTAATCTAGAAACTCCTTAAGTGAGATTTGTTTCCATGGTGGTTCTAAATCCCGTCCAGTTGACGACTCAAAATGAACCATCACATATGGTGAGAAGGAAAGGTCGTGAGAGGGTCGTCAGATAGACAGACCCATGTTCTGGAGGCCTGCCTGGGGCTGAGGAAAAGCCTGGAGATACACAGGAGGAGTGCAGATGAGAAGCGCACCGTCAGGACCAGGCCCTGGAAGAGTGTAAGCTGCTCCTCAGTAGCACAGACCAGCTCGCTCTCACCTGCTCTCGTGAGACACCAGCCAGGCTCACAGTCTCTAATCTCAATGGACCCCACATATCCTGTTGATAATGACATGACATATTATTTTTAATACCTCGTTCTCCTACAATTAATAAGACACACACATTCAGAAATGCTTACAAATTTAGAGATTTTAAGCTTTTGTATTTCCTCAAGGAACTTAAAATATACATATCATCATGCAAAATCCTTTCTTTAAAAAAAAGTGTTCTGGGGCTGAACAGATGGCTTAGCAGTTAAGGTGCTTGCCTATGAAGCCTAAGGACCCGGGTTCCACTCCTCAGAACCCACGTTAAGCCAGATGCGCAAGGTGACGCACATGTCTGGTGTTAGTTTGCAGTGGCAAAGGCCCTGGCGCACCAATTCTCTCTCTCCTAATATTTCTTTTAAGTGTTCTGAATACTCAGAAGTATCCTCTTGCTCAGAAAGACTATGTACTCCCAACTAGGATTGCTCCAGTTCCCCACAAGTGCCACAGGAAAAGCAGTTGGTGACCAAAACCCACAACACCCGCTGGTGTTTACGGAGCATCCATGTCCCAGGCTCTATCCTGCGGAGTTCTAGGAGCCAGCTCTGCTTGCCTTGGTCTAGACCCATGCGGTGATCTGCCTGTCGCTCTCCTGTGACGCGGGAATAGTTCCGCCTTCGCTTAGGATTGCTTGTGAACTTAGGCAAGCTCTTCCAGGGTTTGCCCTGTTCGTCTTGGTGATGGGATGGAGAAGCGGGCAGTTGTTGATCAAATGAATCTGAAGGAGCACATTTGGCCTGGTTCCAGAAGGGGAGCTAGAATTGATTAGCTCTGCCCAGCCAAGCCTTCTTAATTCAGCCCACTGTGAGCGGCTTACGCACCGCTGTGGTCAAGCTGGCCTTGACAGCTGCCCAGCTGCAAAATATGAGGTGCTCATGGAAGCAGCAAACTCCCCGCAGGCTCCTGCTCCTCTCCGGAGAAGCTGTGCAGTGGTGGGGGGGGGGGCAGCTGATGGCATGCTGGGGCATTTGAGAAAGGGTGGCATCAGCCTCTGTGGCTGGCTCCAGGTTGCCCAGAACCGCTCTATCAGTGCTGGAAACACCCTCCTCATAGACCTGGCCAGTTCCACGAGTGTTTCTATGTCCCACGGAATTCCAGGGTGCCAGGATGGGTCCTCCGGAAGGCTCAGGGCAGCCTCTCCACATCCTCAGCGTTGCCAGGTCCGGGTGAGGAAGGCATGGCAGTGTGCCTGGTTCTCGTTCCTCATCTCTCCCCTCTCTCCTCTCTCTCCAGGCTTCCTCCTGACCTTGGTGTTGACCAAAGCACTGGTACTTGCTGTCCAGGAACCATCTCCCAGGGAATCTCTCCAGACCCTCCCCTCAAGCAGTCCCTCGGGCACCATGGTGACCGCACCCCACAGCTCAACCAGACTCTCCTCCGTGGTGGCCCTGAGTCCCCATCCTGATGGACCCTCCTCACAGGCCACGGCTACCATGGCGACAACGACACCCCATGCAGAAGAGCACCCTCCTGCAAACACCGAGTCCACTGCCATGGTGGCAGCCACCGTCCCCCGCCCTGAAGGCCCTCTACCCACAGGTCCACCTCCAGCTCCCACGACAACCACATCCTCCCACCCAGAGGGCCGCCCCCCGGGAGGTCCTGCCCCGACCATTCCGCCAACAAAGCCAGCAGGAGTCACCAGCCGTCCCCCAACGCCGCCGAGGGCCACAACACGGAGGCCCCCCAGGCCCCCCGGCTCGTCCCGGAAGGGGGCCGGCGGCCCATTGCGCCCTGGCCCCCCTGCGCTGGGTGGCCACCCGGCGAGGAAGGAAGGCCAGCGAGGGCGAAATCAGAGTTCCACGCATCTGGGGCAGAAGCGTCCCCTGGGGAAGATCTTCCAGATTTACAAGGGCAACTTTACAGGGTCCGCGGAGCCAGACCCCTCCACCCTGACCCCCAGGACCCCCCTCCGGAGCTCTTCCCCTGCGCTGCAGCCTCAGACGGTAGCTACGACCGCGGCACCCAGAAGTACCTCGTGGGCACCCCCCGCCACCCCCCTGCTACCTGAAGAGGACAAGCCAGGCCTTAGCAAAGCTGACCAGGGCGGGGGCTCCACCTTCACCAGCCCGGGAGGAGAGCCCGAGGCGCCAGCAGCCTCAGCTCCCCCCGCCCGATCGCAGCCCCCCGCCCCAGTGCCTTCTCAGCGCCCCCGCGGCCACGCGCGCGGCAGCCCCAGCCGCAGTGACTCTTGGCTCGCTGTCACCCCTGACACTGACAGACCCCTGTCTGCCAGCTCTGGGGTCTTCACGGCCGCGGCGGGGCCTACCCAGGAGGCCTTCGATGCCAGTGTCTCGGCCCCTTCCCAGGGGGTCCCTCAGGGAGCATCCACAACCCCACAGGCGCCGGCCTGGCCCCCCGGGGTCTCAGAAAGCACTGTTTCTCCGGCCGCTGAGGGGACCTCAGCCTCCTCCACCACCACGGCAGACAGGGTGCCCAGTCCCCTCTCCACCGTGGTGTCCACAGCCACGGGAAACTTCCTCAACCGCCTGGTACCCGCCGGGACCTGGAAGCCGGGGACGGCAGGGAACGTCTCCCATGTGGCAGAAGGCGACAAGCCCCAGCACAGAGCCACCATCTGCCTGAGCAAGATGGACATCGCCTGGGTCATCCTAGCCATCAGTGTGCCCATCTCCTCCTGTTGTAAGTGCCCTGCCCCTCCCACCTTCCCTAACCCCCTTCTTCTCCTCTCCCATGTCAACTGGCTCACCCCCCCCCCCCCCCCCCCCCGCAAAATTCCCTTGCTCTCCTGGCACAGATCTGAGTTCAGAGGGCAGCGGCTCAAATTTTCCAGGTTCTGGAACTGGGGAAAAAGAATTGGAACGAAGAATTGTGCCAAGAAGCCATGGTTGTTCATAGAAATAGAGACAGTTTATTGAGAAAGAGAAAAGTGGGCTGGAGAGATGGCTTAGCGGTTAAGGCATTTGCCTGCAAAGCCAAAGGACTGAGGTTCGATTCCCCAGGACCCACGTAAGCCAGATGCACAGGGGCCCATGCGTCTGCGTTCCTTTGCAGTGGCAGGAGGCCCATTCATTCTCTGTCTTCTATCTCTCTCTGCTTGCAAATAAATAAATACAGTTTTTAAAAAAGAAAGAGAAAAGTGGTAGAGCTGTACATCAGTGGGTAAAGTGTTTGCCACGTAAGTTCAAATCCCTGGCACCCATGTTAAAGCCAGGTGTGGGCTCATTCCTTTAATCCCACAGCCAGGAAGGCAGTGACTGATGGATCCAGGGCTCAGTGGCTAGCTAGTCTAGTGAAACCGGTAATTCCTCAGTTCAGTGGCAAACATGGTCTCAAATAAAATGAGGTGGGGGGATCAAGTACTCGCAACATCAACCTGTGGCCTCCACCTGCGCGTGCACATGCACACACCACAGTCATACACCATGAAGAAGTGAGGCAGAGAGAGAGAAAGGTAGGAAAGAAAAGAAAGGAAAAAAGGCAGGGAAGAAAGGTGAGGAGAGGAAGGGGAAAGGATGAAAGAATCAAAGGAAAAAGGGAAAGAAAAAGAGAGTAAGGCAAGCTTGAAAAGGAACATGGACTAGCGAGCTGGGGAAAGGTTTATGCTCAAAAAATTTGGGGTCACAGGTCTCCTGACCCTTTTTAGATCACCTGCATAGCACTTGCCTCTCCCACTATGTTGTGGGTTGGCACATGTTCTGTTTGTTGTGCCCAGGTCAGGAAGGTTTCCAGTTCCTCTGCCAAGTGGCTTCTTGATGTCAATCTTGATACCTGTCTCTCTATGTCCTATTCTCCTGCCACACCAGAATTGGGCAGCCCCTCCCCGCCCTCAGGTGAGCTGAAAAAAATCCCAGAGTTCCAGAAAACAAGGTAGCAAGACAAGAATCATGAGCCTCCTTTTCCATTGTCCTTGATATTGCTCAAGTGTCCCCAGATTACAAAGCCACAATGCCCAGGACTCGGGAGGACCCCACTGGCATTCTAATGCATCCACGTATGGTGCAGAAAGAAATGCCACGTTCTTTAGGAGACTTGGCTCGCCCAGAATCCAGGCAGTAGAGCCAGGCAGGGCTGAGATGGGTACTGCAGGCATCTGTCTTCCCACCTAGTACTCTATCGTGACATTCCCCTGCCTCAAGCACATCCTGTTAATGCTCCCAAGAAACACAGGTGACAGTTGACCCTGAAGATCTACGTCCATATTCCTCACCATCGTCCCCTACCTCTCCACCTTCCATAGGTCTTACCTCTCTTCTCCCTGTCTACCTCTGCCCCACCTCTCTCCCTTCCCCTGAGAGAGAAGACCTGAAGCTTTCCTGTAATAGGAAGTTCCACTGGCCTTGGCCAAAACCCAGCTCTTAACTCACAGGCTAAGTGACGGCTCGAGAGGTTTGTGAGTTCTCGATCCCAGGCACTCCTACACGACCCTCTTCAATGCTCACGGGTGACGGGCGCTCCGTGCTTTGCTCTTATCATTCTAATCAACTGACCCAAAGCCGCCAGCCCCTCCTTGCTGCAGCCTGTCCCTCGGCGAGTAAGAAGTCAGGGGTCTGATGTCCCCATCAAAAAACCTACTATGAGGCTGGGCGTGGTGGCGCACGCCTTTAATCCCAGCACTCGGGAGAGTCAGAGGCAGGAGGATCACCATGAGTTCAAGGCCACCCTGAGACTACATAGTAAACTCCAGGTCGGCCTGGGCTAGAGTGAGACCCTACCTCGAAAAACCAGGAAAAAAAAAAAAAGTATTTACAAGTTGAATGCCTCATTCTCAGTGATGGCAGCTTCGTTATCTTTCATGGGAAAACACATGGGTTTAAAGCCCTGCCCAGTTCTGAAACAGAAGATTGAGAAAGGGTGGCACTGTCGGCCAGTAAATCACCACTCAGGTAGACACCTGCGTGTTCCTGTCCTAAAATGACTCCTGTGCTTCCTCCTCCTCCTCCTCCGGTCCTTCTGAGAGGTGGGATTTCGAAATTAGAGCAGATCTTGCTGCAAAGCTTGAAGGCCGGACGCAAATATCATCCGAGCCAGAAGCAATGACACGGCCCAGAGCAGCACCCCAAGGACACTTGGGAGCTCTGAACGGAGCTGGCAGGTGCTGGGGTGGGGGTGGGGAGCAGGACATACTACTTTACTACCTTCTTTTCTTTAATTTTATTTTCAAAGAGACCGGGAGATGATTGGGCACGCCAGGACCTCTGGTCACTGCAAACCAACTCCAGATGCATGTGCCACTTTGTGCATCTGGGGTCTAATTCAGTCTATTAGGCTTTAACGACTGAGCCGTCTCTCCGGCCCAGCTGCTGGGGCTGGAGGGGGTAGGACATGCTACTTTCTAAAGAAAGATCCAGACTTCATTCACGGTGGGCTCTTGTAGCACCATGGGAACTACAGAACCCAACTCCTTTGGCGTTTCCATCATCCACATGGTTGCCTCATCACTGTTGGCTTGGTCCTGGCTTTCTCTGTATTAGCTCTGTGTCCTTGGCTGGTGACTCTTGTGGGCCAACCTCGATCCCTTGGAGGAAGCCAAGATAAAACATTCATTTGGGCTCAGCACTCTCGGCTCTATCCACAGAAGTCCCCACCTGCTGGTGCCATCTCCGTAACCCTGTCCCATCTGGTCTTCGGGGAAGTGGAGCTCTTCCAGGCCTGAAGGCCCATGGTGAGCCCTCCTTAGTGTCTCCATGTACCCCAAATCTACTCCATAGATCTCACAGAAGGACCCTATCTTTGCCCAGATGGCCAAGTACTCCAGTCAGTCCAGGCTGGTAGCAGAGTGAGTGTAGACCACCACGGGGCTGCTGGTCAGGGGCAATTTTCCTGCGTCAGATGGCAGTGGATTGGGGGTGGGTATAGTAAATTCAGGGACTGCCTGAGGAGAGGGAGGCCAGCTCTGTACCTCATCTGCCTTCCACATCACAAGCCCACCCTGTGGCTGAAAGGGAATGCGTGTGCCAGGGCTGAGAAGCACTTCGTCTCCTGAATCCTGCCACACACTCTCAACAACAGGGTTTCAGATGTCCCCGGAACAGAAGGCAATTGAATCCAGGCCAAAGTAGGACAGAGCCGGGAGCCATGTGGCTTCTGAGCTGGTCTCTGCTGCCACCATCAGGATGCCCAGGACCTGCCACCTCCTGCCAGCAGCCTCGGCCCCTCACCCACCTGTCCGTAATCAGGGTTTTCACCAAACAACAGTTTGAAGGTCCTGTCAGGCTCCCTGCCTGTCCCACGCCCATTACTTAGAGAGTCTCCTCCTGGCCACCCCATGAGAAGATGGGGCTGTGGGGGGCTAACATCAGAGAACCAGGACCGCTGCGGGTGTCTTGTGTCACCAGCCCAAGTTCAGCCTGACGAGGCAAAGGGCCTCCCTGACCCTGACACTTAACAGCCTGCAAGATGCTTGTCCCAGAACAGACTCTGGAGAATCAGCAAAGTCTTCCAAGGGATAAAATGTCATTATGCCTATGATTCTTGGCTGTATTTATTATGCAGTTAATATATATATGTGTGTGTGTGTGTAAATATAATTATATAAATGTATATGCACATGTGTACATGTGCATGTTATATGTATTCACCCACGTGTATGTACATGTTATATATATTCATTCACAAAACCTAAATGGTTTTGCAGTTACCACAGAAGAAAACCCCAGTCACAATAATTCTTGTCATGAAAACAGCCGAACAGGTTGGGACCAGGCAGAAGTACTGCCGAGAGACTCGTCTCCTTGCGGCTGATCCACCAATGAGAGGAGCGGGAGAGACCCTGCGGCAAGGTGGGGTTGTGCAGAGGTTATCGCTAGCCACGGCTGTGCCAAGCTTGGACGGCCCGTCTGTGCTTTAAGCTAGCGCCCCCTGCTGGCAACCATCGTGCGCTTCCAGACAGAGCCTTTTTTTTTTTTTTTAGGGAGAATGAGCACGCCAGGGCCTTCAGCCCTTGCAAACCAGCTCTAGACACATGTGCCACCGGCTTAAGAGAGAGAGAGAGGCAGATAGAGAAGGAGAGAGAGAATGAGCATTCCAGGGCCTTCAGCTGCTGCAAACAAACTCTAGGCACATGCGCCACCTTGTGTATCTGGCTTATATGGGTCCTGGGGAATTGAACCTGGGTCCTTTGGCTTCACAGGCAAACACCTTAACTGCTAAGCCATCTCTCCAGCCCTCTAGGCATACTCTCAATGGCCAGGTTATGGAGGATAACCACCCATGGTTTCCCCAGCTTTGCAGCCTTATATCAGGCCTGGCCTCATTCTGTACCCCAAGACAAGATTGAGGCCCCACTGTCACTTTCCAAAGGATGATACTGACCATCCACAGCCCTGCTTGGCCCTCACCCCAGGCCCACTCATTCCTGCTCCTAGGCTCAAGTCCCTCATCTATAGAACGAGGGCGCGGAAAGCAGACGCCATCACAGCTCTCTGTTCTTTGAACACTGCGCTCACGCCAGCACTTGGCACTTGGCTGCGAGACTTAGGCTGTTGCTTAACCACTCGTCCAATGCTTTCTCATCAGTCCGATTGGACTGATGGCCGCCGTGTTAGTTCAGGGCCCATCATGGACCAGGCATGCAGGACGCAGTAAGAACCCAGCAAGAATTGGGGTAAGCAGGGAGAGAGCCTCACACTGCTGTGCAGTCCTGACATCAGCGGAAGGAGATGGAGGAAATGGGGTGGGAGGAAAGGGCTTGGAATGCAAAGAGGCTCTAAGGATTGTTCTGCCAGGCCCGTGGGAGTCCTCCAGCTGTTAGGAGAATCCCAAGAGGAGGAGTGTGCGCCGTACCACTGCTGCTGTGGGTTGGGGTGGGGGCGGCATGGGCTATGCAGGGGGGTGGTGGTCTGGAGAGGGGCACCGCTGGGCTGGGCTCTCACTGTGCTCCTCAGAGCAGGAGCCCCGAGGTGGTGCAGGGGGAGGGTGCATTTCCACACCTGGGATGCCCATCCCGAAGGCTGTGAAAGTCAGAATAATGCGTGGGGGGGGGGTCTTACACCCGACTTTGCTGAGGGGTGCAAGGAATGGCAGTGAGGAGCTTTTGTGTTTTATTTTTCTTTTGTTCATTTTTATTTATTTATTTGAGAGCAATAGAGAGAGAAAGAGGCAAAGAGAAAGAGAGAGAGGGAGAGAATGGGCACGCCAGGGCTTCCAGCCACTGCAAATGAACTCCAGATGCGTGCGCCCCCTTGTGCATCTGGCTAACGTGGGTCCTGGGGAATCGAGCCTCGAACCGGAGTCCTTGGGCTTCACAAGCAAGCACTTAACCATTAAGCCATCTCTCCAGCCCAGCAATAGACTTTTGGCCTTAGTTGAGATGGGGAGAAGATGAAAAAAGCCAACAATGATAAAAAAAAAAAATAGCAATAAATTATCAAGAAAACAGTGATCTTAAATACAAAATAGAAGATCTTATTTAGATCTATCACAATAGCTCATTTCCTCTAGAGTTCCCGTGGCGGTCACCTTCAGTCAGTTGAAGACTTTCAGCTCCACAGGGAAGGAAGTGGCTCCCACACTGTGCCTGCCCACAGCTGATCTTGGGGGTTTAAGAGGCCTTGCCGGCGCATCAGTGCTGGGAGCATATCACAGACTCCCTGGGCCTCAGCTGGGCTTTTCTGGCCCAGATGAAAGGCCACAACACTGAGATGAAAGTTCTTAGCCTCAAGTGGAACATTAGCTTGAGACCCCAAGAGTCGCGCAGTGCACATTTTCCTTTCTAGATCTCGCTTCTAGAGATGCTGGAGAGGGGGAGGGAACAAGGAGAGATTTCTCGTCAATTAGGCACCAGGCATTGTGCTGGGCATTTTGCATTCACGACTCCCTCAGTTCTCCATCGGAAGTCCGTGTGGATCGGAGATGAAGTGACTTACCAGCCTCAGTACATGACAGAGCCAGGACTTGAACCCAGGCCTTCCTGGCTCGGGACATATTCCCTCTTCTATAGCCAGGCTGGCTTCCAGTAAGGAACCAAAACAGTACATGAGAAACATTGGAAATGTCTCAAGAGAAATATAAACTTAAATATAAATATTAACTTAAATATTATATTGTTATATATTATATTTACATTTATATATATGGCTGGAGAGATGGCTTAGCAGTTAAGCGCTTGCCTGTGAAACCTAAGGACCCCGGTTCAAGACTTAATTCCCCAGGACCCACGTTAGCCAGATGCACAAGGGGGCGCACGTGTCTAGAGTTCCTTTGCAGTGGCTGGAGGCCCTGGTGCACCCATCCTTTCTCTCTCCATCTTTCTCTCTGTCTGACACTCTTAAACAAATAAATAAAAATAAAAAATTATATATGTATATATATAATTAAATATGAACTTAAGCAGGCATGTAATGGGGTTCCCTGTCCCCACTCCCAGCTTATCCTGCAACACAGCAGCCCTTGGGTGAACAAGATCCCTGCCACAGTACTCTGCAAAGACCCAGGCTTCGCGGGGGGGGGGCGGGGGGGGCGGGGCAGTATGAGCTGTTAGACACAGCACCAAACAGAGACAGGCTGCGGCTGTGAACAGTAAAGACATAGGGAAAGTGGGGGTGGAGGGAACCTTTGTTGTGCACCTGCTAGGGGCCTTGGTGTCTCCCCATAGAATAAGGAGGTGACCTAAATAAAAAGTTTCCAGGCTGTGCTCCCCAGCCCACTTCCTGGCTCTCTCTCCTTCAATCCATAACGAAAGGGCTTTGAACAGGCAGGAGAGAGAGAGAGAGAGACAAAAGTTGAAAAGTCCTATGCCAGCCCATTCTTGAAATCCGCTTTAGCCCATTCAGAAGCCTCCTGTGGTCAGAGAGGCTTCCACAGAGCACCCGGAGGGACGGTCAGCAAACCAGAAGTCATTTTGATCAAAGAGCAGATGAAGCGCGCTCAAGTTGTCTCTTGACCTGGTTCAGAAGCTTGTCAGGTTGACACGCCAGTAAGATCGGTGGGTTGAAGGAAGTGACAGACTGTCCCACTGAGCCCTCAGAGACCAGAGTCTGGGCTCTGAGGCCTTCGCCTACCTAAGTGCCACCTTCTGTAGCTGTCCCTTCTGTAGCACCCGCCCGATGCTGGCCAAGCCCTCAGGTTGCTGCAGAGGGAGCTGGTCCTCTGCTGCCCCCTGGTGCTGCCTCTGGGCAGCACAGCCTGGACCTCCAGTCCTTGGCACAGGGAGGGTTTGGCCCTTGCTGACCCCGTCCGACTGGAGGTTCTCCAAGGTACAGTTGGTTTTCACTCGCTGGACACTCCCCGGAGGACTTCTGTCACATCACCGCTGTGCTGCGTGAATCTGGATAGGCCACTGTGCCTCACCACCGGCAGAGGTCCCCTGGGAACATGCTCGAGCTACGGTTCATCCCTGGTCTCACCAGTGGATGCTCCTTCCCCCAGGGATTGTCACAGATGGAGTCACAAGACACTCGGTGTGAGGACAGGCTGGAGAGCCTTGCTAGTGCCCTTGCTTTGGTCTCGGGCAGACCCCTAGTGCTGAAAGACACAGACTTGAGAGTTCACAAGTCTAGATGTTCGCTTTGGCCCCCTCTGGGTGGGCCTCAGGTTTCCTGTCAGTAAAATGGGGACTCGTAATAGTAGTGACCTCGTGGGGTTAAGTGGAGAATTAAAGGAATTCTTTCTAATGTGCCTGGAACATAATAAGTCTTCTATAATTAACTGTAAGGAAGCAGGTGTTTTTTTTTTTAAGGATTTATGTTTATTTATTTATTTGACACAGAGACAGAGGGAGAAAATGGGTGCACCAGGGCCTCCAGCCACTGCAAACGAACTCCAGGCACATGTACCACCTCGTGCATCTGGCTAACGTGGGTCCTGGAGAATCAAACCTGCGTCCTTTGGCTTTGCAGGCAAATGCTTTAGCCGCTAAGCCATCCCTCCAGCCCCAGTGATTTTTACCTGGCGGGCCTCTGTCATCCTCCTGCTGAGCTCCGTCCTATAGGTGCAGCCCAGAGCACACGAGCCAGCCTCTGCAGTCAGACTCTGGGAGCCCTCTCAACAGATGAGCAAAGCCTGTTCTTGGTTCACGTTGAAAGCTCAGCACTGCAGCAACTCATGTCACCAAGTGGCAAGCAGAAGCCTCTCACGAGACTCTGGGCTGCACCTCTAAACACGGCTCTGGCCTCGCCTCCTGCTGACTACTGTACCTCAGGCCCTTGGCACATGCTATGGTCTCCTCCTGAAACACGCTGCTTATCCTACATGTGGCTGCCTTCTTCCCTGCCTCTGGCATCACGACAGTCAAGCCCCTCTTTATCTTTCTCACTTTGCGCCGTTTTATCTTCATTATTAATCCATTTTGATCACGACCTGTGCATCATCTGACCTCCTCTGCTCCCCTCCATGCACACACGAGTTTGGAAGCTCAGGATGGCTAGTGCTCCCCTCGTGCATCTCCCCAATACCCATAACGGCTTCTAGCACACGGTGGGCACTCAACATATGTGGATGGTAGTCAAAAGAGCAAGAAAATGGAGTCGGGCGTGGTGGCGCACGCCTTTAGTCCCAGTCCTCGGGAGGCAGAGGTAGGAGGATCGCAGTGAGTTTGTGGCCACCCTGAGGCAACATAGTGAATTCCAGATCAGCCTGGGCTAGAGCAAGACCCTACCTCAAAAAATAAAATAAAATAAAATGAAAGAGCAAGAAAATGAATATGAGCTGAGAATGTAGCTCCTGTGCCTAACAGTCATGACGCGACTCTGGGTCGTCATAATCCCAGAACTTGGGAAGCGTTGACAGTAGGATCAGAAGTTCAAGGCCAGCTTGGGCTACATGAGCTCCCCCCTATCCCCCTTTCTCTCTCTCTCTCTCTCTCTCTCTCTCTCTCTCTCTCTCTCTCGGAGGGAAAGAGAGAAAACAAATGAATGAGGAAAGTGTGGGGTGGGAAGGAGGGAGAGAGAGAGATTAAACGAATGAGGTAAATTTGGGGAAAAGGAGGGAGAGAGAAGGTAAACAAATGAATGGGTGAGTGGCTAGATAGTGCCCTGTGGCCCCGCTGGGAAACGGGATACTTGTCACCAGCAGGGCTGGCGCCATCCCTGTCCTCCTCTGAGCGGGACTCTGGTACTCTCTCTCCGCAGCCGTCTTGCTGACCGTGTGCTGCATGAGGAAGAGGAAGAAGACGGCCAACCCGGAGAACAACCTGAGCTACTGGAACAACGCCATCACCATGGACTACTTCAACAGGCACGCGGTGGAGCTGCCCAGGGAGATCCAGTCCCTGGAGACCTCGGAGGTAAGGACCCCATAACCGCGGGTGTCGGCCCCCGCCCCAGGAGTGCTGGCCCCCCAGCGCCGTCGAGAGCCACAGGGCCTCTGCTCCTTGGTCCATTGGCCAGCTTCGGCCCTGTCATCCAAGCACTTGACCCCCAGCCCTCCTGAGTGGCCATTGATTGGCATTGTACCCAGAACCCCCCCCCCCCCCCACCGCTGGGTGCTTTCTGCAAAGCGCAGTGATGCTCATTGAAGACCTGTTTTGTGGCAGGCAGTCTTGGGGGACTGAAGATGAAAGTTTGCTCTCAGGGGAGATGAATCCTGGAAAACAAGACAAATTAGAGGAACCAAGAATAGCAATAGACAAAGAGCTATGAGAAGCCAGGGAAGGGACAGCCACTCCCGCCACCCCAGGGAAGGCATTGCCGGCAAGCACCTTAATGGCTCAGCCATCTCTCCAGGCCCAAGGAAGCCATTTGTGGTGGTTTGAATGGATCGCCCCCCCAATATATTCAGAAGCTTATTAAAGCTTGTAATTTAGATCTCAGCTGCCTGGCTGGAGGCAGTGTCACTGGGGGCAGATCCTAGGGTCCAGCCCCAAGGTGCACTGGGGGAATTTTAGTCTAAAGATATGCAGAGCGGTTGAGCTTTGCCCGAAGTTCCTGAAGTGTGCTTACTTACGGTGTGGGTGGCAGTGACTTGAGGCTGTGAAAGTGGGCCAGCTTCCTCTGCCATTATGGAACTTCCCCTCAGTATGCAAGCTTCAGTAAATCCCTTCTTCCGTAACTGTGTCTGGAAGTTCATCCCAGCGACCTGAGGCTGTCCATTAGACTGCGTCTAAGCAACCCTGACAGCTGGCCAGCATCCCTACACCTGCTGGTCAGCTGACTTCAGTTTGCCCCCAAACACCCTGAAAGTGCCAAGGCTTTAGGCTTTCCTTCCTGTCTTTACCCTGAATTAACCCTTGAACCCAGACATGGGCCTCCGGGTCCACAAGTGCTCCCAGCCCCGAGGAGCTGGGTTCTAGGCTGCTCCGCTCCCGAGGCGGGCTGGCAGGCCGACCGTTTCACTTACCATCTGCTGTGTAGCCGCCCAGAGAATCCAGCCAGCCCAGCCCAACGCTTTCGCTGCTGCGAGAACCCACAGTGATGCTGACGGGGTTCTGGGAGGTCCGGGGAGGAGAAGGAATTAATTGGCCCTTTGGGACTGGCAGGCCTCTCAGACTTGATGAGTGGATGGCAGGAGAGGAAAAAAAAAGGTGGTACGTGGGGCTGAGGAGGTAACTCAGTGGATAAATACTTGCCTTGTAAGCATGAGGACCTAAATCCAATCCCCAGCGGTCACATGAAATACAAGGGGTCAGCCACAGGGTAGAGGCGACATCCAAAGGCATTGCCCCTCTCCCTGACTATTACTGTCACAACTCCTAAGCCACAAGCCCATGGTGAATGCCAGCAACCCCACGGAGGAGGGCCCTCAGTGGATTGGGGGCAGGGAGGAGGGAAATGATGGTACCAACATATGATGCGTCCATACGAAGTTTATACTTAATCAAATAAAATCAAAGTGAGAAAAATAAAATGCAGCGTGTTGTGCCGCATGCCTGGAATCCAGTGATGGGGGAATGGAGACCGAAGGATCCCTAGCGCTCTCTGGCTAGTCTAAACCAACGAGCAAACTCTGGAGCAATGAAAAACCCTATCTCAAAAGAAAAAAGGGGGGCTGGAGAGATGGCTTAGCGGTTAAGCACTTGTCTATGAAGCCTCAGGGCCCTGGTTCAAGGCTCGACTCCCCAGGACCCACGTTAGCCAGATGCACAAGGGGGCACACGCGTCTGGAGTTCATTTGCAGAGGCTGGAAGCCCTGGCACGCCCATTCTCTCTCTCTCCCTCTATCTGTCTTTCTCTCTCTGTCACTCTCAAATAAATAAATAAAAATAATTTTAAAAAATTTAAAAACAAAGAAAAAAGGGGGGTAGGTGGTATATGAGGAACACTGCCCGAGGTCCTCTGGCCTCCACACGCACCTGCACTCACATGAGCATAAACATATACACGCGCGCACACACGCAAAGCGACGCCTTTAGGTGTTTTCTAGAAAAGCAGAGATGTTGCCCAGATGTCTGTGAAAGAGAGGCAGGAAGTAGAGGCTGGGTGGCAAGGAGATGCAGCTTGGCCCACGAGGGCACTAAGCCACCCTTGTGCGTATCCTATACCATAAGCCTCAGACTTTCACAAGGAAGGCGATAGCGTCTCTGGCAACCGAGAGCTATTTCAGAAACAAGAAGCTTGTTCCAGAAGTTTCTGTGAAAATCTGGAAGAACAGTGGAGAGAGCTCTGTGCATCAGCGTTGGCAGTAGAGATGGGAAGGAAGGAAAGAAAGAAGGAAGGGAGGGAGAGAGGAAGGGAGGGAGGGAGGGAAGAAAATGTCTACTAAGCAATCCCAAAATGAATGTCCAGGTGTTAGCTAGTTTTTTGGGGCTGTGAACCCGCACACCTAACAGAAGCGATCTGAGGGAGAAGTGACTTATTGTTCTCATGGTTTCAGTACATCATGGTAGGGAAGGTGGGTTGAAATTGCACATTTCACAACATGGCCAACCAGGCAGCATTTCACCTTTTATTTTGCCCCTTTTTACTCTCAGGGCTGGGCAGCCCATGAGACTGTGCTGCCCATGTTCAGAGGTCCCACTTCAGTCACCCCTTTTTGGAATCCCGCCTCGCAGACATGCTCAGAAGAGTGCCCCCGCCTCCTAGGTAGCTGACCTTCGGTCCTTTCCCAGCTCACTGCGTCCTCCCTCTCTCCCCAGGACCAGCTGTCAGAGCCACGCTCTCCGGCCAACGGTGACTATCGCGACACTGGGATGGTCCTTGTGAACCCCTTCTGTCAAGAAACACTGTTTGTGGGGAACGATCAAGTCTCCGAGATCTAGCGGAAAAGCAGCCTTCGCTTTGCCATTCCCTATTTTTCGTCTTTAAATTATAAATATACAAATATATATTATAAATATAACCTTTGTGTAACCCTGACTTAATAAGAAACATTTTCAGCTTTTTTTCCTAAGAATTGTGAACATCTTTTTTATAAGTGTGGTTTAAAAAAAAAAATACTTTACAGAATGACCCGTGCCTTTATAAAATAAAGGTATTTCTAAGCAAAGCGGTTGCATCCATTGCTTCTCTTAATAACTGTTCCTGAGAACACGGGGGTCCTAGAAGCCCCTGGCAGGTGAGGGATGAGACCGACCTCCAGTGGACGCTGGGTGTTGTACCGGCCACATGCATGGGCCTTCGGTGGGTCTCAGAGCTCTGGTTCCCTTTGACTCAGTTTGTCCTCATTTCCTGACTCCTTGTGTGCAAGCTAGTGGGGGGAACTGGTGCGCCCGGGCAGGGGGCACTGCTGCCCAAAACAGGAAAGAGTTTACGAGCACCCTGAAGCCTCACAGTACCACCCACCACTGGAGGTCAAGTTGAATGGAAGCTATGGGAGTCAATAAGGCATCATAAAGCTGCAGACCCCTAACTTTCCACCCCAGGGTGCCCCCACCATGCTAGCAAATTCAGAACTGCCTTTTCCTGGCAGGGAAAAAGAAATGCTCTCTAAAAACCTGTTCCTGCACCCCTCCAGTATTCCCGTGCCCCCTATACCCCGTGCACCCCTCTCCCACCCTCACCCTCCCTCCCCCACCGCAAGGGAGGAGCAGACCCCAGCCCTGGAGCTATGCAATGCTTGTCCTTCCTTGTTCAAGGGTAAATGGTTGATTTGAGTTCAGCATTGCTTACTCCAAAGGTGATGATACTGTGCCCCCGAGAAGAGGTTTATCTAAGAAGCCTAGAGGGGGGAACACTTGTCTTTTTATTTTTTTTAGAGCCTTCCCCTGCGATTTATCTAAACAGTGAGTTATTTGGGAGGAGTGCTGTTGTGTCCCCGCGCAGGGCATTGCAGGCCTGCTGATGAACTAACTTGTCCGGGCCTCTCCCTCCCCCGCTGCTCTGACCCTCCCTGTCCATCCGGGTCCTGCAGCCTCCCCAGGCCCGGCTGTACCCAGCATGGCCAACAGGGGGCAGATGCTCAGACGTCAGCGAGGCTTCCCGAGGCGGCAGCTTGTCTGTTCGTCTCCTAACGGATAGTAGCTAGAAGAGGTTTTAACTGCTTTGACCCTTCTTTTCTCTAAAAGGAAAAAAAAAAAAATAGTTTGATAGTATATTTTGAATATAGATGTTCTTATTGTCAGATTGGGACTTGAACTTGAATGTTGAACTCCGCTGTCTGTGTTGTTGATGTGGTCTGACCATGACTCTTCCTTTCTTCCTCCATGTTCCTTTTCAAAAAGAGATGGCCTTCAAAAAACAAAACGAAACAAAAAAATGTGTGTTCTCACTGTTGTATGGACCTACTTGACCTGAGTCTGCTTGTCTCTCTTCAAAGACTTCGACCCACAGAGAAGCAAGTTCAATGTTGTGCTTAGATCCGTTTTCTACCACGTTGCTGTCTGACCTCTTTAACTTTTATCATGATATTTCTGTTAGCTATTGTGTTGAATATATCAATGTGTGTGAGTACATATACAGAGAAATCTGTCTGTAAAGTAAAATTTATATATAATATATGTCATCAGAGATACATATGTTATATATACATTTGTGGATGTATGACTTATTTTTCCGTATCCACAGAATTCAGCTACCATGTATATATAAATAAACTTATTTTATTACCCAGAGGATTAAGTTGCTAACACACTTTGCATTCTTTTCATTTTAAAATGACTTGAAGTCTCCTTTCACTGGTACCAAAACCACTTCGTGTCATCTGTATGTTTAAATCTGATTTGACATTATTAAATTGAGTGTTACGAGCATAATGACGTAGTAGGATGAGCACATTATTGTAAGCATGGATCTTTGGGGGCACGTCTGACTTTCCTGAGAGAGAATCAGTTCTCCCAGTGTCTTCAGAACGTTGGTGTGGACTGAGGTGCTTCCCTTGTCCTGGTCTCCTTTCCCCAGGGCTGGGTGCATTGGGAGTTAAAACTCCGACTTGGGGCTGGAGAGATGGCTTAGTGGTTAAGCGCTTGCCTGTGAAGCCTAAGGACCCGGGTTCGAGGCTTGGTTCCCCAGGTCCCACGTTAGCCAGATGCACAAAGGGGCGCACGCATCTGGAGTTCATTTGCAGAGGCTGGAAGCCCTGGCGCGCCCATTCTCTCTCTCTCCCTCTTATCTGTCTTTCTCTCTGTGTCTGTCGCTCTCAAATAAATTAATTAATTAATTTAAAAAAAAAAAAAACTCCGACTTGAACGCCACTGAGCACTACCATACTCTGGGCAACAGGAGTACCTGGGCATGATGCCTCTACAAATAGCCTGTAGCTCAAAACCTCACCTTTAGCCTTGGAGGCTACATCCTGGAATTGACAGGGCCGCAGCTCCCCAGGGCCCACTATGTCACCTGTACTAGACGGCTGTCATTGTAGCATGGGTTCCAAGGCACCATGGGCCCTTCTGGGTGTGGCAGATGGTGTCCACAGAAAGAAAGACATCTCTAAGTGAGCCACGGCACTGTTGGGCTTTACTTCATCCAACTCATTCTTTTTTCCCCAATTTTTATTTTTATCTAATTGAGCGATCAAGGAAGAGAGAGAGAGCGAAAATGGGTGTGTCAGGGCCTCCAGCCACTGCAAACAAATTTGAGATGCATGCACTACCTTATGCAACTGGCTTATGTGGGTCCTGGGGAATTGAGCCTGGGTCTGTTGGCTTTGCGGGCAAGTACCCCCCCCCAACTCATTCTTTAATCTGTTAATCAAATAGCAAAACTTGATATTTAATAAAATGTTTCCTGTCAAATAAACTAGAAGGGGGAAAGGAAAAGGGGTTGTGATATCCTAATGAGCAGGGGGGAAAAAAATGACAAGGAATGTTCTAGTAGAAGACTAAGTTTTTCATGTGACCCTACTCTCTGGATTGAAGGTACTAGAAAAAAACCTTAGAAAAGTCCCTGGGCAAGGCCTTCTCATCCAAGCTCTGAGACTTTCTGGACATGGGACCTCAGGGTGCTTATCACAGGGCAATCATGGCCAATTGTAGACTTTGTTTTGTTTTGTTTTTGTTTATCGAGGTAGTATCTCGCTCTAGCCCAGGCTGACCTATGTAGTCTCAAGCTGGCCTCCAACTCATGGCAATCCTCCTACCTGTGCCTCCCAAGTGCTGGGATTAAAGGCGAGTGCTAACACGCCCGGCTTCTAATTGTAGATTTACTACTACTGGAATTGTGCAGTTTTCAGCCCAAACAGCAGTCCGTGTCAGCCCTATACTTTCCTATCTCCTAAGGTTGACTCGAGAGGACAGCAAATCGTATCCAGCATCAGTGCTTTCACAACTTACTAGAATTTGGCTCCTGCCCCAGTTTCTGGCCCGGAACACATACGTTCTTACATGACAGGATCTGGGATAATGTCCAGCTCTGGTTTCTCCAAGGTATGTCTACGCTGTCATGCCCAGGGATGCAGAGGCCACTCTAACCTCCAGGAAGTGACCAGGCTGTGACCCTGACAGCGTGACTTGGAGGATGCTGAGGCCAAGGGTTAAAATGGGGCCTCCATGACATACAAACTTGGAGCACTTTGGGGATACTTTCCAGGAAGGAAAAAAAAAAAACAAAAAAAAACCTTGTTACCTTCACCGACTAGTTTCCTGGCATATGTGGAAACAGGTGGAGGGGAGGCCAGAACCTAACAGGTGCCCAACAGCCTGGGGTCTGAACTTGTTCAAGATCCCTGTGCTTGGAGCGTCATTTAGTTCTCAGGCCAGCATAGGAGAGAAAGATCCAGAAAGGCAGAGCAGTAGGCCAAGGGTCAGCAGCAGGTGAGCAGAGTGTCAAGGGGCAGACTCAAGAAACAAAGGGAGGGCTGGAGAGATGGCTTAGCAGTTAAGCGCTTGCCTGTGAAGCCTAAGGACCCTGGTTCGAGGCTTGGATTCCCCAGGATCCATGTTTGCCAGATGTACAAGGGGGCACATGCATCCGGAGTTCGTTTGCAGTGGCTGGAGGCCCTGGCGTTCCCATTCTCTCTCTCTCTCTCTCTCTCTCTCTCTCTCTCTCTCTCTCTGCCTCTTTCTCTGTCTGTCACTTTCAAATAAATACATAAACATTAAAAAAAAAAAAGAGGGCTGGATAGATGGCTTAGCGGTTAAGCGCTTGCCTGTGAAGCCTAAGGACCCCGGTTCGAGGCTCAGTTCCCCAGGTCCCACGTTAGCCAGATGCACAAGGGGGCGCACGTGTCTGGAGTTCGTTTGCAGAGGCTGGAAGCCCTGGAGTGCCCATTCTCTCTCTCTCCCTCTATCTGTCTTTCTCTCTGTGTCTGTCGCTCTCAAATAAATTTAAAAAAAGAAAAGAAACAAAAGGATAAGAGACAGTGTGAGACCTGAGCAAGGGGCAGTACCCCAGGCTGCCTACCACCATGGCTGGCTCCACTGCCAGTCCCCTGTGACACTTGTGGACTTGGGCGCACAGGCACACACACCAGCACGTGAAGGGATATGGAAAGCCTTGATGTTGACCCTGAACCCCCTACGCTGGGTCTGTTGCAGTCACCTTCTCGTTGCTGGGATAAAACACTCGACCAAAAGCAGCTGATGGAGGACAGGATTGATTTTAGCTCACAGTCTTGAGGGGAAGCTCCATGACAACAGAGGAAAACATGGCATGAGCAGAGGCTGGGTATTGCCTCTGCCACAGCAGCTGGGAAACAGCAGCAAGAGCCTGAACTAACACTGGCAAGCTAGGAGCTAAGAAACTTCAAGGTCCACCCCTAGCGACACACCTCCTCCAGCAAGGCTCCGCCTCCCAAATTGCCATCCGCTGAGGACACATGCGTTTATGGGGCCTGGCAGCGTGTCCTATTCAAACCACCACAGGGTCCCAGCTTGTGCTTTCATAACTAGGGGACATGTTCCATGCGTTTGTCATCTGAGGTTCCTGAGTTTCAGTTTATTCGTCTGTGAAATGGTTCTGCTTGTTGCCTATCTTGCTCTCTCTTAGGTAGTGAAGTCCACAAACCCACGGGCTAGGGGTGTAGATCAGGGGCTAGAGTGAAGTCCTGGGATTAATTCCCAGCACTGCATAAACCAGACGTGGTGAGGCCCATAATCCCAGCACTCAGGAGGTGGAGGCAGGAGGATCAGTTTAAGGTCATCCTCTGCTAACGCTAGAGAGTTTGAGGCCATCCTGGGCTACGTGAGACCTTGCCTCAAAAAAGAAAGGAAGGGTGCTGGGTGTGGTGGGACGTGCCTTTACCCAGCACAGGAGAGGAAGCTGAGATAGGATCATTGTGAGTTCAAAGCCAGCCTGGGACTATAGAGTGAGTTCCAGGTCAGCCTGGGCTATAGTGAAACCCTGCCTCAAAAAGAAAGAAAGGAAGGAAGAAAGGCAGAGAGAAAGAAAGAAAGAGAGAAAGAAAGAAAGAAGAAGAAAGGGAGGGAGGAAGAAAGGAAGGGAGAGAAGGAGGTAAGAATAGAGAAAGGAAAAAAGGAAGGAAGGAAGGAGGGAAGGAGGGAAAAGGAAGGAAGAAAGGAGTGGGGAGAGAATGAAAGACAGGAGAGGGAGGGAGTGAGGAAGAAGGAAAAGAAAGACACAAACCCAGTTGTTGCACCCCACACTCTGCAAGGGCTCAGCCTCCCCCATCCTCAACAGAAAAAAGCTCGGCAGTGGGGCACATGACCTGGCATCAAAGAATGCCAGAGCCCAGTGGGACCATTGTCTTTCAGCTCAGTGAATGACGAAGCCCATGGAAGGCAGGAGACAAAGAGCCCCATGGACAGGGTGGCTTCCAGAGAGGCCCGTGACCAGGCCACGGGGACGCTGGGACTGGAAAAGCAGAAGTCACTGAGCCCGAGCCAGGCAGACACCACAGAGCAGAGGGAGCCATGAGCGAGAGGAGAGTGATAGTGGACTTGCCCCCCACTACCAGCTCCAGCATGCCCCTCCAAAGGCGCAGGGTATCCCTCAGGGGGACACGATCACCGTCCTCCCTGGATAGCCCCTCAGCCTCCAGGGCCGGTGCTGTGGGTAGCCTCGTCCGCGCCCCCAGCGTCCATGTAGGAACAGCACCCAGCGGACCCATAGGTGGCCTGGGTGCCCGAGTGACCCGCCGGGCCCTGGGCATCAGCAGTGTCTTCCTTCAGGGCATGCGGAGCTCGGGCCTGGCAGCCGTGCCCTCTCCAGGCCTGGAGAGGGACCACACTGCCATTGAGGACCTAGGGGGCTGCCTGGTGGAGTACATGGCCAAGGTGCACACCTTGGAGCAAATCAGTCTGGAGCTCGAAGCGCAACTGCGAGTTCATCTGGAGAGCAGAGCCAAGCGCTCCGGAGGCTGGGGCGCCCTGCGAGCCTCCTGGGCCAGCAGCTGCCAGCAGGTAGGTGCCTGAGTGTGCCCAGAGGCTTGGCAGAGGGTTGGGATGGAATCTTGAAGGCAGCAGGGAGCGTTGGTGAATCTTTCCTGAGGTCAGAGAGACTGATCACTTTCATACTAAAATCACTCTTGATCCAAACGTAACCGCATCATCTGCTATTGATTTATGGATATGTCCAAAGGGCCAGACCCCGCTGGTCCCAGCTTGAGCCTCATAGTATTCCAAGCAATAATATGCTGTGGCCAACCACTCACCAATGGGACATTTTAGGTGAGAAAACTAAGGCGTGTGATTAGCCCAAGATCATAAACCTCCTAAAGGGAAGGAGTTGAGACTAGAACCGCAGTTTCCTTTGCTGAAAGTTATACATCTTATCACCTAGGACAGCCACCTTTATCTTCACTGTGGAGAAAGGGTTCATAAGATAGTCTATGTCTGAATACCAGTGAGTGGATTTGCTATTTAAAATCATGATCAGGGCTGGACAGATGGCTCAGAGGTTAAGGCACTTGCCTGTAAAGCCTAACGACCCGGGTTCTACTCCCCAGAGTCCACATAAAGCCATTTGCACAGAGTGGCACATGCATCTGGAGTTCATTTTCAATGGCTAGAGACCCTGAACTCTTTCTCTCACTCACTTTCTCTCTCTGCTTGCAAATAAATATTTTTTTAATGATGATTAAGCCAGGCATGGTGGCACATTCCTTTAATCCCAGCACTTGGGGGGCAGAGGTAGGAGGATCACTGTGAGTTTGAGGCCACCCTGAGACTACATAGTGAATTCCAGGTCAGCCTGGGCTAGAGTGAGACCCTACCTCAAAAAAATAAAAATGATGATTAAATGAAGGTGTGATCTGGTATCCATCTGCACTAGCTCTGTCCAATGAGAACATGAGTCACTTTGGTCAGTGACAATTTTGAGTTGCCCACAGTACAGAAATGAAAATAGATGAAGCTGATAATATCATTTTATTTAACTCGACGTACCTAAAACATTATCACAACATGAAATCAATATAAAACCATGAATGAGGTGGTCTAAATTCAAACCGAACTTTCTGCATGGTGGAGATGTCTTACGTGTGTAGCAGCCTGGTATGTCCCCTTTCCTGCAGAGATGAGAGCAGTTGTCTAGTCACACCAAATATGACACAGTGATGGACCAAAGCTACACTTCCACTCAAGTCTAGCTCAGTGAACCAGGGAGCTTATCGGTCCTATTACAGGAATATAAGTGACTGCGAGGCAGCTCCATCACCAAAGAGCCCACCTCAGCCTAAGTGACGACTGCATCTTCCCGAGCTCGCTGCCCAAGTTACAGGCTGCTCCACTTAAGAGTGTCCTCTTAAAAAGACCATGACACCAAAATAAAAGAGAGACCGATTGAGAGGGAGAGGGGACATGATGGAGAATGAAGTTTCAAAGGGGAAAGTGAGGGGAGGGAGGACATTACCATGGGATATTGTTTACATCATGGAAGTTGTTAATAAAAAAAAATATTGTAAAGAAGAAAAAGAAAAGAGAGAGAGAGAGAGAGACTCCTCTTCCCAGCGACTGGTCACTGCTGATAGAACCTTGGGTTAGAAAGTGAGGCCACAGCCAGGTGTGGTGGTGCACGCCTTTAATCCCAGCACTCGGGAGGCAGTGGTAGAAGGATCACCATGAGTTCGAGGCCACCCTGAGACTACATAGTGAATTCCAGGTCAGCCTGGACTAGAGTGAAACCCTACCTTGAAAAACCAGAAAAGGAAGGAAGGGAGGGAGGGAGGAAGGGAGGAAGAAGGGAAGGAAGGAAGGAAGGAAGGAAGGAAGGAAGGGAGGGAGGGAGAGAAGGAAAGAGCAAATAGCCATGGAGCTGGGAAGATGGTTCAGGAGTTGAAATGCTTGCTTGCAAAGCCTGCCAGCCAGGGTTTGATTCTCTAGTACCCATGTAAAGCCAGATACACAAAGTGACACATCTATCTGGTGTTCATTTGCACTGCCAAGAGGCTTTGGCACACCCATATTCTCTATCTCCCTCCCTCCCTCCTTGCACAACAACCATACAGGAAGGAAGAAGGGAGGGAGGGAGGGAGAGAAAAAAAGAAAGAAGGAAGGAAGGAAGGAAGGGAAAGAAAGAAAGGCCCCAGGCAGCAGATGTTGTCTGTTTTCATGATGGCCTTCGGACGTCTACCACAGGCAATGCTGAGACAGCTGATTGGCAAAGCTGATGCCAGAAGCAAAAAACAGCGCGGCCACAAACCATTGTCCAAATGCAGTAGACTACAGGAGCATGTGCAACTTGCTCAACTGCCCAGGTCTCAGTTTCCTCGTCTCTAAATTGGGTACGATAGTGCCAGGATAACCCAGCCACTCCCTGGACAAGCAGTCTGTAGACTGAAGTGACAAAATATCTCAACAGTAGAACAGCCAGGATGAAGGCAAGACCCCAAGACATCCCACCTCTGCTACTGGTGTCAGAAGCCAAAACAGTGGCCATTGTCCTCCCAAGTACCCATAAATGAACTCTAGGATAAGAATAAAGATGACTTCTCTTCCTCTTCTTTTCCCATTCTTCCTCCTTCTCCTCCTCTTCTGTGTGTCCCCCCGCCCCCCACACACACACTCCATGAAGATACAGTTAAAACAACCTTAAAAATGGATTTATTAGCTGGGCGTGGTGGCACACGCCTTTAATCCCAGCACTCGGGAGGCAGAGGTAGGAGGATCGCCGTGAGTTCGAGGCCACCCTGAGAATACAGAGTGAATTCCAGGTCAGCCTGGGCTAGAGTGAGACCCTACCTTGAAAAACAATAAAACACACAAACAAAAAAAAATGGAATTATTTCCTTATTGCTCAGGTCAGACAGCCAACCATCATCAAATTCTATTCAGCCATGTCCAACCTTGTGATATCAAAGCACAACATCATTTATAAAACCCATGCTGGAGAACCAAAAACAAAAAAACTTTATAAAAACAAATCTCAAAAAAACCAAAAATGGGCTGGAGAGATGGTTTAGCAGTTAAGCGCTTGCCTGTGAAGCCTAAGGACCCCGGTTCGAGGCTCGGTTCCCCAGGTCCCACGTTAGCCAGATGCACAAGGGGGCGCACGCGTCTGGAGTTCGTTTGCAGAGGCTGGAAGCCCTGGCGCGCCCATTCTCTCTCTCTCCCTCTACCTGTCTTTCTCTCTGTGTCTGTCGCTCTCAAATAAATAAATAAATAAAATTTAAAAAAAATTCTCATAATGGGTCTAGGGAGATTGCTCAGCAGTTAAAGGTGCTTGCTTACAAAGCCTGATGGCCCAGGTTTGAGTCCCCAGTACCCATGTAGAGCAAGATGCACACAGTGGAGTTTGTTTGCAGCAGCAAGAGGCCCTGGTTTTGCCCATGCTCATTTATATTCTCTCTCTTTCTCTCTCTCTCTCTCTCTCCTTGCAAATAAATATTTTTTAAAAATCTTATATTGTTTTAAGTAAACTTAAACTTAAGCACATGTGGCTATTTATTCTATTACAAAGGATCAAAAGAGGGCTGGAGAGATGGCTTAGTGGTTAAGGCACTTGTCTGTGAAGCCTAAGGACCCAGGTTTGATTCTGCAGTACCCACTGTAAGTCAGATGCACAAGGTGATACTTGCGTTTAGAGTTCATTTGCAGTGGCTGGAGGTCCTGCCATGTCCATTCTCCATCTCTCTCTCTCTCTCTCTCTCTCTCTCTCTCTCTCTCTCTCTCTCTCTCTATTTCTCTCCCCTTGCAAATAAATAAATAAAATAAAAATAAGTTTATATAAACTTTAAAAGAAAGGATAAAAAGAAGGGCTAGGGATGTGGCTCAGTAGTAATACCTAAGTATACCTAAGGGTCTGGGTTCAACCGACCACTACCACAAAAAGAAATTTAAAAAAATTTAAAAAAAGAACAAAAGGAAATTCTCCATACATGACTTTTTTCAGTAGACCCCCTGCCCTGGCCAGACCTAGAGGAAACCGGACTCAGTCCAGTGACTTCCTCCTGCTGCCCTGAGCTCGCTCTGCTCTGCTGTGATTGCAGGCAGCCTCTCCTCACACCAGCTTCCCAAACCCTCCAGGGCACCTGGCCCTTCATTCCCCCCTCTGGCCCTCTCTCCATCTGCTGCCGCCCCCCCCCCAACTTGCCCGTCCCACAGAGTCCTCTTCCTTGCAGCCCAGCCTCCTTGGCACCTCGGCTGTGAGGCCCTCTCTCCCAGAGGCCCTCACAATGCAGAATCAGAGCATTGGCCTCAATGACAGCCCTGAATGCCGGCCCACCTCTTGTTTAGCCTGCACCCGAAATAGTCGCCCAGAGGACATGAGTCACCCCAGAGCAGGTTGGGAGACACCTGTTTCCATGGCATTTTCTCCAACCAAGCTGTGGGGAGACGAACCTGTCGGAGAGGGGACAGGAAGGTTGGGAGGAAGGAGGCTGAGTCTCCTCACAAGCCCTCACCCCAGCCATCACAGCAAGCAAGCTACAGGAGCTGCTCTGGCTGGACCTCCTCTGTTCCAGAACCTTCCCACAGCCTCTCCCATCCACACCGGGTTTTCTCCTACCATCTGTAAAGGAGACAGCCACAGGCTTTCAGAAGGAGGACAGGATGAAAGAGCACACAAAGTCGCTGTCACTGGGCAGAAAGCCATATAAGAAAGTAACACAAAATTTGGGGGCGCCAAGGGCTCGCACCGGGAGGAAACAGTCCTTGGGAAAACGATAATCTGCCTGTCCTGGTCACCACGTAGGCGATGAGCCTCAGAAGGGTCATGCTTAGGGCCAGGATGGACGTCACTGGAGCACCATAAGAGCCATGCTTTGGGTCTGCAGTTCTGTGCCCAGCTTAAAATTCTCAAAAGCTTTGTCTTTGAATTTGCGATCTAGGAAGCAAAGTCTGATGGGATCATAAAAAGTGTGAGGGGTGCTCTCTTGCATGAGCCTACCTTCCCCAGGATGGACTCACAGTTATCTATTCCCTATCTCCAGGAGCTATAAGCTCCTATCCACCCATCCTGAGCGGCAAGGATGATCCGACTGGGCAGCAGCATCCAGGTTGACATGCTCTCGAGCGTCACCCCCAACCCCTCGCCCTCAGGATCCCAGGACAGCCCAGTGACTGCCGAGATGAGTACTCGGCAGCTCACGGGGTCCTAAGGCAGGGCCCTGGGTGCTTACAAGGGTCAGGCGGAGAATCTCCGTGTCGGAGGGAGCGCAAGGTTAAATAGCGAACTCAAATTCCCCCGAGAAGCCAGATGTGGTGGCCCACAGCTGGAATCCCAGCACCTGCAAAGCAGAGGCAGACCGATGAGGTCTTGCTTGGCGACATAACAAGTTAGAGGCCAGCCTGGATTTCAGGAGACCCTGTCCCAGAAAACTAAAACAGCCAGGTGTGGGGGTGCACACCTCTAATCCCAGTGCTCAGGAAGCAGAGGTAGGAGGATCGCCAAGAGTTCAAGGCCAGCCTGAGACTACATGGTGAATTCCAGGTCAGCCTGGACTAGAACAAGACCCTACCTGGAAAAAACAGAAAAAAAAAAAAAGAAAAAACAACTGCCAACAACAACAACAAAAAAGCCATGATAGGTGGAGGGAAGACCAGAAAAAAAGAAAGTTTTTTTTAATTTTAGTACTTTGTATTTTTAAATATTTTTATTAATTTGCTAACACACACACACAGAGATTGAGGTTGTGCCAGAGCCTCTTTCCTCTGCAAACCAACTCCAGACACTTGTGCCACTTTGTGCTTCTGGCTTTATGTGGGTCCTGGGGAATCAGGCCTGCAAGCAAGGGCTTCTCACAGCTGACTCATCGCTGTAGCCTCACAGGTGTTTTATTTCCTGCATCTTAAACAGTATTTGTATGTGTGTGTTAATGCCATGTGCATGGTGTGGTGTGGTGTGGAATGGTGTAGTGGGGGTGTTGTGGTGCAGTATGATGTGATGGGGTGGCATGATGTTGATGGGGTGGTGTGGTGGGGTGGGGTGGTGTATACTCATGCATGTGCCCTTGCTGTGCCCCATACGCTGGCCTACAGAGGCCAGCGTGGAACGTCAGCTGTTCAGCTCCATTGCTCTTCAGCCTGATGTAGTTTAGGTTTGGGGGTTTTTGTTTTGTTTTGTTTTTTGGTTTTTCAAGATAGGATCTCACTCTAGCCCAGGCTGACCTGGAATTTACTCTGTATTCTCAGAGTGGCCTTAAACTCGTGGCGATCCTCCTACCTCTGCCTCCCGAGCGCTGGGATTAAAGGCGTGTGCCACCACACCTGGCTTGGCCCGATCTAGTCGGGAGCTGGAGTTTCCTGAGCCATGGGACTGGGCTTATTTATAGCTCACTGTGGCCGTGCCCTGCTACTTTATGTGGGACCTGGAGATTTGAACTCAGGCACTTCAGGCCTCTCTCAGGCAAAGTGCGCTTAATCACTGAGCCATCTCTCCAGCATTCTGAACAAAGGGCTTTGCATTTCGATTTGCATAAGAATCCTCGAATTACAAAGCAGTCCTGGATCTGTGTACTTAAAAGTGCCCTTTCAAGTCTCAGCTTCACTCTCCCTCCTGGTTCCTCAGCCGGAGGAGGACCACCCAGCCCCTTCTGCTAAGCAGTGAAAACAGATGAAAGACACACCCCCACCCCCACCCCCACCCACCCCACCCCCCCGCCCGCCTCCCCCAGGTGGTGGCCACTGAGTCCCAAGAGAATCCACACCAGCCCTGCCCAAGGCGGCTCTGGCCAGGCTCCCCTGCTGTGTGCTCTGCTTCCTTGCCAAGTGGGTGGCACTGATAAGCTGTGACAGACAGCAACAGGGTGTCAACGCAGGAGGGAGCTGAGCCAGGGCAACAGAGAAGCAGCAGAAAAGACTGTCAGCCAGGGAAGGGGAAATCAAAAGTGCTGAAAGGCAACAGGATTAAGGTCTTAAATGGGCCTGATTTAACTGGTTCTGGTTCTCCTGCCTACAGCCACAGCCCTCTTTTCTGTCCCTTGCAGAGACACTCCATACAAGAGGATGTGTCTATTTGGGGAAACTACTGGAAACGCAAGGGGTGACTCTCCTCATAGACACACACAGAACTGAAAGACGACAAAGTCGCCACTCATGACCGACAGCCTCCTGCTGCTGAAAGGACAAAGTGGTGACATAGCACTTTAATCCCAGCATTTGGGAGGCAGAGGTAGGAGGATCGCTGTGAGTTCAAGGCCAGCCTGAGACTACATAGTGAACTCCAGGTCAGCCTGGGCTGCAGTGAACCCCTACCTCTAAAACCACTCCCCCACACCACCACCCATATAGATAGATAGGTAGGTAGATAGATAGATAGATAGATAGATAGATAGATAGATAGAGATAGAGATATATAGATAGAGATATATAGATAGAGATATATATATCTCCACTGCTTTCTTTTTCTCTTACTACTTTATTTTAGTTTTGGGTTTTGGTGTATGTGTGTGTGTCTGTGTGCATGTGGTGTCTTCATGTATGTGCAGATGCATGAGCCCCATGTGTACGCATGTGGAGACCAGGGGAGGACTCAAGTGTCTTCCTCTATCACTCCCCCACCTTGTTTCCTGGCCATGGGTTCTGACCGAGCATACAGCTTCCTGCTCTTCATTTAGCCTGGCTGTCCAGGGAGCCCCGGCCATCCTCCTCGGTCTCTGCTCTCTCAGTACTGGGACTATAGACATGCACGGCCGCACACAGCCTTTTATGTGGGTGCAGGGAACGGAACTCAGTTCCCAAGGCTTGCACAGCTCTCTCGCCCACTGAGCCATCTCCCTAGCCATATGTTCGGTTTCTTAACACAGGGTCTTCCATACATCCATGGCTGGAGTGGTATTCATTATGTAGACTAGTTGGCCTCAAACTTGTAGCGATCCTCTGGCTTCAGCCTCCCAAGTGTAGGTACAACACCCAGCTCACTCCATATGTTTCTTTTTTATTTTTATTTTTTATTTACTAGGGAGGGAGAGAGAGAGAGAGGCACACCAGGGCCTCTAGCCACTGCAAAGGAACTCCAGATGCATGCACTACCTTGCGTATCCAGCTCACGCGGGTTCTGGAGAATCAAACCTGGGTCCTTAGGCTTAGCAGGCAAGTGCCTTAACTGCTAAGCCATCTCTCAAACCCTGAATCTGTTTCTTCTCAAGGACAGTTTGTTTGGCAGAGCAGGCTGTGTGGGTCAGTGATTCTGCCAGCCCAGCTATTCAGGGACACTGTAGCTTGGTAAGAAATGTAATGACACAGAGAAGCACTCACTCAGGAGGACTCGTCTTGGGGACAGAGAAGAATAAGATTGGAAGCAACATTTCGGTGGGGCAGGGGAGGGAAGGAGGTATGGGGCTACCACTTAGAGGCCTGAGTAATGCAGCTGGTTGTAAATTGTTGCCTAAGAAAGGAGGCTTCTGGGGGCTGGAGAGAGAGCGCAGCAGTTAAGGGCACTTGCTTGCAAAACCTGACAATCCCGGTTTGATTTCCCCAGTACCTACATAAAAAGCCAGAAATGCACAAAGTGGTGCATGTATCCGGAGTTTATTTGCAGTGGCAAGAGGCCCTGGTGTGCCCATACTCTCCTCTCTCTCTCTCACTCGCTCTCTCCCTCTCCAAGTAAATAATCAATAACTTTTAAAAAGGGAGGGGCTGGAGAGATGGCCTAGCAGTTAAGGCACTTGCCTGTGACACCTAAGGACCCAGGTTCAATTCCCTAGATCCCACATAAGCCAGACGCACAAGGAAGCACATGCATCTGGGGTGTGTTTGTGTGGCTAGAGGCCCTGGTACACTTGTTCTCCCTCTGTCTCATAAATAAATAAAAATAAATATTCTCTCTCTTTTTGAGGCAGAGTCTCACTCTAGCTCAGGCTGACCTGGAATTAACTATGTAGTCTCAGGGTGGCCCCGAACTCACAGCAATCCTCCTACCCCTGCCTCCTGAGTGCTGGGGTTAAAGGCGTGCACCACCATGCTTTTAAGTCTGTTAAAATACTTTGAAACATGTAAGGCCCATGTTGAGGAATGGGGGACAAACTTGTCCATGTAATGAAAAGCAGAGACATGATGCAAAGACTAGATAGAGATTTTTGAAGTTAGACAGTCCCCAAGATCAAGCTCAGGTCCTTACTGTACTTTGAATCAACTCTAAATGTGTCTTGGATTTAGATGTAAAAGGGGAAAACAGACAAGTAGAAGCATGGATGAATGAATGCCTGGGTGTGGGGAAATGATTTCCTTGTTATAATTTGAAATCCAAAAGAAAAAAATGTTGGGCTGGAGAGATGGCTTAGCGGTTAAGCGCTTGCCTGTGAAGCCTAAGGACCCTGGTTCGAGGCTCAGTTCCCCAGGTCCCACGTTAGCCAAATGCACAAGGGGGCGCACGCGTCTGGAGTTCGTTAGCAGTGGCTGGAAGCCCTGGTGGGCCCATTCTCTCTCTCTTTCTCTCTCTGTCACTCTCAAATAAAAAAAAAATAAAAATAAACCAAAAAAAAGGAAAAAATGTTGATAAGAGGGCCTGGCACGGTGGTACACATCCTTAAGCCCAGCACTCTGGAAGCTGAGGATTGCCATGCGTTTGAGGCCAGCCTGGGACTACAGAGTGAGCTGCAGGTCAGCCTGCTTCAAAACAAAACAAATACTGATAAGGGAGTTGGGAGATCACTCAATGGTTAAAGGTGCTTGCTTACAAAACCTGCTTAGCTAGGTTCAATTCCCCAGACACCCACATAAAGCCAGATGGGCAAGTGTTTGCAATAGCAAGAGGCCCTGGTGTCCCCACACATACACACACATATAAATTTTTTTTAAAAAATTAATTGTTGATAAGAGTGGTTACCCAAAATTTAAAATGTTTCCATTGCAAAATAACACTATAAGCAAAACAAATATACAACAAAATAGAAATACTCCTAACAATTTATAATGCCAATTTAGTATCCCTAGTTTATAAATAGACTTAAGTTTTTGTGGTTAAAGAAATGGCAATGTTTTTAAATAGGCTAGATATGAACAATCAACATAAAAATAGCTGGGAAAGGCTCTTTATGGTATAAAAAAATACTCACCAATAGCCATAATAAGAGAAATCTTTAAAATCTACCTGAGATACCAGACGGGGAGAACTCTGAAAGTGCGCGCATGGGTTTTGTTGGTAAGTCTCTGTAGAAACAGACACATTCCTGCAGTGTTGATTGATAGGTGTGGAAATGTCCCAGCGTCTGTGGAGAACTGGGTGTGATCTAGAGAAATGGCTTGGGCATGTACATGCAGGTCCTTAGACCTAACCATCCTACTTCTAGGAATCACTCCCAGTGCAAAAATATGAGCAAGGAGTGTGGGCACGGCTGCTCATTTCAGTCCTGTCTGTAATCCCCAAAGGCTGGAAAGCGCCCACATGCTTGGTAGGAGATGGGTTGTATCCACCGTGAGTCACCCGCAGAAGGCAGGAGGAAGGCTCTGTAGCTACGCTGCAAATACGATATGAACATCTCTATGACTAGCCACAGAAAGGGAAGAGATAGGAAAATGTGCACATGTGTCTGTTTACACTGAAAAATAGAGGAAATAGGGGATGCAGGACAGCGCAGTCAGTAAAGTCCGGTCAAGCATGAGGGCCCAAGTTCAATCCCCAGAACCCATGTAAAAATGCCAGGTATGAGGGCTGGAGAGATGGCTCAGAGCAAAGGGTGATGCCAGGGTTAAAACCAGATGCACAAAGTGGTGCATGTGTCTAGAATTTGTTTGCAACAGCAGAACGTCCTGGTGTACCCACTCTCCCTTTCAAATAAATAAATAAATAAATATTTTTAAATGCCAGGCTGGAGAGATGGCTTAGCAGTTAAGGGGCTTGCCTGCGAAGCCTAAGGATTCATGTTTGACTCTCCAGGTCCCACGTAAGCCAGACACACAGGATGATGCATGCGTACAAGGTGGTGCACGTATCTGGAGTTCCATTGCAGTGACTGCAGGCCCAGGCACGCTGATTCTCTCTCTCTCTCTCTCATAAAAAAATTACTGAAAAAATGCCAGGTATGGCATTGTATGCCTATGATTCCAGTGCTGGGAAGGTGGAGACAGGATGATTCCTGGGACTCACTGCACAACCAGTGTAGCCTAACTGGTAAGCCTCAGGCCAGTGAGATCCTTTGTCTGCAAAAGAAGCAGGTGTAATGACCTCAAGGTTGTCCTTTGGCCTCCACACACAAGCACATATATACATATGCATTTGTACCTGCACGCACATATGTGCCCACACACATACAAACAAACACACACACAAAGAAAAGGAAAATAGCTGGGGAGATGCTCAACAGTATTTGTTTGCAAAGCCTGCCAACCTGGGTTGGCCCAAGTTCTATTCCCCAGTACCCACACAAAGCCAGATGCACAAAGTGATGCATGCATCTGGAGTTCATTTGCAGTGGCAAGAGGCCCTGGTGCATCCATTTATTCATTTCTCTCTCTTGCCTCATAAATAAATAATGTATTTTTAAAGATATATATATATAATAAATCAATGTTGAGATACTTTATTTATTTTATGTGGAGATGATATGAAAACCATGAAAGTATTTTCCAGAATTGTAGAAGTGTTAAGCAAATTCTAAAAATCAAAACTAAAAGGAAACAGAGCTGGAGAGATGGCTTAGCGGTTAAGGCCCTTGCCTGCAAAGCCAAAGGACCCACGTTTGATGCCCCAGGACCTACATAAGCCAGATGCACAAGGTGACACATGTGTCTGGAGTTCATTTGCAGTGGCTGGAGGCCCTGATGTATCCATATTCTCTCTCTATCTGACTCTCTCTCTAATAAATAAATAAATAAAAATATTTTTAAAAAAACTAAAAGGAAACAAATGAACCTATGTGCTAACTTGATGGCATAATTACACACTGAAGAACTATTCCTTAGAAAAGCTAAGAGAAAGAAAATGGGAGGAAAACCTAAATTTTTTGGTAATCATATGGTTGGTGGGAAGTGTTGACATTGTGATTCTACTACTGTCTGCATGTGTGTGTGGGTCTTGTGGGATAAAGCAAAAGAAATAATTACATTTGTGTTACTAATAACTGAGTTTTTAGTGTGCGCGAAAGAATTGCGACTTAAAAAGTAAGCTCAATGACAGTTCTTTAGTCCTAAATTTAAATGAGAATTTTCAATATAAACTCCCAATGTATGTGGTTTTAAAAATAAATCTATACTGACTTCTGAGTCAGGTGGGGTGGTGTATGTCTATAACCACAGCACTCAGGAAGCCAAGGCATCAGGCTTGGGACCAACCTGGGCTGCATAATGAGACCCTCAAAAAACTAATGCACACACACACAAACCTGACCTCGGACCACTGGAGAGATCAGTGACAATGGAAAGACCCAGAAGCAATGGCCAGCTCAATGGCAGTGAGCAGTTTTAGTCTCCTGTCCTCATTCCTATCAACTACCTTTCACTAAGAGTTTGGAGAAGTGACTGAATCCAAGTTAGGGAACAAGATGGGTCTGAAAGGCCTCATCATACCTGGACGTAAGGTCGCCATTAAGACTGCCAGCCTTGGGTCACAAGGCATGGAAGACCATTTGAATAAGTTCTCATTATCCAAAGATGGATATCTATCACTAGTAATATTAACTGCAGTGGACTGATGCATACCAAATGTGTTTTAATTCATGAGTTTGGTGCTATGTAAAAAAGAAACACACTAATTAATTTGGAGGCTACTGGGGAACCAGCTAATTTTTTGGCGAAAACTAATAAATAATAAGAGAGAACCTAGCATGTTTCTGCCTTGCCTATAAGACCTATAGGTACATCAGGTGAGAACAAATAAAGTCAGGGGGCTGGAGAGGTGGCTCAGCTGTTAAGACCCTTGCTTGCAAAGCCTGATGACCTGGGTTTGACTCACCAGTACCCACATAAAGCCAGATACAAAGAGTGGCATATGCATCTAGAGTTTGTTTGCAGTGGCTAGAGGACCTGTTTGCACCCATTTTCATTCTCTCTCTTTCTCTACTTTCAAATAAATAATAAATTTGAAAATAAAGTTAAAATTTAAAAAATAAAGACAGGAAGTATCTTTACATAGAATATTTCAACTAAAAGAAGGGACTCAGTGGAGGGCATATGAGAGGAGAAAAGGCAAGGGAAGGAACTATGATCATGGTATATTGTATAGATAGATAGATATAGAGATATAGATATAGATGTTGTCAATAAAAAGTTTAAAAACATTCCAGCTCATAAGCAAAGAGTAATTCTTAATTTATTTAGATTTAGAATCAATAGTGCTAATTAAAATATCACAACTCTGCAGCCATGACAAAATCATGGCTCCAGAGATCAACAACCGTCAAATGGCTGCCAACATCACAGAAGGTACGCACCTGTGAGACTCAATTAAACTTATTAATTTACAGAAAGTACATGGGTCAGAATCACATGTTAATTGATCCACAGGGAGAAAAATCAACGAAGTTCTGAGAAAATGTACAATGAAACTCACTTTTCCAAAACTCTTTTTGAGATGGGGGGGGATGCATGATTTGGGCGGGCGTGCTCATGCGTGTGAGGGGATGCACGATTTGAGTGTGCGTGCTCGTGCGTGTGAGGGGATGCACGATTTGAGTGTGCGTGCTCGTGCGTGTGAGGGGATGCACGATTTGAGTGTGCGTGCTCGTGCGTGTGAGGGGATGCACGATTTGAGTGTGCGTGCTCGTGCGTGTGAGGGGATGCACGATTTGAGTGTGCGTGCTCGTGCGTGTGAGGGGATGCACGATTTGGGCGGGCGTGCTCGTGCGTGTGAGGGGATGCACGATTTGAGTGTGTGTGCTCATGCGTGTGAGGGGATGCACGATTTGAGTGTGCGTGCTCATGCGTGTGAGGGGATGCACGATTTGAGTGTGCTGCAGCGCGTGTGTACAGGTAAGAGCTCAACCTCGAGTGTCAGTTCTCTCCTTCCATCTTGCTGGAGTCGGGGTTTGTCGTTGTTCACAGGCTAGCTGGCCTGTGAGCTTCCAGAAAATTCTCCAGTTTCAGTCTCCTTTCTCACCATAGGTATACTGGGATTGCAGACACTCACACTCCGGCACCCGGTTTTTTAATGTGGGTTCTGGGGATCCCAGTTCAGACACCCAATACTTGTGTGGCAAGTGCTTTATTCATTGAGTCACCTCCCCAGCCCTGATCTGATGTTTTTTGACCAAGTTGGTAAAGCATGCTTTTAACGTGTAACGGGTTAAGAACCCAGAAACTATTCGCCCCTTGCCTCTCTATGGTGACCCTGTCTGTCTCAGCAGCAGGCTTGCTTATACTCCGTGCATGCTCTTTAGCATTGTGAGGACAGTTACGTTAGGACTGGGGCTCTAGCTCAGTGATAGAGGACTTGCCTAGCGTGTGGAAGGCCCTGGGTTCGATCCTCAGCACTGAAAGAACAAAGAATGCTCAGCCATTAAACGTGCTCACTTGCAAAGCCTGCCAGCCTGAGTTCAATTCCTCAACACCCACACAAAGCCAGATATACAAAGTGTCACATAGATCTGGGGTTTGTTTGCAGGGGCAGGAGGCTCTGCTGTGCCCATTCTTTCTCCCCTCTTCCCTCTTTCTCAAATAAATAAATAAAATATTTAGGGAAAAACAATAACGTTTTACCTTATAAAATAGGACAGCAGCTAATTAGGGGCAGGGGCCTAGATGCTGCTGGGTTGGAGCAGAGGAGACCTCTGAGTCTCGTAGAAGTAAGAGGAACCTTCCATGGGCAGGTCCTGCTGGGAGAAGAGACTTTTTAAAAAATGTTTTTATTTGAGAGACAGAGAGAGATACAGAAATAGGCAGGTAGAGAGAGAGAATGGGCACGCCAGGGCCTCCAGCCACTACAAACAAACTCTGGATGCATGCGCCCCCTTGTGCATCTGGCTTACGTGGGTCCTGGGGAGTAGAACCTGGGTCCTTTGGCTTTGCAGGCAAGTGCCTTAACCGCTAAGCCAGCTCTCCAGCCCCCCGGAGAGGAGACCTTTATAACAGCCTCCACTGAAAACAAAACAAAAAAGCCAACATTCACATTTAAGAGCGGCAAGAACAGGCTGCTAGCACGCGCGCCTTCCAGAAGAACTAAATTAAAAGTTAATCCAAGCAGCTGGCGCAAGCGTGAGGACAAATGTGGCGCTCTTTCCAGGGATTACTGGGGAGCTCCGTCCCCCGTGGCCCGCAGCGGGCTTAGGCTGAGCCGCCCAAGCCGAGGACTCCATTTAGGCAAATAAAACCTCGTTTATCCTTGTCTGCCGGGGGAGCTGCACACGGAGCCATTTATCTGCTCTAAATGAGCTGGTCAGGCCATCGCGGATGCATTAGTCAGCGGAGATGAGAAGTTACCTCGGCTGTTGGCAGGACGTAGTGAAAAGCCATGAATTCCCCACCACACTGACCAACTCTGGGAGAACAACTTGTAGTTTTCACTTCTTTATTTTAGGGTGCGGGGAGTGATCAATGAATAACTGCGTCAGTCTTAAGGGAAACACTGCAGTGTGGAGAGAAAAATGAAATTAGGCAGGCTCTGGACACATTTTATAGATAAGGTGCCCTTGTCTGACCAGTAACTGCCCACGCCTCCCTGGCACACCTCTAGCTGAGTCATCCCTCCTCCTGTCCCTCATCCCCACTGTCCTCTCCTAGCATCCTCTGCATTAAACTTTCCTTCATCGGGCTGGAGAGATGGCTTAGCATTTAAGGCATTTGCCTGTGAAGCCAAAGGACCCAGGTTCGATTCCCCAGTACCCACATACGCCAGCTGCACAGGGTGGCACATGCGTCTGGAGTTTGTTTGCAGCGTCTAGAGGCCCTGGCATGCCTATTTTCTCTCTCTATCTCTGTCTCTATCTGCTTCTTTCTCTCTCTCTCTCTCTATAAATAAATAAATAAATAAATAAATAAATATATTATTTTTAAACCCCCTACATCTTCCTCAGCCTCATTCATGCCCCCAGGAAAGAGCCTGCACAGGCCAGCCCCACGGCAACTCAGAGGAAGGCATCCTGACACAGGAATGATGAGCCACCACGCCAGGGTTAACAAAGAATTGGAATACACAGACTGAAAAGGATCATTTATAAACTGTTACATTTATTCAAGAGAGTTGGGAGGGGGTGAGGAAGAGTCAACAGACCAAAGACAGGGCAATGGATGGCTGTGCCCACACGATCTGAGGTCCCCTATGGGAGTGACCATGGGCCTGGGGAGGAGGAAAAGAATGTGAAAAGGGGTTTACTCAAAAAGGCTTGTGCTTTAAATTCGTTTAGAGAGGAAAAGAGAAGAAAAATCCAGAGAGCGCCTGCCATGAGGAACGTAGGAGGGGTAGGGAGCATTCTTGGGGGCAGAAGTGGGGATCCCAGCAGGGGGGCACGTACCAGAACAGGGATCTGGGAGCTCGGGAGAGGTGAGGAGCAAACAGCACAGCTTGTCCACCTGGTAAGGTCATCTCACTCTGGTGGGCTTTGCCTTCAGGCTCAGGTGAACCTGAAAGAGAACTGATTGGTCTACGTAAGGTGCTGGCTCTGAAGTGGGGGTCGAGAGAGCTCACCCAACAGGCTAGATCATCAGACAGTGAATTCCAGGTCTGCTGCTGCTGCTGCAGGGCGATTGTATGACATCAGATTTCTCTCTTGTAAACCTTTTCCCGAAGCTGCCTAACAAAGCTGCCTCCCTCTCTCCCGGGAGAGCACAGGGAAGGACTCCGTTCACAGAACGCCTGTCAGTTCCGCAGACTTCCTACCCACTGTCTCTCTGGAATCCTCTGGACACTGTAAGGGGCTCCCTGGGGAGATGGGATTAGTGAGCACCAGCTGCCAGTAGGAAGGACGGTAATGTGGGTGTCTGCAGTAGCAGAACTGGATCGTCTCACTGTTCTGGAGGCTGGAGTCCAAGATCAAGGTGTCAGCAGGATTACTTCTCCCGTGGTCTCTCTCCTTGACTGACAGACAGAACTGTTCTTCAAACGGCACGTTGTGTCCGCATTTTCTCCTTGTACAAGGACCCCAGTTGTTAAGTTCCTTTCTTGTGACCTCCTTTGAATTTAATGGACTCGCCAAAGAACCTCTCTCCATTAAAAAAAAAAAAAAAAAAAACACATTCTGGCCGGAGAGATGACTTAGCGGTTAAGGTGCTTGCCTGCAAAGCCAAAGGACCCAGGTTCGATTCCCCAGGAACCTCATAAAACCAGATGCACAAGGTGGCGCATGCTTCTGGAGTTCACTTGCAGTGGCTGGAGGTCCGGGTGTGCCCATCCAGCCTCTATTTGCCTTTCTCTCTCAAGTAAATAAATAGATAATAAAATATGTAAAATAAAAAAATAATAAAACCTCACATAATGATGTACTGGGTGATTAGAATCTCAACACATGAATTGAAGGGACACAGTGCAGATAGACCGTAACCCCCATGTTAGTTTCAATTTATCTTTGCATTGGTTTTTGCATATGAATGTATGCATGAATGTATGAATGCACGTGTGTGGAGTATAGGGATATGTACAGGCACATACATGTGGAGGCCAAAGATTGACATCAGAGGTCTTCCTTGGTCACCTTCCACCTTGTTCTTTGTTTGTTTGGTTTTTTTAATCTTTTTATTTACTTATTACAGACAGAGGGAGAGAGAGAGAGAGAGAGAATTGGCATGCCAGGGCCTCTAGCCACTGCAAATGAACTCCAGACGCATGTGCCACCATGTGCATCTGGCTTACGTGGGACCTGGAGAATTAAACCTGGGTCCTTAGGCTTTACAAGCAAGCGCCTTAACCGCTAAGCCATCCCGCCAGCCCTCGCCTTGTTCTTCGTTAGGGTCTTGTACTGAACCTAGAGCTCAAGAATTTGCTAGACTAGTGAGCCAGTGAGCCCCAGGGATTCCTTCTCTCTACTTCTCCAGCCCTGGAATTACAGGCAGATTCCTGCACACCTGGTATTTGTGTGAATTCTAAGGAGGTGAACTCAGGTCCTCAGGCTTGTGTGGCAAGACTTTACCCACTGAGCCGTCACTATACTTGGTTAGGAGTTTTGTAGTGTTTTGTGGGTTTTTTTTTGGGTGTGTGTGTGTGTGTGTGTGTGTGTGTGTGTTCATGCGTGGGAGTGTAGGTGTGTGCCTGCCACAGCACACACTTGGTGATTGGTCCTTGCCCCCCACCTTATTAGGCAAAGTCTCTCCTTGTTCACTGCTCTGTTTGCCATGCCAGCCGGCCTGTGAGGGTCTCCTGTTGCCTCTTCCTCGCTTGCCACAGGCATGCTGGGAGTACAGATGCCACCTCCACTGTCCAGCTTTACCCGGTGCTGGGGATTTGAACTCGGGCACTCCTATTGGAATGGCAGGCACTTTATACATGGAGCCACCTCCCCAGCCCAGATGTTCCTTTTGTTTTGCGACAGGGCCTTGCTGTACTGCCAGGATGGCCTCAAACTCATGATCCTCTAAGGGCTGAGAATACAGAGGTGCACTGCCTCATCCAGCTCCATAACTCCCAATTTATTAAGAAACTGGGGCCTACAGAGATTAATTCGTCACTAAGCTTGGATTCCAGCCAGGACCAATTCAGTGTTGTTTGGGTTCCCAAGTCATTAAGAAAAACTCCATTATCCACATTCGTAAACCCAGAGGGTCCTGTCCAACAGAGGGCCCATGGTCCTGCTTTGCAATCCTTCCGTCTGGGGGTGGGGAGATGGCCCAGTGCACAACGAGCTGGCCATGCAAGCAGGAGGACCTGAGTTCAGAACCCCACACCCCATGTGCCTCAACGCTGTGATGGGAGTCTGGAATCCCAGAATGCCTACTATGAGATAGGAGGTAGAGACAAGAGAATTTTCTGGAAGCTCGTTGACCAACTAGCCTGGCAACAAAACCTTGCCTCAGATGAAGTGGAAGGTGAGAACAGGCATCCAAAAGTTGTCCTCTGAACTCCACGGACACCCTGTGGCATGCGCCCCTCCACTTACACAGATGATCACGCAGACATGGGGGGAGAAAGGAAGGAAAGAAGGGAGGGAGGAAGGAGAAGAGGGTAGAAAGCAAGCAAGCCCTCTCTCTGGTAAGCTGGATCAGAGCCCACAAAGGCTCTCCTCGGTGAGGAGTTTAAACTCTGGGATGGGCCTCCCCTTCTCTGCCACTTTTTATTTTTATTTTTATTTTGAGAGCAACAGACACAGAGAGAAAGACAGATAGAGGGAGAGAGAGAGAATGGGCGCGCCAGGGCTTCCAGCCTCTGCAAACAAACTCCAGACGCGTGCGCCCCCTTGTGCATCTGGCTAACGTGGGACCTGGGGAACCGAGCCTCGAACCGGGGTCCTTAGGCTTCACAGGCAAGTGCATCTCTCCATCTCTCCAGCCCTCTCTGCCACTTTTAATCTGGAGTCACCAAAGGCCACATCAGTCCTCACCCGGGCGATAAGGCCTGTAACTAGGCCGTGGCTCACAGCGTTTCAGTCAGCTTCAGACTGCCTTGAAAGTTTTGATGGCTTTGCTGCCAGGAACGATGCGGCCTCCCTTGGGATTTCTTTCTTTGACAGTAATGTTCACGCAGGGGGGAAGAAATGTGCTGAGCAGGCGGCCCCCTCGGCAGGACATCTTCATCTGAGTAGGGCTCCCCAGCTCTCCCCACCATGCATGGTTTCAGCCACCCCAAGCCACTGCTCTACAGGAGGTGGGCAGCTGCCCACCTGAGAGAGACCTGTGACCAAAATGTCACCTACGTCCTGAAATAGACTTCAAACTCACCCACCGTGGCCCAGGGAACTTTGCAGAAAAGGGGGAAGAAAGATTTTAATAGCCACAAGGTGAGACATCCTGCCCAGAGGCATTCCATCACCCCCAAAATAACTGCCTACTGCCCAGAGGCATTCCATCACCCCCAAAATAACTGCCTACTGCTTCCACATCACATAGCCCACAACTCCATAGGGAATAGCTGCAACCCTACTTAGGAGGGTCCCCAGTGGAATGGAGGCCGGCAGCGGGGAAAGAGGGTAACAATGCATGATGTAGCCATACAAAATACTTTGTTAATTATAATAGTGATAATAATAAAGAATATACCAAACCAAAAAAAAAAAAAAGACATCAACTATGGGATTTCCAATGAATCCAGGATTTCAGTCCCCACAAGAGTGAAGGCCTCTCTCTAACCCCAAGATTCATGAGTGCAGAGCTTTGCAGGAATAACAGGTAGTACCTAATGTCAGAGCCCCTGGATGGCAGCTGCCCCCGCCCCACCCCGTTCCACGGGGCCTGGGCCTGAAGGTACACTATGAGCCTGTTTAGGGACACCAACCAAAGTCCACAGAAGACAGTCTTGCAGGGACAACACAAAGCTCATTAGCTTGCGCATCAAAAGAGAATCATGCCGGGAGGACCTGGTGTCTGGGACCACCCTGGGCTCCCTTTGTTTCCTCATCCACAGAGAACTGAGGAAGCAGGATTGAAATGATGGGGGTGAGGCTCTCTCTTCCCACATACCTTCCAGGACCTTGGAAACCAGCCCCCCCCCCAGGTGTCATTTGAAGGCTGTGCTGAGCGGAACGGATCCCCTCCTGACTCCTAACTGTCTGGTCCTTCCCTTCGCCCAGGACCCGTCTTGGCAGCCATGTGCCCAAGCAATGAACAGAAGTAGAATAGAGCCATAGCCTGTTTGTCCTTACCAGGCAAAAGAGAACACTGGATTTGATCTCTACGGACAGACTGTTTTATTTAGAGAAAACAGCGACAGGTGACAGCTTTCCTGCCGGATGAAGGCTGAAGCATTGAGCCAGGCTATGCGTTTATAAGGAGGATCCTGAGAAAAACAGACTGTGCCAGGTGTAGTTGATAAAGAAACTTGTACCTGTCTGTGTCCTTGTTCAGAATTTTGGCTTCTTCAGCCAGGAATGTCTTAGGGAGGAGACTCAGATGGTCTCTGGTCCTTCAAGACCATCTAGGCTAAGGGGAGTGCATCGATCGAGGAAGGGTGCTAAACTTAATGAGGTCAAGTGCCTCTGTTGCTTCTTTACTTTCCACTGGCTTTAGGGATAGTTATTAACTCTTTAGTTTTCTGGGAAGGCTATCAACCCTTCAAGGCCCTTGCCTAGTTAACAGCCCCTGAATATTTGGTTACCTTTTCTGCAAACTGAGAGAAAATCATGGCATAGGAATGAGAAGATGAGCTTTGGAAAGGAAGTGATGGATCCTCTCACACTCCATGCTGCTTCTCTAGCACTGAAAACTGTGCCTGGCACACAGTAGGGTGTGGTGGTTTGAACTGGAAAATGTTCCCTATAGCCTCATGTATTTGCAATTAATCCTCCCAGTTAGTCCCCAGCTGGTGGAGCCTTTGGGGGGGGGGTGGAGCCTTGCTGGAGAAGATGTATGCCTGGGGGTGGAGCCTTGAGGTTTATTAGTCCAGCACCCTGGGTGTTCAGAGTTAGCTCATTCTCAGTCGACTTCCTTTCTGCTGCTACTGTGGAAATATGATACCCACTGTCTGTCTGCTCCTACCATAGTTTCCCCACTGTAATAGACAGCTTCAGGTTCACTGGGATGAACTTTCATACCAGACACAGTTATGGAGGAAGGGATATTTATTGAGGCTTACAGATCCAGGGGAAGTTCCATAATGGCAGAAGAAACTGGCCTGCCTTCACAGGACCAAGCAGAGAGGGAGAGAAGCACAAGCCAAAAGCCAAAAAGCACACTTCAGGAACTCCTGCTAGGCACACTTTGCATATCTTTAGATTAAAACCTGAAACCCACCACCATACCTTAAGATCCACCAAGTGACACTGCCTCCAGCCAGGTGGCTGCAGAAGCAAACTACAAACAAATAAAAAACTGAATATATTGGGGGCCATCTAATCAAACCACCACACCCACCATGATGAAATTCCCCCTCAAAACTGTGAGCTGGGGGCTGGAGAGATGGCTAAGTGGTTAAGCGCTTGCCTGTGAAGCCTAAGGACCCCAGTTTGAGGCTCAATTCCCCAGGACCCACATTAGCCAGATGCACAAGAGGGTGCACGCATCTGGAGTTCCTTTGCAGTGGCTGGAAGCCTTAGTGCGCTCTCTCTCTCTCTCTCTCTCTCTCTCTCTCTCTCTCTCTCTTTCTCTCTGCCTCTTTGCCTCTTTCTCTATCTGTCACTCTCAAGTAAATAAATAAAAATTTTAAAAAAATTAAAAACTGTGAGCCCAAATAAATTCCTTACTATAAACTGCTTCTGGTCAGGTGTTTGCCCCAGCAATGAGAAAGTAACTTCTCCACACAGGCACAATTTATATTGGTTAAACCAACAAATGGAAGTGCCCAGAAAAATAGTAAGATAATAAACAGTTGGGTTCATTTCCTATGGCTATCATAACAAACCAACCACAGTCTGAGGAGCTTGGAGGAACTAACTGATTCCCTTACTTTTGTAGAGAGTGGATCTTGGACATCAAGATGTCGCTGAGCCTGGAACCTCTTGAGGGTTCTGAGGGGTGTGTTCAGTGCCACTCTCCTGGCTCCTGACATGGCTAGAAGTCCACAGCTGGTAGCTGGGCCTCGCTTCTTCACCCCGCTCCCTGGGTGTCTGTGTCCCAATCTTCCTCTGCTCAGAGGGCATCAGCCAAAACACATCAAGGGCTAGTGGGATGGCTTAGAGAATTTGGTGTTTGCCTGCAAAGCCAAAAGACCCAGGTTTGATTCCCTAGAACTCATGTAAGTCAGATGCACAAGTTGGCGCATGCATCTGGAGTTTATTTGCAGCACCTGGAGTCCTTAGTGTGCCCATATTCTCTCTCTCTCTTTCTCTCTCATAAATGAAAATACATCAAGTCCTGTCCTAATGACCTTATCTTACTTTATTATATCTTCAAAGACTTTATTTCCTAAGACAGTCACGTTCACAAGTCCTAGGGTTAAATATCTTTTGGGTGGTACACAGTTCAACTCCTAACAGTAACTGTTGGTTGTTTGGTTTTGTTTTATGGTGTTTTGTTTGTTTGTTTTTTTTTCCACAATGTAGTCCTTATTTACAAAATGTTGTCCTATTTCCTCAAACTCTACTGGGAAGAAAGAAAGATCTAGAAATACCAATACTTTTGCACCTAACCCACTTCCTTTTGCACTTGACATCTGATTCTACATGCTATCAAGCCCCATGGGGCTTAGGGTTCTCAAAGGAGAGCTATGATACAGACAGCCCAGGACAGTATGGCTCACTTAACAGAAACATAACAATGTCACTAAGTTTCTGTGTCATCTTGGCCCGGTAACTCCATCACTCTGAGCCTCAGTTTCCCCAAATGTTAAATGAAGGGATCGAATCTCCCTACACACAGAAGAAGCAGGCAGATAGCCTTCCATGACTCTGTCCAGCAGGTGAGCAAGTTCTCTGCATGGAGAGGAGGAGGCTGATACAACTGACTCCCGCTGTCTTTCCTTGTGATTGTTCATCTTACTGGCTGTGTGCCCAGAGACACATTCCTGTCCCTTGAGGCTCCACAGAATTCTCTCACCTCCCAAGCCTGCAGGCAGAGACCTTTCTGTTAATACACCTCCTTCCCCTGAGCAGCGAGTGCAGATTAAGAAGAGGCAGCAGCTCACGCCCCGATCCTTCGCAGTTCTGCCGTGTGTCTGGCCAGGGCTGGGAAGGTCCAGGATGTGCTGTCCACTGCCTTCATTCCTAAGAATCAGATGGTAACCCACTCCCCAGACGTGATACAACCAAAGTTCTATTAAAGCCCATACCCACAACCCCCCAATCCCGGGTGTGCTAAAGGGCGGCAAAGGGTGAAGTTGTCCAGAGAGTTTAATGAGAGTGAACGAAGCCTGCGCGTGCTCCAAGTTCACAAACTCAGATTAAATTACACCAAAGCACAGCTCGGATGTCCAGCTTGGCCAGCCCCAGCATTATTCCTGCATGTAGTTGGCAGTGAATACATGTGACCCACCCCAGCCCCCCAAGCAGACAGCTTAGACATATGACCATCTGTGGTAGTTTGAATAGATGGCCCCCAATATATTCAGAGTTTTTAAAATTTTTATATATTTTTAATTTTTTTGTTTATTTATTTGAGAGCGACGGACACAGAGAGAGAAAGAGACAGATAGAGAGGGAGAATGGGCTCGTCAGGGCCTCCAGCCACTGCAAACTAACTTCAGACACGTGCGCCCCCTTGTGCATCTAGCTAACATGGGTCCTGGGGAATCAAGCCTCGAACCGGGGTCCTTAGGCTTCACAGGCAAGCACTTCACTGCTAAGCCATCTCTCCAGGCCATATTCAGAGTTTTTATTAGTTTGTAATTTGCATCTGCAGCCACCTGGCTAGAGGTGGTGTCACTGGGCGGGTCCAGCCCTAAGGTGTGGTGGTGGGTTTGAAATTCCAGTCAAAAGATATGCAAAGTATGTCTAGCTGGAGTTCCTGAAGTGTGCTGTGTGACTTTTGGCTTGGGATTTCTTGCTCTGTGTTCGGTCCTGAGAAAGCAGGTCAGCTTCTTATGGCCTTATGGATCTTCCCCTGGATCTACAAGCTTCAATAAATATCCCTTCCTCCATAACTGTGCCTGGTCTGGAAGTCCATCACAGTGAGCCTGAAGCTGTCTGCTACACCATCCCAGCCCCAGCCACCTATGGCCATCATTCTCAGCTATTGTAGCTTAAATATAAAATGTCTCCCCAAGGCTCATATGTTTAAACATGTGATCTACAGCTGATGGAACTGTGTGGGAAAGTTGCGGAACTTCTAGGAAGTGGAGCCTCTCTGGAGGAAGGGAGCAGACCTTGAGGTCTGGTAATCTGGCTACCCACTTCCTTTAAGCTGTCTACTTTATGGCTGAAATGTGATAAGTCTTCCTGTTAGGACTTACCCACCATAATGGACTAAATTCTCCTAAAATAAAAGCCAAAATAAACCCTTTCCTACCTTAAATTGCCCTTGATCCGGTATTTGTTCACAGCAGTGAGACAGTAATTGATACAAAAGCTCACTACTAAGTTGTTCATTAAAACCTAAATTGCTTATTAAAGCCTAAGTTGTTTATTAAGCAACAGCCACAAGGCCAGGTACCAACAAGGCAGGTGTAGAGATTTAAATATATGGCTCCATCGACTCAGGCTTGACTCTGGAGTCTCCAGTGGGTGTAGCCCTACTGAGGAAGAGGTATGTGGGGTGGGTGGGGGGGTGTTGGAACTTGAGTCCAGCCCTAAGGCATGTGGAGAGCAGTTTGAGATCTAGCAGTTCATGCTGCTGGTGCTGACGTAAGGGAGCCGGCTTCTTTCACCATCGATGGTGGTCCCTGGAATTTGTAAGCCTGAAATGAATCCCTCCCTCCCATAAGCTGTGTCTGGTTGGATGTTTGTCCCAGCAACTGGAAACTGACTGCAACAGCAGGGAAAGTAACAATGCAAGGCAGGAGGCAGGCAGACAGGCAGGCAGAAAGATAACTATTGTTGGTGTTAATGGCACCTGCAATAGGGAAAGTCATACTTGCTTTGCCTTAAGACAAACCTCTTAACCTGTCAGAATGTGATGCTCTGATCATAAAATGATGATACTCACACCACGGGCTGTTGTGGGAATTAAATAAAAAATAATTTACTTAGAGCCTCTATGATAGCCCCTGCCCATGGTAAGTTCTCAGATAATTGTGGGAGTAGTTTACAACATTATTTATGGTAGTTTAATAATGATAACCATGTGCATAGACCTTTGCCCCACCTGCCCAGCCAACTCTTTTGGGGAGGAGGGATTCATTATTTGTACAATATCACAAAGGGACAGACCCCTGCTACCTCAGGAGCACCCTGTTTTGCGAGTAGCCATCTCAGTCAGTCATCTCCAGGCCAGATGGGCTGCAGGAAACCTCCCCTTGAAATGGGAGGAGCCTCTTGGCAAGTGGCGCCACCTCCTGGCAGCTCCAGAAACTGTTGCAAATCTAACATCTCTCCTTAACCCCCTTGCAAAATGTTCTTTGCGTCTTCAAGTAATCTTCTCACGAACAGAACTGCCTCGATCTTGGGAAACCAGACACACAATCCATAGCACCCTTCAGCCTTTCCATCTGTGTTGGAATTTCCTGAGGATTATAACGCAACCATACGCCTCCACCCTGTCCTGGGACCTTACACCTGTCTCCGGTCTCTGCCACCGCTGTTTGTGACAGAGGAACTCCCCCTCCTTCTTTTGCTCCTTCAATTGCATTTGCATTGCTTTTGGGGTTTAGATTAGAGCTTGAGTTTGGAGGGGGGCAGCAATTTTCTGTCTCTGTTCCCCCAATACTTCCCCTAGGTTCTTTCTCTGACCCTCCTTGTCTTGCTCTTCTGAAAAGGAAGGGAGGAATCGCAGCTGTCATCAGAACTGTGGTCCTTGTGAAGCTTAAAGGAAAATAGCAGGAGAGGGGAAGGCTTTGTCAGTATCTACGAGACTATAGCTCCCCAGGCCGCGTGCGTAATTAGTGTCACATATAAGTGTAGAATTTTTAGTGATGGTGACATACGCTGGCCCTGCCTCCTTCCTCACCAGTAACCTGACAGTGTGGCATTTGTCATGGTAGCTACTACAGTCTGCCAGGTCCTTTTCACTCTATTTGTTTGTTTGAATGTGGTCTGCTGTGTACCAGGCACGGTGAGAATTCAAACATTAAAGAGTAAAAATTCTCCGACTGTGCACTCTGGGAGTCTAGGCGAGGAGAGGTGCTTAATCAACACACCCACACATCGTGCAATGCCAGCATAGTGCTGGGGATGTGACAGATGTCAACTGTACACCAAGGGGGGAGGGGGGGATTCATTGAGACATGGTTATCAACACAGATCTGGTATGCTAGGAATCTCCCCCAAGATCCCTTTCAAGCCACTCAGTGGGAGATAGGCACTGGCCCCTGGCACTGGATTAAGAAAAACAAAAAACAAAACGAGTGGTCCCACAATTTTTTCTGATTACTGGTAGATGACGCAAGCTTGCGTGGTAGCCAGGCATGGTGGCGGGTGCCCGTATTCTCGGCAATGGAGACTGCGGGATGACCCGGGCTTTGAGGCCAACCTGGGTAACAGAGCAAGACACTTTTTTCCAAAAATAAAAATTCCACTCGCTTTAAGTCTCAAAAAGCAGTCCTGGTGGCTGGGAAGATGGCTCAGTGGACCACTTTTTTGCATCTGGCTTGAGTGGGTGCCTTGGGAGTTGAACCCTGGACTGGTAGGCTGTGCAAGTAAGCACCTTTAACCGCGGAGCCCCAAGACAGAGACTCTCAGTGGCCTGGAACTCATCAATGAGGCTACGCTCGTTGGCCAGCCAGCCCCAGGGGCCACCTGTCCCTTTCTTGCGCACACTAGAAGAGTTTCTCTACATTAGGGATGGGCCAAATCCCTGTTTTGGGAGAACCCTGGTTCTTCCTATCCCTGTACTAACATCTCCAGTTGCTTTTGCCCAGCAGGGGCCAGGTTGTACCTTTATAACAAAGATCCAAGACCCACAAAACCAGAAATATTTACTGTCCAGCCTCTGAGAACAAAGTTTCTAGCCCTGCCCTAGGTGGGTACACCCAGAGAATTGACAGCTTTTATATGGCATTTCACGTGGCAAAATGGTGCCTCCCAAGCTGCCACACAGATTGACCCTCCCAGGAAGGCTCGGGAGACCTCCTCCTTCTTCATCGGCCCCTCTGCTCTGCGCGTCTCAAGCCCTTAAAAAGTCTGTCGCCCTGATGCTTGGGAAAGGACGTCTCATTGTTTCACATACTTGACTCTTTAAATGTATAGCACTTGTGCATCGATTTGCTAAATATTTATTAAGGGATTAATAGGCACCTGGTTCTTCAGAGATAAAGCTGCTCTGTTTTACAAGAGAAGAAGCAGCATCATTTGACGTTCTAATCATGATTTAATCGTGGTGGGAAGGCAGGTGGCCGAGAGTGGATTTTGCCGGCCTGCCCTGGAGATAGGGCATTGTGGAAAAGTAATAATAATAATAATAATAGTAACAAAATAGCTGGCATTATCCTGCAGGCCTCGGGATGTTCAGCTAGGAAGTCAAACCAACAGCTTGGCTAACCGCCCACAGCTTTTGACAGCCAGGGCACCTCCGTCGTAATTCTTGGTAGAAAGGAGCTGTATTTCACACAGACAGTCCCTCAGTAATTAAACCAGTGTGTGTGTGTGTGTGTGTGTGTGTGTGTGTGTGTGTGTGTGTTTTGTCTTGCCTTTTGACCTTTGAAAATAAAATATCTGCAATTACAAGAACCCAAGAGCATATGAGAAAGTAACAGTCCGTAATCAATGCAACAAGAAATAGAGCTTTATTATTTTGAATCACCCAGACAGCCAACAAAGAGGGAGGGAGGCAGCCAGTGACAGCCCTGAGCTTCATTTGTCAGCCGGGAAGTCAGTGCCTGATGTTGGGGGCTGGAAACTGGAATCATCCAGAAAGATGGAGAGACACAGCCCGGTGGGAACAACAGAAGAGCTGAGGCTGCTGGGAGCAAGCTGTGGAGACAGGAAGAGGCGAAGCAGGAGAAGGCTTCCTGACAAAGTCCTCAGGAAAGTCCAGTTTTAGAAACTGCGTGTGGACACATGTGCAGGCCCACACAGGGGCAGGAAGCTGGGGTTTGTCCTTTGGGGTTTTGGTTTTGTTTCATTACAGGGTCTCACTGTGGAGCCCAGGCAGACTTCAAATTCATGATCCACTTGCCTCAGCCTCCCAAGTGCTGGGATCGCAGGTGTGTGCACCCCCATGCCAGTCTCTGTGTGCTATCTTGATAATTTTTTTTTCACATTTTTCTTTTTTTTTTTCAAGGTAGGGTCTCACTCTAGTCCAGGCAGACCTGGAGCTCACTATGTAGTTTCAGGGTGGCCTCAAACTCACTGCGATCCTCCTACCTCTGCCTACCAAGTGCTGGAATAAAAGTCATGTGCCACCACACCAGGCTTTCTACTTTCTTTTTAAAAAATTATTTATTTTGAGAGAAAGAGGCAGGAAGAGAGAGAGAGAATGGGCAAGCCAGGGCCGTGACAGCTGCTGAAAATGAACTCCAGACTTGTGCGCCCCCTTGTGCACATGTGCAGTATTGCACGCTTCCATCACTGTGGGTCTGGCTTACATGGGACCTGGAGATTTGAACATGAATTCTTAGGCTTCATGGGCAAGTGCCTTAACAGCTAAACCATCTCTCCAGCCCCTGATAAGTTTTTAATTGAAATTTAGGAACAAGAAAACAGAACAAAGACTACTAAACATTATAATAGATATTCCAACTGATATATAAGCAATAATCTCTGAAATGGGTATAGAAGTTGGCAAAAGTAAAGATTTTAAAAATTAGGGCCAGGTATGGTGGGGTACACCTTTCATCCCAACACTAGAGAGACAGAGGTTGGGAGATTGCTGTGTATTCGAGGCAAACCTGGGACAACAGAGTTCCAGGTCAGCATGGGCTAGAATGAGACCCTACCTCAAGAAAAGAAACAAAAAATAACATTTAAGTGTAGGATTTCAGCTGTTGAAGTGCCACAATGATGGAGAAATATTCTGATATCTACCTCAATTATATATATATATATATATATATATATATATATATATATATATGTATATGTATATATATATATATATATGAAATTTTCCATAATAAAGTCTTTTTAAATTGTTTGGCATATGTATATGTGTGTTGTGTATGTATGTGCATGGGCACACATGCACATGTGTTCACATGCATATGGAGGCCAGAGGACAAGCTTGGGTGTCATTCCTTAGGAACACACCCACTTCCTGCCGGTCATTAGCCTGGAGCTTCTCAGTCCGGTTCCACTGGCTGCCAGTGAGCTCCAGGGGTCTTCTTGTCTCTCCCTTCCTAGCGCCAGGATGACCGCCACGCTCAGCGCTTACTTGGATTCTGGGAACTGAACTTGGGTACTTAACACTTACGCAGAGTGGGTAGGATGTAAAATGTCTCCCCTAGGCTCATGTGTTTGAGTGCTTGGTCCTCAGCTAGGGGTGCTGTTTGGAAAGGTGGTGGAACCTATAGGAAATGTCACTGAGAATGGGCTTTTAGGTTTTATAGCTGTTTATCCCCTGCTTCCTGATTAGGAACATGTGACCAGCTTCTGCTCCTTCTGTCATGATAGATAGATAGATAGATAGATAGATAGATAGATAGATAGATAGATAGACAGACAGACAGAGATGATAGATAGAGATAGACAGATAAATAGAGATGATAGATAGACAGATGATAGATATTATAGATAGATATGATATAGATAGATAGATGATAGACAGATAGATAGATAGAGATGATAGATAGATATAGATAGATAGATAGATAAATAAATGATAGATAGATATTATAGATAGATATGATAGATGATAGATATATATAGACAGATGATAGATAGACAGACAGATAGAGATGATAGATATCGATAGAGATAGAGATGATAGAGATAGATAGATAAATAGAGATGGTAGATAGACAGATGATAGATATTATAGATAGATACATAGATAGATATGATAGATTATAGATAGGTAGATGATAGATAGACAAATAGATAGAGATGATAGATAGATATAGATGATAGATATTATAGATAGATATGATAGATGATAGATAGACAGACAGATAGAGATGATAGATAGATATAGATATAGATAGAGATGATAGATAGAGATAAATAGATAAATAGATACATAGATATGATAGATAATAGATAGATAGACAGATGCCACAATCAGAAATTTAGGTTTTATTCCAAACGCAAGAGACATCTCTAAAGAGTCTGGGAGGAGGCAGGACTCAGAGTGATATGATCGAAGCCAGGGAATTTCATATTATCCAGAAGCAGGCTGCAGGTCCCATGGGAGGGGAGCTGGGGAGACAGCGCAGTGGCAAAGAGTTTGCATGACGTGGTGACAGTCTGTGCTCAATGCCCGGTACTGCCCCAAACAGAAATGAAAAGAAAGAAATAAAGACAACACTGGAGGACAGAGGCGCAGAGCAAGGGTTGCAAGGGTCTTCCACAGGAGATCAGGGTGCTGCCTTGCAGCAAGGTGATGCCAGGAGAGGTGGAGAGAGGCAACCGGACCTGAGAGGCCATAATGGAGCCCACTCGGTGTTGGGTTAGATGTGGGAGAGGATAGAGAGCCAGAGACTCTCTGGTTTCTGGGTACATGTCTATCATTTTCCTCTGAGATGGACAGGACAAAGGAGAAGTAAGAAAGAAAAGGTATACCCATGGTGGTATACACCTTTAATCCCAGTACGTGGGAGGCTGAGGTAGGAGGATCGCTGTGAGTTCAAGCCTGAGACTACATAATGAATTCCAGGTCAACCTAGGCTAGAGTGAGACCCTATTGCAAAAAAAAAAAAAAAATCCACAAATAAATAAATTAATCAAATAAATAAAATAAAACAAAGGTCTGGCAAGCGTTAGTGAGAAAGAACGATTGGTGCAGCAGGAAGGAAGGGCAGGGGTGGTGTCAGGGAAGCCAAGAGAGAAAAGCACATCTTCTAGAACACACACAAGCTGGGATGTCGACGTGCGCGCGGAGAAGCTTGGCTAGATGGCAGTCCTCTCCATCTTGGTGAGAGCAGTGTCTCTCGGGAGCTGGGGACAGAAAATGGTTTCTTGTTCCCATATCGCTGGAAGCAAGTCATGCTGAGCATCCATCCTAAGTTGAAAGACAAAGAAATGCGAGGAGGTTTCCCAGGGGCCCCCAGTGCTCGCCCCTGCACGCCAGCTGAGTTAATTTCCCAAGAGCCCTGTCTGGCCCACCTCTTCCCCAGGCCTCCAGCTCCGGCTGCTGAGAGGCCGATATCTTTAACTCCAAATAAAGCATTCATGGCACTCTTGGGCTCGAATGATAACCTTTTTTAAAAAAAAAAAAAATTTGCTGCTTATCTTTGCCTTTTTTGTAAAAACACAATCATGGTCAAATCCCTCATCTACCACCAGCAGCTCCATTTATTTCAATAACTACATCCCCAGTGGAGCAGCAATAAGAAAAGATAATGTCCTCATTGCCAGAGTGAAAATGTGACTAGAGTTTTTCCAAGACCTATGGATAAGAGAAATTGAATAAAGGGTTGGAAAGATGGCTCAGCGGTTAAGGGTACCTGAGGGAACAACCCGACAACCTGAGTTCAATTCTCCAGTGCCCACGTAAAGCCAGATATACAAAACGGCATGTGCATCTGGAGTTCATTTGCTATGGAAGGAAGCCCTTACTCTCTCTCCTTCCCTCTCTCTCTCTCTCTCTCTCTCTCTCTCTCTCTCTCTCTGTGTGTGTGTGTGTGTCTCAAATAAATAAAATATTTTTAAGAAAAGAGAAGCTGAAAGAAAACATTATGTGAAACCACTTGATGGACAGAAGTCTTCCTTCAATTGCCTATGCATTCAAACAGTGTGGAGAGGGTGACCAGGGGTCTAGCTCAGTGTTGGAGAGAGTCCTTAGCATTTGTGAGGTCCTGGGTTCAACCCCTGGCACAAAAAACAAGGAGGAGAGGGTGGGGCAGGACAGGTAGAGTAGAAACAATAACAAGATGTGCCAACCTATCTAATTCATCCAATTCCCATTGAACAACTGCTTTGTACAAAGGCAAATAAAAGTAACTACAATGGTCACCACTCATGGGCCCTCCATTCGTGGAATAGTCACCCTGCGCTAGGCAGTCTGCTGAGTGCTTTCGGTCTGCTTGGCTCATTCAATTCTCATAGCTACCTCAGGAGGCAGGGAATGTAACTGAGGATGAAGAAACCAGATCTTAGTGTAACTTACTTGAAATAAGTAGTCCAAGCTAGTGAGTAGAGGAGCTGGGATCAAGAATAAAAGGGCTGGAGAGATGGATTAACGTTTAAGGCGCTTGCCTGCAAAGCCTTAGGTCTCATGTTCAAGACTCCAGATCCCATGTAAGCCAGATGCACAAAGGCGAGGCAAGCGCAAGGTCGCACATGCCCACTAGGTGGTGCAAGCATCTGGAGTTCAATTTCAGTGGCTGAGGCCCTGGCACACCAATTTCTCTCTCCCTCTGTCTGTCTGTCTGTCTGTCTCTCTCTAATAACCTTTTGAAAAGGATAAGAGAAGATTGTCATTTCCTGCAGTGTGTTGATGCTGAATATGGTAAGATGGAGATCAGAGATCATGGCCCACAGCAGTGAGGTGGTCCAGATGTGTGGATACTTTCAGGAGAAGACGTAGTATATGCATGTGTGTGTGCAGATACATGCACAGAGGCCAGAGGAAGATGCTAGGCATCCTTCTTTTATCACTCTCCATGTATACCAACCTTGAGACAGAGTCTCTCCCTCAACCCTGAGCTTCTGTCCATCCAGTGAGCCCCAGTGAATCTCTCTTCTCCACCACTGCCCCCTGTGGACTGGGATTACAGATGTGCGTGACACACCCAGCTTTTTACATGGGTTCTGGGGCTCATGGGTTCTCATGCAAAAGTGGCAAGCGTTCCTAACTCCTGAGCCATCTCCCCAGCCCAAGGGGATAGCTCTCTTTTTAACAAGAGCCGGGTATTCAATCACACAGCGATGATGGTGACGTTTCAAAGCAGGAGAGTCTGAAGAGAGGAATGCCCCTGGTGATCCTTCCAGCGCTCCCTGAAGCAAAGCTGCCAGTTTTCCCCTCAAAGTCACTCCAGCAGGCCACTATTTCAGTCGTGTAGACATTTTTTTCCAGCTGGAGAGGAAGCCAGCCACAGCTCCAGGGTTATGAGTAGCTATCCTTGCATTCATAACACCAGCCAGATGACGACGCATCCTAACATCTGGTGATTTCATTGCCTTCTCCGCTGGAAAGAATGCTGACCAGGGAGACCATTACCACTTGCATCCACGTCAACCCTAAATCAGACCCAGATAATTAATGCACATCTCTCATAGCTTAGAATAGAACAGATCGTTCTTCTCCCAGAAAAGTCAAAGTTCTGTGGGCATATGGATCTGCCCCCCGACCTTTTTCTCCCTCCCCCCAGCTCCTCTCTACTTGCAAGGCTTTTGAAAGAAGGCTGAGGGGTTTGAAGCAGATGATGGTCAGGTACTGTTGTGCTGGGTCGGGTTGGTGCGGTGGTTTGAATGAAATGTCTCCCACAGGCTCATGGGTTTCAATACTCGATCCCAAGCTCATAGCAATTGAGGAACGTTGTGGGGCCTTTGAGAAATAGAGCCTTGTTGGAGGAGGCGTGTCTCTAGGGGCCAGCTTTGGGGGGTCACATGGCTCAGCTCCAAGCCTGCTGTTTAGATTACTTCCTTCCTGCTGCTGTGGAGATGTGACACCCGGCTAGCTGTCCGCTCTAACCATGCTTTCCCTGCCGTAGTGGAACTTCCCCTTGAGACTGTAAGCCAGAATAAAACCTTTCCTGCCGCCAGCTGCTCTGGTTGGGTGTTTAACCCCAGCAATGAGAAGGTCACTGCTACGGTTGTGTTGGATCAGGCGAGTGTCCTCAAACCATGCAGGCAACGTCTCTCTTCGTGGTCATGATATGACCCAAAGTGGGCCCAGGAGCCCTGACTATTCTGCATATCAAAACAAAGACAACACAATGCCAAAGAGTCTCTCTTGGTTCTGAAGGGCCTTTGGCGTTCAAAGACAATGGCTAGGCTGTGCACACGTAGACCGGGTTGGGGTGACACGCTGGTTGTGCCACTCTCCACTCTGTGAGTTGAGTCGACTTTAAACTCTCTGAACCTCACTGTTCTCACCAGTCAATTGAGTGTGTCGGCAGTCTGAAGGGGCGCCTTGAACACTTAATGAGGTCATGGTAGGCGTCGTGCACCCCATTCGATATGGGGAACAGTCCGTATGAACTCTCCATAAATAAATCCTGTGGATCATGGTGTTGGCCAGTTTCCCTGGTGTAAATATTCTCCCCACGGCTGGCATCAAGCTACAGACATGGCATCACTGAAAGCAGAGCTGGGAAGAGAGGTGCATACCGCGCCCGCACGCAGCGCTTCCACCGTCCACACGGGATCAGAGCGCGTCACCTCCCGAGCAGAGGTAGCTCTCGAAACAAAACAGCTAGGACGCGTGGAGAACTGCCCTTGTATTTCAGTATTCATCACCTTTTTAAAATATTTCATTGTAAGCTTACATCATTTAATTTTTCATAGTGGCCTGCTTAACAGCCAGCACAACGAACGTTTGAAATATTTTATGACCTACTCTCCCAACCATGGTAAGCCAATTTCTAGCGCAATCCTGAGCACAGCTGTAGTCAATAAACGGGATTGCCTTTCCTTTCCGAAGCCCTGGGGAAGATTTTATGAAGGTTTGCCCGGGCGGAGCCTGTTCCCAGCAGGCTCAGCAACCCTTCTTTGCTGCTGGTTGGAACCTCTTTGGACTACTGTCCCGGTTCTGAGTATGTGCTAATTAATGCTCAGGGAAGGTTCTGGCCCCCCTCATGTCACATGACTGGACTTTTCTCCAGCTGGGGAGGCTGAGGAACCACTAACCTCTGTGAAGGAGGTGCCTCCGCCTCGCTAGGGATGATGGCCAGAGAACAGTGCAGGCTCTCTGTGGCTGCAGAGTGGAGCCTGTTGGTTTATTTTAGGATCCCTGTCTGGGAAGAGGATGGAAAAGCAGGGCCAGTTAGCTGTACTTTGGCAAGTTGGGGCCTATGATTAGCTTCCACTTGAGGGTGGAATAAACCCCTAGTTGTTACTAAACAAAAGCAAAAAGAGTAGGAGAGCCTGCAGCCTCTCCCTTGCCCTGGTCCTGCACAGCCCCAAGAACAGACATTTGGTCAGGGCCTCCCTATCTGCGGTGCGGTGTCCACGTTACCCCAGAAGGTGTCCCGTTCTCAAGCCAGAATAAGAACTCAGGTCGGAGGAGCAGAGCCGGGGCCACCAGCCTCCCCTCCCCTCACCCCCAAGCGTTCTGCATTTGCTATGCAGTCCCTTTATGGGTTGATCTAAGCACCCTCCTATGTAGGGGGAGTTTGCAGTTGACGCGAGGAAAGTCACAAAAGCACACACAGGATAGTGTTGTCGCAGGACAAGGCTAAGCGAAAACTTTTGGGGAACGTTAGCTGGAAAATAAACGTATCCAAAACGCCAGGGTCAGTTCTGTGCCTCTGATTCCAACCTTCCTTCGACTTTTCCAGGAAAGTATCCATTCCCACCACCCACGGTTTGCCTTTTCTTTTGAGTTTTCTGCCAACTTCCGGAGTCCATGTTTACAAAAAGAAGTAGGAACTGGCATGGAGGGGTGGCTCAGCAGTTAAGGCACTTGCCTGTAAAGCCTAACAACCCGGGTTTGGTTCCCCAGTGCCCACATAAAGCCAGATGCACAAGTGGCATGTGCATTTAGGGTTTGCAGTGGCTAGAAGCTCTGGGGTGCCCATTACCTCTCTCTCTCTCTCTCAGATAAATAAATCAATCAAAAATAAACATAAAAATTAAAAGAGAGCCGGGTATGGTGGCACATGCCTTTAATTCTAGCACTCAGGAGGCAGAGGTAGGAGGATTGCCATGTGTTCAAGGCCAACTTGAGACTCCATAGTGAATTCCAGGTCAGCCTGGACTAGAGGAAGACCCTACCTCAAGAAAAAAAAAAAAAAAAGAGCCGGGTGTGGTGGTGGTACATGCCTTTAATCCCAGCACTTGGGAGGCAGAGGTAGGAGGATTGCCGAGAGTTCGAGGCCACCTACAGAGTGAGTTTCAGGTCAGCCTGAGCCAGAGTGAAAGCCTACCTTGGAAAAAAAAAAAAAAAGAAGAAGAAAGAAAGAAAAAAGAGGATTGAATCATACAGTACTTGCATAGTATGTATAAGTGATGAGTTAAATCCCCAGTAATGAAAATTACATACGTACATACTCAAAATAAATAAACATGGGCTGGAGAGATGGCTTAGTGATTAAGACACTTGTCTTCGAATCCAAAGGCCCCAAGTTTGATTCCCCAGGACCCACATAAGCCAGATGCACAAGGTGGCGCATATGTCTGAAGTTCATTTGCACAGTGCACCCATTCTCTCTCCCTCTCTCTCACATAAATACATAAATCTTAAAATATAAAAATAAATAAATAAGTAAGCAAGAAACACTCAGCTGTACCAAGGTGGGACTTTTAAGCCAGGAAAATATCTGCCAATTGAGTTGCATCCTGATCTTCCTAGTTCTAGCTTTTTTTCAGGAACGTCCACATTGCTTTTCATAACGGCTGTGTTAATTCTTCCATCCTCAGAGTGCAAGGGTTCCCTCTTCTTCCCATTGTTGCCAGCACTTGTTATCTTTCATCACTTTAATAATAGACATCCTGATGGTTGTGAGGTGATATCTCTTTGTGGTTGTAATTTGCATTTTGCTGATAATTAGTGATGTTGAGCAAGCTAATTAGCATGAGTTAATCATCCTATAATGTAAAACATATTTTTAAGAATCAGATTGTTCTCCATAAATATATATAATTACTCTCAATTAAAAATAAAAATTCTTGGGCTGGAGAGATGGCTTAGCAGTTAAGCGCTTGCTTGTGAAGCCTAAGGACCCCGGTTCGAGTCTCGGTTCCCCAGGTCCCACGTCAGCCAGATGCACAAGGGGGTGCACGCGTCTGAGTTCATTTGCAGTGGCTGGAGGCCCTGGCACGCCCATTCTCTCTCTCTCTCACTCTCAAATAAATAAATAAAAATGAACAACAAAAAAGAAAAATTATTGGGCTGGAGGGATGGCTTAGTGGTTAAGGCATTTGCCTGCAAAGCCCAAGGGCTCTGGTTCGATTCCCCAGGACCCACATTAGCCAGGTGCACAAGGGGGCACACATGTCTGGAGTTTGGTTGCAGTGGCTGGAGACCCTGGCATGCTCATTCTCTCTCTCTCTCTCTTTCTCTCCCCCTTTCTCTATCAGATAAATAAATAAAACCTTAAAAAATAAATAAAAATAAAAATTCTCGAGGCTAAGGAGATGGTTCACTGGGTACAGGGCTCACCACACAAGTGTGAGGACCTGAGTTGTGGTCCTCTGCCCCTGTGTGAAAGTTGACTGTATGCCTGTGACCCCAGCGCTGGGGGATGGAGGCAAAAGGATGCCCTAGGGCTTGCTGGCTAGCTGGTCAAACTGAATGCGTAAGCCCTAGCTTCTGAGAAAGACCCCGTCTCGAAAACATGAGTTGGCCATGAGTTTGAGGCTAACCTAGGAATACGGAGTACTGAGTCAGCCTGAGCTAAAGTGAGACCCTACCTCAAAAAAGCTAATAAGAGAAGTGGAAGAGAAAGAAGAAGAGGAGGAGGAGAAGAAGTTGGAGAGCAATTGAGGAAGACATGAAACATCAGCCTCTGGCCTCCACAGGCACAGATGCCTACACACCTTCATACACAGGTGTGCCCACACACTTATGAACATGCATACACACATGTACACCGAACACACATACACACAGAAACAAATAAATACTTTAAAAAAGATTCTTGGCTAGACGTAGTGGTGTGTGCCTGTAATCCCAGCACTGGGAGGCAGCAGAACCGTGAGTTTGAGGCCAGCCTGGGCCGCAAAGCAAGACCCTGTCTCAAAATAGATAAACAGGGCTGGAGAGATGGCATAGCAGCAAAGCCAAAGGATCCAGGTTCAATTCCTCAGGACCCACGTAAGCCAGATGCACAAGGTGTTCTATGTGCCTGAAGTTTGTTTGCAATGGCTAAAGGCCCTGGTGGGCCCATTCTCTCTCTGTGTCTGCCTCTCTCTCTCTCTCTCTCTCAAATAAATAAAAATAAAATAAATTTTAAAAGATCAATAATTAAACAACAAATATTCTTTAAAGTAGCTTAACTCACATATATGTGTATACTCACATACATGTATTTCTCAGGTTGACATGAGACCTTTTAGCAATCCCACCTGTGGCACCTGTTGGGGGGGGGGCTCAGGAACTGGAGAACCTGCTTTGAAAATCATTCCTCAATGTCTATGACCATACCACCCTGAATGCACCTGACCTCATCTGAGAATCATTCTTCAAGGCTCACTGAATGCCAAGCTACACGTACATTGTAACGTTGCCATGCACACATGAATTTCTGAGGTCACACTGTCCTATATGGTAGTCTCTAGCCAAGTGAGATTATTTCTATGTCAATTAAATATAGTTAAATAAACTGCTGGTTTCAGCTCCTCAGTCCCCCTTGTTGCATCTTGAATGTTCAGTAGCCATCTGTGGCCACCAGGCTGGACAGCACACACAGGGGAAATTCTCATCACCACAGGAAGTAATACTAGACCATGCTAATCTAGACATGGCGTCAGCCTCAGAGGCACTCCTGACCATGTGATGTTAAGAGCTGCTCAGCTGAGCTGAAGGGGCCAGAACTCTGTCGTGGCTGAGGCAAGAGCTCTGGGACAGAGACTGTCAACTATTGCATCTTGGAGTCCCCATTTTGTCCCCAAAACCTAACTCTTAAAAACTCTTAAAAGGTACCCAGATTTATACTTCTCCCCTCCCCCCACCTGCCCCAACCACCACCTGCAAAAAGAGGAACTCATTCTAAAAATACTTGCTGCTATGAAAGATCCATCAGCTCCGTGACCCATGCAGGTCATAGTGGTAAGCAACCCTGTCTCTTTGGTGTGTGTCGTTCCAGGTGGGCGAGGCGGTGCTGGAAAATGCTCGGCTCATGCTACAGATGGAGACTGTCCAGGCCGGCGCAGACGACTTTAAAGAGAGGTAATGCCTTGTAGCAGAGGGGACAGTCCCTCCCAAATGCAAACAATGCTGACAAAAAAAAAAAAAAAAAGCCCCAAGAGTTTAAAGATCATGTCTAGGATCTCCTGGTTAGAGCAAGGTTCTCAAACCCTAATGTACGTCAAAATCAGTCACCTTTCCAGCAAACCCAGATGGCTAGGCTCCATCCCAAGTTTCTGATTCCACAGGGCTGAAGCTGGGTCAGCTTTCATGTCTTCAACAAGTTCCGAGTGATAAGATCCTGTGGCTCCTCAGACCATACGCTGAGAACTATTGGTTCGGAGAAGGGCTTCTCCAATCTGGCTGCTATTAGAATTACCTGGGCCTTTATTTATTTATTTATTTATTTATTTTGGTTTTGTTTTTGAGGTCTCTTTTTTATCTTATTTTATTTTTTTAATTTAACTTTTTTTTTTAATTTTAAAGAGAGGGAGAGAATTGGTGCACCAGGGCCTCAGCCGCTGCAATGGAGCTCCAGATGCTTACACTGCCTAGTGGGCATGTGTGGCCTTGCGCTTGCCTCGCCTTTGTGCGTCTGGCTTACATGAGACCTGGAGAGCTGAACATGTATCCTTAGGCTTCATCGACAAGCACCTTAACCACTAAGCTGTCTCTCTCCAGCCCTTATTTTGTGTTTTTGAGGTAGGGTCTCACTCTAGCCCAGGCTGACCTGGAATTCACTATGGAGTCTCAGGGTGGCCTCGAACTCATGGCAATCCTCCTACCTCTGCCTCCCGAGTACTGGGATTAAAGGCATGCACCACCAGGCCCAGCTTCTTTCTTTCTTTTTTTTTTTTTAAGAAAGGTTCTCATGTAGCTCAGGCTAGCCTCAAACTTGATATGTAGTAGAAGCTGGCCTTGAACTCCTGATCCTCACGCCTCCACCTTTCAAGTGCCCGCTGATAGGCGTGGATCACCCATGCTCTGCTAACCTAGACAAGGTAAGATACCAGTGCATGGCCAGGTGCAGTGTTGCACATCTGTAATCCCAGCTACCTGTGAGGCTAAAGGGGCAGGACTGCTGAGCCAGCCTGGGCAACATAGTGAAACCCCATCCCAAGCGCTTTGTAATCCCTGCAACTTGGAGGCAGCGGCCGAAGGGTCAGAAATTCAAGGCACCACAGTAAGAGTTTGAGGCAGGCCCAGGCTATGAGGGACCCTATCTCAAAATTAAATTAAATTAAATTAAAGCCAATGCGCAAGCTGCACAGACAAATGAAAGCACAGCCCTTGGAGATAGCTTCAGTGATCTTAATGCATAGCCAGGAACCAAGAAGCACTACACTGAGATTTTACTGTCTCACAGATAGTTATTTTAAATGATACAAACACAAACATTTTGATCTTCTTAATTTTAATTTATATGTGTGTGTGCACATGCATGCTGCACACATACACACACACACACACACACACACACACATGCAAAAGCACCAGGGCTCCTTGTCTCTGCAAATAAGTCAGATGCTTATGCCACTTTATATAGAAAAGTTGGGAATTAATTGGGGTCATTAGGCTTTCACTCAAGCACCTTTAACTGCTGAACCATCTTCCCATCCCCTAACATTTTATTCTTTTATTAATTTTGAGATCGGGTCTCACTCTAGCCCAGGCTGACCTGGAATTCACTATGTAGTCTCAGGCTGGCCTTAAACTCATAGTGATCCTTTTACCTCTGCCTCCTAAGTGCTGGGATTAAAGGTCTGTACCAGGATGGAGTGATGGGCTAGTGGTTAAGGCACTTGCCTGTGAAGCCTAAGGACGCATGTTCAGTGTCTCTCCTGATCCCATGTAAGCCCGTGCATAAAGGTGATGCAAGTGCAATGTCACACATGCGCACTAGGTGGCGCAAGCGTCTGGAGTTCAATTGCAGTGGCTGAGGCCCTGGCGCACCAATTCCCTCTGTGTGTGTTTCACTCTCTTTCTCTTGCTCTCTATAATTTTTTTTATGTGTGTGCCACCACACCTGGCCAAACATTTTATTGTTACCAATTACATATTTATCTTTATGGCTACTTCTATTTATGATCTATGGGGCAGTTTCTTTCCGCTGTTGGCCCATTTGTCATAGCAATGTAAGGTTTATTTTATATAAAGAACTTTCAGACTTTATTTAGGTTTTGCTTTTTAAGTAGACACATTTAAGGAAAAAATAGACAGTAAATAGTGACTCTGGGATATGCATTTAGGGCACAATTGTAAACATGAGTGACATTGGGGAAACACTGGCCTAGTGGAGAAGCAAAAGGAAGGAGATTCTTTTATGGATGAGCAGAGTACTTCTGGTATTCTGTGGGAAGGGGTGTTCCAGAAGTTGGGCACACAGATGAGGGATGGGGTGACTGTTTCAGAGAATGTTTCTGGGCTGGAGAGATGGTTCACTGGGCCACTGTGGCCTGCATCTCCAGACCGGAGGTGCTGGCTGAAGCCCACAGAGCCGGGGAAAGGGAAAGAGCAAGTGGAGACTCAAAGCTCAACAGCAGCCTTGGGAGACATCGCGGGATATTTCAGAGCCTTAGAAGGAGATTACCAAAAAGCGCTCCACAGATAACCTAAGACCCCTGTAGTGCAGAAGGATGCGTGTCCTTAAAGGGAAGCTTCCAGGGGAGGCGAGACAAACAGAACTTCAGAGACACCAGGGACTCTCAGTGTGCATGCACACAGACCAATCCGGATAGCATGGGTGGGTTATAGTAGCAATTTAAAGTTTATTTTATTTTATTTATTTTTAATTTTTTTGTTTATTTATTTACTTGAGAGCAACAGAGATAGATAGAGAGAGAGAATGGGCATACCAGGGCCTCCAGCCACTGCAAATGAATTGCAGACGCGTGCGCCCCCTTGTGCATCTGGCTAACGTGGGACCTGGGGAATCGAGCTTCAAACCTGGGTCCTTAGGCTTCACAGGCAAGCGCTTAACCACTAAGCCATCTCTCCAGCCCCTTAAAGGTTATTTTATATAAAAAGATTTTTAAAAAAACTATTTAGTATGGGTGTGTGTGGGGGGGGGGGTGTGGACCAGGGGATAGCTTTGAGGTGTCTGTGCTCCACCTTCTTTGAGACAGGTTCTCTTGCTGCTGCAAATAACCTGCCAGACTGCGAGAAAACATCGGACTAGCTGGCCAGCAAGTTTCGGAGTCTCAGGGCTCCGGCTCCCATTGCCCTAGCACACTGAGATCACACACGCATGCGCCACGTTGCACCTGGCTTTACTTGGGTGCTGGGGCGTTGAATCCAGGCATACGGTTTTGCAGGCAAGTACCTTTAACCACTTAGCCATGTCCCAAGGCCCAAGAGCTTTTTTTTTTTTTTTTTGAATTTTTTTTTTTGTTCATTTTTATTTATTTATTTGAGAGTGACAGAGAGAGAAGGAGGCAGAGAGACACAGAGAGAGAGAGAATGGGTGCTCCAGGGCTTCCAGCCACTGCAAACAAACTCCAGATGCATGCGCCCCCTGGTGCATCTGGCTAACGTGGGTCCTGGGGAATCGAGCCTTGATCCCGGGTTCTTAGGCTTCACAGGCAAGCGCTGAACCGCTCAGCCACCTCTCCAGCCTCCAAGAGCTTTTAAATTTTAACCCTACCCATGTTATCTGTAGAAAGGAGGTTTGATTTCTCAAAAGGACTAAAGTGTTATGATTGAAGGACCTTGAGTTTGGCTCAATGCTAGAATAGATGCTTAGCTTAACCAAGGCCTTGGGTTCAACCCCAGCACACATAGACACACAAATTTCAAGATGTTAATGAAAACACAATCTTTTATAAAGAATGCATTGACAGGCCAGGTGTGGTGGCACATGCCTTTAATCCCTGCACTCGGGAGGCAGAGGTAGGAGGATTGTCATGAGTTTGAGGCCACCCTGAGACTACATAGTGAATTCCAGGGCATCCTGGGCCAGAGTGAGACCCTACCTTGAAGAACCAAAAAAAAAAAAAAAAAAAGAATGCATTGACATATAAAAATCTAAATTCAGGGCTGGAGAGATGGCTTAGTGGTTAAGCACTTGCCTGTGAAGCCTAAGGACCCCCAGTTCAAGGCTCAATTCCCCAGAACCCACGTTACCCAGATGCACAAGGGGGCGCACGCGTCTGGAGTTCGTTTGCAGTGGCTGGAAGCCCTGGTGGGCCCATTCTCTCTCTCTCTCCCCCCCTCATTCTCTGTCTGTTGCTCTCAAGTAAATAAACAAAAAAACCTTTTTTAAAAAATCTAAATTCAGAAAGGGTATAGAAAAATGCTTCAGAGGAGCTAGAGAGATAGCTTAGAGGTTAGGGGGCTTGCCTGCAAAGCCAAGGGACCCAGGTTCAATTCCCCTGTGCTCACATAAACCCAGATACACAAGGTGGCGCAAGTGTATGGAGTTAGTGAGTTAGTATACAGTGGCTAGAGGCCCTGGCACACCCATTCTGTATTTCTCTCTAAAATAAATAAATAAAATGTTCTTAGAAAAATGTTTCAGAAGCCATTCCCTGGGAGCTGAATCAAAGGTGGAAGTTTAGGTCTCAGGTAAGTCTGGTGGCATACCCCAGGACTCTGCCCTTGATTTGGGGGGAAGGGTACCAAGGATCAAACACAGGGCCTGCCCCACACTCTACTTGTGAGCCACATTCCTAGCTCATACACTATTTTAAATTGCAAGATACATAAAAGCAAGGGTGGGGCTGGCGAGATGACTCAGTGGTCAAAGGGGCTTGCTTGCAAAACCTGATGGCATGGGTTTGATTACCCAGTGCCCTGTAAAGCCAGAAGCACAAAATGGCACATGTGTCTCGAACATGTTTGAAGTGGAGGAGGCTCTGGCATGTCCATTCTCTCTCTCTCAAATATTTTTTTCTAATTTTTTTTAAAGCAAGTGTGGTTAAGTACATGGTAGGTGGACTTTCAGATAGCCCTCCCTCCAGAGGAACCCCGACTGCTGTGACCTAACATCACCCCCTTATCAGCATAAAGCAGTAAAGAGTGTTCATCACCCCCATTTCCCTAACAGCAGTTAGGGTGGCTCTGAGGGTGAGGGCTGAAACTTGACAGGAGCTAGACAGTTTCCTTGGCTAGGCAGACAGATAGGGGGAAAGGGGGCCCTTGGTAGGTGGCTGCGGTTATATTTTGACCCAAGGTGGCAAAGGCAGTGTCCCCACTTTGCCTAAGTGAATTTTCCTGCTGGTGGGCTGGCTTGGCAGGTTGTCTGGGGCCTGACCAACGCATGCTGGATGAACCAACCAGCATCTTCCCGTTCATTTAAACTGACCAGTCATGGACGCTGGGTGGCTGGGCTTCCCTCATTGGATAAAAGCCCGGCTCCCACAGCGGCTGCTGGATTCCCCAGCTTTGGAACACCTTCCTCACTGAGGAGTCCATCCTCTCTGCTTTTCTTACTCTTGCTTTGAAATAAACTTTATTCTTAAAAAAAAAAAAAAAAAATTGTAGGTAATAACAAAGTCAAGATGGCCTGTGAAGAAAAGAAAACCAAAATTTGGACTCAAAATGACCTCAACACATGGGACAATGAGCCAGTGAAATAGAAAAAGAACAACTGTGAACTTCTCCTTTGGGATTCGAACACCAGGTGTACCTCCACAGGGTGGGGAAAATGAGTTAAAAGGAGCTCTTGTAAAAAGCACCCTGGGCTTCTAGCTGCCAAGAAGCTTGGTGTTAGCCACAGAACCAGATGGTGAAAATCACATAAGCAAACATTCAAAGAAACAACCAGACAACAAAAGCAATCATAGAGTCCACAGTGAAAAGAATCGGGGGGGGGGGCGGTAAATAGAGGGGCAGATACAGCGAGCCTCACAGGACTCGGAGCTCTTTGGGCAATGTCAGTTCTCTGTGTCACACTTTCATCAGACACGGGTCAATGACGGCCTTTCTAACCACTGCACAAGCGTATCTCATGCCTGGAGCTGGGCGCTGGGAGAGCAAAGTTGGGAAGGACATAGGCCCTGTCTTGATGATAGGGATACAGCACATTTTGCCTTAAAGAGTGGAGGAAGGTGCCTAGCCTGCAGAAGATAGGGTTTGGGGTGAGGGTGGCCCTCTGAATATTTGTAAGACTGTCAGAGGAAGGATTAGAGTGACTTTGGGCATTCCAGAGGGTTAGACCCATCCTTTTATAAGAATGAAGACATAAACTCTTATAAGAAAAAATTTGAGGGCTGGAGAGATGGCTTAGCAGTTAAGCGCTTGTCTGTGAGGCCTAAGGACCCCGGTTCGAGGCTCGATTCCCCAGGACCCACCTTAGCACAAGGGGGTGCACGCATCTGGAGTTCGTTTGCAGTGGCTAGAGGCCCTGGCGCGCCCATTCTCTCTCTCTCTCTCTCTCTCTCTCTCTCTCTCTCTCTCTCTCTCTCTCTTTCTGCCTCTTTCTCTCTGTCTGTCGCTCTCACTAAAATCTGCCTCTCAAGCCAGGCGTGGTTGGTGCACGCCTTTAATCCCAGCACTTGGGAGGCACAGGTAGGAGGATCACTATGAGTTCGAGGCTGCCCTGAAACTACATAGTGAATTCCAGGTCAGCCTGAGCTAAAGTGAGACCCTACCTCGAAAAATCAAAAAAAAACTGCATCTCTCACACACAAATAAAAAATTAAATATTTTTAATCAAAAAGAAGGCCTTGCTGTAAACCAGAGATTATGTGAACTAGGATGGAAAGCCAAAAGTGGACGGTTTTAGATGGAGGTGTGTTGTGCTCACACATCTACATGCTATTACGAAAGTTGTAATGGTTTGCCTTTTGGTTTTGTTTTGCTTCTGTGGTGCTGTGGATCCCATCTATGTCCTCTCATATGAGAGGTAAACACTCTACCACTAACCGTTACACACCTTTGAAATTTCTGGGTTTTTCACATACAAATTCGGGCATCCCTTTCTCTGGACTTTTCCACAACCAGAAATGGGAGGAGCTGGGCGGCAGCGCCCCTTGTAGGTTAAGATCGCGCCCTGCCGAGCTTCATCTCCACCTTGCCCTGATAACCACGCTCGCCTGACCCTGGTTGGCTCCTCTACAGGTTCCACTTGGGTTTCAGCCAGTGTTGCGAATCTCAACACTTTCCCCATTTAGGTATTCTCAGCCTGATATTTAGCAAGTACATTTCTTTTAAAAATATATATATTTTTTTGCCAGGCGTGGTGGCCCACGCCTTTAATCCCAGCACTCGGGAGGCAGAGGTAGGAAGATCTCCGTGAGTTCAAGGCCACCCTGAGACTACATACTGAATTCCAGGTCAGCCTGAGATAAAGTGAGACCCTACCTCAAAAAAACAAAAATAAAATTATTTTTGAAAGAGAGAGACTGAGGGAAAGGGCACACCAGGGCCTCCCAACACTGCCAAAGAACTTCAGGCATGTGTAGCTGGCTTACTTGGGTACTGGGGAATCGAACCTGGGTCCTTGGGCCTTTGCAGGCAAGTGTCTTAACCACTAAGCCATCTCTCCAGCCCCTCAGTGGTGTTTTTTGTGGAAGATCCTTGGATATGAGCAGGACAATTCAGAATAGTGATGGAGATGTTATATCCCCTCATGGTAATCTCAACTTCTGAAGCAGCCTTCTCGAAGGAACCATGCTCCAAACATCCCATGAAGCTGACTGTAGTTATCAGAAGCTGGCTGTAGTCACTTTCATGTTAATAAACTGACCTGTGGCTACTGCACTCAAGGTTACCCGAACAGTGACTAACATTCCTGGTCTATCACTCATAGGCCCTTTGGTAATATCTATAATCTGACTTTTTTTTTCTTTTGGGCCACCTAGCTAGGCTGATTAAGTTCCTTTAACTTCAGATATGAGAATGAGCAACCATTTCGGAAGGCAGCCGAGGAGGAGATCAGCTCTCTGTACAAAGTCATCGATGAAGCAAGACTAGCAAAGACAGACCTGGAGAGTCAGATACAAAGTCTGAAGGAAGAGCTGGGCTTTCTGTCACGGAGCTATGAAGAGGTAGGTGGGGCCAGGGCTGCTGTGCGGGTCCCATGAGCAAGGCACTCACCTGGGGGGCTAGGCATAGCAGGCAATGGGAGCTCTTCTATTCCTTGCTTGCCCAGGCCTGCCAGGAAAATGGTAGTAAAAGCCCTGGTCAGGTCCCAGAAGTTTCGAACTCAAATGGCATCAGGGAACACGCTAAACCATCACTGGGGACAGGAGGAGGAAGAGGTCTAAGCAGAAGCCAGTACTGAGGCCTGCGTTGAACTGAAAGTATCCCCCAGGGTTGAGTAGCAGCCGCAAGGCCTTGGGTTCAGTCCTCAGCACCAAAAGAAAAAAAAAAAATCACAAAAAGATAAGAAAAAAAGGGAAAATTAAAAAAAAAAAAAAAAAAACAAGGGAAAGTATCTCCTTGGTGTATTGTACCTCAGGCACTTCCCACACTGCTGGAGGTTAGCCCTGTAACTCTGAGGCTAGACCCAGAGCTGCGGGCCCCTCACATTCATTAGTAAAATTAGGTCAGAGCTTTGAGGGACAGGACTGGAGGGCACCTCCAGCAGTGAGGCGGTCCATTCCCTGCAGGACATTACGACTAAACCAGCTCGTGCACTTCACTCTCTCATCTATGATCCAACATGCTTCTGATTGAGAGTCAGCGCCTGTTTAACAATGCTAACCTTACACTCACTAGTGACTATAAGCCCATTGCTTCCTGCACCCAGTTAGGTCACTGAAGACAGTAACCCCTTAGATTCCAAAGTTATTGTTAAATCTCCAAAGTGTGGCTGCACTTTATACCTAATTTCATTTTGCTATAATTGCTTACTTTATTTTTGCTTTTATTTATTTGCTTGTTTGTTTATTTTTTTTTAATTTTTGATCTGGGGCTGGGTTGGTGGCGTCTAGCTTAAGAAATGCATCCTTGGGGCTAGGGAGATGGCTCAGCAGTTAAAGGCACTTACTTGCAAAGCCTGATGGCCCTGGTTCAATTCCCCAGTACCCATGCAACACCAGATGCACTAAGTGATGCATGTATCTAGAGTTCATTTGCAGTAGCAGGAAGCCCTGACACACCCATACTCACTCTCTCTGTCTGCCTCTTTCTCTCTCTCATAAATAAATAAAATAGATATTAAAAATTAATGTGAGGGAATTACCATGGGATTTTTTTATAATCATGGAAAATGCTAATAAAAATTTTTAAAAACCTCAAAAAAATAAATAAAATAAAATAAAAATTAATGCATCCTTGGCACCTCCTAAAGGAGCTACTGGCATTGAATGGTTTCTGGGACAGTGGGAGTAATGGTATTCAGCGGTGTGGCCACTAGTAAGTTGTACAAAGTCCAGGAAGGACTTATGCAAGGAACCCTAATTTCACTCGGTCAGCGGGTCACAAAAAGAACAGAAGAAGACATGAAAGTAGAGAGCTGATTGGTTGGGAACAAATTTAGCCAGAATGAAAGGGGAATAAAAGAAGGCAATCGGAGGTGAATAAGGATCAAATACAGCATATGCATGTATGAAATTGTTGACAGTAAAAGTAAAGTAAAAACAGGGAAAAAAAATGGATCCTTGGAAAGAGAATATGGTGTGTATACCAAGAGGAAGACTGGGAACTGGCCAGTCTTGGTGAAGCCCATGTCTGGCCGTAGCGGGACGAGAGGCAAAGGCCGGCTCACCGAGCTGACGCTGCTGGCCGGGTTGCTGCCTTCTTTCTCCTGCGGCCCACACCTGACGTGTGTGTTGCGGCTTTCAGGATGTGAAGGTGCTCTACAAACAGCTGGCCGGGTCTGAGCTGCAGCAAATGGACGTTCCCATGGGCACTGGGCTGGACGACATCCTAGAGACAATAAGAATTCAGTGGGAGAAAGACGTGGAAAAGAAGCGGGTGGAGACTGGAGCCTTGCTCCAAGCTAAGGTAAGAGGCGAGTTTAGAGCTGAGGATGGTGGTTCACACCTATAATCCCAACACGTGGGGAGCGGAAGGAGGAGGATCACCATGAGTTTAAGGGCAACCTGATGAGCTACATAGTGAGTTCCAGGCCAGCTTGGGCTACAGTGAGACCCTGCCTACAGAAAAGAAAAGAAGGGCTGGAGAGATGGCTTAGCAGTTAAGTGCTTGCCTGTGACGCCTAAGGATCCTGGTTCGAGACTCATTTCCCCAGGACCCACGTTAGCCAGATGCACAAGGGGGCACACGCGCCTAGAGTTCATTTGCAGTGGCTGGTGGCCCTGGCATACCCATCCTCTCCCTGTCTCTCTTTCTCTCTCTCTCTCTCTCTCTTTCTCTGTCTGTCGCTCTCAAATAAATAAATAAAAATAAACAAAAAAAATTTTTTAAAAGAAAAGAAAAAGAACAGAGGCAGGCTCAGCATCCTCCTCCCTGCCCTGAGCAGACGTGAAGGCAGTTAGTCTGCAGAAGGAAAAAAAAACTGTTTAGTAATGAGTTCAGTCTCACCAGACACAGAAGAAATGCAAAATTAAATTAATAATGCGTGTTTGCCTATCTAAAGCAAGAGAATATTTACAGTGGCAATGCCTTGTAAAAGCAGCACACGCTGGCACACACGGTTGAGTGCTACCTCATCATCTACATCATGTGCTTATTTGTCCCTACTAGCTGGGTGATCTGGGCAGTGTCCCCAAAGAACTAATTGAAATGCAAAGGGTGAGGAGGCAGCTCAGTGGTAGAGGGCTTGCCTAGTATGTCTATTGGTTTTAATCCCCAACACTGAAAATGAAGGAAGGCATGGAGAGACGGTGGAAGGAAGGGAAGAGGAAGGGAGACGCAAAGAGAAGGTAAAAAGCAAAGTGAGAGAGAAAGAGAAAGAAAGAAAAAGGAAGTAAGGAAGAGATAGGAAGGAAATGAGTCAGAAATTGAGAAGGAAGGAGGGAGGGAGAGGAAAGGAAGGGAGGGGATGGGAGGGAAGGGGGAGGGGAAGAGAAAGAAGGAAAGGAAGGTAGAATAATAAGAGGAAGGAACAGGGATAGAGAGAAAGAGAGAGCAAGAGAGAAGTAGAGAGGGAGAAGATAATGCAAATAATTGATGTCCAGATATACTTACTGAAACATTATAAGAGTGAAAAAAAAACACATAATAAAAGTAACTGCTTAATCAAAGGAGAAAAATCTAAGCCATAACCTAACGAGGCTGCCGTGTTCAATGAAACCAGGCAATAGCGATTCACGAAGCGTTCGTGATAGATGGGGAAGTCCTAAAAGGTAAAACTGGGGGAAGGTGTCTGCGGAATGTTGTCAAGGGCTGTAAAAGACCAAATAGTAAAGGCTTCAGACCGAGAGGCCTGGATGTCTGATCAGCTACTGGGGCTCCGCCACAGCCCCTGAAAGCAGCCGGAGACGACAGGTCACCAGGAAGATTCCTGCCTTCAAATTAAACCTCACTGGCCAAACTAGAAAGTGCGCTGGAATCAGCTTTCTGGCGGCAGTTTTCCATCTCCCACTACACACATCAGACTTCCACGTTAATGGATCCAGAGTGCTTGCCTTTAGGGGATGAACCTGACTTGGATGTTCTTTCTTTCTTGTTTTGGAGGGTTGCTCGAGTTAATTTCTTAAGTAGTGTGAGTTATATCCCTAAGAAGAAAATAATTTTTATGAAACCTCATAAATAACAAAGAATTCCCCAGAAAATAGACTGCAAAAGGTAGAACCCTTCTCCCTTTGCCACTCACTTGCAAGCATTGGAAAAGAAGAAAAGATAGGGGAGAAGGTAAGAAAAGCAAGGCAGATAGTTAAGAAAGACAAGAGACTGTGATCCGATACTCATGTGGTGATTCCCAATGCTGGCAGCCCAGCAGGAGTACCTCGGAATATTTTCCAAATTGCCAGAGCCCAGACTCCATTCCAGAGCAATTAAATCAGGAGTGAGGCTTTGTGACTTCTTTTTTTCTTTTTTCTTTTCCAAAGTTGTCTAGATGATTCTGACATGCATCCAGCCTTGAGAGCCACCAGTTATAACAGCTTCCAAAGGATTGATGGACTTTTCTTTGGTTTTGTTTTGTTTCTGTGTGTGTGTTCACATGTGTGTGGATGTGTGTGCGTAAGTGTGCATGTGGAGGCCAGAGACAACCTTGGCTGTCATTCCTCAGGAACACCATCTATCTTTTTTTAAAGACATTTTCAAAATTTTATTTATTTGCAAGCTAGGGTTGGGGGGGAGAGAATGAGCGGGCCAGTGCCTCTTGCCAATGTAAATGAACTCCAGACACATGTGCCACTTTGTGCCTCTGGCTTTATATGGGTATTGGGGTATCAAAGCCAGGTCATCAGGTTTTGCAAGCAAGTACCTTTAACTGCTGAGTCATCTCTCCAGTACTCCATTTATCTTTTTGGTGTGTGTGTGTGTGTGTGTGTGTGTGTGTGTGTGTGTGTGAGTGATAAGGTCTCCCACTAGCCTCATGATTAGGCTAGCGTGGCTGGCCAGCAAACCCCAGAGATCTACCTGTTTCTGCCTCCTCATTGCTGGGGTTGCAAGTGCACCCCATCACTCATGGCATTTTCACATGGGTTCTGGAGATTGAGCTCAGGTCCTCATGCCTACAGGACAAGCTCTCCCCCCGGGCTCAGAGGACCTTTCTGGTCCTATCTACTGAGCTCCCTAAGGACCAACGGGGACCCTCCCAACAGGGTCTTCCCCAATTCTGGATCCCCCAAATGTTCAATCACACATAAATCAGCTTTTACTCCCATATTTCCCATTAATTCCTTGAACCAAGCCACTACAGACACTTTTTAAAATTTTAATTTAATTTTTTTATTAGTTATGTACATGGCGTGTATACAGTCATGTTGGTACCAAGGCCTCCCTAACTAGCCCGGGCTGCTCTTGAACTTGCTATCGTCCTGCCTCAGCTCCCAAATGCTGATATTACCCATGTTTACCATCACATCCCGCTGGCTACAACATCATTCTCCTACCTCTGTTCCCAAAGCTAAATTCCAGTGGCCCAGCTGCTTGCAATCTTGCTCCTGTCCTCCAACTTCAGGGACATGTGCCACACTGAATGACTGTTTCTCTGACAAAGGACTGAGTGATCATAGTCATCAGCAATCAATCCTGCATCGTGTGAAAATGAAAAAAAAGAAAATCATTAGTCATTATGATTCACTCCCTTGACCATCATCAGCACGACAGAAACGCAAACATTAATGCTAAACAGATTCATTAGTGGGGTTTTTTTTCTCTTTTTTTAATAGAGTAATCTGAAAGCTACATCTCAGAGAAGACAGTACTTGTTTTCATTGCCCAACGCTGCCTGGGCCTCTCGCAGAGATGCAGAGCTCAGAAAATATTTGCAGAATGAGTGAATTCCTCTGATTGTCAACAGAGATCAAAACTGACAACCAGAAATCCTCCAATAAATAGCTTTGTCAGTTGTGGCTGTGCCCTCGGGGGCTGACATTTGCCTGTCCAGAGCGTCTCTCCTCTGTTTCTTGGCAGCCATGCATAAATGCAAAATGGCTTAGCACACACACGCTGCTTTCAGGAGCTTTTGTAAAGAGAATGCAAACGTGCATTTAATTACCCCTCAGCCCAAGGAGGCTGAAAATTAATTAACATGATTAATTTATGTCTTAGTTTAAGGTCCCCCAGAAGCCAATCTTGAGACAAATATTGGAGTGGAAATGTTTTATTCGGTACTTAGTGGGCAGGTCAGGGCGTCAGGACCAGTAAAACGTCAATATAAGGGAGCCGGGAAGGGGACTGACTTGCAACGTATTATGAAAGCGGCTTGAGATTGGAGCAGAAGCCCTGGGAAATGCTGGGAGACAGTACAGCATACAGGAGGAGGAAGGCAAAGGGAGCAGGGCTTTTATTTCCTCCCATCAGTCTTCTGCCATCTGCTAGCCAGGTGACCTTGCATGGGCTTCGAGGCACACTCAGGCAGACATGCGGAGCGTGGCAGCGGGTTGCTGGGAACACTGAACCCTGGAGGCCCGAGGGAGGGGTACAGAAAGCACTTGCCATCGCTTGTGTGCCAGCTCTTTGCACGTTTGTACTCCTTAGACGTGTATAAAGCAGGCTGGCTAGGTCCGTGCAATACCCACATTTCTGCCAGCCATGGTGTTGGATGTCAGGAGCCTCCACGGTCCAGGTCTTTGATCTTCTGAAGTGGTTCTGAAGTGGTTTTGTTCAGCTGCTAGAAAGTCAGGTTGATCTGGAGTGTCTTATAGTCTACCTTCCCCTTGTCTATTTGTTGTATCTAAAAGGTTTGGTTATAAAAATACTTTTTTAAATTAAATTTTATTTACTTATTTGTGCACTCAAGCATGCATGTGTGTGTGTGCATGTGTGTGTTTGTGTGTATATATATATATATATGTATATATATGTGTGTGTATGTATGTATATATATATGTGTGTATGTATATATATGTACACACATATATATATATACACATACATACATACATACCAAAGTCACTTGCTGTTGCCAACAAATGCCTGTCTGGCTTTATATGGGTGGCTAGGGAATTGAACCTGGGCCAGCCAGGCACTACAAGAAAGCACCCTTAACCACTGAGCAATCTCCCCAGCCCCTGGAATTACTTCTTTACAGATGTTTTCAAACCTTGATGTGCCTACTCGCTACAGACCTTCTGTCTAGGCATGTAATAGAAAGACCAAAGGGTTTGGATTCTAAATTCTCACATGCTTCCAACACTTCCAACCACAGGACAAAATTACAATCTCAATGACCCTGTTAGGGCTAGAATATGAAATATCCCCCATGGACTCTTGTATGGTTGAGGCTGCTGATGCTATTTGGGGAGGCAGTGGAAACTTTGGGATGCAGGGCTTAGCTGGAGGAAATGGGTCACTACCAGCAGCCAGTCCTTGAAGGTCGTACCGGGTCCCTGGTCACTCCCTATCACTCTGCTTCTTGTTCATCATAGAATGAACAGGCCCCTCCTCCACCCCTTTTCCTTCCATGACGTCCTACCCAAGTGCTTGAGGCCAAGAAACCACGGGCCAAAGCCTATGAAACTGTGAGCAAAACGAGTCCTGTCTCCCTTTAGTCATTTCTGTTGGAATTTGGCCACAGTTCTGAAAAAAAATCACTCATACAGTAGAACCTAAGTGCATTTATTTTCAAGCCTAAAACCAGACTGCACTTTAGTCCATGAAACAGAATAAGTGTTGTGATAAACAAAGGGAACTGGCTTTATAGACAAGGGTTGAAGAAAACATAAATAAAAACAAAAAGCAGGGCTGGAGAGATTGCTTAGCGGTTAAGGCACTTGCCTTTGAAGCCTAAGGGCCCAAGTTCAACTCCCCAGAACCCACATAAACCAGATGCACAAGGTGGTGCATGCATCTGGAATTCATTTGCAGTGGCTAGAGGCCCTGTCACACCCATTCTTTCTCTCTCTAATAAATAAATAAAAATTAAAAAAAAATTTTTAAAAGCAAGTGGGTCATTTCAAAGTTACTTGGCTTGTGAGTACAGAGAGACAGAACAAGAAAAAAAAGTCACTGATTGGTAAGCATCAGGTAGTTCAAGGTTACTTTTTTGTGTCTGGATTAAACCTGACAGAATTTCATCAGCATGTCAATTGATAATAGACTGGGAAATTTGACTGTGTTTTGGAGATTCTTGATTTCTCAGACAGTTAGATAAACAGCCTAATTTCAGCTAATTTTAGACCATGAGTAACTCTTGATATTTTATTTTAATATTTTATTCATTTAGTTGAGAGAGAGAAAGAGACAGAGTGAGAGAGAGAATGGGCACACCAGGGCCTCCAGCCACTGCATACGAACTCCAGATGCATGTGACACCTTGTTCATCTGGCTTACTCTACTGGGGAATTGAACCCGGGTCCTTAGCCTTCACAGGCAAGCCCCTTAACTGCTCAATCATCTCTCCAGCCCTCTATTTTGATTTTTTTTTTTTTTTTTTTTGGTCTGGTCCGCTGGAGTGTGCTATAGGAGTTTATTTGACTGCAATGGCTTCTGAGATAGTCGATGCTGATCCTCGACTTGAGAGGACCTAGAATCACCTAGGAAATGAGCCTCTGGTCATGCTTGTGAGGAATGATCTTGACTAGGATAAACTGAAGTGGGAAGATCCTCCTTAACTGTGGGCAGCGCCATTCCATGGGGTCGGGACCCTAGGCTGGATAAAAGAGTTGGAAGAGCACCAGCCTTCCTTGCTCTCTGCTTCCCACTGCGGGTGAATGAGACCAGTTGTCCCATGCTCCTGCCCCCAAGATGGACTGTAACCTGAAATAAATCCTCCCTCCTTCCCTTTCCTATCTTCCTTCCTTCCCCTTCCTGTCTTCCTTCCTTCCTTCCTCCCTTGCTTCCTCCCTCCCTCCCTCCTTCCCTCCCTCCCTCCCTCCCTCCTTCCTTCCTTCCTTCCTTTCTTCCTTCCTAAATCACCTCTGGCCAGGTTTTTGATGATTAATACATCCTCCTATATTTTCCTATTTTATTTCTTAATATCTTTATTTATTTACTTTAGAGAGAGGCAGAGAGACAGATACAAACACAGAGAGAGAGAGAGGAAGGAAGGAAGGAAGGAAGGAAGGAAGGAAGGAAGGAAGGAAGGAAGGAAGGAAGGAAGGAAAGAAGGGAGAAAAAAAGAAAAAAAAAGAAAGAAGAAAGAAGAAAGAAAGAGAATCTAGGCATGCCAGGGCCTCTTGACACGACAAAGAAACTCCATAGGCAGGCACAATTTCATGTGTCTGGCTTTATGTGGGTATAGGGAATATCAAACTCAGGCAATCAGGCTTTGCAAGTAAGATCCTTAAACCACTGAGCCATCTCTCTAGCCCCTGCTTTTCCCATTTAAAAAATTTATTGGTCTGTCTGTTTCTTTGTTGAGTCAGGGTTTCACCAGGTAGCCCAGGTCAGTCTGTAACTTGCAGTCCTCCAGAGTGCTAAAATTATAGACGTGTGCCACCACACCAAGCTATAATTACTATTTAAATCACTAAATGCGTAGGCCTCTTCCATACCAAACAATTCTCCAAATATCAGCTTGGTACGCCACCATTCAAATCTCACGCTGTCTACCTTGAGTTTTCTTTGGATCTCACAGGTTTCACGCTCAGTCCCACAGGACTGCCCTAAGCCAGGTCCTCCTACATTTCTGACCAATAATTGAGAGTTCCCAGATTCCATAACCAGCTAGAACAGCTCACAGAGCTCTGAACAGCACTTTGTTTCTTTCCACTGGTTCTTTAGAAAGGATTCAACTTGGGCTGGAGAGGCAGTGAAATCACTTGCCTGCGAAGCCTAAGGACACAGGTACCCATGTAAAGCCAGATGCACAAGGCATTAGGTATACACATCTAGAATTTGTTTGCAGTGGCTGGCATGCCCATTCTCTCTCTCTCTCTCTCTCTCTCTCTCTCTCTTTCTCTTTCTTTCTCTGTCTCTTTGTCCCTCTCTCTGTCTCTGTCCCTCAAACAAATATTTTTAAAAGGGCTAGAGAGATGGCTTAGTGGTTAAGGTGTTTGCCTGAAAAGCCAAAGTACCTCAGTTCGATTCCCCAGGATCCACGTAAGCCAGATGCACAAGGTGGTGCATGCATCTGGAGTTCAGTTACAGTGGCTGAAGACCCTAGTGTGCCCATTCTCTCTCTCTCTCTCTCAATAAATAAAATAAATTGCTAAAAGAAAGGCTATGGGGGCTGAAGAGATGGCTTAGCAATTAAGGCGTTTGCCTGAAAAGCCAAAGGGTCCCGGTTCAATTCTCCAGGACCCACGTAAGCCAGATGCACAAGGGGGCACATGAATCTGGAGTTCATTTGCGGTGGCTGGAGGCACTCCCCTCTCTCTCTCTCTCTCTTAAATAAATAAATAAATAAAATATATTTAAAATAAAAAAGAAAGGATATAACTCAATAGCCAAGCAGAAGAGGTGCATAAGGCCAGGCGTCGGGCAAGGTCCTCTCCCTCTCCAGCAGCTTACTATCTTCCCAACGCCTCCAGCATCCACCAGCATGAAAGCGCTCCAGTCCTTGGCCTTCTGGGATTTGTGCAGGCTTCGTTCTGGGCATGACAACTAAGTCCCCATTGATCATTAAGTCAGCTTTCACTGACTGAGGCTCTCTGCTCCCCGGGGCTGGGGGTGGGGCTGAAAGTTCTAGCATCTAACTGCCTGGAGGAGTTTCCCTAGCAACCAGCTATCATGCCTGGCGACGCTGTCAGAGCCACCTCCCCAACATAAGCTCAGGTGGGGCAGAAAGAGGTTTGATATGAATAACAGAATACGCTCTCCTTTCATTTTTGTTTTCCCCACTGAGGAGGTATTTCAGGAGTTGGAGACAAAAAATGATAAAGAAAGATGCTTCCGTGACTTGAGTCATATAGAAGGCCACAATGGGTTTTAGGAGCTCTAACCAGGAACCGGACACAAAGCCAAGTATACAAGGATGCATTTTTATTATATGACAAAATCACACCACAGAGTACACCCTCCAGTCTTGGGCTGGGGAGATGGCTCAGTGGGTACAGGTGGCTGCTTCCAAGCTATAGCCAACTGACCTTAAAACGACCACCTTGAGGGCTGGAGAGATGGCTCAGAGCTTAAGGCACTTGCCTGCAAGGCCTAAGGACCCAGGTTCAATTCCCCAGTATCCACGTAAAGCCAGAGGCACAAGGTGGAGCATGCAGCTAGAGTTCATTTGCAGCGGCTAGAGGTCCTGGCACATCCATTCTCTCTCCATCTGTCTCTCCCTTTCTCAAATAAATCACTACTTTTTTAAAAAAAAAAAGAAGACAACCTTGGGCTGGAGAGATGGCTTAGCAGTTAAGGTGCTTGCTTGCAAAGCCTAATGACTCATGTTCGACTCTCTCGGTCCCGTAGACCAGATGCACAATGTGACCCAAGTGTGCAAGGTCACACACGTGCACAAGGGGGTGCATGTGTCTGGCATTCGACTGCAGTGGCCAGAGGCTCTGGCATGCTAATTCTCTCTGTTTCTCCACTTCGGTTTGTCTGTTGATAGGATTGGGGTGACCCCATGTAGTAAAGTTGGGCTGTTTTTCTATTGCTTTGTAACAAATCAGTGAAAACTTAGCAGTGTAAAGAGTATATACCAGAGCCGGGTGTGGTGGCGCACGCCTTTAATCCCAGCACTCGGGAGGCAGAGGTAGGAGGATCGCCATGAGTTCAAGGCCACCCTGAGACTACAGAGTTAATTCCAGGTCAGCCTGGACCAGAGTGAGACCCTACCTCGAAAAACCAAAAAAAAAAAAAAAAAAGAGTATATACCAGGCAGGGAAGATGGCTCAGCAATTAAAGATGCTGGCTAGCCAGATTCACAAAGTGATGCACGTGTCTGGTGTTCATTTGCAGTGGCAGGAAGTCTTGATGTACCCATTCTCTCTCTCTCTCTCTCTCCTTCCCTCTCTCCTCTCTCGCTTGCACAGCTCTGCTTTCAGACTACCTCCACAGTAGAGATGGGGTCCTCTTTTTCCTTGTCTGCTATCCCAGCCTGGATACAGGATAACAGGTTTTTGCTCCCTCACTTTAACTGTGGTACACAGCCTGTCTCCTTATCTGCCTCTGGCCTTCCTGCCTGAGATGTTCCTTCCACCCAAAGCTAGCCGGAAGCCTCCCTCCTCTCCCTCGCTCACTGCAGGCAGATGGCATTCAGTCACCAGAGGCTTATTGGGTTCCCAGCACAATATGGTGGCCACATGGTTGAAAGAGATCTTGGTTTCTGAATAGTCCCTGGGTTTAGACCCCCATAACAAACAGATCCCTGCTGCATTTGCCTTGGGGACATTGGGAGCATCAGTCAGGAATTGTATCTGTATGCTGTGACCATCAGGCTTTTTACACAGTCAGGATGATGGATGGTACAAACTATTAAGAATGAGGAGAGGTGAACAGACTGAAGTGAATCGTGAGGTTGCTGGCTGGTGATGGTCTCAGAGCTGAAAGAGCCATTAGAGACTGGGTAGAGCAGAGCCATTGGCTAAAAGTCCTGCAATAGGGCTGGAGACCCCATTGCTCAGTGGTTAAGTGTGCTTCCTGCAACAGCATGAGGGCCTTAGGAGACCTGAGACTGCCCAAGTTCAAATCTCCAGCTGCCACATAAAACAGCCGGGCATGGCCACATGTGCCTGCAACCCCAGCCATGCAGGGGAGCAGAACCCTGAGAACTGCTGGAGCCACACGAGCTCTGGAATTGGCAAAAGGACACTGCAGCTCAAAACGATACCAGGTAGAAAAGCAACGGAGCAGTTCACCCATGTTCCACTCTGCCCTCCCCAGATGGGTGACCCCCCACCACGGTCAAGTGTAAGGGGTACTGCAAGGGCACATACACATACCCACACACAGGCAAATATTAAAAAACTAAAATACCCACGTGTGGTGGCACATGCCTTGACTCCCAGCATGTGGGAGGCAGAGGTAGGAAGATTGCCATGAGTTCAAGGCCACCCTGAGAATTCCAGGTCAGCCTGGCCTAGAGTGAGACCCTACCTCACTCAAAAAAAAAGTAAAACTAAAATAAGGGCTTAAGAGATTGCTCAGTGGTTAAGATGCTTGCCTGCAAAGTCAAATGACTGGGGTGCAATTCCCCAGTACCCACGTAAAGCCAGATGCACAAGGTGGGTCATGTGTCTGGAGTTTGGTTGCAGTGGCTAAAGGCCCTGATGTGCCCATTCTCTCTCTCTCTATCTGCCCCTCTTTCTGTCTAACAAACAAACAAATAAATTTTGGTTGTTGTTTTTGAGGTAGAGTGTTGCTCTAGCCCAGGCTGACCTGGAATTCACTAGGTAGCCCTCCCAACTGGGGAACAGGCCTTTAAAGCATGAGCTTTCTCAGGGGACACTCTGTATGCAAATCATTACACAGTGCCTTTTGTCACTTGCCTTTTACCAAGAAGAGTCTATACCGGGCTGGGGAGATTGCTCAGTGGTTAAAGGTGCTTGCTTGAAAAGCCTGCCAGCCTGAGCTTGATTCTCCAGCATCCATGTAAAGTCAGACACAATGTGACATATGCATCTGGAATTCATTTGTAAGGTCAAGAAACACTGGTGTGTGCTCAAACACCTACACATGCAAATACATTTTTTAAAATTTTTGTTGTTGTTGTTTATTTATTTGAGAGCAACAGAAAGAGAAAGAAAGGGGGAGACAAAGAGAGAGAAAGAATGGACATGCCAGGGCTTCCAGCCACTGCAAACGAACTCCAGACGTGTGCACCCCCTTGTGCATCTGGGTAACGTGGGTCCTGGGGAATCGAGCCTCGAACCGGGGTCCTTAGGCTTCACAGGCAAGCGCTTAACCACTAAGCCATCTCTCCAGCCCCAAATAAATTTTTGAAAAAAGAAGAAGAGGAGGAGTAAGGCTGGAGAAATGGCTCAGTGGTTAAGGCTGTTGCTTGCAAAGCCTAACAACCCTGATTGGATTCCCCAGTACCCACGTAAAGCCAGATGCACAAAGTGGCGCATGCATCTGGATTTTTTTTTTTTTTTTTTTGCAGTGGCTAGAGGCCCTGGAGCACCCATTCTCACCCCCAACCCTGCCTGTCTCTATTCTCTCTCTCTCCCTTGGCTTGCAAATAAACAAATAAAAATATTTTTTAAAAGAAGAGTTGGTAGCTGGGCGTGGTGGTGCACGCCTTTAATCCCAGCACTCGGGAGGCAGAGGCAGGAGGATCGCCATGAGTTTGAGGCCACGACAGCCTGGACTAGAGTGAGACCCTATCTTGAAAAAAACAACAAAAAAACCCAGAAGAGTTTGTATTTTCTAGGGTGCATGCAATTGGATTAAAACGGGATTCTGATATTCTGACCCTAGTCTATATAATGAACTAATATACGCATTAGCCAACTGGGATGGGGGCTCCTTTCAAAGAAAATAAAGAGGCCAGAGCTGCTGAGGACATCTGGAATTCAGAAACCCCTGTGAGTTGATGAGCTGACTATAATTCTCGATGTCTCTTCTGGGAAATCAGTCATGGTTGTGCCCCGGTGTGGTCAAAGCAAGCCTTGTGCCTCTATATATCACAGGGAGACCTTGGCAGAGGGCTCCACATTGCTTGTCTCTGTCCCTTTCTCCCTTCCTGCTCCTCATTCCTCCTCCTCCCCACACCTCTCCCTCCCTCTCTCTCTCTCTCTCTCTTTCACAGCATCTGATATTCAGTGGCCTAAAACTCTTGATCCTCCTACATCCATGACCCAAGTGCTAGGAGTCACTACCACACTCAGAAGTATTTATTTAGTTATTTTTGCTTCAGTTTAACATTGTAAACAAATGACTTTTTAAAATATTTTATTTGGGGCTGGAGAGATGGCTTAGCGGTTCAGGCATTTGACTACAAAGCCAGAGGATCCTGGTTCGACTCTCTAAGACCTATGTAAGGGGGTGCATGCATCTGGAGTTCATTTGCAGTGGCTGGAGACCCTGGCATGCCCATTCTCGTTCTCTCGTTCTCTCTCTCTCTCCTTCTTTCTCCCTCTCAAATAAATAAATAAATAAAAATATATTTAAAATATTTTATTTGTTTGCAAGCAGAGAGATAGACAGAGAGAATATGAGTATGCCAGGTCCATAGCCACTGCAAATGATCTCCAGATGCACACACCGCTTGGTGCACCTGGCTGTACGTGGGCACTGGGTAATAGAAATTGGATTGTCTGGCTTTACAGGGGACAGCCTTAACCACTGAGCCATCTCTCCAGCCCAAGCTTAATATTTTAATACATAATGTATTCACTGTTCAAAGTTAAAAATACCAGGCTGGGGAGATGGCTCAGTGGTTAAAAAAAAAAAAAAGTGGTTCAATTCTCCAGTGCCCAGTGCAAAGCTGGATATAAAAAGCAAAGCATGTGTCTAGCATTTCAATGCAGCAGCAAGAAACCCTGGAGTGTCTCCCCCAACACACACACACAACCCCTTCCCCACACACTCACAAATAAATAATAAATATATAATTGTCTTTTTTAAATTTCTTTAGATAATTGTTTTTTTTTTTAAATGAAAAAATATCCCAAGTGAAAAGCATTGTGACTGAACCCAGGTCTTAGTCACCTAGTTATTTCCTTCTTGGTGAATCAATACTATTGTGTGTGTTCAAACTTATTTTTATGTATATATGAAAGGAAATACATATATATAATCTTCTCTCTCATTTGCTTACACAGTCTCTTTGTTACCACCCCCACAAGGGGCAGCAAACCATGGCCCATAAGTGAAAATGGCCCCCTGCCTGTTTTGGCAAATAAAGTTGTATTGGGACACAGCCATGTACACTCATTTGCATATTGCCTAAGTATGCAATTGTGCTGCATGAGCAGAGCTGAATGGTTACCTCATGGCCGGCCCAGCCTCTTTACTACCTGGGCCTTTCCGGAAAAGGTTAGAGCCTATCCGAGCTGATGGATGCCCTGGAATTTATCTGGACTCTGCTCTGTCCACAAGCACGTCGGTGGCTTCCCACATTTTGCTATTATGAATGGGTGTGTCGCCACCAATGTAGCATGACCCTCATTTCCAAATATAGCAATGTATCTGTTGAATCAATTCCTAGACACAGAATCACAAGATTGCTGGCCCAATAGGTAGTTGCTTTAGTTATTTTAGATTGAAAGAGAAAGGAAGGGGCAGGGGGGAAATGCCATGAAGGCTCCAACAATTTACATTCCCATCAAAAATATTCGACAGTATCTCTTTCCCACATCCCACTGGTACTGTGCTCTTTGCCAATATTTTAGATTAAAATCATTCTATTTTGTTTTTTTTTTTTTGTATTTTAAGAGTGATGGAGCGTCTTTTGATATGTTAGATTTTATACAAATTTGCTTTTGTGTGAGCAACTACATAATCTTTTGCCCATTCAAAAGCTTTGTACTTTTATGCACTGGTTTGTAGTGTCCCTTTGTGTATTAAAGAAATCAGTCCTGTATCTGGGATATAAATTTTACATATGTTCCCAGCTTGTCACTTACCTTTTTAAATTATTTTTTGGATTATTTTAGGCAGGCATCCCAGGCAGACCTAGAACTCACTCTGTAGCCCAGGCTGGCTTTGACTCACAGTGACCACCCCCTCCACGTCAGCCTCCCTATATACTAGGATTGAAGATGTGTGTTATCACACCCAGAACCATCATCATCATCATCATTATTATTACTTTAGTTTTTTCAAGATAGGGTCTATCCCAGGCTGACCTGGAACTCTGTAGCTCCAGGTTAGCCCCTACCTCAGCCTCCTAACTTGGGGGATGAAAGGCATGTGCCACCACACCTGGCTTCTTATTTTTTTTATTTAAATCTTTTTATTTATTTATTTGCACGTGTGTGTTTGTGTATGGGCACATCAGGGTCTCTTGCCACAGCAGACAAACACCAGATGCATGTACCACTGTTTGCGTCTGGCTTTCTGTGGGTGCTGAGGAATTGTAGCTGGAAGGCTGTGAAAGCAAGCATGTTTAACCATTGAGTCATTCTCCGTATAGTTTTATTTTTTGGTGTATACATTTAGTATGTGTAGAGTGTGTGTGCGTGTGTGTGTGTATGTGATGTATACACATGTGGCTATTTACTAGGGTCTTGGGGATCAAACTCAGATCTGCCTGCTTGTGAAGCAAGCAAGTGTCCCTAGCTACTCTGTCATCTCCCCAGGCCCTCAACTTGTCTTTCTAACTAATCCTGTCATAGTTCTAGCCAAATTTCAAAACAATACTGCGAGCCGGTGGGGAAGGGCTATCTGTCATAGGAGACTGCTAACCAGCATCCAGGCTGCAGAAGTGGTGTGGGCAGAAGCTGCGAAGCAGGGGAATTCAATAGACTTCCTCGCTGAGGTAGACACTTCCTACCCTTGAGTCTCCTAAAGAAAATACACCGAAGTGCTCTCTGGCCCTCATGGTTCATATCATTCTTTCAAACCTTCATGGTCACCAACCAGCAGCCGAGGGACCATATATACATCACAACCTCTTCCTTGTGACCTTCTACCAAGGCATGGACAATCACTCGCTCAACCAAAACCCATGAGCAAGGCTCTGGCTTGGTTGGTGCCTTGAACACAAACTTTCTGGCTTCCAAAGATGCCCGTCCCTGGCCGCCCTGAGTCCCCTAATGGCAAAGCATCTCACAGATGTCTTTAGGCAGACTGTTCCCATAAAAAGTGGGGGGACCCTACTTCTAAAACAGGGCACTTTCCAAGATCAAACAATCACTTAGGTCCAAGGGAAAGTAAGGTGACATTCATATCCCACGCTTGGTGGCCTCCTAGGAGACAGAGCAAACAAGTCACTTCTTAGAAGCAGGGTGACCTCAACAAACCAGGACAAAAATACTGTACAGAGGACTTGTCCAATAATTCAGAAGAAAAATCTGTGTTTCTTCCCAGAATCAGACCCATGGCTAAACTTCTTCTGTTGCATCTATCAGGGAAATGCATATACTTATGACCCGGGAGAGCGGGCACCAAGTCCATAAGGCAGTTAGCTGGGCTGTCTCCTCCAGGACTTCTGCCAAGGCAGGGCGTGGGTTCTCCACGAAGAGAGCAGATTCAATAGCCTGGTGCCTCCTGTGTCCAGCCAAGGAGCCCTGCCTTGCAGGCCAGCCTTCCGCCAGCGTTGAAGTCTCATGTAGTGAGACATGCACTTCTTCATTTCCCCTGAGGGGGACTCATGTCACTGCCACAGTCTGAATGGCACCCAGTTTTCTCCCAGATAAACCGTGCATCTGGCAGGAAGGTCGGGTCAGGGGCACATTGTCCTGCCCATCAAAAGTTCTCCATAGCTAAAGAACAAACGAAGAGATCTGATCTACTTCCATTCCCAGGGGAGCTTCTGCTTCTCCCAGAGTCCCCAGTTGGAAGCACGCTGTTAACCTTCTTCCTGAGGGTGTCCTAGGTGTGAGTAGTTTCCTTAAGGCCCCAGGAGGAGGCGGAGTGATAAGAGGTTGTCACTGCACAGCAGGCTCCTACAGTTTAGTGAGGAGGTTGCCTGGGGTGGGACGACGGGAAGCAGGAATGAATGGAAAAGATGCTGCTCTCCAGGGCTCATGTTTCATCTAGATTGGCATTGTGTTGTTTTTCTTTGTGAGGGGAGGGTGAAAGCAAGGAAGAGAGAGACAGAGAGAGAAGAGAGAGAGAGAATTGGCATGGCAGGGCCTCAGCCACTGAAATCGAACTCCAGACATGCGCACCACCTAGTGGGCACGTGTGACCTTGCGCTTGCCTCACCTTTGTGCGTCTGGCTTATGTGGGACCTGGAGAGTGGAACATGGGTCCTTAGGCTTCGTAGGCAAGCGCCTTAACCACTAAGCCATCTCTTCAGCCCAGTATTGTGAGTTTTATTCATTTGACACAGGAGTAAACTGAGGCACAGAGCAGCTTGGTAACACACCTAAGACCACACACAGAGCAGGGATTCAAACCACAGAACCACATACAAGCCAAAATAATTATTATTAATAATAATGGTTAAAGAGAAGGGGAGAGAGGGAAGAAGAGAGGAGGTAATAATAATAATGAAAGAGAAGGGGAGGAGGGAAGGGGAGAGAAGGCAGAAGGAGGGGAAGAAGAAAGTGATATCTTATGATCTGTGAGATTGGGGTGGCGTCTGTGCTAAGGGCTGAAGGGAGGTCCCCAGGGGACATTGCTTCCCTTTCTCCCAGACAAGGACCACCACAAGGTTAGCTTGCCCCTGTGAAATCTGGAAAGCATGAAGAGCCAAGGCAGTAGCTGCTCTTTGTAGCAGAGTAATGCTCTTCTACCACGCTTGTTCATCCCTAGTGTAGACCAGAGAGCTCGAGTGACTTGCTCAAACTCACACAGCAGCTGCTGAGGGAAAGGCAGACATACCTCTCAGGCCCTGAGCACTCAGTCTGGATATCTGATCCATCAGAAATGCACATACCAGGCTGGAGAGATGGTGTAGCAGTTAAAGAGCCTGAATGCAAAGTGAAAGGACCTAGGTTCAATTCCCCAGGACCCATGTAAGCCAGATACACAAGGTGGTGCATGCATCTGGAGTTCCTTTGCAGTGGCTGGAGGCCCTGCCGCACCCATTCTCTCTCTCTCTCTTATAATAAATAAATAAAATACGAATTTTTATTTACTTATTTTTAGAGGTAAGGCTTCACTCTAGTCTAGTCTAACATTAAATTCACTAGGTAGTCTCAGGCTGGCCTCAAACTCATGGTGATACTCTTACCTCTGCCTCCTGAGTGCTGGGGTTAAAGGCGTGCGCCACCATGCCTGGCTTAAAACAAGAATGTTTAAAAATTTTTAAAATTTATTTTAACAAGGAAATGCACATACTAATTCTGAAATCAAAGGGTGCTGTCTGTCTCTGCGCATTCTGCCTCCTCCTAAGGGCCCACTCTGACCTTATATCACAAGGCCCTGGGTCATGACCAAGATTGTGTGTGGGACTGGAAATGGTAATTGGCAAAGTGGTCAGGTTTGGAGATGATTGTTTTGTTCTTTTTCCCTTCCTCCCCACATTTGTATCTCCAATAGTCAGACTCTCAAGTACCCAATTTTGACTTGATAATGATCACAATATTTGAAACTTGAAAATCTCCATCATGGGCTGACATAAATAGCCGAGCACTGAGGCAGGGCTGGAGAGGAAGCTCAGCCGTATAGAGTGTTTGCATGAAACCCTGAGCTCAGTCACTAGCTCTGCAGAAAACCAAGCACAGTGAGCTGGAGAAATGGCTCAGTGGTTTAGGTGCTTGCTTAGAAAACAAAAGTTTTTACAAACTAGATTTCTTTTTTAAAATATTTTTATTTATTTGACAGGGAGGGAGGAAGAGAACGGGTGTGCCAGGGCTTCTTGCTGCTGCAAATGCCTGTGTCACTTTGTCCATCTGACTTTACATGGGTCCTAGGGAATCTAACCCATGTCTCTAGGCAGCTTGTGGGAAAAAGGAGGTTTATTTTGGCTTACAGGCTCAAGGTGGAAGCTCCATGATGGCAGGGGAAAATGATGGCATGAGCAGAGGGTGGACATCACCCCCTGGCCAACATAAGGTGGAAAATAGTAACAGTAGAGTGTGCCAAACACTGGCATGGGGAAACTGGCTATAACACCCATAAGCCCGCCCCTAACAATACACTCCCTCCAGGAAGCATTAATTCCCAAATCTCCATCAGCTGGGAACCTAGCATTCACAATACCTAAGTTTATGGGGACACCTGAATCAAACCAACACGGTACTGAACCATCTCCCTAGCCCCCAAAAACAAAATATCTTTTAAAAGATATTTTATTTAGGGGCTAGAGAGATGACTCAGAGGTTAAGGCACTTGCTTTGAAGTCTGAGAGACTCATTTTTAAATCCTCAGATCCCACATAAGCCAGACACGGAAGTGATGCATATGCAAGGTCACACATGCATTCAAGATGGCTCATGTATCCGGAGTTCAATTGCAATGGCTGGGGGCCCTCATGTGCCAATTCTCCCTCTCTCTCTCTCTCTCTCTCTCTCTCTCTCTCTCTCTCTCTCTCTTTCTGTCCTTAAAAAGGCCAGTCTGTTGGACTTGCCTCAAGAAAAAATTATTTAGGGGCTGGAGAGATAGCTCAGCAGTTAAGGCACTTATCTGCAAAACCTAAGGACCCAAGTTCAATTCCTCAGTACCCATGTGCAGCCCGATCATTTGCAGTAGTTAGAGGCCCTGGCACACCCATTCTCTTTCTCTTTCTCTCTTTCTGCCTCTCTCTCATAAAATAATTAAATAAAATTTTTAAATAATTTATTTAGTTATAAGGAGAGAGAATGGGCTCACCAGGGCCTTCTGCCACTACAAAGGAACTCCAAATGCATGCATACTTTGTGACACATGCATCTGGAGCTTACAGTAGCAAGAGGTCCTGGCATGCCCTTTCTCTCTTTCTCTCTCCAAATAAATAATTAAGTAGTAAAACTATGGGCTGGAGAGATGGCTTAGCGGTTAAGCACTTGCCTGTGAAGCCTAAGGACCCCAGTTCGAGGCTCAGTTCCCCAGGTCCCACGTTAGCCAGATGCACAAGGGGGCGCACGCGTCTGGAGTTCGTTTGCAGAGGCTGGAAGCCCTGGTGCGCCCATTCTCTCTCTCTCTCCCTCTATCTGTCTTTCTCTCTGTGTCTGTCGCTCTCAAATAAATAAATAAAAATTTAAAAAAAAAAAACATTTAAATAGTAAAAATAAAAGTTTAAAGGGCTGTACCAGAGCAGTGCATGCATGACACCAGGACTCATAGTGGGCCAATGATTTTTTTTTTTTGCTTCCAACCTTAAGCTGGAAGAAAGCCTCCAGTTGGTGCTGGCAGGTCTTTAACACCTCAGCTATGCTTAGCAATCTCACCTTTCAATAAACAGAAAGTAGGCCTTGCGACTTAGCAGGCAATGGGTGATAGAATTGGATTTAACAGTTATAATTTCATTAATTTTTTTCATCTTGTATCAAAGACAAGTGAGGGTGTTTTATCATTTTCTTATTCTTTTTTTGGAGGGGTTGGCTTTTCGAGGTGGGGTTTCGCTCTAGCCCAGGCTGACCTGGAATTCACTGTGTAGTCTCAGGCTGGCCTCAAACTCACGGTGGTCCTCCTACCTCTGCCTCCCGGTATTAAAGGTGTGCGCCATCACACCCAGCTTTCTTTTTTACTCTTGTTGTTACATGTGTGCGTGCGTGCATGTGTGCATGCATGTATGTGCATGTGTGCGTGTGTGTGTGCATGTGTGTGTATGTGCACGCATTGATGTTGGTGTGTTTGGAGACCAGAAATCAATGTCAGTTGTCTTCACAGTTGCTTCTATACATTATTCCCTTTTTTAATTTTTATTTGGACCCTTTCAGAAATATTATTTTCAAGGACAGGGAGAGAATGAAAATGTGTGCCAGGGCCTCTTGCCACTGCAGACAAACTCCAGACGCATTTGCCTCTTTGCATCTGACTTTACATGGGTACTGGGGAATCGAACTCAGGTCATCAAGCTTTGCAAGCAAGCACCTAAACCACAGAGATATCTCCCCAGCCCCTATTGGGGAATCAAACTCATAACAGCAGGCTTTGCAAGCAAGCATCTTTAACCACTGAGCCATCACTCCAGTCAAATTATCACTGTAATATATGATGTATGTATATGGTCAATGTTTTCAAGTGTTTAAGCTTCTAAAAGCTTCCACATGTGAAATCTATCAAAAGCGTCATACTGTTAGCCTCCACTCTGTTATCACCTGCATCCTGTGAGCACAGGACAGAGGCTGTGGGAGGCCCAAACAGTGGCCTAGGAGCAGGCAGCCACCAGTCGGCCAGTCAGATCTGGGCCCTCTTCTGCTCCCCTTCGGCCTCTCCACAGCCTTCAGTGTTGGTTCTGTACCGGGGCTCTTAGCAGCTTCACACTGCGACCCCTGGTCATGCTACTGACTTGAGATTCCTTAGCCAGCCAATCACATTGAACTATTTCTGTATGCTTCTATAAATAAGTACTCACGTGGCAAAAAAAAAAAAAAAAAAAAAAAGGTCCTTCCAGAAAGCTGGTAACCTAGGAGAGAAAACGGGGGCTTCCCCCGCCCACACAGCATTGGCTAAAAGACATTCCATCAGGCTGCATTGAAGAAAGCAGTGGCTTCTCATTGTCACCTTTTGCAGCACAGGATCCCCTTCCCAGAATGCACAGGGAGGACTCAGACCACGCACCTTCCCCTTGTGTCCACACCTGTGGCTGCACTGGGTTGAGCAAGCAGGGAGGCACCATTGGGCCAATAGATGGGTGGCCCCTTGTGTGAGGACGGTGCGGAACAATGGCACTGTCTTGCAGTGGTGGAAGGGGTTAAAAGTTCGTTGAAAGACAAGTTGGCCCTGTATGTCCAGATTACAAATGCCTGCGCCTTTGAATCGGCAGTTCCTGAGGGTTTGTGCCTATGTATCATCTCGGCACTTGAGAGGCTAAGGAAGGAAGATTGAAAGATCTAGGGTTCTGGGCCAATTTGGAATACATGGCAAGACCCTGACTTTAAATACATATACACGTACCTAGTTTCACATAGGCATCAGTCCTTAGAGATACCCTCTTGTACGGTAAGTGAAGGATATAGATTGTTCATTGCACCACTGTTTATAATAGGAAAAATCTACAAATACCTTAGTGTCCATCAGCAGGAGCTTCTAAATCAGTTATGGGACGGTCAAACATGGTAATGTTATACAGCTGTTAAAAGAGTGTAATGACCCAGCACTCGGGAGGCAGAGGTAGGAGGATCACCATGAGTTCGAGGCCATCCTGAGACTACATAGTGAATTCCAGGTCAGCCTGAGCTAGAGTGAGACCCTACCTCAAAAAAACAACAAAAAAAAGAGTATAATGAGGGCTGGAGAGAAGGCTTAGCTTAGGTTAAGGGCTTGGCTGCGAAGCCTAAAGACTCAGGTTCAACTCTCCAGAACCCATGTAAACCAGATGCATATGGTGGGGTATGCATGTATGTATGTATCTCTTTCTCTCAAATAAATAAATAAAAATAAAATTATTTTTAAAAATAAATTTTTAAAAAAGAAAAATATAATCAGGGCTGGAGAGATAGCTCAGCGGTTAAAGGCACTTGCTTGCAAAGGCTAATGGCCTGTGGTTTGATTCTCCAGTACCCATAGAAAGCTTGAAGCACAAAGTGGCACATGTGTCTGCAGTCATTTGCAGTGGCAGGGGCCCTAACATACCCATTCTCTCTCTCTCTCAATCTCTCTCTCTCCCCTCAAACAAAGATTTAAAAAAAAAAAAGAAAGAAAGAAAGAAAGAATGTAGGGCTGGAGAGATGGCTTAGCGGTTAAGCGCTTGCCTTTGAAGCCTAAGGACCCTGGTTCAAGTCTCAATTCCCCAGGACCCACGTTAGCCAGATGCACAAGGAGGCACATGTGTCTGGAGTTCGTTTGCAGTGGCTGGAGACCCTGGCATGCCCATTCTCTCTCTCTCTCTCTCTCTATCTATCTATCTATCTGCTTCTTTGTCTCTCTGCCTGACACTTTCAAATAAATAAATAAAAATAAACAAAAAAAAATTTAAAAGAATGTAATCTGTCTCTAAATACTGACAGAATAACTTCCATGGTATATTAAGTAGCACACCAAAGCAAGAGACCATGATGACTTGTGTTATTAACAAATAAGTTGTGTACAGCATAATGTCCAATGATAGACCAAATATCCACTGCTGGTTCCATAAGATTATATCATCCGGGGACATCGTGGTCATCTTAGCTTATGCCAGCATACTCTATGATGTCCACACAACAACAAAATGGCTTCGTATTTCTCAGGTTGTCTCCTCATTATTTTGTCAATGAATGAGATATTCCTGAAAGAAGGTATAAGAAACTGGAAACGAAACTGTCACTAGAACATGGGAAGAAAAGGAGATGTTCTACCATACATAGTTGATCTCTCTGGAGTGTGTAACCATGTGTTGCGTAGGATTGAACCCAGGACCTTATCCATGCTAGGCAAATAATTTGTCAGTGAACTACAGCCTCGGGCAAGAGTTTAGTAAATCCTTTGGATGTTATTCTATGTGCAAGCATTGTAATTTATGTACACAAGTTGGTTAAAGGGCTTATGAGAAAAGGGGTGTTTTAAATTCTGACAGATGCATTTCCTCTGGTTCAAGGCAACCCAGAGATTAGGACTGGGGAGGAAGGATGGGTTGGGGCTCTTGACCCATCCTAGCTCTCACCCTGAGACCTGACTCTCCACAGCAAGAGACGGAGGTGGCCCGTGTGTCCCAGACCCAAGAGGAGAAGTTGGCTGCTGCCCTTGGTGTGGAGTTACACAACACGTCATGCCAAGTTCAAAGCCTCCAGGCTGAGACCGAATCCCTGAGGGCTCTGGTGAGTAGATCAAGAAAAGCCATAACATTTATTTTTTGTGTGTATTTATTAATCTTAATATCCACTGTAAATTCTGCTCTCACGGGTCATTTGCAAAGGGCTCTCATCTCACAGGTGCCAGTTTGGGTTTGGCAATGTCTTCTGACCCCCAGATTCTGAGTCATACCTAACAAGTGGAGTGGGCATGGGAGTGCCCTATGGAGCTATCTCATACCTGACCACTTCCAGGAATGTTGGCCGCCAACACTCACAGCTGTCTCTTCTCGTTACCCTGCTTCTCCAGAGAATTGCCTCAGCCAAACAGAACATTCTTGATCCAAGAAGCCAGGCCGTGACCCCAGCCCCCAGACAATGTCAGGCTGACAGATCTTTACAAACCCTGCCCACTGGCCACGAAGTGGGACCAATCACACAGAGCACGTGACATTCCAGAGCTCTCAGCAGGATTAGGCTCTAGCCAGGTTCCTGGGAGGTGGGAGGCGACATTCCTGCTCTGCCCCCTCCCCTGCCCTGTCTCTTTCCTCTCTCCTCTCCCAGAGACCAACCCCTCATCCTGTCTCAAGCTCTGTAAGCTCCTCAGACTCACAGTGGCTTCCAGGCAGGTCTCTTGTCCTTACTAATTCTTACTAATTAAAGCAATTATCGTCATCCCTCTGTAACCATGGATGCTTTATCCAGCAATCAGTCCTGGATTGAAAATATTCAGGAAAAATGGGGCTGGAGATTTGGCTTACCGGTTAAGCGCTTGCCTGTGAAGCCTAAGGACCCCGGTTCGAGGCTCGATTCCCCAGGACTCAGGTTAGCCAGATGCACAAGGGCGCAGGCGTCTGGAGTTCGTTTGCAGTGGCTAGAGGCCCTGGCACGCCCATTCTCTCTCTCTCTTTCTCTCTCTGTCACTCTCAAATAAATAAACAACAACAACAACAACAAAATTTTTTTAAAAGAAAATATTCAGGAAAAAAAAAATCGCATCTGTTCTGAACATGTGCACCTTTTATTTCTTATCATTGGTCCCCAGACAGAACAGTGTATCTGTTTATATTGCATTCATATTGTATTAAGTGTAAGTCATCTAGACAGAGATCTGAAGAAATTTATAAGAATACTGAGTAAGTTCTACGCGAACACGATGATGGACTTTGGGTGGATAGATCTGAGTATTCATAAGCATCCTGGACCAAATCCTCCCCAGATTCCTGAGGTGACCGCGCACGTGTAGCCGCTGCCCTCTGATCTCTGGGATGAAAGTGCGAGTATAATAGCGATGTCGAGCCCGGCTTTTCCTAGGCGCCTCTTCTGGGGGGTCATTTGTTTTATTCTAACCACAGAGCCTTGCCTGGGGCACATCAGAGTGTACGAGGGCCTTGATCCTGCGTATCCTTTAGCAGCCGAGACACTCTGCAGTCCAGTGAGGCCTATGGCAAGACCTAGGTTAGTGCAGGGGAAGTGAGGAAAAACATCTCAGGGGAAGCCACTGCGTCAGCAGGACTCAGTTCCTCTGTTGTTTTGTTTTGTTTTGTTTTTTCTCAATTTTTATTAACATTTTCCATGGTTATAAAAGGTATCCCATGGTAATGCCCTCCCTCCCCCCACTTTCCCCTTTGAAGCTCCACTCTCCATCATGTCCCCTCCCCATCTCAATCAGTCTCTCTTTTATTTTGATGTCATGATCTTTTCCTCCTCTTACGATGGTCTTGTGTAGGTAGTGTCAGGCACTGTGAGGTCATGGATATCCAGGCCATTTTGTGTCTGGAGGAGCACATTGTAAGGAGTCCTACCCTTCCTTTGGCTCTTACATTTTTTCCACCACCTCTTCTGCATTAGACCCTGAGCCTTGGAAAGTGTGATCAAGATGTTACTCAGTACTCCAGTCACTTCTTTCTAGCACTATGATACCTTTTTTTTTCTTTATTGTTGTTCTTGCTGTTTTTGTTTTTCAAGGTAGGATTTCACTCTAGCCTATGCTCACCTAAAATTCACTAGTAGTCTCTGGGTGGCCTCGAACTCACATCAATCTTCCTACCTCCGCCTCCCAAGTGCTGGGGTTAAAGGCATGTGCCACCACACCTGGCTTCAGTTCCTCTGCTTTAACATGTGTGTTAGTAGGCAACTCCCTGAACCGGATTCCTCCTTGGCCACATGGTGACTGCAGTCTTGACCCAGCCCACTTATGGATGTTTCGATGAGGACCAGTGAGAGAATGCATATGTGTGTGGTTTTTAAATATTTTATTTATTTATTTATTTGAGAGAGAAAGAGGGAGATGGTGGGGGGAGAGAATGGGCAGTCCAAAGCCTCTAGCCACTGTAAACAAACTCCAGACAGATGTGCCACCTTGTGCATCTGGCTTTACATGTACTGGTGAATTGAACCTGGGTCCTTTGGCTTTGCCAGCAAGCACCTTAACCACGAAGCCATCTCTTTAGTGCCCCCCCCTTTTTTTGCTACTGTCTGCATCACTCAGAATAACTTACTATGTTCCAACTATGTTCCAGGAACCAAGCTTTTTGATACTAAGACCAATTAGACATGGTCCCTGTCCCCAGGGAATCAATGTGGCTTCAGTGGAGGAACTGATGTCACCTTAGGAACCAGAGGTCTCTGCATGTGTTGTGGCAAATGGGAAGTTACTAGGTATATCTTGGGGTGAGTTTGGAGGAGAAGGACATATAGAGATGAGTTGAGGTGGGTCAGGATCTGGTAGGGTTCCACCCACTGTGAAGTCTATAGCTAATTGTATTCTCCTAGACACAGGAGTCCTGTGGAGCTGGGGACTGATGCTCAGACTGAGATCTAATTTGCCATGTGTACCCTCTGGGCTACTGCTTCTCACTTGTCATTTTAGGATCTGTTTTGATTATCCCATCTGCCTGTGTCTCAGTAGCTTAAGACAGAAGTGAATCACGTGGTCCCTGGGACTCTGATGGAGGCAGAGGTCAAGTCTTTCCTGCTCCATGTTACATCTGCTGGGCCTGGGACAGCCAAAAACATCTTCTTCAACTCATGTGGATGGTAGTTCAGTTGTACATCTCTGTTTCTTGTTGTCTGGGTACTTTCCATATAGTTGGCTTGGGTTCCCATGTACCATGATGGTCTTACCACAGTTGTTGGCCTTCTGATGCCCTTAAAGAACGAGCACAGAAGCTCCTGGACCCCTGGTCCCTTGGCTTGAGTGTCCCTGAACATCACTTATATCTCATTCTCTTGGTCAAAGCCATCACAAGACCAGCGAGATTCAACAAGAAGAGAAATAACCTTTTCTTCTTGGCAAGGTCACATTGGGAAGGAGCATGTGAGATGGTGATAATTGTTGCAGCTGCTTTTGGAAATGTGATCTGCCCTAAGATCAGAATAGAATTGACCTCAGAAAGTCACCAGAATGACTAATTAGATAATATGCGTCAAACCCTGGGCACTGGTGCCTTGTACAATGTGGGCAGTCAGTAAGTGGCATCCATGATTTATCATATAAAATTGTAACCACGAAGTCAGCAGCCCCCAGGTTGGCATTATCAGCCACCAGTCCTCCTCATTTAAACTTTGTGCCCCTAATGGTTGAGACAAATGGAAAAGGAACTCACAGGACAACCAGAAAACTTTTGGGTACTACTAGGGACAGGCTAACTATGTTCTCCATGGGTTCTGGTAGGTCACAGTTCTCACTGTCATTACAATCACCATCACAACCATATGTAACCCTCTGGGCTTTGCAGCCAAGGTGCAGAACACAGATAGAGATGGAAGAAGTAACAAACAAGCCCTTGGACAGTTCACCCAGCCATGCCTGTTTTAACTCTGCTCGGAACAACCTGTGCGCACCACACGCCCACTGCGCATGTAATCCTCGGGCAGTCACACGGGCCAGACCTCCAACCCCCATTGCCACTAAGGCACTGTTTGTATTGGAAGCCAGGCACAGGAGGCCTGCAGAACTCTGTTGTTTGGTCATCAAGTCAGGAAGGGAACTTGAGCCCAGGAGTGGCAGAGGGTCACTATCCTGCTCTCTGGAAGATTTTGCAACTCAAGAAAAATTCTTTCCAATATCCGGGGATTTAGGGAACAATGTGCATCTGTGTGGACTCCACGTGTTGCTGGAGCTAGCCATGTCACTAGGAGCGTCATTGGTGGCGCACGCCTCTAATCCTAACACTCAGGAGGCAGAGGCAGGAGGAGCGCTGTGAGTTCCAGGTCAGCGTGGGCTACAGTGAAATCCTGCCTTGAAAAAATTTATTCTCTCTCCATGTCACTAGGCAGCTACAATGGTGACCTGCTCACTGTTGCTCAGGTTCAACATCTCTGAAGAACCAGGTCTCTTCTGTTGCTGGAATGTTAGGGACTAAGTGAGGGAGCTACACAGGGACTCCGAAGGTGGGGTGGAAAATACACAGGAGCTCTGATAGGGATTCCCATGAATGCACCCCTTGGGCAGTATATCTTAAGTCATGAAGGACATACTTTGTGACACATTGGAAAACTCACCTAGAACATGAGGCGAAAACTGTAGACAGATAAACCAACCATGATTGTGTGAAGTGTTTTACCCAAAGCACAGATGGTACAGACCCAGTGTTAGCAAAATATCACACAGGACACGTAGTTAGAGGTCTATTTAAACACATAGCACACAAAGAGAGCGAGAGAGAGAACAAGCAATTTTATGAACAAAAATTTTAAAGCAGGGTTAAAACCCAAGGAGGTAAGAACAAATGAGTCTCAAAGTCCAGGTCACGTCTGCACCCTCACTGCTACTAGGGGAGTGCTCAGATTCCCCTAGCCCAGAGGCTGATCCAGATTTACTCTCCAGCCGTCACAGAGCGACTCCTAAAATACAACTGTGCTTGGGTTCTGGTTCAACATTCACAGATCCTATGCAACCAAGAAGACTCAGGTCATGTGGTGACATGTATTAATACTTAACAGCAGCCATGGTGATTCAAGATGGCACCATGAGTAAGACTCTTCTGTGTCCACACAGTGTTCAAAAGGGCCTAACAGACCTCCCCGGAGAAGCTAGAGAGACAGCTCAGTGGGTAAAGTGCTTTCTGTGTAAGCCTGACGACCTGAGTTTGGATCCCCAGAAGCCACATAAATGCTGGGCGTGGTGCCACTTGCCTGTCAGCCCAGTGCTGGGGAGGCAGAGACAGAATTCTTGGGGCGCATTGGCTAGCTAATCTAACTGAATCGGTGACTTCTGGGTTCACCAAAGACCTTATCTCAAAGAATAAGATGAACAGTGACTTGAGACCCTGAAGTTGATCTCTGGTCCCCACAAGCACATGCACACACATGCACATATATGTGCGCATATGCACATCTACATGTACCCAGACACATGCACCTGAATATACACAGGCACATACATCACACACACACAAAAATTTCCCGTGACACTCACCACACATCAAAATGCTGAGAAGTGGTTGTCGAGTGCTCAGTGCTAAATGTGACACCTATAAACTTCTAAGGCTTAGGAAACCTTGTGGACAGAATGCAAGAGTCGAGGATGGGAAGGGATGCTTCGCAACACTGTCTTCCGGACGCCACAGCAGCTGCCATTACCTACACAAAACGTGCACGATATTAGGGCTCATCCTCACTCCGTCGTGTGTGATGGAAGAAAGCAAAAAGAGAAAGACATCCAAATAGAAAAGACACTAGTTGGAAAGAAGAAATGCAGTACAAGGGAAATGGAGGAATGAGAACGAAAGAAGGAATGAGTTGGGTGTGGTGACATTACACCTTTAATCCCAGAACTCAGGAGTAGAAGAATGGCTGTGAGTTCGAGGCCAACCTGAGACTACACAGTAAATTCCAGGTCAGCCTGAGCTAGAGTGAGATCCTACCTCAAGAAACAGAAAGCAAACAAACAAACAGACAAAAAAGGAATGGAATGGAAATTCAAAATATATTGTGTATATGTATTAATATTGTCAACCAAGGTTTTTTTTAAAAAAAAGATTTTTTTTAAAAAATCTCTCTAAGGAGGACAGGTACAGAAATTTGTTTCATCAAGATTTGATTTAGGGGGCTGGAGATACAACTTAGCAGTTAAGGCACTTGCCTGCAAAGCCTAAGAACCCAGGTTCGATTTTCCCCAGTACACACATATGCCAGATGCACAAGTTGTTACATGTGTCTGGAGTTCATTTGCAGGGGCTAGAGGCCTTGGCATGTCCATTTGTCTCTATCTGCCTCTTTCTTTCTCTCTCTCCCTCTCTAAAATAAATAAATAAAATATTTTTACGCTATGTTCACAAACAAACAAAATCTACTTTCAAACAATTTAGCAGTAAAAAAAAAAAAAATCCAATAACAAAACCTAAGAAACAATGGCCAACAATATTCCTTAAATTTTAGAGTTAAGAACATCTTTTCCCCTTAAAATTATTTGTCATCATTGACATGCTCAAAATTTAAGGGGAGTGTTTCTGATGTTTCTTATGTCCCAAATCTTAGAAATGGGGGTGGGGGTGGAGAGGAGGGAAGCAGCAAAGGCTCCATGTTTCAGTAAAAAAAAAAAAAAAAAAAAAAAAAAAAACTCAATCTCCTTGATAATTCTATTTTACTTAACCCAGTTGGCATCATTCCCCAAGAGTGGGGTAAAGAAAGGAACTATTCCATACTGCATCTTAAATAATCTATTATCATGGACCTCGACATCCTGACAATACATAAAGGTCCACCCTGAACCTAAATGTGTTTGAGGAATCAGTGCTGAAATGTGGCTGCAACTTCACTTTTGTATCACTTGTATCATTTTATCTTATTAGCAAGCTACATTTCCAGGTTAACAGTTCTACAAAATATGGATATGAAAATTTATTTTTAATAAGACAATGTTGCAAATTATGGTCAACCAACATCTTTTCACCAATTACTTCAAGCATAAAAAATAAGAATCTTTACAAAAATATACAGAGACACCACAAATTGGTAACTGCCCATAACATTAAGCAAACTGGACTCTTAAGAGTGGCTTCTCAACAGCATATCATTTTAATTATAACCATTGCCTGGTACAGGGAAAACTAACAGGTGTTTCTTTTCTTTTTACGCATCATTGCAACATTGTATTCCTGATAATTTAAGTATACCAAACTATGAGTAAATGAATGATATATGCCTAGGTTTATACTATCAGTGGCCACTGGACTTAGGACTAGTCCAAGACCTTGATCTAGATTTTGACCTAGACCTAGACTGTGATCTTGACTGAGATTTGGATCTAGGTGGTTCTTTTTTCCTTGATTCCTTTTCCTATCTTGAGCCAGACTTATAATGTGTTTTGGAATCTGTTTTAGAGGTGCCTCTAGATTTGGTGTGAGATGCAGACCTAAAACGTGACTTAGTCTTCATTTCTTTCTTGGGCTGGGACTTGGACCGTGATCTTGAATTGGATTTAGATCTTGAAAAAGATCAATTTTGGTGTTTGAATCTGTCATTGTTGGAATGGCTTCTGCTACACCGTGGTCTTCCAGTCGGTCTACTGTTTCTAGGACTATAAGATCTCCTATAGTTGTAATCAAAAGAATGACTTCTTGATCTCCTCCTTTCATAACTTCGGCTTCTAGAACGTCTGTATCTGTCGTAATCATTATAGCGAGAACTGTACCCATTCCTTCCTTCCTTGGCTTTCATTTGATTTGGTGTCTTCCGATCTCCTTGTGTGAACTGTATTTCAATTTGATGTCCACAAATCCATTTTCTGTCCAAATTATGTAAAGCATCTACAGCATCACAAACATCCTCAAATTGAACATAAGCAAATCCTCTTGGACGTCGAGGGTAGAAATCAACTGGAACATACACATCAACTAGAGGACCATAACGACCAAATTCCCGCCATAAATCTTCAGACCTGGTTTCGTCCACCACGTTCCTGACGGACAGGGACGTGTTGGGAGGACGCTGGTAGCGGGACATGACGGTGGCGTGAGTCTCGGTCGAGAGCACTAACGGGATGAGCAAACCGTCCGCAACGACCTTTTTTAAAATTTGTATTTATTTATTTATTTGACAGAGAAAGAAGGAGAGAGAGAAAAAATGGGCATACCATGGCCTCCAGCCACTGCAAACAAACTCCAGATGTGTGTGCCCCCTTTTGGCATCTGGCTAACATGGGTCCTGGGGAATTGAATCTGGGTCCTTTGGCTTTTAGGAAAATGCCTTAACTGCTAAGCCATCCCTCTAGCCCTAAATCAAATCTTTAAAAAATAGATTGTTTCTGGGCTGGAGGGATTGCTTAGGCACCTGCCTACAAAGCCAAAGGACCCAGGTTCAATTCCCCAGGATCCATGTAAGCCAGATGTACAAGGTGACACATGCATCTAGAGTATCCATTGGCTAGAGGCCCTGGTGTGCCCATTTTCTCTCTATCTGCCTCTCTCCATCTCTCTCTCTCAAATAAATAAAATATTTTTTAAAAGATTCCAACCAGGAAAAATATTAAAATTTATGTTAAAAAGCCAGTAACTAAATTATAGATCTACCATAATTGAAACCATTAAAAAATGTTAAACACAGGCTGAAGAGATGGCTTAGCAGTTAAGGCACTTGCCTGCAAAGCCTAGGGACCCAGATTTGATTCCCCAGTACCCCTGAAAGCTAGTTGCACAAAGTAGTGTATGTGTCTGGAGTTCATTTGCAGTGGCTGGAGGCCCTAGTACGCTCATTCATTCTCTCTCTCTCTCTCTTCCTCTCAAAAGATTTTTTTTAAAGTTTTTATTGATCAATCTCAGTTTTTATGGCACAGCATATAGGGAGAGGAGAAGAAAAGGGTTTCCAGTCTAAGTAATGAGGAAATGGATAAGTGGAGCGATAATGTACACAGTAAATACATATACCAGTATTAAATGCATACACAAAACACCTGGTCTGCACAGGCCCTTTGCTGGCCACTAAAGGTACAGAGACTAACTTCCTTCTAAATCTCACCATCTGGTAGAAGATGTGTCCCTGTGATAAGTTCAAGGGCATGCACGGAAACATGCCCATAACCCAAAGTGGCAGAATTGGGAAATAAGGAATGTCAAAGAAGGCTGGACTTGAATTTGAGGATGAGTAAGAGTAAGTCAAGTGATGAGGCTGGGAGGGAGAGAAAAGCATGGTGCAGGGCTGGAGAGATGGCATAGCAGTTAAGGTGCTTGCCTGCAAAGCCAAAGGACCCCGGTTTGATTCTCCAGGACCCACGTAAGCCAGATACACAAGGTGGCACATGTGTCTGGAGTTCTTTTGCAGCAGCCAGAGGCCCTGGTGCACCCATTCTCTACCTGCCTCTCTCTTTCTCAAATAAATAAACAAAAATAAAATATGTTTGCCGGGCGTGGTGGCGCACCCCTTTAATCCCAGCACTCGGGAGGCAGAGGTAGGAGGATCACTGTGAGTTCGAGACCACCCTGAGAGTACAGAGTGAATTCCAGATCAGCCTGGGCTAGACTGAGACCCTACCTCGAAAGAAAAAATAAATAAATAAATAAATAAATTTTCTTTTTTAAAAAAGAAAAGGGTTGTGCAGGTATAGGAAACAGCAAGAACCTAACAAAATGGAAAGGCATGGAGCCAGGCACGTGTGCCATGCCAGGGGTCCTGAGGAGCCACTGATGAGGCTTAAGCAGTGGGGGTGTGGGGGGGATGCCAGCTCAGGCTTGGAGTCAGCTGTGGGACGGGGGATGTAGCAAGGGCAGGATCTAAAACCTAGGAGATCAGAGACCACTGAGCTGACTCCAGGTGATACGTATCCAATCCTGGGCCTCTGCAGACGCTAGTGGACCATAAGTGTAAACACTTCATAGGAGAGCCGGGTGTGGTGGCGCACGCCTTTAATCCCAGCACTCGGGAGGCAGAGGTAGGAGGATCGCCGAGAGTTCGAGGCCACCCTGAGACTACATAGTGAATTCCAGGTCAGCCTGAGCCAGAGTGAGACCCTACCTCAAAAATCTAAAAAAAAAAACTTCACGGGAGATAGAAGGTAAGACTCAGAACCCACAAGACGGAGCAATGATTATAAAGGAAGCAAGATCCAGAGCACAGCTTCCCCCGGAAGAGGAAGGACTCACAGGTCCAGAAGGAAGCCCGTGGCTCCATTTTGAGGTGGAGATGTTGGTGTGTATCTCCAGTAGGAAGCTCAGTAGCAGGTCCACAGCTGTGGGGGGGGGGGGGGGCTGTGCTGGATGCACTAGTGTGGGAGCCATGGCTGGGAGAAGACCGCTAACATCCTGAAGGAGCTGGAGATCCGCCAGCCAGGGAGACCTGTCCTTATCACTTGAGAGAGTGGCCGGGGCCCCTGGGGAACACAGAGAAGGAGCAGAGAAAGCGGGCCTGACAACGGAGCACTAGTCAAACCCCAAAGAAAATACTGAGAGCAGAGTGTGGTGGTGCACGCCTTGAAGCCCAGCACTGGGGAGGCTGAGGTAAGTTCAAGGCCAGCCTGGGGCTACAGAGTGAGTCCCAGGTCAGCCTGGGCTAGAGACTCTACCTTGAAAAAAAAAATGCTGAGAGGGTAAAGACCAAAAACATCCATTTCCACTACTTCTTTTTCATTCCCTCCATCCCATGACAAAGAGCCAAATAAACAGAGCCTCGCCTCCTGGGGAGGATGTCTTCTTTTCCCACAGATCGCGGGCACTGACCTTCTTCAGTCTCCTGGGAAAGACAGGTCAATGCCATGCTTCCTGCCTTGAGGACCTGCCCAACAGCCCTGGGTTTGAGCCAAGGTCGCTCTTTTGTAGAAACGAGGCTTGGAGAACACCTTGCACGATGCCAAGCACTGGCACGACATGGAACTGCAGAACCTGGGCGCTGTGGTGGGCAGGCTGGAGGCAGAGCTGGCGGAGATCCGCGCGGAGGCCGAGCAGCAGCAGCAGGAGCGGGCTCACCTCCTGGCTCGCAAGGGCCAGCTGCAGAAGGACGTGGCATCCTACCATGCCCTGCTGGACAGGGAGGAGAGCAGGTGTGTCTTGATTCCTCCTCACTGACACAGAGAAGGCAGATGGCACGGGTTTAACATTGCATTTTCCAAACAGTACAGAAACGATTAAGAGGAAAAGATGAGCTTGGGCTGAAGAGATGGCTGAGTGGTTAAGACATTTGCCTATAAAGCCAGAGGACCCAGGTTCAATTCCCCAGGACCCATGTAAGCCAGATACGCAAGGGGAGGGAGGGTGCATGCATCTGGAGTTTGTAGTGTCTGGAGGCCCTGGCATGCCCATTCTCTCTTTCTCTCTCTCTGTCTTTCTATCTCTCTCTATCTGCCTCTTCCTCCCTCTCAAGTAAATAAATAAAAATAAATCTAAAAAAAAGATGAATTCCCTGCCATGTCTTCTCACCCATTCACTTAGCCTTTATCTTTCTATCATGTACAGATAATATATACTAACATATACATATATATTTTATATGTATATATATGATATATGGATAGATATATGGTAGATGATAGATAAATCAATGATAGGTAGATAGATGGCATATAGGTATACATGTTAGATAGCTAATATAGATGATAGGTAGATGGGTAGATAGGTAGATGATAGTAGATAGATCAATGATAAATAGCTATAGATATTAGAGAAGTAATTGATAAATAGCTATAGATATAAGGTAAATAATATAGATAATAAGTAGACTACATAGACAGAAAGGCAGGATGTAAATTTTTAATACATTTTTATTGACTTATTTGTGAGAGAGTATGGGTGCATCAGAGTCTCTTGCCACTGTAAACAAATTCCAGATGTATGCACCACTTTGTGCATCTGCCTTTACGTGGTTATTGGGGAATTGAACCTGGACCAACAGGCTTTGCAGACAAGCATCTTTAACAGCTGAGTCATCTCTCCAGCCCAGGATGTAGATGTTAGATAGATAATACAGATGATAAATAGATTAGATAGATAGATAATAGAGAGAGGGAGATAAAGAGGTTATAGATGTAGATATGTACACATACCTGGGACATATATAATATCTATTAGGAATGCTTCTACTGTATATAATGGGACTTAATTAATGGAACTATAAAGCAGTGCTTCTGGAACAAATGTGCGCCCACATTCTTTTCTTTCTTTCAAATGTAAATTCTGCTTTGGTAGGTACAGGATAAGGCCCAAGATTCTTCATTTCTCCAGAGGTTCCTATATCACTGATGCACAGAACAGGCTTTGAATAGCAAGACCATAAAATAAACCCTGTCATTTCAGTCTCAGAAACAGGTGCCTTAGACAGCTCGACAATTTCACTAAGGACTTGAGCTCTTTTTGTCTTCCCAAGAAGCCACAATATGGCTTCATCTTGGTCTTGCCATGGCTGGCAGATGACAGCCACAGCTCCAGACACCTCATCTTCATTCCTGACCAGGACAGGGTAGAAAGAGGGAGCAGGAAGAAGGCTTTTTCTTGACTGACTCCTCCCTTTCCTCAGTGAAGGGAAAACATTTTGAGGAGGCCTCCAGTGGACTTTCTCTTATCTCACTGAACATAGCTGCCCACAAGGGTTGCTGGGAATACAACTCAGGCTATTTCAGACTCCATGAGTGAGGCAAGCAAGGTGTTGGCAAAGATAATGGAGCTGGCCAGCCAGGGTCTGCCGAAATCATACACATGAACATAGGAACAGATGCACAGGCTTTTCTTTTTTTTTCTATATCAATAGGCACATCCAAAAGCACAGCCCTAAGCCTTGGAGCTTATCTTCACTGGACATTCTTTCCAGAAATCCTTGCCTGTATTTTTCATCAGTTTTGTATTGTCATACCTTCCCCCGAGGTCCCTTCTAGGGCATGTTGAATAAGGAGTGGGATAGCAGCTCTGACAGACAACCTAGGGGGCATCTAATCCAATCACTCCTGACTCAGGCAAGAATGCAAAGGTCTAGGAGGAAAGACAATGATCAGTGGTCTCCTGAGGAGGTGAAGGCAGCTCTCGGAAGGGAGCCAGGTCTCCAGGCCCTCTCCAAGAGCATAACATGCTCTCCTTGAAAGGGAAGGTCAGAGAGCCACCCGGAAGTCTGCTGATTCCTCCTCCTTTCAAATGTCACCTCTCTCCTTTCCAATTATCTTTTTATCCAGTTGTTCTTAGTGGAGTCTAAAAGCCAGATGTTCCTAATGAAACGAATTCTTTCGGATGTCTATGCACATTGGAATAAACACGTGAAGTTGCCTTAAATAAAAATGGAGAACTGAGTGAGGATGAATGTGCTTGAAGAACATTGTCACTGCTTTGAGAGTGACCCTCAGCCCCGCGGAAGAAGGCCCTATATCACCCCAACTTGCCAACAGCAAACAAGTCCCAGAGAGCTATGATCACTTATCCAGAATCACATCACCGAACAGGGATTTAAAATCCATCACTGACAGTAGGGAGATGGCTCATGCCATTCCCCAGTACCCATCTTAAAAAAAAAAAGGAGGTGCTGGAGAGATGGCTTAGCAGTTAAGGCGCTTGCCTGCGAAGCCTAAGAATTCAGGTTCAGGACTGGAGAGATGGCTTAGCGGTTAAGTGCTTGCCTGTGAAGCCTAAGGACCCCGGTTCAAGGCTCGATTCCCTAGGACCCATGTTAGCCAGATGGACAAGGAGGCACAAGTGTCTGGAGTTCGTCTGCAGTGGCTGAAGGCCCTGGCGCACTCATTCTCTCTCTCTCTCTCTCTGCCTCTGTCTATCTATCTGTCGCTCTCAAATAAACGAATAAAAATAAACAAAAAATTGTTTAAAATTAAAAAAAAGAAGAAGCCAGGTTCAATTCCCTAGAACTCACATAAGCCAGATGCACAAGGTGTGCATGTATAACACACACACACACACATACACACACACACACAAATGAATGAATGAATTTAAGGTGTCCCCTGGCTTGCTTCCACAAGCATGGACACACGCACACACGCAGCCATACCAGACACACACAAGTCCTTTCTCACAAGTGAGATGTGTGTTTCCCATGATCCTATAAGATATCTTTATTGCTCCTCCTCCTCCTCCTCCATGGCTTCTGATTCATGTGCATTTCTTTTCAGCTAAAAGGGAAGAATTTCCTCTTTTCGCAAAGAAACTGCAGCCTTCTTCCCCAACCCACCAGTACCACTGCTTGAGGAACTTGGGTTCCTGCTGGATTCCCCAGTTGACTCAGCTGGAGCTGGAAAACTTCCTGGGAGTGGAGAGGGTCCTGCTGCTTCCATCTAAGTAGTCTATGGCTTGAACAATCCCCTTGTCCTTCTCCAATAAATGCTTGTACGCAACTTCTAGTCTGTTTGTGAGCATAACTCACCACTGTGGATGGATATCGCTTTACCTGCATGGTCTTGCCTGGGGGCGTGGGGGAGGCATTGATTTCGGTATTGGTTATATTTTGTTTGCATTTTGGGATTTGGATTTGTTTTGTGTTGTTGGTCCTGGGAATAGAACCAGAAGCCTCATGCATGCTAAGCACACACTCTGCCTTAATACTTATACCTTAATACTAGGTTTCTTCTAGAAGGGTCTTTGAGTGATAATCATCCAAGAGTCAACTCTTCTTAGCTAATAATATATAAAGCGCTGCTCAGATACAACCTGGGCTCATCAGAGCCCAGGGAGATGGCTTGGTCCCTAAAGCCCTTGCTGACCGAACTTGAACATCAGAATTCAGATTCCGAGCAGCCACGTGAAAGCCAGGCATAGTGGGGGGTGCCTGTAATCCCATTACTGGGGAGATCGGAATAGAAGGTCCCTGGGGCTGTGTGCTAACCAGTCTAGCTGAACAGGGAGCTCCATTTTAAGTGAGAAATACTGTTTCAAAAAACAAGATGGGGGCTGGAGAGATGGCTTAGCGGTTAAGCGCTTGCCTGTGAAGCCTAAGGACCCTGGTTCGAGGCTTGGTTCCCCAGGTCCCACGTTAGCCAGATGCACAAGGGGGCGCACGCGTCTGGAGTTCGTTTGCTGAGGCTGGAAGCCCTGGCGTGCCCATTCTCTCTCTCTCCCTCTATCTGTCTCTCTGTGTCTGTCGCTCTCAAATAAATAAATAAATTTTAAAAAAATTACTTTAAAAAAAAAAAAAAAAACAAGATGGGGCCGCTGGGCATGGTGGAGTGTCGCGACCACCTCGACCAGCAAGAATGACGCGACCCAAGAGCTCTTCTTTAAGCAGTTTATTCAGGAACCTTGAACAATCTTCTGACCCCGGGGAGAGCCGACCCACAAGCTAAGTAGTCCTGCGCTAGCCAACCCTAGTGAGCCGCGTGGCCCATGCAGATAGGTCCACGATTAAGGAAGCAAAATTAATTAAGCAGCCTCAGCCAAATAAGGACTTGTTTATCCCAGAGATTGCTCGCTATCAGGCTAGCAGAAGGCGGAAGCCCACACCATCTTTAGGGCGCGACACATCACAGCTCTCCACAGTGGAGCACAGCTTTAATCCCAGCACTCAGGAGGCAGAGATAGGAGAATGGCCATGAGTTCAGGGCCACCCTGAGGCTACATAGTGAAATCCAAGTCAGCCTGGGCTAGAGTGAAACCCTACCCCAAGATAATAATAAGAGGGGGGGGAGGGGTGGAGAGATTGCTCAATGGTTAAGGCGCTTGCCTGCAAAGCCCAGTGACCCGGGTTTGATTCCCTAGTGCCCAAGTAAAGCTAGATGCACAGTGGCTGGAGGCCCTGGTCTGCCCCTTCTCATTCTCTCGCTCTCTCTCCTTGAAAATAAATAAGTAAAAAAAAAAAAAAAATTAAAGAAGGTAAGTCGGGCATGGTGGCGCACACCTTTAATCCCAGCACTCGGGAGGCAGAGGTAGGAGGATCACAATGAGTTTGAGGCCACCCTGAGACTACATAGTCAATTCCAGATCGGCCTGGACCAGAGTGAGACCCTACCTTGAAAAGCCAAAAAATAAAAATAAAATAAATAAATAAATAAATGAAGAAGGGCCTGGGAAGATGGCAAAGCCTATCAGCCAGGGTTCATGCTTCAGTACCCATGTAAAGCCAGATGCACAAAGTGCAGCATACATCTGGAATTTGCTTTCCCCAGTGCATCCATTTGCTTTCTCTCAGATCTATCTATCTATCTATCTATATTTTTTTTAAAAAAAATAATATGGAGAGCAATTGAGGAAGACACTTTCTGGCCTTCACAAGTACATACATCTACATGAATGTACACAAATGCACACCACATATACCAAAAAAAAAAAAAAAGTCCTCATGAGAGGCATAAAAACAAAAACACAATTGTAGGCATCATGGAGCCTCTGGACCTCTTGAATGTATTCTCACGCGTATTTAGGTGTGTGCTCACGCTCACACACACACACTTCACTAGCTCTTGGCAGGGCGCTTGTCAATCAATTTAAAGGAAACTTTAGTTGCTTACTCCCCTTGCAACCTCAGAATTTTCTTCCAGGGTGTTTTCCTCATCCCTCTCAGGACTTAAGCCAGCCAAATATAGTTCATGCACCTGCCACTTGCCCAGGCGAGGCTCTCCTGCCTTCTGATTAAAATTGAAACCACCACCTGTGTCCTCCCGCAAGCTCTCAACAGCTCTGACACCACAAAAAGGTAAAAAAATAAAATAACTTCTTTTTCCGTAACTCTTCCCTCATATTTCTGTTAACTTATCTGCCAGACAGACCAAGAAACTCCAAGCTAAGGCTCTGCCCTCTATGTCCTTGCAAACTGCTCGTACAAGCAGGGCCCTGCCTGCTTCCAGACTGTATATTTGAAAATGTCCATATCTAACTTCCCAGATAGCAAAGGTGACCAGACAACAGAAACCGTTAAGAATGTTTAAAAGGGGGCTGGAGAGATGGTTCAGCAATTAAGGTGCTTGCCTGCAAAGCCTAACGACCCAAGTTCAATTCCCCAGTACCCATGTAAAGCCAGATGCACAAAGTGATGCATGCATCTGGAGTTTGTTTCCTGCAGCTGGAGATCCTGGTGCACCAGTTCTGTCTGTCTGTCTGTCTCTCTTCTCTCTCTGCTTGCAAATAAGTAAATAAAAATATTTTTAAGGGATGGATAGATGGCTTAGTGATTAAGATGCTTGCCTGCAAAGCTACAGGGCCCAGGTTTGGTTCCCCGGTACCCACATAAGCCAAATACACAAGATACCCATGCGTCTGCAGTTTGTTTGCAGTAGCTGAAGGCCCTGGTGCAAAATAAATGATGTAAGGTTGTGCATCTGGCTTACGTGGATCGTGGGGAGTTCAACCTGGGTCCTCTGGCTTTGGAGGAAAGCACCTTAACTGCTAAGCCATCTCTCCAGCCCCAATATAAGGTTTTTAAAAAGAATAAGGGACTGGGGAGATGTCTCAGCAGTTAACTTGCAAAGCCTGCTGACCTGGGTTCAGTTCCCCAACACCTGTATTTTTAAACCAGATACAAAAGTGCTAGATGCATCTGATGTTTGTTTACAGTGGTAAGGGACCCTGGTACACCCATACATGCACATGTTTACATGCAAATAAATAAAAATATTTTCAAAAAAAATCCCATAGACATTATATAACTGAAAAATGTGGGACAAAAAGGTGAGAGACCTCCTGGTAGGAAATAATTTTCACCTAGGTTTCTATATCCAGAAAATTAACGACCAAGTGTGGAATGTGAATAAATCATTTTCAGACACACAAAATCAAAAAAAAAATATTCAGGGCAGAGGAGATGGCTCAGCAGTTACATTTTCTCCTGATTGCAAGTAAATATTAAAAAAAAAAAAAAAAAAAAAAAACTGAGCCGAGTGTGGTGGCACCTACCTTTAGTCCCAGCACCTGGGAGGCAGAGGTAGGAGGATTGCCATGAGTTTGAGGCCAGCCTAAGACTCTATAGTGAATTCCAGGCCAGCCTGGGCTAGAGCCTACCTTGAAAAAAGAAAAACAAAAGAAAACAGAAGATAAGAAGGTGGAGGAGCTTCAGTGGGAGTGAGAGAGATCAAGAGAAGGTAATGGGAGATGAAAATGATCAAGATACATTACGTACATGTGTGACAGTCTCAAAAACGAATTTTAGAGAAGAATGCTTGAAAGAGAAGGCAAGAAATAGTCTCCTGATGGGAACCACTCCAGCCAGGCTTGTCTGCCGACCTGCAGGACCCAAGGAAATGTATTAACGAGTCACTAGGGCAGAACAACTACTTTCACTTTGCACAGCACCATTACATAATTCACTTTGCTGTTTGAGGCATAGAAATAGGCAAGACGCCGCCGATGCTCCTTTTCAGCCAGGCAGCCAATTTCTCTGTAGCTATACGCCATGGGACTGCCCATAATTGAGCCACCTGGGCACAGGGGCCATGCCACAAGACAAGTGCAGCCATCCAGCCATGTTGGATGCCCCAGATACTGAAGTTTCCTTTCTTTCTTCCTTGTTACTATTAATTATTGTCTCCCAGTCAAGACCTCAAACCCCAACCTCAACACAGCCAGAGGCCTAAAAGGTGGAAGGCCCTATGCACATTGCAGAACCTGGAAGCCGGCTCAGCTCCTGGAAGAGGGGAGAATGGATGTGCATGCTCTTGGGAGCTCCCCCCGAGCAGCACGCTGTGCAGGGCTGAACACTTGTCTCCCGTGCAGCGCGCTCTCGGAGAGCAGGTGCTATAAATCAGACAGCTAATCACCTTTTGGCAGGGAGAGCCCTGGCCGACTGGTGCTTCCAGTTCCCAGCACAGGCCCCTGCTGGTTCTAATGAGGCTTCATTAACAGGTATGAAAAGGGCCCCCCCGCTGGCCCCCTGATTCCGCCAGCGCCTGATTTAAGTCAGGCTTCCTCTCACAACATCCTGGTACAATTACCCATTGGCAGTGATTCCCTGACAGGTGGTAGGGAGGCTGCCGCTTCTGTTGGTATCAAGGGCAGAGCGTTGGGAAGGAAGGGCGGGCTTCCAAAGGCCACACAGGAGAGCTCTCTCCCCTCACTGGCGGGCCCCTCCTCCCTGGAGCACAGGGTGAACTTGTCCTGAGATGGCTACAACAGCCGTTGGTTTTGAGACCACCCCTTCCCCCACGTTCTTTGACGCTGATGTCCTTAAATCGTACTTCAACATCATCCTGTGACACTTCTCAGCATGTGCCACCGGTGCCCAGATGTTTTGCTGAAATTTGGGGATACCAATAAAAAGAAGACAGTTCCTGCCCTCAGGGGTTTACAATCTTAGTGGGGAGTCCAGATGTGCACATAGAAAGTGTCAGCAGCAGCGCACTGCTTTACAGTTCATGAGGACCTTTCCTATCATTCATTTCGTCATCAAAGCCAGGCAAATAGAGACCCTGGGGTCTGATTTCAATTGCCTATCAACAAGATGATGCAATGAGAACTACCCAGTGCCGTGCTGGTACCACTAAATGCCCTCAACCATCTCACTTGTTTTTGAAAAATAAATAAATCAAAGGACAGATGGTTTCTTTGGTGGGGGAGGTGGCAGCAAATGTCGTTATCTGTAGTTAGCAGATTTAGCAAACAGAAATGCGTGATGCTCAGCTTAGTTTGAACGTCACAAAGACAACCACTAATATCGTAAGTATGTCCTGTGTGGTGCCCGAGATGTTGTAATTGTTGTTTGAGGCAGGGACTCAGGTAGCCTATGCTGACCCCAAGCTTGCTGTATGACTGAGGATGACCTGGAACTCCTGCCTCCACCTGCCAAGTGCTGAGATTATGGACAGGCCCCACTATGCCCAGCTTGCATGAGATAATCATAATAAAAAAAAAATTATCTGACAGCCTTAATAATATCAACAGAAACACCCCATACTTCCTATCATCAGCCTTGTCATCTGGCCTCATGTGAAGGATGTCTAACTGGGGCCATCCCAACCCAGGAGCCAGGGAAGGGACGGCCCAGGCTGTGTCCCTTTCCTTCAACAATCATGTTCAAAGGGATTAACCTGCTGGTGGGGTGAAGCAATAATACAAGCTATTTTCTCAGCCAAAGGATCTGACTTAATTAGATCATATAGACTGGTTATTTTGAACAAAAGGGTTAGCCGGAACTGGAATGGGTCCCAGCATAGACAGAACGTGTGCAGAGTTGACAGCTAATGTAATTTTCCCTGTCATGCCCAAAAGGAAAATGCTCTATTTTTTTTTTTCCCTCCTCCTCCTCTTGTGAGTGGAAGGTAATTCACGCCACAGGGAGCCCGGCTTTCTGCATAATTCTGGATTTGACACAAAGGCCAATGTGCCATCTCCAGGAGAAAGGGCTGTGTATGCATAATGAAGGCCTAGCGCACTACTGAGTTTCTCTGGACAAGTCACCAGTACTTTCTTTTGGTGTCCTACTGCAGCTTAAGTTCTTCCTGGCATTCTGGACAGGAAAAAGAAGATGTGTGGCTGAGGTTTAGAGTTTGAAACTAAAAAGCCCACTTGGCAACTTTGATTAGATAACTAGACAAGTGATTGTAAATTCATGATAATTAAGAGTTTTCTGGGTGCTTGGAAAAGCAAACAAAGGGGCAGGAAATCAAAAGTTAGTTAGGTGTTAGTTTCAGCCCCTTGCCATTGATCTATTAGTGACACAAAGAAATCCAAATTATATATGTATATATATATCATATATCTACGTATGTATGGTAAGAAGTTGACCTGGGAAACTGGGCATGGTGACACCACCCTGAGACTACATAGTTAATTCCAGGTCAGCCTGGGCCAGAGTAAGACCCTTCCTCAAAAAGCAAAAAAAAAGAAAGGCGTGGGGCTGGAGGTATGGCTTTATGGTTAAGGCATTTGCCTACAAAGCCAAAGGACCCAGCTTCGATTCCCCAGGACCCACGTTAGCCAGATGCACAAGGGGGCGCACGCGTCTGGAGTTTGTTTGCGGTGGCTGGAGGCCCTGGCGTGCCCATTGTCTCTCTCTCTCTCTCTCACCTTCTTTCTCTGTCAAATAAATAAATACATAATGATAATAAAAATTTTTAATAAAAAAAATTTTTAAAGCAAAAATAAATAAATAAAAGAAGTTGACCTGAGCAAGTGACTTAATAGATTTACCAATTGTGCAGGGAAGTGAGTTTCAGCCCCTGTGCCCAGGGGCTTGCATATGCTAGGCAAGCCCTCTACCACTGAGCAACCCCCAGCTGGTAACTCCCTCCCGAGACTAAATCATCTTCCTCCATAGATACTCATACACCCCTCCATTCATGCCAACACACGTTAGATGCCAACAATGCAACTTGTGCAAGCAGATCTGCCTTTAAATAACCTAGCACTGCCCAATGGAAAGAGAATGCAAGCCAAAAATGTAATTGTAACCACTGAGCCAGCAATTTATTTATTTATTTGTGAGAGAGGGAGGGAGAAAGAACTAGAATGAGTGGGGGGGGGGGGGGGAGAAGGGAGAGAATGGGCACACCAGAGCCGGTTGCCACTGCAAGCAAATTCCAGATGCATGTGCCCCTTTGTGCTTCTGGCTTTATGTGGATTCTGAAGAAAGGAATCATGGATGCCAGGCTCTGCAAGCAGGTGCCTTTAACTGCTGGGCCAGCTCCCCGGACCCTCACATTTTTAAAAGGGGGAAACAAACAGGTAAAACTAACTTTAATAACATTTGAATGATCTTGATATATTCTAAATCCTATCATTTCATCATGTAGTCAATATTTACTTTTTTTTTTTCTAGTGTTTTGGAGGTAGAGTCTGCTCTCTAGTCCAGGCTGACCTGCAACTCACTTCTCAGGTTGGCCTCAAACTCACAGTAATCCTCCCTCTGCCTCCTGAGTGCTGGGGCTAAAGACATGTGCCATCAGGTCTAGCCTAATATTTTCATTATTAAGGAGATATTTTATATTCTTTTTGGTACTAAGTCCTGAAATCTGGTTTGTATGTTACCCATACAGTCTATCTCAGTTCAGGTACTGAATCTTCACCAGAACTATATGATTTATGTGTATGTAGGTCTTATACATTTTTCACTTGAAAAAGACAATTCAGGGGCTGGATAAATGGTTCAGCTGCTAAGGCACTTGTCTACAGGTTCAGTTATCCAGTACCCACTTAAGCCAGATGCACAAGGTGGTACACGGGTCTGGAGTTCATTTGCAGTGGCTAGAGGCCCTGGTGCACCCTTTTTCTCTCTCTCTTTCTGCTTCTCTCTCTCAAAATAAATAAATGAAATATTAAAAAGAAAGAGAGAAGCTGGGCATGTGGTGCACACCTTTAATCCCAGCACTTGGAAGGTTGAGGTAAGAGAATCTCCATGAGTGCGAGGCCACCCTAGGACTACATAGTAAAGTCCAGGTCAGCCTGGGCTAGAGTGAGACCCTACCTTGAAAAACTAAGAACAAAAAAAGAAAGAAAGAAAGGATAAAAAATATAAGTTGAGAGCCAGGCATGGTGGCACACACCTTTAATCCCAGCACTTGGGAGGCAGAGGTAGGAGGATCGGCGAGAGTTCGAGGCCACCCTGAGAATACATAGTGAATTCCAGGTCAGCCTGGGCTAGAGTGAGACCCTACCTCGAAAAACCAAAAAAAAAAAAAAAAAAAAAAAAAACCAAGTTGACTTCCGGTTAAGGTGGCAGCATAGGTACCATGCCAATGCCAAAGCAGCCTAGGGGGAAAAAAACAAAAAAACTCAGCAAAATACACACTTTTACTAAAAAGTGACGTGTTTAGGAAATTGAAACAGCAGTGGAGAAGTAGAAGAGATCCAGAGCCCGCACAGGCAGGAAAAGTGGCCCTGGCAGGTCCGCTGACCACAGCGGCGGCAGCAGTGCACCAGAAAGCTGCCAGGCTCAACTCGAGCCATAAGAAAAGCCAGGGGTGGGATTTTCCACTCACACCAGGAAACGTGAGGGGAGAGCGGCAGCGAGCAGCGGAGGAGCAGACCGCGAGGTAGAAGAACACGTGGAGCAGCGAGACAACCAGAGCAGCCACGGCTCCCTCCCCTCCCCCACCGCCTGAGCCCAGCTCCAGCGAACAGAGCAGCATCCCGGGGTAGGCCACGCCAACTTGAGCCAACAGCAGGACCCAAGCAGGAGCAGAGTCCGGCAGGAACATCAGCGGCTTTGGCACTGGTAACAGGGGCCCCAGCAGCAGCGGATCCACTAGCAGCAGCTTCAGTGGCAGCAGCGACAGATCCAGCAGCGACACCTTCAGCAATAGCAGTAGCGGTTCCAGCAGTGGGGGTGCCAATCTGCAGGGCCACAGTTGTCAGGCTTGGTATGCCCCGCAGGAAAAGCCAGTGCCCAGCTCCAGAAAACAGAACAGCAGCCCGACGACCCAGGCAGCAACTTGACTGAGACCAAACTCATCCAAGGTAACTGGGATTGCACCAGGGAAGGGTCTCACTTGGTCACAAGCTGACTTGGATCCCTCAACAGACCAGAAATCTTAACCTCTTTGCTGATAGAGGATCTGGTTGTTTTAATAACTACTCTTGCATAAATACTTGGTGCTGTGTTTTGATTTTTTGTTTTTTGTTTTTTTTTTTGGTTTTTTGAGGTAGGGTCTCACTCTAGCCAAGGCTGACCTGGAATTCACTATGTAGTCTCAGGGTGGCCTCGAATTCACGGCAATCCTCCTACCTCTGCCTCCCAAGTGCTAGGATTAAAGGCGTGCGCCACCACGCCCGGCTTTCTTGGTGCTGTTTTTGATTGAATGTGTACAGTGTTTAGTTAAATTTTAGAATCTACCTGTATTTTATTCCACTCAGCCTACTTGAATACTCCCATAGCAGGGAAACTCAACCCCTAGGAACACCTTTGTAGATATTCTGAGGGTCTTAAGAGCCACACCTAACACCTTAAGCTCCTACCCTGAAGATATATAACATCAAATCAATTGATACAGCTAAGAATACCCAGCTAGCTAGAAAATCCAAGCATTAACTTAATCCAAGATGCAAAAATATATACATTATAACACAAGAAACACTAAAAAGCAAGACAATATAAATCCACCTAAAAGTATTAATGCATCAGAAATGACCTCCAGTGAGAACGAGTTAGAGGAAATGCCTGAGAAAATTTTCAAAAGAATGATTGTAAATATGTTCAAAGAAGTCAAAGAACAAATGAAAGGAATCAAAGAGGAAATCAAAAAAGACACAGGACACCAATTTCAGGAAATAAAAAAGGCAATAAAAGACATAAATAAGGAAATATAAATAATAATAATAAATAAATAATAATATAAATAATAAAGAAAAACCAGTCAGAATTACTAGCAATGAAGAACACAGATAATGAAATAAAAAAACTCTGTAGAATATCTCACCAGTAGAATGGATGAAGGAGAGGACAGAATATCTAAGCTAGAAGACCTGGTGGCAGATCTAATACAGGCCAACAAAGAGAAAGACAAACTTATAGAAAAGTATGAGCGGGAATTTCAAGATATTCGGGACACTATGAAAAGATCAAACGTAAGAATTCAGGTCATAGTAGAAAGAGAAGAATTCCACTCCAAAGGCATAGTAGGTGTCTTCAACAAAATCATAGAAGAAAACTTCCCCCAAATTGGGAAAGAGGTGCCAATGCAGATACAGGAAGCCAGACAAAACTTGGAAAGAACCTCTCCTCACCGTATTATAATCAAACTACCAAACACACACACCAAAGAAAAAATATTGAAAGCAGTTAGAGAGAAAAATCAAGTTACCTACAAAGGCAAGCCCATCAGGATTACAGCAGATTATTCAACACAAACTTTAAAAGCCAGAAGGGCTTGGAGTGATGTATTCCAAGTTCTGAAAGATAACAACTGTCAACCAAGGTTACTTTATCCTGCAAAGCTATCCATTCAAATAGATGGAGAAATAAGGACATTCCATGACAAAAGCAGGTTAAAGGAGTATTTGAAGACAAAACCAGCTCTACAGAAAATACTTGATAGAATCCTCCATGCTGAAGAAAAGGAAAAGCACACATATAAGGAACCTGGAAAAAACAAGCAATACTCAAATACTAGTTAACACAAGAGAGCACATGTAGAACCAGAACCACAAAAAAAATTGGCAAACATAAATACACACCTTTCAATAATATCTCTTAATATCAAGGGCCTCAAAGCCCCAACAAAAAGACATAGGTTTGCAGACTGGGTTAAAAAGCAGGATCCGGGCTGGAGAGATGGCGTAGCGGTTAAGCGCTTGCCTGTGAAGCCTAAGGACCCCAGTTCAAGGCTCGGTTCCCCAGGTCCCATGTTAGCCAGATGCACAAGGGGGCGCACGCGTCTAGAGTTCGTTTGCAGAGGCTGGAAGCCCTGGCGCGCCCATTTTCCCTCTCCCCCTCTATCTGTCTTTCTCTCTGTGTCTGTCGCTCTCAAATAAATAAATAAAATTTTTTTTTAAAAATCAGTTTATAAAAAAGCAGGATCCTACAATTTGTTGTCTCCAAGAAACTCACCTTTCTACAAAGGATAGACATTATCTTAGGGTGAAAGGTTGGAAAATGGTGATTCAAGCAAATGGGCCTAGAAAACAAACAGGGGTTGCTACCCTAATATCTGACAAGGTAGACATTAGTCCAACGTTAGTCAAGAAAGATAAGGAAGGTCACTTTATATTGATTAAAGGCACACTCCAACAGGAGGACACTATAATCCTAAACTTATATGCACCTAACATGGGGGCTCCCAAATTCATCAAACAAGCACTATTAGAACTAAGGTCACAGATAACACCAAACACAGTGGTGGTGGGTGACTTTAACACCCCACTCTCATCAATTAACAAGTCATCCTGGGAAAAAATAAACAGAGAGGCATCTGGACTAAATGAGGTCATAGAAGGACTGGACCTAACAGATATATATAGGACATTTCATCCAAAGGCTGCAGAATATACATTCTTTTCAGCAGCACATAGAACATTCTGTAAAATAGACCATATATTAGGACACAAAGTAAATCTTAACAAATTCAGGAAAATTGAAATAATTCCTTGCATTCTCTCTGACCACAATGGAATTAAACTACAAATCAGTAGCAAGAAAGGCTATAGAGCATACACAAAATCATGGAAACTAAACAATACACTACTAAATGATGAATGGGTCAATGAAAAAAATCAAGAAGGAGAGCTGGGCATGGTGGCGCACGCCTTTAATCCCAGCACTCGGGAGGCAGAGGTAGGAGGATCTCTGAGAGTTTGAGGCCACCCTGAGACTACATAGTGAATTCCAGGTCAGCCTGAGCCAGAGTGAGACCCTACCTCGAAAAAAAAAAAAAAAAAAAATCAAGAAGGAAATCAAAAAATTTATAGTCAAACGATAATGAGAACACAACATACCAAAATCTCTGGGACACAATGAAGGCAGTTCTAAGAGGTAAATTTATAGCCTTAAGTGCCTATATTAAGAAATTAGAAAGGTCGCAAGTAAATGACCTAATGCTTCACCTTAAAGCCTTGGAAAAAGAAGAACAAGACTAACCAAAAATCAGTAGACAGGAAGAAATAATAAAGATTAGGGCAGAAATTAATGAAATAGAAACAACAAAAAGAAATCCAAAGAATTAATGAAACAAAGAGTTGGAGAGTTGGTTCTTTAAAAGGATAAACAAGATTGATAAACCCTCAGCAAATCTGACCAAAAGAAAGAAAGAAGAGACACAAATTAATAAAATCAGAGATGAAAAAGGTAACATCACAACAGATTCCAGAGAAATTAAAAAAACTCATAGGGACATACTATAAAAGCATATATTCCACAAAGTATGAAAATCTGAAAGAAATGGATGATTTCCTTGATTTATGTGACCTACCTAAATTAAATCAAGATGAGGTTAATCACTTAAATAGACCTATAACAAGCATGGAGATCCAAACAGTTATTAATAATCTCCCAACTAAAAAAAGCCCAGGCCTAGATTGGTTCACTGCTGAATTTTACCAGACCTTCAAGGAAGAGCTAACACCATTGCTTCTTAAGCTTTTCCAGGAAATAGAAAAAGAAGGAATTCTACCAAACTCCTTCTATGAAGTCAGCATCACCCTGATACCAAAACCAGGCAAAGATAGAACAAAAAAAGAAAATTACAGACCAATCTCCCTCATGAACATAGATGCAAAAGTTCTCAACAAAATATTGGCAAACAGAATACAAGAATATATCAAAAAGATCATTCACCCTGACCAAGGTTTTATCCCAGACATGCAGGGATGATTCAATATATGCAAATCTATAAATGTAACACATTATATAAATGGGTTGAAGGACAAAAATCACATGATCATCTCATTAGACACAAAGAAAGCATTTGACAAAATCCAACATCCCTTCATGATAAAAGTCCTACAGAGACTGGGAATAGATGGAACATATCTCAATATAATAAAAGCTATTTATGACAAGCCTACAGCCACCATATTACTAAATGGGGAAAAACTGGAAGCTTTTCCACTAAAATCAGGAACAAGACAAGGGTGTCCACTGTCCCCACTTTTATTTAATATAGTTTTGGAAGTCTTAGCCATAGCAATAAGGCAAGAGACACACATAAAAGGGATACAAATTGGCAAGGAAGAGATCAAGTTATCATTATTTGAAGATGACATGATTCTATACATAAAGGACCCTAAAGACTCTACTAGCAAACCGTTAGAGCTGATCAAAACCTATAGCCATGTAGCAGGATGCAAAATAAATACACAGAAGTCGGTAGCCTTCATATATGCTAACAACAAACACACAGAGGATGAAATCAGAGAATCACTCCCATTAACAATTGCATCAAAAAAAAAAAAAAAAAAGAACCTTGGAATAAACCTAACCAAGGAAGTAAAGAATCTCTACAATGAGAATTTTAAAACACTCAAGTGAGAAATTGCAGAAGACACGAGAAAATGGAGAAACATCCCTTGTTCCTAGATTGGAAGAATCAATATTGTGAAAATGGCAATCTTACCAAAAGCAATCTACACATTTAATGCAATCCCTATCAAAATTCCAAAGGCATTCTTCATGGAAATAGAAAAAAAAAAAAAAAACAATTCAAAAATTCATTTGGAATCGCAAAAAACCTCGAATATCTAAAATAATACTGAGCAACAAAAGTAAGGCTGGTTGTATTACCATACCTGATTTTAACCTATACTACAGAGCCATAGTAACAAAAACAGCATGGTACTGGCACAAAAACAGACATGTAGATCAGTGGAACAGGATAGAGGACCCAGATGTAAGTCCAGGTAGCTATAGCCACCTGATATTTGGTAAAAATGCCAAAAATACTCATTGGAGAAAAACAGCCTCTTCAGCAAATGGTGTTGGGAAAACTGGATATATATCTGTAGAAGTATGAAAATAGATTCTTCTCTCTCTCCGTGCACAAGAATTAAGTCCAGATGGATTAAAGACCTTAACATCAGACCTGAAACTCTGAAACTGCTAGAGGAAAAATTAGGGGAAACCCTTCAACATATTGGTCTTGGCAAAGACTTTCTGAATACAACCCCAATTGCTCGGGCAATAAAACCACAGATTAATCACTGGGACCTCATGAAATTACAAAGATTTTGCACTGCAAAGGACACAGTGAAAAAAGCAAAGAGGCAACCTACAGAATGGGAAAAAACCTTCGCCAGCTATATATCTGATAGAGGATTAATATCTAGGATATATAAAGACCTCAAAAAGTTAAATAATAAAGAATCAAACAAGCCAATCAAAAAATGGGCTATGGGCTGGAGAGATGGCTTAGCGGTTAAGTGCTTGCCTGTGAAGCCTAAGGACCCCGGTTCGAGGCTCGGTTCCCCAGGTCCCACGTTAGCCAGATGCACAAGGGGGCGCACGCATCTGGAGTTCGTTTGCAGAGGCTGGAAACCCTGGCGCACCCATTCCCTCTCTCTCCCTCTATCTGTCTTTCTCTCTGTGTCTGTCGCTCTCAAATAAATAAATAAATAAAATTAAAAAGAAAAAAAACAGAATGCCAAAAAAAAAAAATAAATAAAAAACAAAATAATAATAAAATAAAGCTGAGTGTGGTGGTACAAGTCTTTAAAAAAAGGGGGGGAGCTAAATAGAGCATTCTCAAAGGCAGAAATACAAATGTTATATAAGCATCTACAAAAATTTTCTACGTCACTAGTCATCAGGGAAATGCAGATTAAAACTACATTGAGATTCCATCTCACTCCTGTCAGATTGGCCACCATCATGAAAACAAATGATCATAAATGTTGGCGGGGATGTGGAAAAAGAGGAACCCTTCTACACTGCTGGTGGGAATGCAATCTGGTCCAGCCATTGTGGAAATCAGTGTGGAGTTTCTTAAAACAGCTAGAGATTGATCTACCATATGACCCAGCTATAGCACTCCTAGGCATATATCCAAAAGACTCATCACATTTCCTTAGAAGTACGTGCTCAACCATGTTTATTGCTGCTCAATTTATAATAGCTGGGAAATGGAACCAGCCTAGATGTCCATCAACAGATGAGTGGATAATGAAGATGTGGCACATTTATACAATGGAGTTCTACTCAGCAGTAAAGAAAAATGAAGTTATGAAATTTGTAGAAAAATAGATGGACCTGGAAAGTATTATACTAAGTGAGGTAACCCAGGCCCAGAAAGCCAAGCGCCACATGTTCTCTCTCATATGTGGATCCTAGCTACAGATGACTGGGCTTCTGCGTGAGAATGAAAATACTTAGTAGCAGAGGCCAGTAAGTTAAAAAGGAGACATAAAGGGTAGAGAAAGGAAGAGGGGAGGATACTTAATAGGTTGACATTGTATATATGTAATTACAATGATTGTAATGGGGAGGTAATATGATGGAGAATGGAATTTCAGATGGGAAAGTGTGGGGGTGGGGAGGGAGGGAATTACCATGGGATATATTTTATATTCATGGAAAATGTTAATAAAATTTTTTTTAAAAAAATGAACAAAAAATTAAAAAAAAAAGATTGATCTACCATATGATCCAGCTATAGCACTCCTAGGCATATATCCTAAGGACTCATCTCATTTCCTATCTCATAACAAACAAATAAACACAGACCATAAGATAGTTTCATATTATTATGAGTTCCCTGATAGCCCAAAGCTTATATAATTTGGGACACCCTTTAAGAAAGGGGCTACAGGGCTGGAGAGATGACTCCGTGGTTAAAAGTGCTTGACTACAAAGCCTGAAGGCCTGTGTTTGATTCCCTAGCACCCATGTAAAGCAAGAGACACACAGTGGTACATGTGTCTGGAGTTTGTTTGCAGTGTCAGGAAATCATGACACACCCATACCTATACTATCTGGCTCATTGTCTCTATTTCTCTAATAAACGAATATATATGTATATCTCTCTCTCTCTCTCTCTCTCTCTATATATATATATATATATATATATAGAGAGAGAGAGAGAGAGAGAGAGAGGGAGGGAGGGAGGGAGAGGGAGGGAGGGAGAGGGAGCGGAGGGATATAAAACATCTTATTCTTGGGGGGGATGATGATTCAGCAATTAAAGGTACTTATTTGCAAGGCCTGCCAGCTGGGGTTTGATTCCCCAGCACCCACCTAAAGCTAGATTCACAAAGTGACAATGTATCTGGAGTTCATTTGCAGTGGCAAAAGGCCTGGATATATGCCCAATCTCTCTCTCCTCATAAATTAATTAATTAAAATGCATCTTATTCTTACAAGTTTTACAAAACATATGATCACATGATGATAACACCAGGGCCCCTTCCAAGACTCTGGCAGCGCTAAGCAAGTCAGGGTCCCTGAGGCTGTTTCACTGGTAGCTCAGTCCCTGCCCTCGTGACCAGCAGCAACCAGTAGAAGTCCTCTGTGAATCCAACTCTGCCGTAATGATGATACAACGTTCATGTTACTATATCCTGATTTCAGAGGAGTTCAAATTTAAGACAATGAGCTTCTTTGTTTTATGGATGGGGGGGGTGGTATTTTTTTTGTGGGTTTTTTTGTGTTTCTTTTTCTTTTTTGGGGGGGGGGGTTTTCAAGATAGGATCTCACTCTAGCTCAGCCTGACCTGAAATTCACTAGGTAGTCTCATGGTGGCCTTGAACTCACAGCCATCCTCCTACCTCTGCAAAGGCCCATGTGTTAAAGGCATCTTCAGCTTTGGTCCTATTAGAGTTAGGGAGGGCTGGAGAGATGGCTTAGTGGTTAAGGCACTTGCCTGAAAAGCCAAAGGATCTTGGTTCAATTCCCTAGTACTCACGTAAGCCAGATGCACAACGTTTGGCGCATGCATCTGGAGTTCATTTGTGTCTGGAAGTCCTGGCATGCCCATTCTCTCTCTCTCCCCCCCCACCTCTCTCAATCTCTCCCCTGCCCTCCCTCTCTCAAATAAATAAATAAAAACTTTTTAAAAATAAAAAATAGGGGCTGGAGAGATGGCTTAGCGGTTAAGCGCTTGCCTGTGAAGCCTAAGGACCCCGGTTCGAGGCTCGGTTCCCCAGGTCCCACGTTAGCCAGATGCACAAGGGGGCACGTGCGTTTGGAGTTCGTTTGCAGTGGCTGGAGGCCCTGACGTGCCCATTCTTTCTCTCTCTCTCTCTGCCTCTTTCTCTGTCACTTTCAAATAAATAAATAAACATAAAACAAAAAATTTTTAAAAAAATAAATAAATAAAAAATAGAGTTAGGGCAACTTTAAGAGAAGGGCCCTATGGTACACCCAGGAGCTCACAGCAGGCGCTGTTTCCTGCACAACATGGCCTGACCGCATTCTGTCCTGGGCCGGGGAGGGGCTCATGAGGTGGCACTTCGCCCCAGGAGAGCTATCGGCAGCCAGTGGTTCCGGGGAAGAGTCACGTTCTTAAGTGGTTTAGTCACTGGTAACCTGCCCATGGTCCAGCGAACCTGTGCGCAGGCAAGCAACCTTCATTAAACTCAGCGAGACGCCACACAGACGCACACACGCACACCACATACACACACACACACACACACACACACACACACCACATACACACCCACCCACCCCCACACACACACCACATACACACACACACCACATACACACCCACCCACCCCCCCCCCCACACACACACACCACATACACACACACACGCACACCACATACACACACACACACACACACACACACCACATACACACCCACCCACCCACCCACACACACACGCACACCACATACACACCCACCCACCCACCCCCACACACACACACACACACCCACCCACACACACACACACACACACACACACCACATACACACCCACCCACCCACCCACCCACACCACATACACACACACACACACACACACCACATACACACCCACCCCCACACACACACCACATACACACCCACCCACCCACACACACCACATACACACCCACCCACCCACCCACACACACCACATATACACACACACCACATACACACATACACACACACACCACATACACACCCACCCACCCACACACACCACATACACACACACACACACACACACCACATACACACCCACCCACCCACACACACCACATACACACACACACACACCACATACACACACACACACGAAAGTAGGAAGAGGGTTAGTTTCAAAGAAAAAAGGATTCAGTGGGTGTGAAAGAGGGTAATGGCAATGGGGTGAATAGGATCGAAACGCCACATAGGCGTGTATGAAACTGTCATTCAGGGAACTGCAAATAAAAACTGGGGAGAGGGCTCTGTGGGAAGAGCACTTAGCTGCACACGTGTGAGGACCTGAGTTCAATCCCCAGCAGCCACGGGAAAAGCTGTGTGTGAGGGCTGCAGAGACGGCTCGGCAGTTAAGAGGGCGCCTGCCTGCAAAGCCTACCAACCCAGGCTCGATTCCCCAGGACCTATGTAAGCCAGGTGCACAGGGTGGCACATGTGTCTGGAGTTCGTTCGCAGTGGCTGGAGGCCCCAACACACCCATTCTCTCTATCTGCCCCTCCTCCCTTTCTCTCTCAAATAAATAAATAAGTTTAACAAAACAAAAACTAAGTAAATAAACAAAGCAGAGCATGGCCACACATACCTGTAACCCCAGCACTGGGATGGGCAGAGACACGAGGATAAAGGGAGTCACTGGCCAGTCCATCTAACCAAAAAAAAAAAAAAAAACAAGCAGCTCCAAGTTCCATGAGAGACTCCAAAGAGGGATTAGGAAGGACACTCAACATTGTCCTTTGGCCTCTGCACAGGAACACGCATCTGACACACATATGCGTATAACACACACGCAAAAGAAAAGAAAATTAAAGAAAAAAGAGGGGGGGAGGGCTAATGAGAAGTTTGAGCTCATTAGAGGGTAACTTTGAAGGGGATGGGAAGTGCCCATCTCTCTTGATCTCTTTTTGGTTATTTGTTATACCAACAGACAGTTCATGGAGGCAGCTTTCCTGCCCTATTGTGGCGGAGGCAGACCTGTTCTTTGACTGTCTTGCCTCAAGGTTGTATCAGTTTACCCACACGCACTCACGCAGAATGCAATCGGGAGGGACAGATGGAAGCCCATGCTGAGCTGTGGTATGACTTTCTAATGATAATGGGTTCTTCTGTGAACCCACTGGAGCCTAGCACCTAGGTATCTCAGTAAAGTGTACCCATGGCCAGAGAATGGGCAGTGAGTCCTGAGAATATGCAGGGGCTCAACACAGGGGTGAAGCCCCTAGAGGTCCAGTGGTCTGGGGTTCACTTTATACCAGCCACCACGAGGAAAGAGCAGCAAAGTCTGATTTCAAAGTAACACAAACAAGATTTAGGTGCATTGCGCTTGGCGAGATGGCTCAGTGGTCAAAGGCACTTGCTTGCAAAGTCAGCTGGCCCAGGTTCAATGCTGCATTGAACCTGGAACCTGCTGATTCTTCTAGACAAGCTAGCCAGGGAGCCCTGGGGTGCCCTCTTGTCTCTGCCTCCCCAGTGCTGGCACTGCAGGGTAATTTATCCACCACTTCCGTGGATGCTGGGGATCCAAACAGGTCCTCATGCTTCTCCTCTAAGCCCTTTACTGAGCCATCTCCCCAGCCCTTATTTAGGTTCATATTTATCTTGACTGACATTGACTGGAATAAAAACGAAGTTAGCTGGATGTGGTGGCACACACCTTTAATCCCAGCACTCAGGAGGCAGAGCTGGGAGATTGGCTGTGAGTTCGAGGCTACCCTGAGACTGCATAGTGAATTCCAGGTTAGCCTGGGCTAGAGTGGAACTCTACGTCAAAAAAAAAAAAAAACCTTCAAATTAAAATTTTCGCACTTGAAATTCATAAAATTGACTGGGACTGGGGAAGACAGCTCAGTGGTTTAACAGCGCTGACAGAACGAACATGAGGACCTGAGAGGGCCTGTGAGCCCCCAAGTCTTGGGAGGGGCAGAGACTACAACCACACCCCCCCAAAAAAAAGTAAAAATGGAACCATGGGCTGGTGAGAGATTCCATCTCAAGGAAATGGGCAGATGAGCAAAGAGGAGAACACAGCCGGAAGACACCGGAGAGAGACTGCCTCCTGCAAACCTGAATTAGAGATCTGGCTACAAAGCACTGACTGTCAAAACACCTCATCCGGACAGTCACCACCCATGGGCTCCTCGCCGGGTGTGAGCAGAAGAATGAAGCACGCCTCCCAGCTAAAATCATTGCTTAGTCAGAGTGGATCCCCAAAGAGCTCAAAGGTAGGCTTGAAAAGTTCCTCTTCTCTGTGAAATGTACACTTTGAAAATGAGAAGTGTCTACCGCAATTTCTGAAACTAAAGTTAGTAAATAACTTTTTTTTTTTCTCGCTTTGCTGTATTCTTGGAATCTATAAAAGCTAGATCCAAGAGTAGATGTTTCTTGGTGTCCTTCCGTGTTTATGGTTAAAAAAAAAAAAAAAAAAAAAACACCTCACTAAAATGAGACTGAGACCTTGCTAGGTGGTTGCAAAAACCAAAAAGTATATGAGGCACTGGAGAGACGGCTCAGCAGTTAAGGCACTTGCTTACAAAGCCCAGGTCTAATTCCCCAGTGCCCGCATCACGCCAGATGCACAAAGTGGCACATGCATCTACAGTGTCTGTAGTGACAGGAACCTCTAACTAGCTTGCTAGCTCTCTCTCTCTCTCTCTCTCTCTTTCTCATTGAAAATAAATAAAAAAAATAAATTCTTTTAGTTAAAATCCATCCTCCTTTCAACATTCATTCCCAGTTTAAACTTACAGCATGCCCCACCAGCCAAAAATTATGTTCCAGTGTCCCCAGGCTTGCAGCATTACAGTGTTTTCATTCAGCCCAGTACTTTCTGAGGTCACTGAGTTGCAGCAATAAAATGTTTTAGCTCAAGAAAAAATAAAGCCTTGTAGCTCTTTTGGCTACTCCCTGTTTTTTCCCCAAAAGAATTCTTAAAATAATTTTTGTTGGGCTAGAGAGAAGGCTCAGCAGTTAAAGATGCTTGCTTGCAAAGCCTGACATTCTGGGTTCAATTCCCCAGTACTTACATGAAGCCAGATGCACAGAGTGGCATAAGGTGTTTGTTGGTCTTCTCCTTCCACTTTGTTGCCTTTCTGCCATTGGAAAGGCCAGTCCATCTGGCTCCACCAGCTTCTAGATTCTTCTGGTTCTGCCTCCCATTGCTGTAAGGCATGCTGGGATCACAGATATGTGTGCCACTTTGCATCCAGTCTTATGTGGGTGCTGAGGATTTGAACTCTGGTCGACAGGCATGTGGATAAGCACCTTTAGCCACTGAGCCATCTCCTGAGCCCCTTAAAAGACTTTCATAGGCTCACTGGATGAAAGCGCTTGCTGTGGAGATGTGACAACCTGGGTTTGGATCGCCAGAACCCAATAAAAAAGGACGTCGTGGCATGTCTGTGATCCCACAACTCCTGAGGAGAGACAGAAGGTAGAGACAAGGAAACCCCTGAAAGAAATCTCATGGACTTCCAGTACTATATTGAAAAGCAGAGGTGAGAGAGGACAACCCTGTCTTGTTCCTCATCTTAATGGGAATTCCTCCAGTCTCTCTCCATTAAGTATTATTTGGGCCTTCGGAGCTTTGTATATTGCCTTTATTATGTTAAGATATGTACCAACTATGCCAATTCTCTCCAATGTTTTGATCATGAAGTGATGTTGTATCTTGTCAAAGGCCTTTTCTGCATCTATTGAAATGATCATGTGGTTTTTATGTTTAACCTTGTTTATGTGGTGTATTACATTGACAGATTTCCGTATGTTGAACCACACTTGTATTCCTGGGATGAATCCCACTTGGTCAAGGTGGATGATGATTTAGATGTGTTGTTGGATTCGGTTTGTGAGGATTTTGTTCAAGATCTTTACATCTAAGTTCACTAGGGAAATAGGTCAGTAGTTTTCTTTTCTTGTGGCATCACTGCCTGGTTTTGGAATTAGGGTGATACTAGGTTCATAAAAGGAGTTGGGTAGCTTTCCCTGCTCTTCAATTGTGTGGCACAGTTTCAGGAAGATTGGTTTGAGTTCTTCCATGATGGTCTGATAGAATTCAGCAGAGAAGCCATCTGGTCCTGGACTCTTCTTTTTGGGGAGGTTTTTTTATTACTTTTTCAATCTCCATGAGTGTGATGGGTTCATTGAGGTGATTAATCTGCTCTGAGTTTAGCTTTGATAGATGGTATGTGTCCAGGAATTTATCCATCTCCTCCACATTATCCAGTTTTGTGGAGTACAGGTTTTTGAAATAAGTCCTGATGATTCTCCCACACAAGTGCAATAGGGGCACACAGCCATGGTGGGGAACCAACTGCTCTTGATTCGGCTAACCGATCCCCTCAGTGGTACAAGACACATAGCTGGAGCTGGGAAACAAGTCAGAACCATACCCAAACATAAGACCACTCTTCAATATCAAGCTACCATTAATCATGGGCTACAAGAGGGCCTACACCTATTAAACTCTCTATAAAAAAGTAAGGGCTATCTCATTTGTCCTGGTGCTAACTTACTCTCTGTTGGACAATCTGCTTCTCTTTTTCAGAAAGATGCAGATCCTAAGGAGAGAGCCACCCCATCATACCTCAAAAGGGCCCTGGCTGAAACTAAGGAAAATTGGTGAAACAAGTAAGGGTGTTGTTTTCCTGATGAACTGGATACCAGCACAAGGGGGAAGGAGACCAACACAGAGAAAAATCAACGCCTACCAAATCAGAAAGCCAGAGCCTCAGAGGCCCCCAACACTTCATCATTGAAGCAGACCAGAAATGAACCCAACACGGCTCAGGGAAATTTTGCGGAAGAGGGGGCAGAAAGAATGTCAGAGGCACATGTTGGGTCATGATATGCAAAGGTATTTATCGTACCAGTAACTGTGGGCTAACTCCACAATGCACGACCCATATACCTCAACAAGGAGGGGCCAATGGGGAGGGGGTAGGTCATGGATGAGCCTAATAATGGTACCAAACTGACTGTACTTGCAGAATAGAAAACTAATAAAAATATATACATATATTCACAAAAAAAGAAAAAGAAATCTCATGGCTAGCAAGCTTGATGCACACTGCAGGGCACTGCCTCACGACCAGGCACAAGTGGAGGAACAATGACAGAAGTTGTCCTTTGACCTCCACACATTTGCCATGTCACACACATGCCACACTCATTATTGTTGTTAGCTTCTTGTTGCTGGAACAAAGCCCCCATCCAAAAGCAGCTGATGGGAGGAAGGTATTTATTTTGGCTTACAGTCTTTTTTAAAATAATTTTTGTTTATTTTTATTTATTTACTTGAGAGCAACAGACAGATAGAGAAAGAGGCAGAGAGGGAGCGGGGAGGGAGAATGGATGCACCAAGGCCTCCAGCCACTGCAAACGAACTTCAGACACGTGCGCCCCTTATGCATCTGGATAATGTGGGTCCTGGGGAATCAAGCCTCACCGGGGTCCTTAGGCTTCACAGGCAAGTGCTTAACCACTGAGCTATCTCTCCAGCCCCTGGCTTACAGTCTTGAGGGGAAGCACCATGATGGCAGGGGAAAGCATAGCATGAGCAGAGGCTGGACATCACCTTTCCTATAGCAGGTGGAAAACAGCAGCAAGAAAGTGAGTCCCTCTCTGACAAGGAGGGAGGGAGCTGGCTATAACACCCCTAAGGCTGCCCTCAACAACACACCTCCTACAGCAAAGCTCCACCTCCCAAATTGTCACCAGCTTGGGACCAAGCATGAGTTTATGGGGGAGGGGAGCATCAGGTTCAAACCACCACACTTATATACATGAACACATACAGATGTCAGGCATACACACACAGACACACACACGAAGAACGTCCAGGGCCTAGGGAAATGTCTCAGTGGCTAAAGGCTCTTGCTTACAAAGCCTGCCAGTCTGGGTTCAATCCCCTAGCCACCCACACAAAGCTGGATGGACATTTGTTTGCAGTGGCAAGAGACCCTGGCACACCTGTGCGCACACACACACACACACACACACACACACACACACATTATTCAGACACTTTATATCCAAACTTTTAACAGAAACCAGCATTTTGTGGTAGACATTCAAGAGTAAGATCTTGTAACAGTTCTGTTTCTCGCTTAGCAAAGTAAGAGTTGATGTTAACAATTTATCAGGCTGTTTTTTTCTCTCTCTCTCTCTCACAAACAATACGAACAACTCTTCTACTCTTTCTGGTTTAGCACAGGAATGGATGAATTTATGCTCCAGTTTCAGAGTTGCCATAGCAACAATCTGTCCTGGGGTCACATCTTCTACAACTGCAACATAATAATCCTCAGATTTCTTCATGTGTTCAAAATGTGTCATAAATTGCTCAGGGTGGACAACTCTGGTCTCCATCAACGGGCCTAAGAACAAAAACAAAAAACAAAAAACAAAAAAGCCCTCTATTCAAGTCAATGGTACAAAGAGGCCTTCAAGCCCTCTATCCAATACCAAGAAGAGGCCTCCAAACCAAGCCGTCTGCAGGCAGGATGTCTTGGTTGCAGGTTCCCAGCCTCTTCTTGGAAGACTGACTCACACACAGGAGTTGTTTTTTGGTTTGTTTTTTATTTTTTTTAATTTAAAAATTTTTTTTTATTAACAACTTCCATGATTATAGAAAATACCCCATGGTAATACCCTCCCTCCCCCCACTTATTGCCTTTGAAACTCCACTCTCCATCATACCCCCTCCCCATCTCAATCAGTCTCTCTTTTACTTTCAATGTCTTGTTCTTTTCCTCCTCTTATGATGGTCTTGTGTAGGTAGTGTCAGGCACTGTGAGGCCATGGATATCCAAGCCATTTTGTGTCTGGAGGGAGCATGTTGTAAGGAGTCCTGCCCTTCCTTTGGCCCTTACATTCTTTCTGCCACCTCTTCCACATTAGACCCTGAGCCTTGGAAGGTGTGATACAGATATTGCAGTACTGAGCACTGCGGTCATTTCTTTCCATCACCATGATACCTTCTGAGTCATCCAAGGTCACTGCCATCTGAAAAGAGAAGATTCTCAACCAAAAGTGAGAGTAGCATTAATATAAATAAAGGTGTGAACATTAACAGAAGTGCTTACTGGGCAGTTTGATAAGCATAGTATATACATTTGGCCAGACAACAGCAGATATTACACCCCTAGGGCTCATGATTACCCCTGTTTTACGTTTTCAGTATCAGGGATGTATTCCCCCCCATGGAGCGGGCCTCCTGTCCAATTAGAGGGCAGTTGGTTTCCCCATAACAGACATGCCACTATTGCACCCATTGGCTCATTTGACCTGGCTGGCCAATTTTAAGGCTTGCAGTGTCCACTGATGAGTATCTTCATTGGTGATTTCTCTTTCTCCCATTGAGCTGCATGCAGAATGGCTTCTTCCAGCTTTCTGTCAGCTGGTCTACATGGAGGAGGTTATCAGCTCAGATCCAGCAAGATTTCTCAGTGGCCTTACAGCCCAAGTATATGGAGTCTTCAGCAATAGGGTCTTGCCATCGATTCCACACACAGGAGTTTTATGCAGTCTCAGCTCCGGCAGCCCGAGGTCCCTCACGTGTGTCAGATGTCCTCCACGGAGCTGCCCGGCTCCTGATCTGGATTCGGCTACAGCGCCAGCCCCTGTGTCATCGTTGTTTAATGACTTTCCGTAAATTCACGATCTGCCCTTTCTGCCTGATAATTATTCTGTTTTTCTTTCATTGCATGGCAACTTTTTTTTTAAATTTTTTTGTCCATTTTTTATTTATTTATTTGAGAGCGACAGACACAGAGAGAAAGACAGATAGAGGGAGAGAGAGAGAATGGGCGCGCCAGGGCTTCCAGCCTCTGCAAACGAACTCCAGACGCGTGCACCCCCTTGTGCATCTGGCTAACGTGGGACCTGGGGAACCGAGCCTCGAACCGGGGTCCTTAGGCTTCACAGGCAAGCGCTTAACCGCTAAGCCATCTCTCCAGCCCTGCATGGCAACTTTTGCGTATTATATCTGTGAATATTTTTTTCTGTTTAATTAATCATTAGAGTCTCTACTTCAAGGCTACCAAAGCATGATCTTCACTGTTTATCATCTTTCTAGTTCTTTTTGTTTGTTTTTATTTTTTGAGGTAGGGTCTCACTCCAGCCCAGGCTGACTTGGAGTTCAATATGTAGCCTCAGGGTGGCCTCGAACTCGTGGTGCTCCTCCTACCTCTGCCTCCCGAGTGCTGGGATTAAAGGCCTGTGCCACCACAACCGGCTTCTTTCTAGTTCTTAAAAATATTTCAGGCTGGAGAAATGACATAGCAGTTAACGCACTTGCCTGTGAAGCCTAAGAACCCAGGTTCAATTCTCCAGGTCCCATGTAAGCCAGATACACATTGTGGTACATGTGCCTAGAGTTCGCTTGCAGTGGCTGGAGGCCCTGGTGCGCTCGTATTTTCTCTCCCTCTCTTAAAAATTTTCACTCTCTAAAATGATTGTCACTGGCATAACCAATTATTTTCTGATTGGATTTGAAGCTAACTCCATAGGAGCAAATTCACGCCTGGTACTGTCAACATGGTCGAAAACCCATAGCTGGGGAGGTTATAGGCCTTAACAGAAAAGCTACTACTGTTATTTTGCTAAATGGACATGTTGTACCAATCACATTACCTTCTAAATATTTATTTTTATGCCCATAGTACTGTGCTCAGCTGTGGTCAAGGAAACTTCTTTTTTTTTTTTTTTTTGAGGTAGGGTTTCACTGTAGTCCAGGCTGACCTGGAATTCACTATGTAGTCTCATGGTGTCCTAGAACGCTCTGCAATCCCCCTGCCTCTGCCTCCCAAATGCTGAGATTAAAGACGCACACCACCGCATCCCGCTGGGAAACTTACTTCTTCAGTAGGTAGAAATTAGTGCACAGACTCATAACTGGTCAGAGCGCTGTGAGTGAGTGACTGCTTAGTGCTCGCTCCTAATCTACATCTCTCCCTTCAAAACTCAGACAGCATCCTGAAGGTGGGGGAAGGAAAGAATGTAAGAGCCACCAGGGGCTGGAGAGATAACTCGGTGTTCAAAGGTGTTCTGTTGCAAAGCCTGATGGCCTGGGTTCAGTCCCCCAGCACCCACATAAAGCCACATGCACCAAGTGGTGCATACATCTGCAGTGTGTCTGCTGTAGGAGGAAGCTGTGCTAAGAGCCGGAGGATGGAAAGGAGTGCTGTGGGATACTGTGCACTGGACGTGACATGGCCCTTATAATCATGAACCTACAGCAGCTGAAGTTACTGGCTAAGATCGACCTGCACAAGACGGGGCCCATCAACGCGTTGTCGTGGATGGTGGAGGGGCTCCTGGAGCCCGTCCTTCCCCAAGGAGAGCTATTGGCAGTTAATGGTTGCTGACGAAGGGGAAGGCATTTTCTTCAATGGTGTAGCCAGAAGTAAATAAGCTCCTGAAAGTCTCCTCCCATGCCCTTGCAGGCAACCCTAATTCAATTTAGTGAGTCTTTTCTCCACACTAGTTATGATCATCTCAAGATGTCACCAAAACTTGGCTTCCAGCCTCACCTATTCAGTGTTGAACTATATTGTTTATTGCGTCACTAATAGGGTTAATTTTACCTCTGCAACCCATTCTCTTGTCTTCGTAAGATCTCACGGGTCTTATTACATTAAATTAATATCCTGTGTGTTCTCCTAATGCAAAACACTAGCGGAGAACATGCCCCTGTTTGAGAATGCTAATTCTGTGTTGTTAACTTCGCATGTCCTTTGCATTCTAATCATTTATTCTGGATATATACCTCCACTTCGAGAGCTGCTTCTTTTTTGTTGTTGTTGTTTGTTTGGTTGTTTGGTTTTTGTTTTTCATGGTAGGGTCTCTCTCTGGTCCAGGCTGGCCTGGGATTCACTCTGTAGTCTCAGGGTGGCCTCGAACTCACAGTGATCCTCCTACCTCTGACCCCCCCCCCCACCCGCCCCGAGTACTGGGATTAAGGGCGTGCGCCACCATGCCTGGCCAGGGGCTACTTCTGTATGACAATGGTTGGGGCCCTGGTGATAGAGCAAAATAGGAAATGACTTCACATTCATGGTGCTCATGCTTGGTGTGCGTGCTTGTAGTGGGCATGTGTTGTGGGTTTGCTAGGATACGTTTTAATAATCACTATACCGTTTCTTGCTGTTTTACTGATGACTAAACTAGATGCACTTCCCAGACCTTTCCTTCTTGAATAATGTGAGAGTGAATTTTTCTTGGCATTGGTGGCACATTATATGGAACCAGATTGAATTCCCTGCAGAGTTTCAGAGCTAATTCGGTATGTTGATTTTGATCTATTTTCCTGTAGTCTGTGGACAGAATTGTTACGATTAAATTTATAGACTTCAACCTTACAAATGAGAATTCAGTTTGGTGTTACAATTTTTTCTTTCTTTTTAAATTTAACTTTAATTACAAACAGTGTAGCCACATTTTTTAAATTCAGAAAATCAAGTTACCCATATATAATCCTGATGGAAAATAATTATTATGATTTTTTAAGCAACTGAGCCATTACCTAAAAATTAAAAAGCTAAAAAACCCAGTGGAACTAGCTATCGTCTCTGTGATAACCTGTGAGAAGATTTATCATGTAATTGCGAAAGCTGTCTATTGACTCTTTACAAGTAAGCTACTGAGCTTCTACTAACAGCTCCATACAAACAAACAGTTCTAAAGGGGTTGTACATCTTAGTTGTATTTCAGACAAAACTCAATCACATTGTGTGTATTTGTGTATGTGTGCATGTGTATGTGTGTATGAGTGTGTGTGAGTGTTAGGGATTGAACCCAGGGTCTTGAATGTGCTAGGCAAGTACTCTGCCAATGAAGTACATCTCGAGCCTCAACTATATGTATGTGTATGTATGTATATACATACATATATATATGTATGTATGTATATATATATACATATATATATACACATATATACACATATATCTTTAGTTATTTATTTTAGAAAGGGAGAGAGGGGGTGTGTGAGGAAGAGGCAGAGAGAGAGAGAGAGAGAATGGGCATGCCAGGGCCTCCAACCACGGCAAACAAACTCCATATGCATGTGCATGTGCCACCTTGTGCATCTGGCTTCGTGGGTCCTGGGGAATTTAACCTAGGTCCTTAGGCTTCACAGGCAATAGCTTTAACTGCTAAGCCATCTCTCCAGCCCCCCAATAAAAATATTTTTAATATTTTTATTTTTCTATTTGACAGAAAGAGAGAGAGCGAGTATTGGTATGCCAGGGCCTCCAGTCACTGCAAACAATCCTCAGACACATGCGCTGCTTTGTGCATCTGGCTTCACGTGGACACTGGGGAATCAAACCCAAGCCATCAGCTTGAATCATTTTAACTAAGCCATCACTTCAGCCCCCCAACCATATTTTTAACATCTCTGCACAAGTATACTTTATTGTGTTACAAGTGGAAATGTGACCTCCCCCTCCTCACTTACCTTCTTCGTGGTCAAGAATCACATTGGTTTCTTGGGTAGAAAGTGAGTATATCCCCTCTACGGTGCCTGTAAAGCCAAACAGAGGGCCAGAGACAGATTGCTGGTTAATTCATAAGAGACAACACCTTCGGTGACTTTTAGTAGACTTTCCTTTTTCAAAAAAAAAGTTTTATTTTTTTATTTGTTTATTTTTATTTATTTATTTGAGAGCAGCAGACAGAAAGAGGCAGAGAGAGAGATAGAATGTGTGTGCCAGGGCCTCCAGCCACTGCAAACAAACTCCAGATGCATGAGCCACTTTGTGCATCTGGCTTTATGTGGGTACTGGGAACCAAACCCGGGCTGTCAGACTTTGCAAGAAAGCACCTTTTTTAAATTATTTATTTATTTATTTATTTGAGAGTGACAGACACAGAGAGAAAGACAGATAGAGAGAGACAGAGAGAATGGGCGCGCCAGGGCTTCCAGCCTCTGCAAACGAACTCCAGATGTGTGCGCCCCCTTGTGCATCTGGCTAACGTGGGACCTGGGGAACTGAGCCTCGAACCGGGGTCCTTAGGCTTCACAGGCAAGCGCTTAACCGCTAAGCCATCTCTCCAGCCCAAGAAAGCACCTTTAACCACTTAACCATCTCTCCAGCCCTCTAAGGAGACTTTTCAGTGGGTGTTAGAAATTGTCAAAGGAATCAAGTGAAAAATAATGGCTCAGACTAAAGAATGGTTCTATGACCAAGAAGAAAACACGCCTCAGATCGGGCTGGGGTACACGTTTCCGGGCAGGCCAGACAGCAGAGTAATAAACAGGTGCCGTGCCGTCTTTTGCTTCATAGGGGTTAGGGTTAGGATTACTGGGGTACTGGAAATTCTTTCTTGTCTGGCATAAAAGTACACACCTGTTATCCCAACATCTGGAGGGTACAAGCAGAAGCATAGGGGCTCCAGAGCATTCTGGGTTACTTGAAACCCTATGTCAAGCACTTTGCTTTCCTTGCTGTCTTTGAATCGTGAAAGAGCAAGTTTCATGCGGATGTTTATGTACAGCATCATGAACAACGGAATAAGCAACATTCTGTCCCTACAGAGGAAGACCCCAAATGCACGATGTAGAGCTATGAAATCAGTGCCACATGATAGACACTGAGGACACTCAAAACTCATCCAAGCAGAAAGTCGAACGTTGCAGAGAGCTCAGCACCAAAGTGGACTAATAACACGCCCGCCAAAGGCTCAGGGGACATTGTGGAAGAGGGGCCAAAGAGTTTAAGAGCCACGAGGTGGGCTGGAGAGGTGGCTTAGCAGTTAGGACCCATGCCTGTGAAGCCTAAAGACTTATGTTCAACTCCCCAGATCTCACATCAACCAGACGCACAAGGTGATGCAAGCGCAAGGTTGAACATGTGCACAAGGTGGCACACATGTCTGGAGTTTGATTACAGTGGCTGGAGGCCCTGGCATGCCAGTTCCTCTCTCTCTCTCTCTCTCTCTCTCTCTCTGTCTGTCTGTCTATCTCTCTTTCTCTTGATTACTCTCAAAAAAAAAAAAAAAGGGCTGGAGAGATGGCTTAGCAGTTAAGCGTTTGCCTGGGAAGCCTAAGGACCCTGGTTCGAGGCTCGATTCCCCAGGACCCATGTTAGCCAGATGCATAAGGGGGCGCACGCGTCTGGAGTTCGTTTGCAGTGGCTGGAGGCGCTGGTGCACATTCTCTCTCTTTCTCTCTCCCTCTCTCTCTCTCTCTCCCTCGGCCTCTTTCTGTCTGTCACTCTCAAATAAATAAATAAAAATAAACTAAAAAAAAAAAGAGCTACAGGGTGAAGGAATATTCTGAGCCACTGCCATGTCCCCCCACCCAGAGACTGACTGATGCATTTGTGACCTCATAGTGAATACCAATAACCTCACTGAGGAAGGCCTTCAATGGAATGGGGTCAGGGAAGAGGGGATAAAAGAGGATAATGTGAGAGGCATATGACCAACATGCAATTTGTTCATACAGTAGTAAAGTTAATAATTAATTTAAAATTTTAAGCCAGGTGTGGTGGAATATACCTTTAATCCCAGCATTTGGGAGGTAGAGGTAGGAGGATCGCTGTGAGTTCAAGGCCAGCCTGAGAATACATAGGGAATTCCAGGTCAGCCTGGGCTAGAGTGAGACCTTACCTCAAAAAAACAAAAAAGAAAGAAAAGGAAAAAAAAAGCTGGGAGTGGTGGCACACACCTATAATCCCAGCACTCAGGAGGCAGAGGTAGGAGGATTGCTGTGAGATCGAGGCCACCCTGAGACTACATGATGAATTCCAGGTCAGCCTGGGCTAGAGTGAGACCCTACCTCAAAAAATAATTAAGAATCAGAACTCCCAGAATATTTTTGTTCTTTTAAGACAGACTACTCTATAACTCCAACCAGCCTGGGACTTGTGACTCTCCTCCTACCTCTGCTTCCTGAGTGCAGATTACATACATGTGCCATCACATCAGAATTTGATTTAAAAAAAATTTTTTAATTGCTGTCATTGTTCTTTGACTCTGATTCTGCCTCTCTCCCAAGAATGAAACAATTCTCTGTTACAAACCACTGTTCTACAAACCATCCTAACAGCTAGAAAAGTGTGCAGATTGTCCTCAGAGGCAGGTCCTAATGCAAGTATTAGGGGAACCATCTTCTCTGATGTTCTCTCACTTCTCCTTTAGACTTCCGCATTCTTGCTGGGTCCCTACCACTCTCTGAGCTTTATAACTTCTCATGACCATATCCAGAAGTGGCTCACCTTCTCAAACATGACCACCAGTGTAAAATCAACTCCTCTTTCATCGGCTGTCAAAAAGTTGTGGTGCACGCCTTTCATCCCAGCACTCTGGAGGCAGAGGTAGAAGGATTGCCATAAGTATATGGCCAGCCAGGGTCTACAGAATGAGTTCCAGGTCAGCCTGAGCTACAGTTCGACCCTACCTCAAAATAAGCAAATAGGGCTGGAGAGATGGCTTAGTGGTTAAGGCACTTGCCCGCAAAGCCAAAGGACCCAGGCTCGATTCCCCAGGACCCACGTAACCCAGATGCACAAAGTGGGGGACATGTCTGGAGTTTGTCTGCAGTGGCTGGATATTCTGGTGCACCCATTTTCTCTCTCTCTCTCTCTCTCTCTCTCTCTCTCTAATAAGTAAAAATAAAAAATATTTTTTAAAACCCTCTTTTCTTATTTACAATTTATAAACAAATTAAAAATTAAAAGAAATAAAATCCTCTTTCCTAGGGCTGAGTGCAACACAGAAAGAAACCTAGTTCCCTGAGTCTTTGGTGATGGGCTTCTGGAACTCCTATTTTCTTCAGTAACAACAGTCGAATAGTAAGACAGTCACAAAGCGTGTGAGGATAGAGGCAGGTAGAGACCTGCCCAGCCACCCCACCCCAGCACCTCATGTAGCCAAAGGAAGCCTTCCGAGAGGAATGGTTCCTGCCTCTCCTCCACCAGCCCCCCAAATTTTGGGCAAGTGGCTCTTTGGCCTGCTCTAGCCTGAAGCCATACAGGAAAGAGGATTCTGGAAATGTAGCTACCACTACCGGTTTAACCAAGTTGATCAGAGAAGTAACCCAGCACCGATGTTTCAGGAATCTTCCATTCAGTTGCAGATGGCACCTTCCCTGTCACTTACTCTCACAAGGTATTTTAGTTTCTTTTCTCATTGGTGTGACACTATCCCTGACAAAAGCAACCTTAGGAAGGACTTATTTTGGCTCTCAATGTAAGAGTCCATCACTGAGGGGAAGGCATGGCAGCAGGTGTCTCCATGGTGGAAGGAGCGTGCAGAGGGGACTCCTCACCTTCTCCCCCCTTTTATCATGATGATGAAGAACTTTACAATTTGTACACATTGCATATTGGTCATATTCCCATCAGGCTATAGTCTTATATCTATCCCTTCCCCACAACCCCCTCTCCACTGAGGGTCCTCTATAGGGTTTGTATTATTCCCTGAATGCACCACTCAGTCTCCATGTGGAGGACAGTGTCCTGGGATACACCTTCCCACCCTGAAGCTCTTGCATTCTTTCTGCTCCCTCTTCCGCAATGTTCCCTAAGTGTTGGTGGGCCTGTCTTAAGTGTCCTTTACTGTTGACCTCTATGCATCCTATGAATTTCTGCTTTGATGAGTTTTGAGTCCCCTCAATGTCTACTACCATCTTCCCTAGATGAGGTTGTCAGGCTAGCAGTGAGAGCAGTACCATTGTTTAAATTGCTACTTCCAGGACTGGAGGGATGGCTTAGCAGTTAAGGTGCTTGCCTGCAAAGCCAAAGGACCCAAGTTCGATTCCCCAGGACCCATATTAGCCAGATGCATAAGGTGGCACATGTGTCTAGAGTTCATTTGCAGTGGCTGGAGGCTCTGGTGTGCTGATATTCTTTCTCTGTCTCTCTCTCTCTCTTTCTCTCCCTCCCTCCCTCCCTCTATCTCTTTCAAGTAGGTAAAAAAAAAAAAAATTAAAGAAAAAAATTGCTACTTCCACTGTAGTGTCTCCTGGGCCCTGGAATATGTGATGGAGATGACTCATCTAGTGCTGGACAGTCATTGATCTTTGCTTGTCTCATTGATGAACCTTGGTTCTCCATGGTGTTCACTGCCATCCGTACAAAACAGATTCTCCAACCAAGAGTGAGAGCAACATGGCTCAAAGGAGATAAACACAGCCCTTTCAAAGACTTTTTGATAGGTCTACCTTTCTTCTTAGCCAAAGAGTCGCTGACCTTCCTCTCTGTAGGATTCTGAACTGTGTCTCATCTCCTCATGACCTGACAGAACAGGAAGCAGAGACTGCTCAGAAAGTGGAGCCAGACTATAAAACATCAAGGCCCATACCCAGCGACTCACTTCCTCCAGTGAGGCTCCACTTCCTAAAGGTTCCACAACCTTCCAGGTGTCCAAATGCAAGAGCTTGCTGGGGACATTTCACATTCAAACCACCACAGAAGGGTGCTCTAGGAAGAAAGCTTTTGAACTCAAAGGGCCTCAGACACTGACAGGGTGACAGGGAATGTCTGGGGTAGAAGTGAGTGACTTCCCGGCTGGTCTTCTCCAGAGCTTTGCAACTCTTCTACCCACAAACCCCAGTTCTAGCGGACATGTCCTTGAGTAGACTTAAGAGAACTTAAGTTGTAGACCAAAGGAGCCTAACTTCTTTTTTGTTGTTGTTCATTTTTATTTATTTATTTGAGAGTGACAGGACAGAAAGAGGCAGAGAGACAGAGAGAGAGAATGGGCACGCCAGGGCTTCTAGCCATCGCAAACGAACTCCAGACGTGTGCGCCCCCTCGTGCATCTGGCTAACGTGGGACCTAGGGAACCAAGCCTCGAACCGGGGTCCTTAGGCTTCACAAGCAAGCGTTTAACCACTAAGCCATCTCTCCAGCCTGAGTCTAACTTCTTAGAAATACTTGTCATAGCTCTGCAAATCTTGTGTCTCACTTTGCACTGTGTACATGCTTGCTTTGGTATATTAGTGTTGTAGTTCTCATTGCTGGCACAAACACCCAACCAAAAGCAGCTGATAGAAATGAAGGGCTGTTTTGTTGTCGTTGTTGTTGTTAATTTTGGCTTACAGTCTAGAGGGGAAGTTCCATGGTGACAGGGGAAAGCATGGCATGAGCAGAGACTGGACATAATCTTTGCCACAGTAGGAGAAAAACAGCAGCAGGAGGGTGAGCCAAGCTGTGGCAAGGAGGAGCTGCTCTAACACTCATAATCCTGCTCCCAACAACACACCTCCTCCAGCAAGGCTCCACCTCCCAAACTGCCATCAGCTGGGGACCAAGTACACAAAACACACAAGTTTATGGGGGACATCTGATCTAAACCACTACATTCCACCCCTGGCCTACATAAACTCAAAACCATCCATGATGTAAAATACATTCAGTCCAACTCAAAAAATTCCCATGGTTTCTATCAACGCCAACACTGTTTGAACATCCCCATCATCCAAGGACTCTTAACTGTGAGTCTATAAAACCCAAAGTACGTAATGGTACAGACATTCATATTGTGTACAACTGCATTGCAAGAAAAGATAGAACCAAGGCAAGATCTAAAACAGAGAGATGGCTTGGCAGTTAAGGCACTTGCCTGCAAAGCCAAAGGATCCAGGTTCGATTCCCCAAGACCCATGTTAGCCAGATGCACAAGGTGGCACATGCATCTGGAGTTCATTTACAGTGGCTAGATGCCCTGGTGTGCCCATTCTCTCTATCTCTCTCCCTCTCAAATAAGTAAGTAAACAAACTTAAAACTCTTTTTTTTTTTTTTTTTTTTGGTTTTCGAGGTAGGGTCGCACTCTAGCCCAGCCCAGGCTGACCTGGAATTCACTACTATGAAGTCTCAGGGTGGCCTCAAACTCACAGTAGTCCTCCTACCTCTGCCTCCTGAGTGCTGGGATTAAAGGCATGTGCCACCACACCCAGCCTAAAACTCTTAATAAAGGGATGGGGAAATGCCTTAGTGGTTAAGGTGCTTGCCTACAAAACCTAAGGATCCAGGTTCAATTCCCCAGGACCCACATAAACCAGATGCACAAAATGGTACATGTGTCTGGAGTTCCTTTGCAGTGGCTAGAGGCCCTGGAGCACAAATTCGTTTTTTGCATCTGCATCTCTCTCTCTCTCTCTCTTGCAAATGAATAAATTGAAAAAATATATGTTTTAAAAAATGAAAAAAAATCGCCGGGCATGGTGGTGCATGTCTTCAGTACTAGCACTCAGGAGGCAGAGGTAGGAGGATGATCATGAGTTTAAGGCCACCCTGAGACTACATAGTGAATTCCAGGTCATCCTGAGCTAGAGTAAGACCCTACCTCGAAAAAAAAAAAAAAAAAACTAAAACAAATAGGGCAAATATTAAATCCTGTAGTTTCACGTCCACCTGAGACCCACAATAAAGTCTCTGGGATCCCAGTTCAGCCTTCCAACTGGGCTGCTTACAGCCGGGAAAACAATCCATCCAGAGCCAGCAGCCCTTCTTATCAGCCATCCCATAGTTGTGGCATGTCAAAAAGTCTTTAGGGGGCTGGAGAGATGGCTTAGTGGTTAAGCGCTTGCCTGTGAAGCCTGAGGACCCAAGTTCAAGGCTCAACTCCCCAGAACTCATGTTAGCTAGATGCACAAGGGGACACACATGTCTGAAGTTCGTTTGCAGTGGCTGGAGGTCCTGGAGTACCCATTCTCTCTCTCTATCTGCCTCTTTCTATGTCTGTCTGTCGCTCTCAAATAAATAAAAATAAATTTAAAAAATTTTTTTAAAAAAGTCTTTAGGGTCTCCAATGCAACACACAGTTCATCGTCATGGTTCCCTCAGGTCTCTATGCAGGGACTCCAACAACTCTGCCTCACATTGCCCAGTGGCCACTTCCAAAAACCAAATCATGTTAAATCCAATGACCCTTTCTTTCCTGCATTTGTTATACTCCCAGAGCACTAGATGGGCTACGAAAGTTGTTAATCCAAGGGGGAACAAAGCTGACTTTGAAGAGCAGGACACTCCTTCAGGATTCAGGCCCTGTGTATTTAAAAGGGTAAGCATTCTTCTGCTACAAAGCACTTGGACCAGTCTCAGCTTTTTTGTTTTGTTTTGGTTTGTGTTTTTTTTTTTTGAGGTAAGGTTTCACTGTAGCCCAGGCTGACCTGGCACTCACTCTGTAGTCCCAGGTTGGCCTCGAACTCATGGCCATCCTCCTACCTGTGCCTCACGAGTCCTGGGATTAAAAGTGTGCGCCACCACGCTCAGCAACTGGCCCGATCTCAATGGTGGTAATTTTTCCAACAATCGCATCAGAAGCAGCTGTAGTCTTCAACCTGAGCTTTTATTTCTCTCTATGCCATATCTATCTGTTCATACCAGTTGGTTTCTTTGAAACTCAGCCTTGCTCAAGTTCTCAAGACATGAGGAAAGTGCAGCTAGCCTCTGTCACAAACTGCCTCTGGCCCAAATTGGACAAAACTCTTTCTTCCCATCATAAGCCAAGCCTCCACAGTTCATTGCTCTTTTTGCATTCAGGTCTCTCAACTCTGACAAGAATACATCAAGCTGTATTTACAGTACTGCAAGGTGTCTCTTAGGCTAAGATTGCAAAACCTTCTACTTGCTTCCTGCAAATCAGTTCCAAAAGACCCTAAGCCACGCAGTCAGGTTTCCAGGGGCAACGACCCCTCGGAGCAGCCCTCCTCTGGTACCATGGTCGTAGCTACCTCCATGTTCCTGGCACAAAGCAACCAACCAAACAAAATCAGCTGATGGGAAGAAAGTTTTTATTTTGGCTTATAGTCTCAAGGGGAAGCTCTTAAAAACTATTTTATTTGGGCTGGAGAGACGGCTTAGCAGTTAAGCGCTTGCCTGTGAAGCCTAAGGACCCCAGTTTGAGTCTCAATTCCCCAGGACCCACGTTAGCCAAATGCATAAGGAGGTGCACGTGTCTGGAGTTTGTTTGCAGTGACTGGAGGCCCTGGCATGCCCATTCTCTCTCTCTTTCAATCTGTCTTTCTCTCTCTGTCTGTCATTCTCAAATAAACAAATTAAATTAAAATAAAATAAAGGAAAAACCCATCAATTTAAAAAAAAAGGGGTCTATGGTTAAAAAAATATTTTATTTATTTATTTATTTGACAGAGAAAGAGAGAGAGAATGGGCATGCCTGGGCCTCCAGCCACTGCAAATGAACTCCAGATGCGTGTGCCCCTCAAGGGGAAGCTTTGGATGGTGGGAAAAAGCATGGCATGAGTTGAGGCTGGACAGCTGCGGGAAGCTGAGGCACACAGAACCGGCACCAGAGACAATGTAGAGAATCACAGGATGGTCGACACGGACTCAGGGGAGTAACTTCCAGCGCCGGAGTCCTGAGCTCTGAGAGCGCAGGGGTTTCATAGACAGCGTGGCGGGCAGTCTGACACCATCTTGAGTCCTTCACATTAGTGATGGGCTAAGCTTCTGGGCTACACAATTGGGGACTACAAGCAGAAAATCACAGAAGCTCAGGGGAGTTTGCCTATGGCTACGCTAACCTCATAACATATTATAAGCAGGGTGCGGCTGCGTAGATTGGGAGGAGACTCGGGGTCCAGCCGTCTCCCTGGTAAAGGTTTGCACAATAGAAACTGCACATCCTCTGGGGCTGGTTTCTCTGTCAGATCTTTTTCTACCACAGGACATTGCCTCTTCCACAGAAGGTGGACAACAGTAACAGGAGACTGAGCCAAACTCTGGCAAGAGGAAGTTGGCTAAAACACCCCCAAAGCCCACCCCCAACAACACACCTCCTCCAGCAAGGTTCCACATCCCAAAACGCTCCCAGGTGAGGGTCAAGAACACAAAACACACGTGTTCATGGGGGACATCCCGTGCAAGCCGCCACAACTAGTCAATCTGAAGTGGCTTCCTGGATCTATTTCTTAACTTCTCCTCCCCAGTGCTTCAGTTGTGGGCAGGAAGATGTACCCTGTGTCCTGTGGCTTCAAAACACCAGCCATGCCACATGTGCCCGGAAAGTACAAAGCCAAGACTGAAAAGCAGGCTTCCCATAAGGGCCTGTGTAGTGCTTCAGTGATCTGTCTCAAGCCTTCAGTGGTTCCCAGCAGCCCCTGGGATCAAGTGTTACCTTCCTAACCCAGCACTGAAGCCCTTAGCAATCTGGGGGCCTCCTATCAAAAAAAAAAAAAAAAAATTCATGATGTGAGAAAAAAATGAAAATATCTTCAATATTAATGTTTTAGGGTGTTTTTCCTCCTTATTTTGAAAGGACCCTAAACATATGGCCCCTCACTGTTGTGCCCATGCGCCTCCTAAAGTTCTTAGATGCCGGGTGTGGTGGCGCACGCCTTTAATCCCAGCACTCGGGAGGCAGAGGTAGGAGGATCGCCATGAGTTCGAGGCCACCCTGAGACTCCATAGTGAATTCCAGGTCAGCCTGGGCTGGAGTAAGACCCTACCTCGAAAAACCAAAAAAATAAATAAATAAAGTTCTTAGATGAACTGGCCCACTGCTCTCTAGTGACGTTCATTTACAGAGGGCTTCAAGAACCTACCCCGTAATCTTACACCTAGAATGTGGCCAAGCCAGGATTTGAAACTGCTGAGTCATTCCAGAGCCTACGCTACTAACTACAGTGTCTTTCAGATGATTTTTGATGCCAGGTATGGTGGCACACGCCTTTAATCCCAGCACTCAGAAGACAGAGGTAGGAGGATGGCCGTGAGTTCAAGGCTACCCTGAGACTACATAGTGAATTCCAGGTCAGCCTGGACCAGAGAGACCCTACCTTAAAAACAACAACAACAACAACAAAAAGTTTTTTGATGATGATACATAATTTTTATGTTGTTTTGTTTTCTTTGAGGCAGGGTCTCATTCTAGTCCAGGCTGACTAGGTATTCACTCTGCAGCCCTAGGCTGGCCTCAAACTTACAGTAATCCTCCTACGTCTGCCTCCTAAGTGCTCAGATTAGAGGCATGTGCCGTAATGCCTGGCTTCATACATGATTTAAAAAAAAAAAAACAAAAAACTATGGGGCTGGAGAAATGGTTTAGCTGTTAAGGTGCTTGCCTGCAAAGCCTAAGAACCCAGGTTCGATTTCCCAGGACCCACATAAGCTAGATGCACAAGGTGACACATGTGTCTGGAGTTTTCAATGCCTAAAGACTCTGGCATGCCCATTCTCCCTCTCCCTCTCTTAAATAAATAAATAAATGAAAAACTTTTTAAAAAAACTAAATGATTTTGGACAAGGGAAAGAGCTCAGTGGGTAAAATGCTTACCTTGCAAGAAAAAAAAACAAAAACAAAAAACAAAACCTGAGTTCAATCCCTAAAACCCATATACAATTATGGGCATGGGGCTGGAGAGATGGCTTAGCAGTTAAGGCACTTGCCTGCAAAACCTAACGACCCAGATTCAATTCCCCAGTACCCATGTAAAGCCAGATGCACAAAGTGATGCATGCATCTGGAGTCCATTTGCAGTGGCTGGAGGCCCCTGGTGCACTCATTCTCTCTTCTCTTATTATGGGCATGGTGGTATACACTGGTAATCTCAGCACTGGCGGGGAGGGCACTGGGGGAACAGAGATAGAAGACTTCCTAGGGCTTGCTGTCCAGCCAATCTCACTTAACTAAGGCCAGTGAGAGACCCTGTGACCCTGTCTCCAAAGAGGGGAGAGCACTCCTGAGGACCAAACCTGAGGGTGTCCTGTGGCCTTCACATGCATATGCCGACATGCAACCACTACACACACGGACACACACACACACACACACGCCACATGCACATGCATATGCATGCATAAACAAAGTTGATACTATGCTAAATATAATGGATAAATTTTATAGAACAGGGCAGCACACGTATGGCTGAATCAAGAGCTTCAGGTGTGGCACATTCCTTTAATCCCAGCACTGGAGAGCTGAGGGAAAAGGATTACTGAGTTCCAGGTCAGCTTGGGCCAGAGTCATACCCTGACTCAAAAAAAACAAAACACAGGGGATGGAGAGGTGGCTTAGCAGTTAAGGCACTTGCCTGTGAAGTCTAAGGACCACGGTTTGATTCCCCAGAACCCACATAAGCCAGATGCACTAGGTGGTGCATGCGTCTGATGTTCATTTGCAGTGGCTGGGGCCCCTAGTATACCCATTCTCTTCTCTCTCTCTCTCTCTCTCTCTCTCTCTCTCTCTCTCTCTGCATCTTTCTCTTTCTCTCTCTCTCAAATAAATAAAATAAAATAAAAGTCTTTTTAAATAAGACATATTAAAAAACAGTTTAATGCAATAATATTTATCCACATCAACACATAATTGGAGTATTTGGTTCTGGTTCACTGTTTAAACTTCTGCTTATTACCCAATATATGGTGTTTATGACCCTACCTTTTTCAATAATATCACTTAATAAAAACTTGTTGAGTAGTTATTGGATGCCAGGACAGGGCAAGGGACATGCCCAAAACAAATATTTTATACCCAAACAACTACCAGTTTCATCTTTAACAACTGAAATAGCACGGAAAGGAAACATGTTATTTTTAGAAACACGATCCCAAATGTTTGATTTAATATTTTAAGGTATTTGCTCCCTGGGAAGAATGTGGTAAGAACTTTGGTTCTGGTACACTTTGGTCTTGAGTGAGCCTTGACTTTCCGTCCTTTCTCGGTAGTTTTTAAGATGGGCCATAAAACACAACACGCTTAAGAAAACTCACGGGCGGGGGTGCGAAAGCTTCGCTGGCAGATGATGACTTACTGAGCATGCGCAAAGCCCTGGGCTCAACCCCCATCACCACGGAGGACCATGCTGGCAATCCCAGCACTGGAGGGGGAGGTGGGACGATCATTCTCAACCAAAACTAGAGAGATTGAGGCCGGCTTGGGCTACATAAGGCATTGCTTGAAGAAAGAAAGGCAGGAAGAGACAGAAGGGAGGGAGGGAGGGAAGGAAGGAAGGAAGAAGGAAGGAAGGAAGAGAAAGCCCACAATCCAGGGCTAGCTCAGTCTCTTAGGTGTGTGCATGCCTATCTTCTCCTGAACTAATCAAGCATGAGCTTTTCACCAGCTTTCCTTCGCTGTGTGCTGGGGGGGGGTCTGAATTTCAAGCTGTCTAGGTAAATAAATCACAGTTACTAAACTAGATCCAAAGTGAATTTATGGTGCTGCCTGGCTGGTTTAAAATCACTGTGAAGCCTGGAGGGCTTCAGGAGCCCCAGTCAGAGGCCACCATCCTTCCACAGTAGCCCAACCCTGCGGAGATGGTTTTTCCTCTATACTGGGGCGCAGTCGTCATAATGAAAGTGGCAGTAAGACTTTTTGACAACTGCTACGCATCTGACACTCAAAGTGGCTCTAGGCACAAAATGATGGATGGAGCAAGGCTGAGGATGCAGCTCGGTGGTACAGCTCCTGCTTAGTGCAGCACTTTAAAAAAACATCTCAGGCCTAGCGTGGTGGCGCAAGCCTTTAATCCCAGCACTTGGGAGGCAGAGGTAGGAGGATCGCCAAGAGTTCGAGGCCACCCTGAGACTACGGAGTGACTTCCAGGTCAGCCTGAGCTAGAGTGAGACCCTACCTCGAAAAAAAAAAAAAAAATATCAGGGGCGCACCAGCGCCTCTAGCTACCACAAACAAACTCCAGACGCATGCATCACCTTGTGCGTCTCGCTTACATGAGACCTGGAGAATTGAACCCTGGTCCTTAGGCTTTGCTGGCAAGCGCTTTAACTGCTAAGCCATCTCTCCAGCCCAACACAATATTTTTAAAAATTTTTTGTTTATTTTTATTTATTTATTTGAGAGTGACAGAGAGAGAAAGAGGCAGAGAAAGAGAGAGAGAGAATGGGCGCGCCAGGGTCTCCAGCCACTGCAAACGAACTCCAGACACGTGCGCCCCCTTGTGCATCTGGCTAACGTGGGTCCTGGGGACGTGAGCCTCGAACTGAGGTCCTTAGGCTTCACAGGCAAGCACTTAACGGCTAAGCCATCTCTCCAGCCCCCAACACAATATTTTTTAACAGTCTCTTGTTACCATTATCAGTCTTTAAGGGACTTCAGAGATGGCTGAGTGGGTTAAGTGTTTGTGCATAAGCATAGAGGCCTGAGTTCGGAACTCCTAGCACCCAAAACTGAGCACAGTGATGGGAATCAGAATAAGGCAATCGCTCAGGTGAGCTCCAGGTTCAACGAGAGAAGAGTGACTAAGGTGCCTTACAATGACCTCTGGTCTCTATATACACCCCCCCACACACACACACACACTCATAAACATGCATACACATGGGAAAAAAGTCCAGGTATTAGTAAGGGTCAAAGTTCACAATAATGGACACAAGCCTTCTGGAATATTCTGGACCTGAAAAGGAGAGAAACATCTCTTCTCTGGAAGTCTGCTTGCATATTTCAATCCAGTTCAAACAGCCTCAACAAAAATTTAAACAGCCGGGCGTGGTGGCGCACACCTTTAATCCCAGCACTGCGGAGGCAGTGCTAGAAGGATCGTCACGAGTTCAAGGCCACCCTGAGACTACATAGTGAATTCCAGGTCAGCCTGGGCTAGAGACCTATCTTGAAAAACAGCCTCATATCACAAGCTCAGGAGATACGCAGTGACAATAGAGTCGCCCGTACAATGGGCTTTCCATTCACCAGTGTGTCTCCTCCCTGGGGTGACTGCATCTTTCTGGGGTCCGTGCCTGACCCCCTAAATTTCACTTTCTTTCCTTTCTTAGTTAAACTGAGTATAGAGATCTCCCAAGATTCTTTTACCTGGTCTTCTAGCACACTGTTGCCCACACTGTGGTATGCCATCCTTCGTGTGTGTTTATTCTTACTGGTTGAGGAATTCCACTTGAATTTGTGGTATTTGCTATTCTAAACCTCCTAGGCTGCCAGACCACTTGGATGATTTTAAGATGAAAACACCTCACTATCGCACGCTATGGAAAACCTTCTGGAAGGTTAGCATGACTCACCTAACCCCTCCCTGAGAACCGCCTCTGCCACCTTGTCACGGTTTGAATAGCAACTGTCCTCCCCAGACTCGGGTACTCAGCTCTTTGTGGTCCTGTCTTAGGAGGCTCTAGGATGTGAGGTCTAGCTGGAGAAAGTGGGCCACGGGGTGTCTCTTCCTTTATTTCCTGAGCTGAGGGCCATGAGTTGAAGAATCTCCTCTGCCACCATGTACTACTCAAGTATATGGATGTGTGTGTGTGTGTGTGTGTGTGTGTGTGGATGTGTGTGTGTGTGTACATATACTAAACCCTCCGAAACTGTGAGCAAAATAAAGCCTTTCTCCTTTAAGTTACTGGCATCAGGTGTTCTGTCACATTGATGTCACATTGATGCAATGTCTCACTCATACATTCAGAACTAGGCCTAACAAGTCACCTGTTCTTGCATGTGTATGTGTATGTGTGGTATGCGTGCGTGCGTGCATGCGTGCGTGTGTGTGTGTGTGTGAACGCATGCACATGGGCACTCATGAACCCCAGTGGTCAATACTGGATGGCGGTCCATGTCACTTTTTCGTTGTCGTTGTTGTTTTGAGGTAGGGTCTCACTCTAGCTCAGGCTGACCTGGAATTCACTATGGAGTCTCAGGGTGGCCTTGAACTCACAGCGATCCTCCTACCTCCGCCTCCCAAGTGCTGGGATTAAAGGCATGCGCCACCAAACCTGGCTTCCATGTTAACTTATTGAGAAGGGTCTCTCACTGAACCCAGAGATCAGTGGTTGGCCTAGCCAGCAAGCCCCAAGGGTCCTTCTATCTCTACCTCCCCTGGAATTACAGGTACGTCCCCCCTCCCCAAACCTTGCATTCAGGTTTTCATACTTATGCAGCAAGTACTTTACTCACTGAGCCATCTCCCCAGGCCCCATGGAAGCCACTTCAATCCTCAGTTCCTTCCCCAGCCATATGTGGCTGGGCCAAGGATGGTGTGATGATCAATTTGAAGAGCCAAATTGACTGAATTAAGAAATACCCAAGGGGCTGGAGACATAGCTCAGTAGTTAAAGGCACTTACTTGTAAAGCCTGACGACCTGGCCTTGATTTTCCAAAACCCACATAAAGTCAGATGCACAAAGTGGCATAAGCATCTGGAGTTCATTTCTAGTGGCTGGAGGCCCTGCTGTGCCCAGTCTCTCTCTTTCTCTTTCTCTCAAATAAATAAACAAAACTGTTCAATGTTTTCTATTTATTTATTTAAAAGAGAAAAAAGGCAGATAAAGAATGGGCACACCAAGGCCTTCAGTCACTGCAAAAGAACTCCAGATTCATGTGCCACCTTAGGCATCTGGCTTACGTGGGTCCTGGAGAATCAAATCTGGGTCCTTAACCACTTGAGCCATCTCTCCAGCCCTAAATAATTTTTTAAATAAAAGAAATACCCAGAGGTGTTAGATTGAGATTGTTCTGGAATAAATAAAATGAATGAAACTAAAGAAAGAAAGAAAGAAAGAGAGGAAGAAAGAAGGAAAGAAAGAAAGATAGATCCAGATAGCTGACGTATTAGTTAATTTTCTCACTGTTATGACAACAAACCTGATGGCAACAAGGGAGAAGGCAGCTATTTCTGTTCACCGCTTCATTCCATCCTGGTGGAGAAGGCAGGAGAACGGGAGAGGCTCAGTCTGGGTCAGCAGGCGCTGGAGGCAGCAGCTCCTCACGTCTTGGTGGAACAGGAACCGGGATGATCAGGCTTGAGCAAGAAGAGAACATACTCTTCAAAGGCCTGTTCCTCATGCCCTACTTTCAACAGTCAGGCCTCCCCTTATAAATGTTCCACAGCCTTCCAGTACTGCCACCAGGACCCAGTGTGGTGACACACACCTTTAGTCCCAGAGAGAGGCTGCGGGAGGAGGATCACCGTGAACTTGAGGTCAGCCTGGAGCTACAGAATGAGTTCCAGGTCAGTCGAGGCTACCGTGAGACCCTATCTTGAAAAAGCCAAAAAAAAAAAAAAAAAAAACCACCTGTGCCACCAGCTGTGAACCAAGTGTTCAAACCCACGAGCCCGTGGGACGCAGATCACATTCAAACAGCAACAATTGGTACAGAAGCAGTACTCCCGGGTGTGTCCACAAGGACGTTTCTATAGAGGCTGGAATTTGAATCCGTGGGTTTGGTAGAGATGATCATCCATTCTTATCCACCGTGGGCAGGCATTTCGCAACTGACTGAGGTCCTCAATTAAACCAGAAAACAGAACAAGGGCAACTGTACTCTCTGTGGAGCAGACACACCATCTGCTCCTGCCTTTGGACATCACAACTCCTGATTTTCCAGTACTTGGCTTCAGACTAAGGGTTACATAACTGGAGCCAGGCATGGGGGTCAGCACGCCTTGAGACCTAGCACTTGAGAGGCCAAGGTAGGAGGACTGCCGTGAGTTCAAGGCCACCCTGAGACTACATAGTGAATTCCAGGTCAGCCTGTGCTAAAGAGAGACCCTACCTCAACCCTTCCCCTCCTCCCCCCAAAAAAAAGATTAAAAAGAGTCACACATTTGGGTCCCCTGACTTTTAGGCCATTGGACTTGGACTGAGTCATGTTCCAGCACCCCTGGTTCTATAACTGCATGAGCCAAAATCCTCTCTCATGGATCCCTACAGTTGTGCGCTGCATAATGACTTTTTTGGTCAAGAATGGGCTGCATATACAATGGTGGTCCCTTAAAGTTATAATGGAGGGCTGGAGAGATGACTCAACAGTTAAGGTGCTTGCCTGCAAAGCCTAACAGCCTGGGGTTCAATTCCCCAGTGTCCAAGTAAAGCCAGATGTGCAAAGTGGCGCATGCGTCTAGAGTTTGTGCGCAGTGGCTGAAAGCCCTGGCATGCCCATTCTCTCTCTCTCTCCATCTCTCTCTCTCTCTCTCTCTTTCTCTAATAAATAAATTAAATAAATAGAATTACTAACTGAGGTCACTCATATCCATAGATAAAGTCAGCTTAAAAGGGATTATAAGTAAGATTTCAGGGGAATTTCAATCCATTTCTTTACCAGTGGCCTGCTCATTGACTCCCAAACCTTACTACATAAATCTGTCTGGAGTCGTGAATTATTGAAAAGTACCATAGGCCTTCTTGGCCAGCCACTTTCTCAATTTAGGTAGCAGACACACAGGAGATGGCTAAGTCATCTCTCCAGCCCCTTCCACTAGTAATTCCAGTGACACAGTAAAAACCGTTCAAATAAAGCACTCTGGAGTCTCCTGTCTTTCTCTGCTAGCAAATAAATAAATAAAAATAAATTTTAAAAATAACATTGGAGACGGACATGGTGGCTCACACCTTTAATCCCAGCACTCAGGAGGCAGAGGTAGGAGGATCGCCATGAGTTCAAGGGCACCCTGGGAATACATAGTGAATTCCAGGTCTGCCTGAGCTAGAGTGAGACCCTGCCTCATATATATATATGAGCTGGAAAAAAAAACAAGGTTAAACAGGATATGGTAGAAACAGGAGAATCAGGAGTTCAAGGTCATCTTTAGCTACACAGGCCAGCCTGGGCTGCACAAAACCCTGCCTCAGTCCTTCCATCCATCACAAAGTTGAGGAGAGATGGAAGCACAATTCCACAGTAGAGCATTTGCCTGACATGCACAAGGTCCTGGGTTCTAGCTTCACCATCAGAAGAAGTCCCATCCCCTGGTGGCATCAGCCTTGCGATGTGATAGTGCCGTGCATTGCTCGTGCTGTGGGGCTACTGGCGTCAGCCTGCTGCACTGGGCACCACCTAAAGAGCAGTGCTCACAAGTACAGACGACACTAATGCTCCACAACGCTAAGGAATGATCGGGTTACTGGGGCGTGTGGTGACCATGCCATTTCTGTTACTCTGTTCTTCCAAACAGCCCCAGGCTGCCCCTTCGGGAGCTACTGCAGAAGGCATTCTTATCACAGGACATCACAGCTCTGTGCGTCTCACTGCAAATGCACCCCAGATGCATACGCCACCTTGTGCATCTGGCTTACATGGGTCCTGGGGAATCAAACCCGGGGCCCTTTGGCTTCGCAGGCAGACACCTTACCCGCTAAGCCATCTCTCCAGCCCACCCCTGTGCATTTCTATGCATGCCAGGACCCCTGAAGTCCTGCCAGGGGAAGATGAAAGACAGTGATTTTGGTGAACCTGACCTGGAGTGGGCCTAGGCCCAATGAGTGTGTTTGTGTCTTCATTTTTAACAAGAATGTTGAGAAAAAGAAAAAGAAAAAACACTTCAACTAGAATATAGATACAGGCCAGAGGTTGATGGTGGGTGTCACCCTTGATTCCATGTTGCGTTTACGGAGGAGGAGGCTCTCACCCAAACCCAGAACTCGCTCACTCTGCTAGTCCAGGTAGCCAGCTTGCCCAGGAGAAACCCTCCCTCCATATTCCAAGCCCTGCGCTTGCAGATCGGCTCCATGCCCACCTAGCATCATGCGGGTACTGAGGGAGACCCGAACTCCGGTCCTCACATCCTTGTGGTGAGTGCTCTATCCACAGAGCCGTCTCCCAAGACCCTGAATGTGGGTTTCCTTCCTTCTTTTTTTTTTTAAGGTTTATAAAATGAAAATGTTAGGAGATGGCTCAGAGGTTAAAGGCACTTACTACCAAAGCCTATCATCCCAGGTTTGCTTCCCCAGTGCCCATGTGAAGCCAGATGCACAGAGTGGCATGTGTTTGTTGGCAGCGGCAGAAGGCCCTGGCATGCCCATCCTCTTTCTCTCTCTCTCAGTCACTCACTCACTTTCCTTACAAAATAAAATAAAATGAAAGTGTTAGAGTAGGATAAGGTCAATTAATACTGAGGAAAGGACATTTTTCTGTAGCTAATAGAATAGACAGAGAGACAGGCTAAGTGGACAATGTCTATACAGACGACAGCAGTTTCTAGAAGGCTTTCCCAGCATCCACTCATTCCCTGACTCAACCAGGGTTGAGTCCTGTGTGTGCCATTCATTAAACAAGTAAACTATTTTTAAAATCTTTTACACTGCATTTTTACTCCACCTTTTCTATGTTTAGATACACAAATACTTACTGTGTCGCATTTGCCTGAGCCACTCATCATGGAACGTACTGTTCTTAAATTCTGCAATTGCATGAGCCAATTTCCTCAACAAGTCCTCTCCCTTTTGCTCAGAGCAATAGGCTGGATGTATATAGAAAGCGCCATCACCTGGGTTTGCATAAGTGAATCTACTTATGTAGCAACTAAATCATTCAACAGTCTATTTCTCAGAACACACCCCTCATCATCCAGTGACACACAGACCCCATGTATGCCGCCGACACTCTATCCCTCTGGAAAACATCGATACCAGGAATGGTTCTCAAGGGACAGAATTTGATTGATGAGTTTATGGAATTAGCTTTGGGGTTTCTTGAACTGATGTTGAGATCTCTGAAATTGGCTCTCTCATCTGATCTAGAGTTTAAAATGCTAAGAAAGGAGGCTGGGGAGATGGCTCGGAGGTCAAGTGTCCTCCCTGTGCATGTCCGAGGGCCTGAGGAGGCCAGAAACAGCCCAAGTGTGAATCTCTGGATCCCACATAAGCAGCTGGGCACGGCCACATGTGCCAGTAACCCCAGACCTAAAAGGGGAGCAGAAAATTCCAGGAAATCACCCAGCTTCAAGGGGAACACCAAGCTCTGCTGTCTAAAAGAGACGGCCTCAGAATGACAAGGGGCAAGAGCAACGGAGCAAGACACTGGCATTCTGCTCGGGTGCCCCTGCCACCACAGGTGGGTACCCTGTGCTGCACGTGAGTGTATGGGGCCCTGCAAGGGACATGCTCACACGTATGCCACACACCCCATGGATCACATCACACCACACACACACACACACACACTTTGGATGAAGGTGAAGGACAAAAAAAGTATGACTCTATTCATTCTGGTAACAGATGTTTACTGAATGTTCAACGTGTCTTGAATGTTCAGGAGTCATTGAAAATATATATACACACACAAGCAAATAATTAGTAACTTAAAATGCTAAGAATGGCCAGGCATGGTGGCACATGCCTTTGATCCCAGCACTCAGGAGGCAGAGGTAAGAGGATTGCTGAGTTTGGGGCCAGCCTGGAGGTACATAGTGAATTCCATGTCAGCCTGGTGTAGATCAAGACCCTACGTCAAAAAAAAAAAATAAGTAAATAAGAGAAGAGAAGAGAAGAGAAGAGAAGAGAGAGAAGAGAAGAGAAGAGAAGAGAAGAGAAGAGAAGAGAAGAGAAGAGAAGAGAAGAGAAGAGAAGAGAAGAGAAGAGAAGAGAAGAGAAGTCAAGTCAAATGTGATGGGAATCCTTGGATCCTAGAATATCATGCCAGGTGGTGGCACTCAGCTGCCAAAGGCAAGGTGGACAGTTCCATATTGGACAACAGAATCACAGCAACTCTGATTATTCCAAGTCCTGCACTAACACCTATGGCATCTGCTAGTCAGTCAAAGAGTTCTTAGAAGTAAAGTAGACAGAAGCCTAGTAAATTCTTACTTGATCTGTACAAGCAGAAAACCTGACTGTAGACCGTCTTAGTCCTGGCCTCACCCTTCCTCATCTCTTCTGAGCAGAAGTTCATGGTGAATTATTTTCCTTGGCTTTGGATGAGGGCGATGGATTAAAAAAAAAAAAAAAGTGTGACTGTATTAGTTATGGTAATAGATGTTTGCGGAATGCTCAACGTATCTTGAACGTTGAGGAGTCATTGAAAAGATATTTTTTTAAAAAAGAAAATATATACATGAAGTCCATGGTCCTTGTCACATGACTTAGTTTTATGGAGAAAATGAATGTCCAATTTGCATTCTATTAAGAACATACCCTCTTCAATAGGAGTGCTGCTCTCTCTGCTAATCTGAGAACCTCCCCCAGAGAGATGGCGATAAGCTGAGGAAACTCAAAACTCTTCAAAGGGCTGGAGAGATGGCTTAGCGGTTAAGGTGCTTGCCTGCAAAGCCTAAGGGCCCCATGTTCAACGCCCCAGATCCCACATAAGCCAGACACACAAGGTGATGCATGAGAAGGTCATGCATGCTCACAAGATGGTGCATTCATCTAGCACTTGATTGCAGTAATTGGACACCCTGGTGTGCCAATATTCTCTCTCTCTCTCTCTCTCCCTCCCTCTCTCCCTCCATCTTTCTTTCTCTGTCAAATAAATAAAATAAAATATAAAAAAAAGAAAAGAAAAAGAAAAAACTCACCAAAGCAGAAACTCAGAGGCTGCTGAGAACTCAACACTAAAGTAGACTATTGGGGCTGGAGGAATGGCTTAGTGGTTAAGGCGTTTGCCTGCAAAGCCAAAGGACCCAGGTTCAATTCCCCAGGACCCACGTTAGCCAGATGCACAAGGGGGCACACACATCTGGAGTTCATTTGCAGTGGCTGGAGGTCCTGGGGTGCTCGCTCGCTCTCTCTCTCTCTCTCTCTCTCTCTTTCTCTGTCTCTCCTCTTTCTCGCTCTCAAATAACTAAATAAAAATAAAATATTTTTAACCAGGCATGGTGGTACATGCCTTTAATCTCAGCACTCAGGAGATAGAGGTAGGAGGATCTCTGTGAGTTCAAGGCTAGGCTGGGACTACAAGAGTGAGTTTCAGTTCAGCCTGGACTAGAGTGAGACTCTACCCTGAAAAAAAAAAAATTTTAATAAAATAAAAATAAATTCTCAAAGGCAATGCAGGGCTGGGGAAATGATGCATTTGGTAAAGTGCTTGCCTTACCATCATGAAGACCTAAATTTGAGCTCTGAAACCCATGTGAAAATGCAGGTGAGACGCTTCATGCCTATGGTCTCCATGTTGGGGAGGTAGACCCCGGGGGATCCCCAGGGCTGCCATTCTGGACAAATTAGTGAGCTCCAAAAAAGGTGGCCAGTGTTTACTAAGATGACAACCAAGGTTGTTCTTCTCTCTGACCTCCACATGCATGCACACACACACACGAACCTCCTCTCTCTCTCACACACACAAACACACACATGCACACATACACACACGTGCATTTTTTTCAGTTGTGACTGACAATACTTATACATGCATATTGTTGCAGTCAGGTTCACACTGCTGGCAGAAATCACCCAACCAAGAGCAGCTTGTGGGGAGGAAAAAAGGTTTATTTTGGTTTACAGACTCAAAGGGAAGCTCCATGATGGCACAGAAAATGATGGCATAAGCAGAGGCCCCCTATCCCACATAAGGAGGACAATAGCAACAGGAGAGTGTGCCCAACACTGGCATGGGGAAACTGGCTATAATACCCATAAGTCCGGCCCCAACAATACACTGCCTCCAGGAGCCATTGATTTCCAATTTCTATCAACTGGGAACCTAGCATTGAGAACACCCAAGTTTATGGAGACACCACCACACATATTTACTCATTTTAATATTTTATTTATTGAGACAGAGAGAAATGGGCACACCAGGACCTCCAGCCACTGCAAATGAACTCCAGACACTTGCATCACCATGTGCATCTGGTTTACGTGGGTTCTGGAAAATCAAACCAGGGTCCCTGGGCTTCATAGGCAAGTGCCTTGACAGCTAAGCCATCTCTCCAGGCCTGTGTACGTGCATTTTGATCTCCTCCCGTTAACTTCTCTTGATCCTCTCCCCACCTGTCTCTGTTGCACTGAACTCCTTCTCAGCTACTCCGTGTTGTACTTTGACGTCTTTTTCTTGTTCTTGAATATGTATGTCTATGTGACCCACTACTTAGGGTTGCTTTCATGAGCATGGGTAGAAGATTATTTACCAGAGCACATGCACCCTACCAGTGGTTGAATCATTAAAGAAAATGTCTCCTGGGCTGGAGAGATGGCTTAGTTGTTAAGGCACTTGCCTAAGAAGTCTAAGGACCCGGGTTCAGTTTTCCTGTACCCACATAAGCCAGATGCACAAGGTGGTACATGCATCTGGAGTTTGTTTGCAGTGGTTAGAGGCCCTGGCACACCCATATTTTTTTTTCTTTCTACCTGCTTCTCTCTTTCAAATAAATTAATATTTTTTTTTTACAAAAAGAAAGAAAATGTTTCCTATTGAATGTAGTAGCACATGCCTTTAATCCCAGCACTCAGGAGGCAGAGGCAGGAGGATTGCCATGAGTTCAAGGCTACCTTGAGACTTCATAGTGAATTGCATCCAGGTCTGCCTTGGCTACAGTGAGACCCTACCTCAAAAAAAAAAAAAAAAAAAAAAAGAAGAGGAAGAAGAAAAAGGAGACAGAGGGGGGGGGAGGGAAAGAAAGAAAGAAGGAAAGAAGAAAGAGAGAAAGAAAGAAAAGAAAATGTCCCTTATATCCCCCAACCATCATTAACTGCCAATAGTTCACCAGGGAGGAATGGGGTCTCCACCATCCACTGCAGAATGTTGGTGGGCCCAATACTGTGCAGATAACAATTATTGTAAGGTCATGTATGCAATGGCTATGTCCTGCCTAGATGACAAAATCCACAGCACTCCTCCCCATCCTCTTACATGCACCCACTCTTCCAGGATGTTCCCTGGCCTTTGAGGAGGTGACACGGAGGTCTCATTTAGCACTGAGCACCTCCATAGTCCCTTATTCTCAGCACTTTGCCAACACACACATTTTTTTTAAAGTCACATATTTTCATGTTTGTTTGTTTTTGTTTTGGGTTATTTTACTTATTTATTTGAGAGTGACAGACAGAGAGAAAAAGAGGCAGAGAGAGAGAGAGAGAGAATGGGCGTGTCAGGGCCTCCAGCCACGGCAAATGAACTCCAGATGCATTTGCCACCTTGTGCATCTGGCTTACATGGGTCCTGGGGAATCGAGCCTCAAACTGGGGTCCTTAGGCTTCACAGGCTAGCGCTTAACCATTAAGCCATCTCTCCAGCCCAGTTAGTTTGTTTTGTTTTGTTTTGTTTTGTTTTGTTTTGTTTTTAAATGAGACTCTGGGGCTAGAAAGATGGCTTAGCAGTTAATGGGCTTACATGAAAAACCTAGCAACTAGAGTTCAAATCCCCAGTACCCATAAAAAGCCAGGTGCACAAAATGGCACATGCATCTGGAATTTGTTTGCAGTGGCTAAAGGCCCTGGCACACCCATTGATTCATTCTCTCTCTGCTTGCAAATAAATAAACAATTTTTTTTTTAAAAAAAAACAAGACCCTTATCTGGCTGTGGTGGCACATGCTTTTAATCGCAGCACTTGGTAGGCAGAAGTAGGAGGATCACCATGAGTTCAAGGCCCCCTTGAGAATACATAGTGAATTCCAGGTCAACCTGGGCTAGAGTGAAACCCTACCTCAAAAAAAAAAAAAAAAAAAATTGGGCTGGAGAGATGGCTTAGCGGGTAAGCGCTTGCCTGTGAAGCCTAAGGACCCCGGTTCGAGGCTCGGTTCCCCAGGTCCCACGTTAGCCAGATGCACAAGGGGGCGCATGCATCTGGAGTTCGTTTGCAGAGGCTGGAAGCCCTGGCGTGCCCATTCTCTCTCTATCCCTCTATCTGTCTTTCTCTCTGTCACTCTCAAATAAATTAAAAAAAAAATTAAAAAAAAAAAATTTAGCCAGGCGTGGTGGCACACACCTTTAATCCCAGTACTTGGGAGGCAGAGGTAAGAGGATCACCAAGAGTTTGAGACCATCCTGAGACTACATAGTGAATTCCAGGTCAGCCTCATCTAGAGTGAGACCCTACCTCAAAAAACCAAAAAAGTAAAATAAAATGAGACCCTGTCTCCAAACACTCACACAAAAAAGAAAAACCTATACACTCTTGTAATACTCACCACAATCAAGATACAAAACTTTCCCATCATCCCTAAAGATCCCTACTGGTTTCTTTGAAGTTAATTCCACCCTCCGACAACCACTGATGTGCTTCCTAACAGAGGATTGGGAACTAAAGTTTATCTTTTTGGGAGTGAATCACATAGTATGCTCCCCTTTGAACCTGCCTTCTTTGGTCCAGGGCAATGACTGTTCAAGCACCTCCAAGTTGTTTTGTCTGTCAAACCATTTTTCATTGCTTGAAACTATTCCATTGTATGGGCATACCACAGTGTTTTTCTTTATTCTCCTCTCCATAGTTGGATATTTGCTAATTTGGGGCTACTATGCAGGCTTTTGTAAGTTTCAGCTACATTTCTTTAGGGTTCAACAAGTGCATTGTGACTCACTTCCTATTGGGTGAATAATTTCCCCCAAGGTTTGTCTCCACTCTAAGGAAAGCCCTGGGGGCTGGTGAGATGGCTCAGTGGGACAAGACTGCTGACCAGCGTTGGATGCCCAGCACTTGAGCAAAGATGGGCGCAGAGCGGCACACATGACTACAATCCCAACATGCCTACAACAGTGAGAAATGGAAGAATCCTGAGGTTAGCAGGGCACCTCATCTGGTCTGCCAGTGGCAATCCACAAGAAAGACCCTACCTCAAATAAGGTGGAAGGACACCTAAGGCTGTCTTCTGACCTCTACACGTGCACCCATGACATATGCACACCCATATGCACACACACCCACACATGCACACACAAATAATAAAAGAGTTAAAAATTTTACTAAAAATAAATGAAAGCTCTGTGATCAAACATACTGATAGTTCGTTCAATCAATCACACGCAATTAGACACCTGTCTATTAAACATTTACCTGTCGTCAACTATCACTACTTGTAATATTATGATGACATAATTTATGGAGCGTTTAACAAAATGTGATCATGTTTAGAATAATATTAGAAATCACAGTCGTCCATTTCTCACAACTATCCTGGAAGACAGCTAAGGGCTGGTCTAGGATATGGATCTCACAGGTGTTTTGTTTTGTCTTATTTGTTTTCTAGAAACAGGAAATCAAGTGATCTACTGTAGCTTGGGCATCAGGTGCACAAAACTGCTCTAGATTTCTAGGTGTGTGCGTGCGTGTGTGTGGGGGGGGGGGGGGTGTGCCTGTGTAAGGAATGATTAAGCCCAGGGCCTTGAATATGTAAGTGCTTTACCACACAGGTACAACCCTGACCCTACTTTGGTGCATCTTTTTTTGTTTTGTTTTTGTTTTTATTTTTTGAGGTAGGGTCTCACTCTAGCCCAGGCTGACCTGGAATTCACTATGTCATCTCTGGGTGGCATTGAACCCATGGCAATCTTCCTACCTCTGCCCCCAAGCGCTGGAATTAAAGGCATGCACCACCACGCCCAGCCTTTGGTGCTTCTTAAACAAAGTAATAAATAAAGTACTGTGCGAATAAAGATTGTATTTTGTTAAACAAAAGAATATTCTATATGACGCAAGTGTCTCATGTATTTATCATCTTTGTGCTCACCCACTCCAGGTGCTGTGACCTGGCGAAGCTTTATTGTAGCTAGCCTTTAATCAGGGCTGAACAGTCTATAACATTGCCCTGGCTTTCATGTTTATTGGGGTTGACGTGTCGGTCTGCACACTGGGGGGGGGGGGGCAGCAACCCCAGCATCCCTGTATCACAGCAAGGTTGGCAAGGTTGGCATTCACTCCAGGCGCACACTGAACACTTCATCTTCCAGACACCCAATTGAACCCTGGTGCAATAGACATTAAGTAAATAAGCAAGGCCCTTGAATGCCAAGGACAGGTCTGTCTTTTTTTCTGGCACATGGAAATGTAGTTAACTTTCCCTGCGTTCCTATTGAATACTAACACTTCCAGGAACTTTGGAAAGAGAAAGGACAAAAGATGAGATGTGAACAGGAAAACGAGAGAGAGAGCCTTGACTCTTAGAGCTAATTAGCAGAGATACGGAGGTGACTCAGTGGTTAACAGTGCTTTCTTGCAAAGCCTACAAGCATGGGTTCAATTCCCCAGCTGCCCTCCTAAAGTCAGGCGGGCATTCGTTTGCAGTAGCAAGAGATTCTGGCATGCCCCACCCCAACACATGCATGCAAATAAATAAAACACTTAAAAAGAATTGGCATAAGAACCAAGAATAAGCTAGAAGAATAGGAAGAAGAAAATAATCTGTAAACCTGCCTTGATGGCATGTGCCTGTGACATCAGCACTTGGAAGGTGGAGGCAGAGTCAAGAAAGAGTTCAAGCCGGGCGTGGTGGTACACACCTTTAATCCCAGCACTTGGGAGGCAGAGGTAGAAGGACCACAGTGAGTTCGAGGTCAGCCTGAGAAGACTACAATAGTGAATTCCAGGTCAGCCTGGGCTACAGTGAGACCCTACCACGAAAAACCAAAAACAAAAAACAACAAAGAGTTCAAGGTCCTGTTTTGTGGACATGGCCCTGGCCATTGCACTCACAAATGCACACCAGCCATGGTTACCTACACCGTACCTGCACAAGATTGGGCCCACCAACATTCCATCATGGGTGGTGGGGGGAGGGTCATGAGGCCCCACCCCACCCCACCCTGAGGAGTTATTGGCAGTTAATGGCTGCTTGGAGAAGAGAAGATGTTTTCTTCAGTAGTGTAACCACCTGTAAGTTGTCTGTGCTCCATCCAATGATAACCCACCCATAATCATGCAACCTAGCTAATCTTGGTGGTACACACACACACACACACACACACACACACACACACACACACAAACAAACAAAACTATGAAGTATATGCCAGGTGTGGTGGCGCACGCCTTTCATCCCAGCACTCGGGAGACAGAGGTAGGAGGATTGCCGTGAGTTCGAGGCCACCCTGAGACTCCATAGTGAATTCTAGGTCAGCCTGGGCTAGAGAGAGACCTTACCTCAAAAACAAATAAACAAAAACTATGAAGTATAAAAAGGATTTGTTGGGGGAAAAAAAAGGGGCTCAGTAGGAGGGACAACAGAGGGTAATAAGTTTAAATATGATCAAAAAGCATGTAGGAAATGATCAAAGAATAAATTTCAAAGTATATGTTAAAAATTGAACTGGGCACACCTTTAATCCCAGCAGTCAGGATGCAGAGGTAGGAGGATTGCCATGAGTTCAAGGCCACCCTGAGACTGCATAGTGAATTTTAGGTCAGCCTGGACTAGAGTGAGACTCTATCGCTGAAAAAAAAAAAAAAAAACAGAAAAAAAAATTGGACTCTCTCTGCCTGTCTCTCTCTCTCTCTCTCAAAATGAAATAATTTTTTTTAATTGGGAGATAAAGTTTCAAGGTCATCTTTGGCTGCATAGCAAGTTTGAAGCCAGTGTAAGCTACACCAGTGCTGCGTCCTAAAGCCAAACAGGCGCATGTGGTGGTGCGTGCAGAGGCAGGAGGGCCACCGTAAGTCTGAGGGCAGCCCGAGGGGTGCTTCATCTCCTGCCAGGGAGCCAGCTTTTCTTGTCTTGTTGGTAGATTTGGGTCGTGCTTCGTTTTCTCTGCCTTCCGACTTCACTCCCGGAGCTCTAGTGTGGCCACGTATCAGCCATCTTGACAGGAAGTCAAACAGGATTTGTTTCAAGCTTGCAGAGCCAGGGAAGTTCCATCAACGGCAGAAGAAGCTGTTTCCATGTATCCAATCAGAGAGACAACCAAACAGCCAGCAAAACCCAAAAGCAGTGTGCAGAGCCAAGCCTCACACCTCTCGGCACACTTTTGGGCTGGAATTAGATCCATCCTCCTCTCCCTCAGTGACATGCCCCCTCATCGCAGAAATCTGCCTGCAAGGAGCTAAAGCTGAAAACTCAGTTTTTATATATTTTAATTAATTAATTTTTTTTTTTTTAGATAGAGCAAGCGAGAGAGAATTGGCAGACCAGGGCCTCAGCCACTGAAATCGAACTCCAGACACTTGCGCCACCTAGAGGGCATGTGTGACCTTGCGCTTGCCTCACCTTTTGTGCATCTGCTTAAGTAGGATCTGGAGGGTCCAACATGGGTCCTTAGTCTTCACAGGCATGCACTTTAACCACTAAGTCATCTCTCCAGTCCTGCAAACTCAATTTTACTAAAACACCTAAGTCTATGGGGCCATACATTTGAACTACCACACCACGTAAAGCCAGAGCACAAAGTGGCTCATGCGTCTAGAATTTATTTGCAGTGGCAAGAGGCTCTGGTGCATGCATTCTAACTCGTTCTTTCCCTCTCTGTCTCTCAAATAAATTTCAAGTTTGTTTTAAAGTTAATTCAGGGCTGGAGAAATGGCTCAGCAGTTAGAGGTGCCTGCTTTTAGAATCTCCAAAGCTTGAGATACATAGATTGTGAACACATGTAATCCTGAACTCAAGAGGCTGAAGTGGGAGGATCTAGAGTTCCATAACAGTCCTTAGAATACACTGAGACTGTGTCTTAAAACAAACAAGCACTGGGAGTGGTGACGCATGTCTTTAATCCCAGCATTTGGGAGGCAGATGTAGGAGGATCGCCCTGAGTTCAAGGCTGCCCTGAGGTCAAGGCTACCCTGAGACTACATAGTGAATTCCAGGTCAGCCTGGGCTAAAGTGAGACCCTGCCTCAAAAAAAAAGAAAAGAAAAGACCAAGCATAAATTGTTGGGCTCTCACCACCCTGGGGGAAGCAGAGATGAAAGTCACTGGGGGTCGCTGGCTAGCTAGTTGAATCAGCAAGTGCTGGATTCAAACAAGAGACCCTGTCTCAATATTTAAAGTGGAAAGCAATCAAAGAAGGCACATAGCATCAACCTCTGCCATTCACATGGACCCACAGACTCATGTACACACACACACACACGTGTACATCCACAAGAAAAAAAAATCTGAGTATGGTGTTTGTATTGTAATCCACGTGCTGGAGAAGACAAGATGGAATCCCTGGGACTGGTTAAACTAGACAAATTGGCAAGTTCCAGGTTCAATGAGAAGAATAACTCAATAAATAAGGGTTGGGCAGATGGCTCAGCAGTTAAAAGCCCTTTCTTGCAAAGCCTGACAGCCCAAGTTTGAGTCATCAGTATCCATGTAAAGCCAGATGCACAGAGCAACACATATGTCTGGAGTCCTTTTTGTTGTTGTTTGTTTTTGCATGGCTGGAGGCCCTGGTGCCATATTCTCTCTCTCTCTCTCTCTCTCTCTCTCTCTCTCTCTCTCTCTCTCTTTCCTCTGCTTGCAAGCAAATAAATAAAAATGTTTTTAAAATTAAATTAAATTAAATACCCCAAGAGGACTTTGCCATAGATCTCATTTAGATCTCATTTTCTCAATTTTTCACATAAGAATTGTCAAAATTTGCTCCAGGTACAAGGCTAGTGAAGAGTAAAAGCAAACTTTGAAACAAGTCTGTCTCATTCCCAAAGACATGACTTTCCTACAATCTCAGCACACCCTCTCTTCCTGGAAAAATACTTCTAGAATATTGTCTGAGCTGGTCAATGCTATCAGACCCTCCAGAGCATGGGAGTAAAACAAGCATGGTGACTTCAGTTTGGACCTCATGCTGCTCAAACAAGATGGTAAAAGGAGCAGTTTGGAAATGATCTAGAATGTGGCAATCAATGGCCCCAACCCATCCTTCCTTCTCCTTTGATGCTAACCCTGAATGCAGAACAACCCACACATGCCATCTCTGACAGATTTTTCTTTCTTTAAAAAAAGACCTGTTTTTTATTCATTTACTTGAGAGAGAGAGAGAGAAAGACAGCAAGAATGAACGCACCAGGGCCTCCAGCCACTGCAAACGAACTCCAGAAGCATGCACCACCTTGTGTATCTGTCTTATGTGGGTCCTGGGGAATTGAACCTGGGTTCTTTGGCTTTGCAGGCAAGTGCCTTAACTGCTAACCCATCCCTCCAACACTCTTTCTTTCTTCCTTCCTTCCTTCCTTCCTTCCTTCCTTCCTTCCTTCCTTCCTTCCTTCCTTCCTTCTTTCTTTCTTTCTTTCTTTCTTTCTTTCTTTCTTTCTTTCTTTCTTTCTTTCTTTCTTCCTTTTCTTTCTTTTTAAGATAGGGTCTTACTCTAGCCCAGGCTGACCTGGAATTCACTATGTAGTCTCAGGCTGGCCTCAAACTCACAGCCATCCTTTACCTCTGCCTCCCAAATGCATCCACCACCACTCCCGATTCTATTTTTGAGATAGTGTCTCACTATGTAGCCCAAACTGGCCTGGAATTTACTGATCTGCCTAGCTCCTGAGTACCGAGATTATAGGAATATAGTCACCTCCCCACCCCTGCACCATGATGACCTGTGTTGTCTATAATGTATACCTCAGTAAGGCTGATGGAGCTGGACATGGTGGCACACAGCTGTAATCTTAGCTACTCAAGAGGCTGAGGCAGGAGGATCAAGGGTTTAAGACCAACCTGAGTAATTTAGTGGGACTCTGTTGTGGTCAGCTTCACATTGCTAGGACGATGATCCAACCAGGCAGAGTTTATGGGAGGAAGGGGTTTATTTCAAGCTTACAGATCCAGCAGAAGTTCCATCAGCGGTGGAAGAAGCTGGTTCCCTCTCATGGATCCAAGCAGAGAAACCACCAAATGGCCAGCAAACACCCAAAGCAGCAATCACAAACCAGCCAAGCTCCATCTGCTCTACACACACCTTGGGGCCGGAATCCAATCCACCCCCAGTGACACAGCCCTCTGGAGCAGGAATCTGCCTGCCTCAGGTTGAAGATGCAAACTCAATTTTAATAAAAACATCCATATCTGTGCGGCCATACATCTATACTAGCATATTCAAACCACCACAGACATATTTTTCCTCAAAATATTTTTTAAATTATTTTAGGGCTGGGGAGATGGCTCTGTGATTAAAGGCACTTAGCTGCAAGCCTACCTCGCAGAGTGCCAGGGTTCCATCTTCCCTAGCCTCTTCATGAAGCTGCATGCGAAACGGCACACGTCTGAGACCTCAGGGTACCTCGGGCAACGGGAGACGGAGACGGGAGAATCCCAAAGCTCAGGAGCAGTGCAGGAAGAGAAGGGGGAAGGAGAAGATGGACTCTTAGCTGCCCTCCACATGTGTGCACTCACACACACACAAATATAAATATGTATTTATATATGATATAATATTATATCTGTGGGGCTTTTTTTTTTTTGAGGCAGAGTTTCACTCTAGCCCAGGCTGACCTGGAATTTACTAACAAGTCTCAGCCTAACCTCAAACTCAAAGATCCTCCTACCTCTGACTCCCTGAGTGCTAGGATTAAAGGCGTGCACCACCACACCCAGCCATATATATATATATATATATATATATATATATATATATTTTTTTTTTTTTAAAGCAGTTTTTAAAAAAAGAAAGAACTGGGTGTGGTGGCGCACACCTTTAATCCCAGCACTCGGGAGGCAGAGGTAAAAGGATCATCATGAGTTCAAGTTCACATTGAGAGTACATAGTGAGTTCCAGGTCAGCCTGGGCTAGAGTGAGACCCTATCTCAAAAAACCACAAAAAGAAGAAAGAAAGAAAGAAAGGAAGGAAGGAAGGAAGGAAGGGAGGGAGGGAGGGAGGGAGGGAGGGAGGGAGGGAGGGAGGGAGGGAAGGAGGAGCTGGAGAGATGGCTTAGCAGTTAAGGGACATGTCTGCAAAGTCAAAGGACCCAGGTTTGACTCCCCAGTACCCACATAAGCCAGATGCACAAGGTGGCACATGCTTCTGGAGTTCATTTGCAGGGGGCTAGAGGTCCTGGCATACCCATTCTCCCTCTCTCTCTCTCTCTCTCTCTCTCTCTCTCTCTCTCTCTCTCTCTTTCTTTCTTACTGTCTCTTTCTATCTTTCGCAAATAAATAAAGATATTAAAAGAAAGAAAGAAAAAAGCTGGAGGGTTGGGGTGGGGCATGGAGGCACACCATTAATCCTAGTACTCAGGAGACTGAGTAGCAGGATTGTCACAAATTTTAGGCCAGCGGGGCTGCAGAGTAAATTCCAGGTCAGCCTTGATTAGAATGAAACCTGCTTCAAAAAAGACATGGCTGGGTGTGGTGGCACACGGCTTTAATCCCAGAATACACGAGGCAGAAGTGGAAGGATCTCTGTGAGTTCTCGGCCACCCTGAGACTACACACCGTGAATTCCAGGTCACTCTGGGCTAGAGCAAGGCCCTACCTAAGGAAAAAAAAAAAGGTGGGGGTGAAGAGAAAAGAAAAGGCTTGATGCATATAAACTTGACTCTGTAATCCCAGGCTGGCCTCAACTCATGGTGATCCTCCTATCTCTGTCTCTCAACTGCTGGAATTAAGATTTGAACCACCACACCAGGCTTTATTCATTTATTTGAGAGGGACAGACAGAAAGGAAGAGAGAGTATGAGCTTGCTAGGGCCTCTGGCTACTGCAAACGAGCTCACTCTGTGCATCCCTTTATGGGTCACTTTATGCATCTGGCCTTACGTAGGAACTGGGGAATTAAACCTGGCTGCCAGGCTTTGCATGCAAGTGCCTTTAACCCTTGAGCCATCCCTCCAGCCCTGTTAGCTAAATTCTTTTACAAAGGGAAGTCTTCCTGATAAACAGTGTGTGTAGGGATGGCCACCGCACAGCTTGCTGAAGCTCTCCCGAATATGGTGGGAGATTGATGGTGACATCTGGCATGGTACGGAGGGGACAGCAGTGGTGACTTCTGTCCCGCATCTATTGCACCTCCCTCTTTTGGCACTGAAGGATCAGTCAGTAGAAAGCAGTGAGGTCATTTAGTTTGGCTCCAGGACAGGCAGTTGACTGTGATAATGGAATGGGCAGAAGCTTAAAATCAAAGTGTGACTCAGCAGACTTGCTTGAAAAGCCAGGCCTGGCTTCAACTCCCAAGCCACCCTCATAAGCCAGCTGCCAAAGGTGCCACAAGTGTCTGGTATCTGGTGGCGTTTTGCAGTGGCAAGAGGTCCTGGAATGTCAAACACATACACATATGCAAATATTTTCTTTTTCTTTCTTTCTTTCTTTCCTTCCTTTTTTCATTCCTTTTATTTATTTTTATTTATTTATTTTTTCCTGAGGTAGGACCTCCCTGTAGCCCAGGCTGACCAGGAATTCACTATGTAATTTCAGGCTGGCCTCAAACTCACAGTGATCCTTCTACTTCTGCCTCCCAAGTGCTAGACATAAGGCATGTGCAAATTGTTTTTTAAATTATTATTTATTCATTTGAGTGAGAGAGGCAGATGAGAGAGAGAGAAAGAGAGAGAGAGAGAGAGAACAGGCACACCAGGGCCTCTAGCCACTGCAAAGGAACTCCAGACATATGTGCCACCTTGTGCGTCTGGCTTACATGAGTTCTGGGGAATCAAACATGGGTCCTTAGGCTTTGCAGGAAAGAGCCTTAACCACTAAGCAACCTTTCCAGTCCCCCAGAAAAACTTTTAAAATATTCTTTATTTTATTTATTTGCCGAGAGAGAGAGAGAGAGAGAGAGAGAGAGAAAGAGAATGGGTGTCCCAAGGCCTCTAGCCACTGCAAATGAACTCCTGATGCATGTGCCACTTTGTCCATCTGGCTTTATGTGGGTACTGGATAATCAAACCTGGGTTTTTAGGCTTTACAGGCAAACAGCTTAACTGCTGAGCCATCTCTCCCACCCTTAAAAGAAGGAAGAATCAAAGCCAGGCATGTGGTGCATGCCTTTAATCCCAGCACTTGGGAGGCAGAGTTAGAAGGATTGAGTTCAAGACCACCTTGAGATTACATAGTGAATTACAGATCATCCCAAGCTAAAGCAAGAACCTTCCTCTAAAAACAAAAAATAAAATAAAATAAAGTAATTAATTAATTTAAAAAATATAAAGAAAGAATCAACCTACACAAGATCTAAATAATAGGAGGGAAAAAATGATGGCATCGAAACAGAAGAGACACTAGTTAGAAAGAAGAAAGGATTCAGTGAAGGAGAGGAAGCGAGAAAGCAAGAGTCGTGAAGGGGAGTATGATCACAAGTGATTGTATATGTATGAAAGTTGTCAGCAAATAGTTTAAAAAATAAAAAACATAGTCATATGTGGTGGTGCACATCTTTAACACCAGAGGTAAGAGAATCCCCACGAGTTTGAGGCCACACTGAGACCACATGATGAGTTCCAGGTCAGCCTGGGCTAGAGCAAGACCTTACCTTGAAAAGTCAACATAAATAAATAAAATAAGCTAAAAAAGAATCACAGAAGCCGGGCGTGGTGGCACATGCCTTTAATCCCAGCCTTGAGTTCCAGGCCACCCTGAGATTACATAGTGAATGCCAGGTCAGCCTGAGATCGAGTGAAACCCCTGCCTTAAAAAAAGGGGGGGAGGATCATAGAGGGACTTTTCTTGTTTGTTTTTAATAATTCCCAGGGCAGAGAGAGGAATTCTTTCAGATACTATTTGTGAGAATGGAATTGACCCAACCTCCGGGAGGAGAGTTTGACAATTTAGACCAATAATCTTTTCAAAGTCTGTTTACACTTTGACCTAGAAATTCTCCTGCCAGCAGCTTCTCCAGGAATGTGCAGAGTCACGTAGCAAAGACTGTTGGTGGCAAGGGCTTGCCTGGCAGGGAGGAGGTAGGCACGGTGTGCCAGGCCGACCACCCAGCGGTGCTCAGTGGTTACGGGACTGGGGAGGACGCAGACAGTCGGTCATGACACGCTGCTGAGTAATTACAAGTGAACCTTGCCTGCCGTGGCGGTGGCCACCTGATTTAATCCCAGTGCTGGGGACAGGCTTGCTGGCTAATTGTCTTAGCAGAATGGGTAGACATCAAAGTCAGCGAGAGGCCCTGTTTCGATAAAGCCCTAGCTCCAATCCCTAGCATTACAAAAATAAAATGGGATTGACTGAATAGTCGCTGTAGATTTTCTTTTCTTTAGTTTTGCATGTGCACACTGCCCTACACACACACACACACACACACACACACACACACACACAGCCCATACACTCTCAACCAAAACCAAAATAAAGTAAAGAAAAGAAAATCTGGGCTGGAGAGATGGCTTAGCAGTTAAGTGCTTGCCTATGAAGCCTAAGGACCCCAGTTCAAGGCTCTCTTCCCCAAGACCCACATTAGCCAGATGCACAAGGGGCGTGTGCATCTGGAGTTCGTCTACAGTGGCTGGAGGCCCTGGTATGCCCATTCTCTCTCTCTCTCTCTTCTTCTTTCTCTGTCTGTCACTCTCAAATAAATTTAAAATATAAAAATTAAAAAAAGAAATGAAAAGAAAATCTGAAGTAGAATATTCAGTAAATCCCATTTTCATTTTTGTAATGCTGGGAATTGAACCTAGGGCCTCACACATGCTAGGCAAGCACGGCCACTGAGCTCTATCTTAACTTTTTTTTCTTTCTTTCTTTTCTTTGTCTTTTTTTTGGTTTTTTGAGGTAGGCTCTCACTCTATCCCAGGCTGACCTGGAATTCACTATGTAGTCTCAGGATGGCCTTGAACTCTCAGCAATCCTCCTATTTCTGCCTCTTAAGTGCTAGAATAAAAGGTGTGTGTCACCATGCCTGGCTTCATTCTTAATTTTAAGTCAGAAATTCACTAAATTACTCAGGCTAGCTTATAATTCACTCTCTATCCCAGGCTGGCCTTAACCTTTCGACTGCCCTGCCTTAACAACCAATCCCAATAGCTGGAATTACAGGACTGCATAACCAGTCCTGCCTTAGGCTCTCTGTGTCTCTGTCTCTCTCCCCCCTCTTCTCTTTTTTCTTGTTGTATATATATGTATGTATATATATGTAATATATATACATACATATATATACAACAATATATATACATATATATGTATATATATGTAAAATATGTATATATATATATTTTTTTTATTGACAACTGCTATACTTACAGACAACAAACCATGGTATTGCCCTCCCCTCCCCCGCTTCCCCCTTCATAACTCTGCTCTCCGTCACATCCCCTCCCTCTCTCCATTAGTCTCTCTTTTAATTTGATGTCATCATCTTTTTCTCCTATTATGAGGGTCTTGTGAGCGTACTGCTAGGCACAGCGAGATCTTGGATATCGAGGCCAAATTCTGTCTGGACAGTTGTATATAAGGAGTGGTACCCTCCCTTTGGCTCTTACATTCTTTCTGCTACCTCAATGGACCCTGAGCCTTGGAGAGTGTGAGATGTTTCAGTGCTGGACCCTCCTCCATCCCTTCTTCTCAGCAATGTGTTGCCTTTTTGGGTCATCCCAGTGGTCATCGCCATCTGAAAAGAGAAGTTTCTCTAAGTAGAAGGGAGAGTAACATTAATATATGACTATGAACATTTAAGAGTAGTGATTTCAGGGCAATTTTGTGAAAGTAATACATGCATTTATCTAGATAAGAGCAGGCTTTGTACCCCTAAGGCTCAGTATCTCCCCTGCCATAGGCTTTTGATTAGGTTTTCAGTACCAGACATGTATTCCCTCCCATAGAGTGGGTCTTCAGTCCAGTTAGAGAGCAGTTGGTTTCCCCCAGAGCAGACATGCCACTATTGCACTCATTCAGTCATTTGGCCTGTGTGGCCAAACTTGAGGTTTCCAGTGCCCACTGTTCTTAGCGCTGATGACTTCTGTCTCCCATAAGGCTGCATACAGTGTAGCTTTTTCCAGCTTTCAGTTGGCTGGGCTACAGGGAGGTTTTCTGCTCAGCACCTCCTCAATTTCTCAGTGACTTTGCCACTCAGGTATGTGACGTTGTCAGCAATAGGGTCTTACCATCTCTTTCTCACAGGGAACCAAGGGCCTTGGAAACAGCCTGTAAGGTTTTAGAGGCAACATAGACCTCTTTTCTTGGTTTTTAAAACAAACTGTAGCCAAGGTTTGTCTCAAACTCTTAATCTTCTTGCCTCAGCCTCCTAAATGCTGGGAATATGGGAGTGTGCTTCTATACCTCTCTTCTAGTTTCTATTTTTTTATTATATATATTTTTATTGACAACTTCTATACTTACAGACAACAAACCATGCTATTTCCCTCCCCTCCCTCTGTCCATTAGTGTCTCTTTTATTTTTTTTTAATTAATTATTTATTTATTTGAGAGTGACATTCACAGAGAGAAAGACAGATAGAGGGAGAGAGAGAGAATGGGTGAGCCAGGGCTTCCAGCCTCTGCAAACGAACTCCAGACGTGTGCGCCCCCTTGTGCATCTGGCTAATGTGGGACCTGTCAACCGAGCCTCGAACCGGGGTCCTTAGGCTTCACAGGCAAGCGCTTAACCGCTAAGCCATCTCTCCAGCCCTAGTGTCTCTTTTAATTTGATATCATCATCTTTTTCTCCTTTTATGAGGGTCTTATGTAGGTATTGCTAGGCACTGTGAGGTCTTAGATTTAGAGGCCAAATTCTGTCTGGACAGTTATATGTAGGGAGTGGTACCTTTCCTTTGGTTTATTTCTTTTTAAAATATTTTATTTATTTATTTGAGAGAGAGAAGAAGAATATATATATAGAGAGAGAGAGATAGTGGGTGCACCAGGGCCTCAACCACTGCAAACGAACTCCAGATACATGTGCTACCTTGTGCATCTGGCTTATGTGGGTCCTGGGGAATTGAACCTGGGTCCTTAAGCTTCACAGGCAAGCTCCTTAACTGCTAAGCCATCTCTCCAGCCCCGTAGTTTCTGTTTCTTAACAAGGAAGTGTGTGGGGAGGTATAGCTCCATGAGAGAGCACTTACAAAGCAGGCACAAGCCCCTGTATCCAACCCCTAGGATATCATTCCCAAAGATGAGTTTAAGCATATAAAATATATGCATAAGAAAGTCAACAGGCCAGGCGTGGTGGCGCTCGCCTTTAATCCCAGCACTAGGGAGGCAGAAGTAGGAGGATCACCGTGAGTCTGAAACTCATAGTGAATTCCAGGTCAGCCTGGGCTAGACTGAGGCCTTACCTTGAAAAAAAAAAAAAAGTCCACAGGTGTGCTGGCACACGCTTTTAATCATAGCACTGAATTCCAGATCATCCTGGGCTAGAGCAAGACCCTCCTCAAAAAATAAAAAAATAAGTCTAGTAGATATCCAAAATACTAATTAATAATAATAATAGATTGTTGCCTGTTGGTTAAAGATAATAGTTACTCTTAATTTTGTTTAATTTTCTTCATTTTGACTTTCCAAATTTTTCTTTCAGGAATTTTATATTATTCTTAGGGGAATGTTTTTCTCTTTTATTTTTTAATTTTTATTTATTTGCAAGCAGAGAGAGACAAAGAGAATGAGTATACCATGGCCTCCAGCTACTGCAAACAAACTCTAGATGCATGTGTCACTTTGTGCATCTGGATTTATGTAGGTACTGGGGAAGTGAACTCATGACCTTAACTTTGCAGGCAAGCGCCTTAACCGCTAAACCATCTCTCCAGCCCCATATTTTTATTTTATTTATTTATTTAAGAAAGAAACAGGGCTGGAGAGATGGCTTAGCGGTTAAGCGCTTGCCTGTGAAGCCTAAGGACCCCGGTTCGAGGCTCGGTTCCCCAGGTCCCACGTTAGCCAGATGCACAAGGGGGTGCACGCGTCTGGAGTTCGTTTGCAGAGGCTGGAAGCCCTGGTGCACCCATTCTCTCTCTTTCCCTCTATCTGTCTTTCTCTCTGTGTCTGTCGCTTTCAAATAAATAAATGAAAGAAAGAAAGAAAGAAAGAAAGAAAGAAAGAAAGAAAGAAAGAAAGAAAGAAAAGAAAAAAACAGAGAGAGAGAGCGAATGGACACACCAGGGCCTCTAACCACTGCAAATGAACTCCAGACACATGAACCACCTTGTTCATCTGGTTTTATGTGGTTACTAGAGAATCAAGCCCAAGTCCTTAGGCTTTGCAGGCAAGCATCTTTAACCATTTAGCCATCTTTCTAGCCCTAGTCATTCTTTTAAATTAATTTTATTTTTGACAATTCATATATATGTATATACATATACATATATATGTACACATAATATATATATATAATATATTTTGATAATATTCACTCCACCTATCTTTTCTTGTCCTCTCATTTGTCATGGAGGGGGAGAGGTTTCAAGGTAGGGTCTCACTCTAGCCCAGGCTGACCTGGAATTCACTGTGTGGTCTCAGGCTGGCCTCCAACTCACAGCGATCCTCCTACCTCTGCTTCCCAAGTGCTGGGATTAAAGATGTGTGTCGCCACGCCTGGCTAATGTCGTTTTTTTTGTGTTTAATAGATTTAATTAGAGTTGTTTACATGAGCATGGATGGGGTGCTATGTTCTGGAGCATGGGTGACTTAACAGTGGCTTCACCATTGAAGAAAAGGTCACCTTCATCTGCACTCACCACTAACCGCCAACAGCTTCTGAGAGGGGCTGGCACCTCATGAGAAATATATATATACATATGTGTGTGTGTGTGTGTGTGTATGTGTATGTGTATATGTATGGAGAAAGAGAGAGAGAATCTTACTACATAGCTCTGGCTGGCCAGGGCAGGGTTTCAAATTTGCACCAATCCTCCCAGGTCAGTCTCCCTAGTGCTGGAATTACAGACACATGCCATCGTGCCTGGAATCCCAGCACCCAGCAGGTAAAGGTGGAAGGTAGAGATTGGATGCAAGCCCACCTAGACCATGTACCGAGATCCTGCAGCCTCCCCCCCAAATAATTGTGCTAGAGTTGTTGGAGAAAATATGCCATGAGTCATATTTATACTAAAACTTACTCTTGGGCTAGGGAGAGCACTCAGCAGTTAAAGGCACTTACTTGCAAAGTCTGCCAGCCAGGGTTCAGTTCCCCAGTACCCACGTAAAGCCAGATGCATGAAGTGGCACATGTAACTGGACTTTATTTGCAGTGGCAGGAGGCCCTGGTGTTCTCTTTCTATCTCTCTCCTCTATCTCAAAATAAGTGAATACATTTTTTAAAAAGATGCAACAGCTGGGCGTGGCGGCAAACGCCTTTAATCCCAGCACTTGTGAGGCAGAGGTAGGAGGATCGCTGTGAGTTCGAGGCCACCCTGAGACAACATTGTAAATTCCAGGTGAGTCTGAGCTAGAGTGAGACCCTACCTCGAAAAACCAACAACAACAACAACAACAAAGATGCAAGACAAACTATCTGATTATTCAAAGTCTTTAAGCTAGGTGATCAGGATCTGAGTGAAATGAGAAGGGAGGACCAACCGGGATGCCCCTCCAGTCCTGCTCTTCCACCACCATGATGCCATGATGCCACCATCACCACCACCCCAGCACTTCGCCATTACCCTGTCTGCTCTCCATATAAGTATCCCAGGGCAACTTGCTTGCTGCTGCCCCGTCTCCGTAACAGTGCCTGTCTGGCAAGCATCAACCCAGAACCTGTGTGTGAAGGCACTTCGTAAATTGCAAACTGTCAGACAGCACATTATTACCATGTTAGTAAATTACACACACAAAAACACGCTCCACAGAGGCCGAACATCTGCCGTAGACAACTGCGGTCTTTGCTCCTTGCAGCAGACTCTTGATGGCCCTCTGAGGTCAAAACAATTCAAGGTTTAGTCACTCCAGCACTAAACCCATACATTAACATCTATCCAAATGGCTCCATGATCCTATTTATAGATGCACTGATCATTAAGTGTTGTTGGAACGCTCTGCAGCAAGTCGGTTGTTAAATCGCTTGGCGCGTTGTGTGGATGGCTCTGCTCAGGGGGAAGGCTGTGTGTGGTTTATGAGTTTGGCAGCTCATAACTTCAGGGCTTCACCTATCCTCACACGCGCGTGCTGGTCACCTTGGAAACTTCCCTATTCTAGATGCAGAGCACAGAACAGCCTGGCTGACAGGAATTAATCAGCAGCTGCCTTCTCGGTTGGTTTTTACAAAAGTAAAAGAAAAATCAGTGCCTCTCACACCACTTTAAGGAGGATCCACAGTGGCATCTGAGCCATCTTCTTGAGGAAAATTAATATAGGAAGCTATGAAAAATGGGAGAAAAAAGAAAGAAAATTAAAAATTAAAAAAAAAAAACACTAAGCCAAGCATGGTAGTGCACGCCTTTAATCCCAGTACTTAGGAGGCAGAGGTAGGAAGTTAGCTGTGAGTTCGAGGCCACCCTGAGACTACATAGTGAATTTCAAGTCAGCCTGGGTTATAGCAAGACCCTACCTTGAAAAACCAAAACACAAACAAACAAAAAACCACTCTAAAAAGGTTGGAAAGGTAGTTCTGTAGTTAAAGGCACTTGCTTGCAAAGCCTGCCTTCATGGCTTTGAGTGCCCATGTGGAGCCCACTTGCAGTGACAGGGGCCCTGGCATATCTCTCTCTCTCCCTCCCTCTCTCTCTCTCTCCCCAAATAAATAAAAAAGATATTTTAAAAAGAACCAAAAGAATACTTAAGGAGGAAAAAAGAAAGGAGAGAAATTTAAAAAACAAGTTAGGAGAAGGAAATTAGATGAGTTCAAGGCCACCCCAAGATCACATAGTAAATTCCAGGTCAGCCTGAGCTAGAGTGAGACCCTACCTCGAAAAAAAAAAAAAAAAAAAAAAAAAAAAAAAAAAAAAAAAAAAAAAAAAACATGAGCCTGGGAGGCATGATGTTTCAGATATAAACCATGACAATAACCAATTTGTATCAGAGCTGTGTTTCAAATCCATGAGAAGCAAATTTCATTCCAGAAAAAAAAAAAAAAAATCCCTCAAGAAGACTGGGTTTCTCGGACTCACAGAAAAAATGTTATCCCTTGTGCTAGAGGATAAAGTCCACAGGAACATATGAAGACATCATATTGAGTACATCTTTTTCATATATTTATTTATTTCAGAGAGAAAGAGAGAGAATGTGGGCACACTAGGGCCTCCTTCCACTCCAACAAACTCCAGATGCATGTACACTTGACACACTGGCTTTATTTGGTTACTGGGGAGTTGAACCCAAAGCAGCTAGGCTTTATAAGCAAGCATCTTTAACTGCTGAGCCACTTCTCCAGCCCCATTCACCCTTTCCTTTAAGTGAGAATGTTCAAAGCCAGCAAAATGTGCTACTGAAACTGGTACATTGTAACAATAGAAAGCAATTTGCAGATGGAACAAGATTTAGAATTATAAAAATGGCATTATTTTTCTAGTTATTGTTGTATAACAAACTACCCTAATATATAACAGTTGGGATGATTGCTCAGTGCTTAAAGGTGCTTGCTTGCAAAGCCTGCCAGCCTGGGTTTAATGCCCCAAGACCCATGTAAAGCCAGAAATTCAAAGTGGTGCATGTGTCTGGAATTCATTTGCAGTAGCAAGAGGCTCTGGCGCACACATACTTTGTTTCTCCTTCTCTCTTTCAACTAACTAAATTTAAAAAAAAAAACAAACACCGAATAGAGAGGGGCTGGGTAGATGGCTCAGTGGTTAGAGGACTTGCTGGGAAAAGCCTGATAGCCCAGATTTAATTCCCCAATCACCATGTAAAAGCCAGATGCCCAATGTGGAACATGTGTCTGGAGTTTGTTTGCAATGGCAGGAGACCCTGTTACATCCATACACACACATTCTCCTTCTTTTTCACAAAAAAAAAAAAAAAATTAGAAGAAAATAAGTGAGAAGATTACAAAGCTGTCTTTGTTACTTTTGAACCGCTCTGAACACCATCCTGCTAGAAATTACTTAAATGAGAAAGGATTAACTCAGGCTCATGGTTTCCAAGGGTTTCAGTGCACCTTGGGGGGAGGGGAGACATGATGGAGGAGATTTATCAACCTTACAATAATCCTTTATTATTATTATTTATTTGAGAGAGAATGGGCGTATCCTCGAGCCTCTGCAAGCAAACTCCAGATGCATGTCCTACTATGTGCAACTGGCTCACATGGGTACTTGGGAATCCAATGTGGGTCTTTAGGGTTCACAGGCACAGCACCTTAACCACTAAGGCATTTCTCCAACCTTACAATAATCTTTTTTCAGTGTCAGGCACTGACATAATGACAAGTTGGGTGACTTGTCTTTGCCTCTGGATGACTCAGGGTTCACTCTGGCAGATAACCAGAGATTAACTATTGTGACAGTTTGGATGTAAATGATCCATAGTCTCAGGTGTTTGTGATTTTAAGCTTCCTACTTAGTCCCCAGATGGTGGAGCATTTGAGAGGGAGAGAGTCTCGCTAGTGGAGATGTTTCTGGGGGAAGACCTTGGGGATGTCAAATCCTACTTGACTTGTTCCCAGCCAGCTCACACTGACTGTTCTCTCAGTGATGCAGATGTATGATGAAGCCAGCCGACCTCCTCTTCCATAATGAAGCTTCCCCTTGAAACTGTAAACCTGAAAACAGACCCTTTCGTCTCCTAAGCTGCTTCTGGTCGGGTGTTTTATCCCAGCAACAACAGCGTCCCTCCTGCCTGGGGGGAGTACAGCCATGCGCCACCACACTCAGCCCAAGTGAATTCTTACAAACTTGACTTTCAGCCCGCTGCAGTGGCTCACATCTATAATCCCAGTGACTGAGGAAGCTGAGAGAGGAAAAGAGCAAACTCAAGGCTGCTGTGGGCACTGGGGACTTGAACCCAGTCAGTCAGGCTTTGTAAGCAAGAGCTTTAACCACTGAACCATCTCTCAGGTCTGGAAGGATCTTTTTTGAAAAAAAAAATTATTTTTGTCTATTTGAGAGAGAGAGAGAGAGAGAGAGAATAGGCATACCAGGGCCTCCAGCTGCTGGAAATGAGCTCCAGATGCACGTGCCACTTTGTGCATCTGACTTTCATGGGTGCTGGGGAATTGAACCTGGCTTTACATACAAGCACCTTCACCGCTAAGCCATCACGCCAGCCCCAGAACTTTCTTTTTTTGCCAGACAATTCCCACAGCATTGAGCATAACCATGTATTTTTGTAATCTCCGTTGAGGGATGGTGTCCATAGCCTTTCCTAAATGTTTTCGTCCTGGGAGAATTGTCTTAGATGGAAGTTTTGCATTAGGAGATGGTGTATCTTCACACACGGCGATGAAACCACAGGAAACTACTCAAGGTCAGGCCAAGCAAGTGGTACTCTTAGCTAGAGTCCCAACTCTTCAGGGGTTGGAGGCAGAAGGACGACCATTCAAGACCAGTTTTGGCTACAGGGAAAGCCAATATGAGCAAGCAAACGAACAGAGTAGCCTCACCCTTGGTTTCTAAGTATCCACTCCAATCCCAGCACTGCAGAAATTCCCTTTCCTTTCCCAAATGGTGACTCTGAAGCTGCTATTCTGCACTCTTCCTTAACTTCCTCCCTGCTCCAAAGCTGGATGTTAGGTGACAACCCTTCCAGGCGGGGAGAGGACGGTCACCCTGCCAAGAGTGGGGAATTCACTCTCTTTCTCATCCTGCAGCAAGAATTGCCTTTCTCCTTCTCTGCCAGGTCTCCTAGCTACTGAGTCCAGGAAATTTTCAGAAAAAAAAATATATACATAGGGTTTTGGACTCATCAGTTTGTATGTTAATGAGGTGTTTTGTTTTGTTTTGTTTTGTTTTAGATGGGTTTTGCAAGTATAAGAGCAGCAAGGAAAGATCAGGAACTAGACAAAGGAAAAAAAAAAAAAAAAAACCTTAGCAAAATCCTAGATACTAGAAAAGGCTTAAAGGCAAATTCAAATGAGGTCTTCCTTTCTCTTGCCATCTCCCAGCCCTGAGTGGTGAGTAAGTCCACCTCAGAAAGTGACCAGGCCAGGCAGCCAGTGCACTCAACTCAGTACCTGGGGGGCAGAGGTTCAGGAGTTCAAGGTCAGTCTCTATTTACATATTGACTTTGAGGGCAGCCTGGGTTACATGAAACCTTGCCTAAAAGAAGAGATGGCTTAGCGGCTAAGGCACTTGCCTACAAAGCCTGACGACGACCTGGGTTTGATTCCACAGTACCCATGTAAAGCCAGATGCGCAAGGTGGTGCATGCATCTGGAGTCCGTTTGCAGTGGCTGGAGGCCCTGGCAAGTACAGTCTCCGTCTCTCTTCTAACTCTCTGCTTGCAAATAAATAAATAAAAATATTTAAAAGAAAAACTGGATGTGGTGGTGGTGCATGCCTTTAATCCCAGCACTTGGGAGGCTGAAGTAGAAGAATCAATGTGAGTTTGAAACTCAGAGTGAGTTCCAGGTCAGCCTGGGCTAGAGTGAGACCATACTTTGTAAAACAAAATAAAAGGGCTGAGGAGACAGCTCGGCGGCTGAAGGCACTTGTTTGCACTTGCTGCAGGTCTGGGTTTGAGTCCCCAGTACCTCCACATAAAGCCAGATGCACAAAGTGGCACATGCATTTGAAGTTCCTTCACAGCAGCAAGAGGCACTGGTATATCCATGCTCTCTCCTTACAAATTAAAGTATTTAAAAAAAAAAACAAGGCTGGAGAGATTGCTCAGTGGTTAAAGGCATTTGCTTGCAAAGCCTATTAGCCTAGGTTTTATTCCGCAATATCCACATAAAGCCAGATGCACAAAGTGGCACATCCATCTGGCATTCATTTGCAGTGGCAAAAGGCCCCCTGGCACACCCATATTCTTTCTCACTCTCTGGTGCATGGGAGTGTGTTTAAATAAAAATATTTTTAAAGTTTGAGTTCTTTAAAAAAAAAAAAAGAAAGGTGGGGGTCTGAAGAGATGGTTTAGTGGTTAAAGCATTTGCCTGCAAAGCCAAAGGATCCCAGTCTCCAGGACCCACGTAAGCCAGATGCACAAGGGGGTGCATGCATCTGGAGTTCATTTACAGTGGTGAAGGCCCTGGCATGCCCATTCTCTCCCTCTTTCTCTTTCTCTCTCTCTCTGCCTCTTTCTCTATATCAAATAAGTAAATAAATAAAATATATTTTTTTTAAAAAGCCAGGCATGATGGTGCATGCCTTTAATCCCAGGGAGGCAGAGGTATGAGGATGGCCTTTGAGCTCAAAGCCACACTGAGACTACATGGGGAATTCCAGGTTGGCCTGAGCAAGAGTGAGACCCTACCTTGGAAAAAAAAAAAGAAAAAGAAAGAAAGAAAAGAAAAAGAGAAGAACAAACACAAAAGCCCGATACACAAAGTGATGCATGCATCTGGAGTTCCCTTGCAGTGGCAGGAGGCCCTGGCATGCCCATTCTCCCTCTCTCCCTATCTCTCTCCTGCATGCAAATAAATAAATAATGTTTTTTAAAATGCACAAAAAAATGGAAAGGAAAGAAAAGGAAACAAGAAGGGGAAGAGGCATAAAAGGGAGAATGGAAAAGAAAAAAAGTGTGACCAGTTACAATGACACATTCCTCATACGAGCTTCCCCGTGGGCACACTGAAGAAACTGAGGCCTTTCCTGAACTCCTGTTACTATAATGAAGAAGACATTTCAACACCACACTGAGACCCAGTAACGATCTTTTGTTTACTTATTTACTTTTAAATATTTATTTATTTGAGAGAGAGAGAGAGAGAAAGAGGCAGGGAAAGAGAGAGGGAATGGGCATGCCAGGACCTCAGCCACTACAAAAGAACTCCAGATGCTTGCACCACCTAGTGGGCATGTGCGACCTTGCGCTTGCCTCGCTTTTGTGCATCTGACTTATGTGGGATCTGGAGGGTCAAACATGGGGCCTTAGGTTTTGCAGGCAAGTGCCCTAATCACTGAGCCATCTCTCCAACCCTGGCTTTTTAATATATATATTTATATATATATATAATAATATATATATTTAATATATATTATATATATATATATATATATATTTTTTTTTTTTTGAGAAAGAGACAGAAAGAGGCTGTGGTGGTTTGAACTAAGTGTTCCCATAAACTCATGTGGTCCGAATGCTAGGTCTCCAGCTGATGGCAATTTGGGAATTGGAGCCTTGCTGGAGGAAGTGTGTTGTTGAGGGTGGGCTAATGGGAGTTATAGACAGTTTCCTCTTGTATTGTTTGGCACACTCTGCTGCTGTTGCTGTTGGCAGGGAGGTGATGTCCAGCCTCAGCTCATACCATGTTGTCACCTGTCATGGAGCTTCCCCTCAAGGCTGTAAGCCAAAATAAACCCTTTCCTCCCACAAGCTGCTTTTGATCAGGTACTTTGTACCAACAATGAGATAGTAACTACAACAGAGGAAGAGAAACAGAGAGAGAAAGAATGGGTATGCCAGGGCCTCCTGCCACTGCAAAGGAACTCCAGGCGCATGCACCACTTTGCATATCTGCCTTTTTGTGGGTCCTGGGGAATCAAACCAGTCATCAGGGTTCGCAAGCAAGAATGTTTAACAGCTGAGAACATCTCTCTGTCCCAGTAATGAACTGTTTACTATTGTCTGCTTTTTTTTTTTTTTTTTTTTTGAGCACAGTGGTCTTTAATTGCTTTCAAATTCTGCTTATCAGAAGGTAGTCAGCCACAAAGGACGCCTTCGAAGTCCAGATCAGGTGAAGTTGCTCGTGTCTGCTCTTGACCTTTCCAGGGAGGGTGTGGAAGTTCCCATCTATGGTGTGCTGAAGTCGGGGCTCCTCACCTGAAGCTCTGCTGCTGTTGCTGCACCAGGCCCACGCTCTCAAAGACTCTTGCACTGTCTTCCCCCTTTTTCGCGCACGGTGGCTTTGGGGTGCAAGGCGGCAGGGGGTTCTGGTCGCTGCTTGTCTGCTCTGCGAGGGAATACTTAGTATTGGTATATTCGCGTCCTTTCCTCTTGCTTTTCTGCTCCTCGTCGACCGTGCGCTGCAGTGTCTCGATATGGTGCTGGACAGCCACGTAGATGAACCGGTACTGGGCTTCCGTCTGAACCATCCCTGACCTCTGGGACCGCACCATCTGAATCGTCTTGGCAACGTCAATGTCACAGTCGACACCTTTCTCTCGGATGATGTCGATAAGAATATCGATCACGATGAATGTCCCTGTGCGGCCAATTCCAGCACTGCAGTGAACCACATAGGACCTGCGCCCACGATGCTCTCCTGCTTGCGGCGGACCTCCTCCAGGAAGTCCAGCACACCCTGGGGATCACCGGGTACTCCGTGGTCCGGCCAGGTCTGAAAGTGATACTGCCAGACCGTTCTCTCCGTGTTCCCTTGTCCAACCTTGGAAAGTTTCAGTTCTCGTAAAGTGTAGTCATGAGCGGCGCTTTCTTTGACGTGCCTGACACGCATGACGCCGTATTCTTTAAGCGCAGACTCCTCGGGCCAGTACTTGACACACTTGCTCCTTCCTCTTTCCACTTCCTTGGTTGCCATGACAATGACTCGGGAGTTTTCTTGGAACACCATGCGCCAGAAGTCGTTCACGGTGTTTGGCAAGCAGCCTTGAGTGGCGATGTAACTCTTCTTGGGCTTTGAATCGTTGCCCTTGCTTGCGAATGCGGGCATGATGATGTTTGCATTGATGTAATCGGAAACTGGCTCACTGGGATCTCCGTCATGTAGGACGACCCTGGTGTGATCAAAGGGCAGGATGTTGTCATATCTGTTTTTGTTTTTATTTTCTTGCCTCTGACCTTCTTTCCGACTGTAGAGAGGTTTGCATTCCTGCTGTTGTAGCGTCTCAAATTCTTCCCAAAAGCCTTGTTTGACTTTATCTGTGGTCTCGGCGAATTTGCTGAGCTCTCGGACCCGGCTTTCTATTTCCGCAGCGTTGACCCGGGTCGTATTGAGGGGCTGCTTGAGTTGTAGCACTGCGCCCAGCGTTTCCACCATAGGATTTTTCTTGTAATGCTCCACCAAGTCTGTCAAGGAGTCAAACCGTTCTCCTCCGCCAACGTCGTACTGCAGTTCCTGGCAGCGAATCATGACGTGGGTCACTCTGGACTGGCCATCGTTGCCCTCCCCGTCGGCGTCACCGGTGCGGACAGAGAGGACGAAATCTCCAGGGTGGCTCTGGCTCTCACGGACCAGAAAGCTGCCATGCTTCCCCTTCTCGGCCAGGAGGTTCTCGGCTTCCTTTCCAGACAGGTGACCGTGGAACCACCGTTCCGAGGTAGGATCAGTACAGTTCAGTGGGTATCTGAGCTCCATGACATCTCCGTTCTTCTCTTTCAATTGTCCCTGGTGCTCCACGTAGTACTGGACCAGCTCAGCCAGGGTGGCAAACTTCTCCCCTCCGGGCAGGTCGTAGTGGTCGCTGGTGTTCTGAATCTTGATGTGAGTGACAGCCCCGTTTCTCCTAACCGACAGGGTGAAGTCTCCAGGGTTGCTGTTGCTGGGTCTGGCCAAGAAACTGCCGTCGACTCCTCTGGTCGATAGTAGGCTCTCTGCCTCCACGCCAGTGATGTTTGGGTGAAACCATCTCCGCGATGTCGTGTTCCTCGGGCCCTCCGCCGACCTCCGCAACGGACCCTCACTTTGGCCCACGCTCTGCAGGGCGCGCTCCGAGGGAGGCGCGCTCGGGACGCACGGGGGCAGGGGCCGGGGGCAGAGCCAGGCAGCCGCGTGCAGAGCCCCCTCCAGGCCTGGAGATCTCTGACGCTCCTACTGTTTCCTTTTGAGACAGTGCTTCACCATATAGCCCAGGCTGGCCTCAAATTCCTTTTGTGTTTCTTTCCATGATTTGTGTGTGTGTGTGTGTGTGTGTGTACGCACGTGTGTGTGCACGTATGTTGGTATGGGTGGGCACACATATGCATGTACGTGGAGATGAGAGTTCAATGTCGATATCTTCCTCAGCCACTCTCCACCTTACTTTTTTAAATTAAAAAAAAAATTTATTTCAGAGAGACAGACTGAGAAAGAGGCCGAGAGAGAGAAAAAAAAAGGATGGGGGCTGGAGAGATGGCTTAGCGGTTAAGCACTTGCCTGTGAAGCCTAAGGACCCCGGTTCGAGGCTTTGTTCCCCAGGTCCCACGTTAGCCAGATGCACAAGGGAGCGCACGCATCTGGAGTTCGTTTGCAGAGGCTGGAAGCCCTGGCGTGCCCATTCTCTCTCTCCCTCTATCTGTCTTTCTCTCTGTGTCGCTCTCAAATAAATAAATAAATAAAAATTAAAAAAAAAAAAGGGATGGGCACACCATGGCCTCCAGCCACTGCAAACGAACTCCAGATGTATGTGCCACTTTGTGCATCTGGCTTTATATGGATACTGGGGAATTGATCTCAGGTTGTCAGGCTTTTGCAAGCAAATGACTTTAACTGCTGAACCATCTCTCCAGCCCCTCTATCTTACTTACTTACTTTATTTATTTATTTATTTATTTTTGTTTTTCAAGGTAGGGTCTCACTCTAGCCCAGGCTGACCTGGAATTCACTACGGAGTCTCAGGGTGGCCTCGAACTCACAGCAATCCTCCTACCTCTGCCTCCTGAGTGCTGGGATTAAAGGTGTGTGCCACCATGCCCGGCTATTTATTTATTTTGAGTATAGAGAAAGAGAATGGGCATGGCAGCACCTTCAGCCTGCTGCAAACAAACTCCAGATGCGTGCGCCCCCTATGCGCATGTATGACTTTGCACACTTGCATCGCTGTGTGTCCGGTTACGTGGTGCCTGGAGATTTGAACATGAGTTTTTAGGTTTCACAGACAAGCACCTTAACCGCTGAGCCATCTCTCCAGCCTGTACACTTTACTTTTTGAGAGAAGACCTCTCACTGAACCTAGAGCTCACCTGACCGGCTGGACGATCCAGCAAGCCCTAGGGATCCTTCTGTCTGTACCTCCGCAGTACTGGATTGCAGGTGCAGAGAAGACTCTGACCTTCATGTGGGTCCTGGAGATCACAGTTCAGATCCTAGGGCTGTGGAGATGGCTCAGCGGTTAAAGACACTTGTCTGCAAAGCCTACCGGCCCAGGATCAGTTCCCCAGTACTCACATAAAACCACATGCACAAAATGGCACGTATGTCTAGAATTCTTTTGCAGTTGTAAGAGACCCTGGCACACTCAAACTCCATTCTCTCATTCTCTCTCATAGGTAAAAAAAAATATATAGAAAAGAGCTGGGGGGGGGGGCAGTGCACTCCTTTACTGCCATCACTAGGAAGGTAGGGAGGCTGTGAGTTTGAGGCTAGCCTGGGATTAGATTGAGTTCTAGCTCAACCTTGGTGAGACCTTACCTCAATATATATATATAAAATGAAACTGAGATCTACAGCCTCCTTTCTCACTTAATTTCCCTTTGCAGTTCTAGGAATTGTACCTGGAGCATGACACAAGCTAGGCAAGAGCTCTACATCCTCAGCCCTCTTTTTCCCTTTCTTTTGTTTTGAGGCAGGGTCTGTAAGTTATTAAGGCTGACCTTGAACTCACTCTATAAGTCGCCAATAATGACCCTGAATTCACTTTGTGGATCCCAGTGTGGCTCCAGCCTCCCAAGCACTGAGATTTACAGGCATGTGCCACCACACCCACCCTACCAGTGTCTTTATGAAGCACCTACTATGTGACAGATGCCTGTGGCCTTCGAGCCAGGGAGAAGAGCCCGGGGAGTGCACACAAGGCTATCATGCCAATAGGATTCCTCCTAGCCGGCCCATAGGCAGCTCCTTCAGGCTGTCTGCCCCACAGTACTTTGGGAAACTGAGCTATGTCTGCAATTTAAGGAATTCGATTAACCCAGGCCTTGTCCTGTTCTGACAGCTGCAGCTGCCATGGAGGCCTTCCAGAACGTGCCACTCTGAAGCTCGGTGTGGGTTTGCCTTTCATTCCACATGCTGGAAGGGAGCAGGGCTCTGGGGCCAGCAGAAGAAAGGCTGGCCGGACGCTCTGTGCAAGGACAAGGTGGACCTTTGCTTGGCAAGTGAGGGAACCTGGCTGCAGAGACTGGCATGAAACTTGACTTTGGGGGGAGGGGCAGGGGCTAGTGGGGGAGGGTTGAGTGAGGAAGAGACAGGCAGCCTGCTGTGGTAAAGTGGTGGCCTGGGCGTGACCTCTAACAGGCTGAGTGGTTCTCAGCCCCCTTGTCAGTTGTTCTAGTAGCTCTGTTGACTGTAAGCATCGTAACTGTGCTAAGACAGCTGAAATGTGTCATTAGCAGCATTTAGTACATTCACAATGTCATAGGACCAGAACCACTCTTTAGCCCAGGACACTTCATCACTCAAAAACAAAACAAAACAAAAAACGGGCATGGTGGCGCACACCTTTAATCCTAGCTCTTGGGAGGCAGAGGTAGGAGGATCACCATGAGTTCGAGGCCACCCTGAGACTACAGAGTGAATTCCAGGTCAGCTTGAGCTAGAGTGAGACCCTACCTCGAAAAACCAAAATGTGTGTGTGTGTGTGTGTGTGTGTGTGTGTGTGTGTGTATGGGGGCTGGAGAGATGGCTTAGAGGTTAAGTGCTTGCCTGTGAAGCCTAAGGACCCCAGTTCAGGGCTTGATTCCCCAGGACCCATGTAAGCCAGATGCACAAGGGGGCCGCATGCATCTGGAGTTCATTTGCAGTGCCTGAAGGCCCTGGCATGTCCATTCTCTATCTATCTGCCTCTTTCTCTCTCTGCCTGACTGTTTCTCTCAAATAAATAAATAAAAATTAAAAGCCGGGTGTGGTGGCACCCATCTTTAAACCCAGCACTCAGGAGGCAGAGGTAGGAGTATCGCCATGAGTTCGAGGAATTCCAGGTCAGCCTGGGCCAGAGTGAGACCCTACCTCAGAAAACAAACAAACAAAAAAAAAGTTAACCCCAGGGTTGGAGAGATGGCTTAGAAGTTAAGATGCTTGCCTGCAAAGCCTAAGGACCCATGTTCAATTCTCCAGATCCTACATAAGCCAGACACACAAAGGTGAGACAAGCGCAAGGTCTCACATGCCCACTAGGGGGCGCAAGCCTCTGGAGTTTGATCACAGTGGCTGTGAGGCCCTGCCATGCTCTCTCTCTAAAAAAAAGTAACTAAATAAAAAGTTAACCCCTGGGTTGGACAGATGACTTAGCAATTATGGTGGCTGCCTAAAAAGCCAAAGGATCCAGGTTTGATTCCCCAGGACCCTAAAAGCCAGATGCACAAGATGGTGCATGTCTCTGGAGTTCCTTTGCAGCAGCTGAATGGCCAGGATGCCCATTCTCTATCTGCTTCTTTCTCTACTTTCTCTCCCTCTCAAATAAATAAATGAATCATACACATATATGATATTCCCTAGCCTCTAGCAACCACTAAGTAGTCTTCTGTCTTTTTGTACATGCCTATCCTGGGTGTCTCATGTCAGTTGGATCACACCGTGTGTGAACTTATTGATCGGAATCCCTTCCCTTGGTACAGTGTTAACAAGGCTCCCACATCTTGTAGCACAACTCAGCAATTTATTCCTTTATATAAGTGAATATAACCCTATTGGAGAATATGCCACAGTATGTTTATCCTCTAATCAGCTAATAGACACTGGGCTGTTTCCAACTTTGGGCTGGAGGATTCCAATTTCTCCACATTCTATCCTACCTGTATACCTACAATGCATTTTTTTTTTAGGTAGGAAATATACTTTTAGTCATTAAACTTATCTCTCTCTCTTTGAGGTAGAGTCTCACTCTAACCCAGGCTGACCTAGAACTCACTCTGTAGTTCAAAGATGGCCTTAAACTCACAGCAATCCTCCTACCTTAACCTCCTGAGTGCTGGGATTAAGTGTGCACCATCATGCCTGTCTAGTATTTAAACTTTTTCTCCTTTCTTTCCTTCATTTCAAACTTTTCAAAATTACTTTTGGGGCTGGAGAGATAGCTGAGCAGTTAAGTCACTTGCCTGTAAAGTATAAGGAACCCAGTTTGATTCCCCAGTGAGCACATAAAGCCAGATGCACCAGGTGGCACATATGTCTGGAGTTCGTTTGCAATGGCTAGAGGCCCTGGCATGCCCCCTCCCAAATAAATAAATAAATATTTTTGTTGTTGCTGTTGTTTCAAGGTAGGGTCTCACTCTAGCCCAGGCTGACCTAGAATTCACTATGTAGTCATAGGCTGGCATCAAACTCACACGATCATCCTTCCTCTACCTCCTGAGTGCTAGGATTATAGACATGTAAGACCACACCTGGCAAATAAAATATTTTTTAAAAATTAGTTTTAAATATATTTTTAGCTATTTGCAAGGAGAGAGAATGGGAATGGGCCTTCCAGGGGCTCCTGCAAGTGCAAATGAGATCCAGCTGCATGTGCTATTTTGTGCTTGTGCATCTGGGTTACATGGGTACTGGGGAAGCGAACCCAGGCTGTCATGATTTGCAAGTAAGAGCCTTCAACTGCTGACCCATCTCTCCAGCCACCGATTTTTTTTTCAGGTTTTTGAGAGTGGGTCTTATTGTGCTTCCCAGGCTAATTTGGACTTTTGACCTCAATCCTCCTGCCTCAGCCTCCCCAAAAGATTCAATCAAATTCAGGATCCTTTATTTACTAGTTTTGAAATAGACTATTGTTTTGTATCCCTGACTGGCCTGATGCTTGGTACTAGTTATGTAGCCCAGGCTAGCCTTGAACTCATGGTAGTCCTCCTGCCTCAGTCTTTCAAGAGCTGGGATCAAAAGTGAGTGCTACCACCCTGGGCTCATATTTTATTTCATGTTACTTCATATTACTTTATTTTCTAAATGGCTGGAGATTTTTTATGTTTTATTTTTATTTATTTATTTGAGAGAAAGAGGCAGAGAGAGTGGGAGAGAAAGGGAAAGAGAATGGGTGCACCAGGGCCTCTAGCTACTGCAAATGAACTCCAGACACATGCACCACCTTGTTCGTCTGGCTTACATGGGTCCTGGGGAATTGAACCTGGGTCCTTTGGTTTTGTAGACAAGCACTTTATCTGCTAAGCCTGCAGGTTTTTCTTCTAATGAAATCTTTCTTGGAAGGTGACTATTATAAGAGAAATTGCTGGAAATACTGGAACCAACAGAACTTCTGAGGAGAGGCTGAGAAGATGGTGCAGCAGTTTAAGGCACTTGCTTGCAAAGCCTGCCAGCCCAGGGTTCAGTTCCCCAGTTCCCATGTGCTAGGCACAAAAGCTGAGGAAATTCTGGGGCAGGGTCTCCCTGAAACTCACTCTGTAGCCCCAGGCTGGCCTCAAATTCATGGTGATTCTCCTACCTCTGGATTGATAATTAAAATTCTCCCACCTCTGCCTTCCAACATGTAGGCAGGGATTATTAGCATGTGTTACCATGCCCAGCCCCCTTTTTGAACACTCGGGGTGAGGGCACTCCCTTGCCAATCCCAGCTGCTCTTTTCACAGGGGACCCGAAACACATGGGGAGCACAGGTGTAGACACTTCCACCCACAGCCCTAGAGGATTTCCCAGCTGGAAGCCCGCGCCAATTACTAGTCATATGAATGAGCCACATGGGATGTTTCTGCCAAGATAAGCCCCCAGATGCTACAGCTCCCACTGACATCACATCGGGAAGTCTGCGCAGTTGAGCTGTCAAGCAATGAGAGCTGACGGAGCACCGTGTAAGTGGCCATGTTCAGGTAAGATCACTGCAGTTGTTACACTAGAACCGATGCTGTTTTTTTATTTTTATTTTTACCTATTTATTTGAGAGAGAGAGAATGGGCACACCAGGGCCTCCAGCCACTGCAAATGAACTCCAGATGCGTGCGCCCCCATGTGCATCTGGATAACGTGGGTCCTGGGGAATCGAGCCTCGAACCGGGGTTCTTAGGCTTCACAGGCAAGCGCTGAACCGCTAGGCCATCTGTCCAGCCTAGATGCTCTTTCTGGAATGAGTCTCAGCAGAATGAGGAGAGAGGATTCGTGTTCTGGGTAAGTGGCTACAGGAAGGCACCTTTCAACCATCTTTGGTGCAGTCAGGGCCCGAGGCCGGGTCTGTCTGTGATGCTTTTCCTTGTTCCCCGCTCCAGCTGGGCAAAACTTTATTGAGTCACAAGACTGAGAGGAGAAACTGTGTGAGAACGAATGAACAGAACTCTGGGCAAGAGTCCCGAAGTGAACAATGTTGATGCTCAGCACGGGGGAGGCATTGCTGATACTGCTTAAACTCACGTAAACAGTCACGGCTTTGTGACGGATTTGCTGTTTTTTTGAAATTTTCCAATGTCAGAAAAGCAACCCTGATAAGCACCATGTCAAGGCGAAAGACACTTGAAAGGTCTGAGCACTGCGCACAATTCCCGAGGGGCATGAGAGGATCCTTGTCCTTGGAGATCGGCCTACGCAGTTCTGTGGACAAGAAGTGGTGCCAAGATGGCCTTAAGGTAGCCCCACTGGTACCTGGATCCCAACACGAAGTCCAGCTCCTCACTCATGTGTGGACAGAGGAGTCTCCCAACGGCTTGGGAAGATGGTGGCTCTTTGGCCTGGGTCAGCTCTTCCCAGCTCAGTAGTTGTCAGATTTCAGGGCATCCATATCACCTGGGAAGTATGTTTAACAAACGGGAAAATGGGCTGGAGGGTTGGCTTAGCACTTAAGGCGTTTGCCTACAAAGCCGAAGGACCCAGGTTCGACTCCCCAGGACCCACATAAGCCAGATACACAAGGGGGTGCATGCATCTGGAGTTCATTTGCAGTGACTGGAGGCCCTGGTGTGCCCATTCTCTCTCTCTCTCTCTCTCTCCCTCTCCCCCTCTTCTCTGTCAAATAAATAAATAAAATTTTTTTAAAAAAGAAAAAAAATGCAGCCGGGTGTGGTGGCACATGCCTTTAATCCCAGCACTCGGGAGGCAGAGGCAGGAGGATCGCCGTGAGTTCAAGGCCACCCTGAGACTCTATAGTGAATTCCAGGTCAGCCTGGGCTAGAGTGAGACCCTACCTCGAAAAACCAAAAAAAAAGTGAATTCTAGGGCTCTTTCCTCCCTTCCTTCCTTTCTCCCTCCCTCCCTTTCTTTCTTTTTTTTTTTATAAGTATTTTTTTTAAATATTTTTTATTTATTTGAGAGCGACAGGCACAGAGAATGACAGATAGAGGGAGAGAGAGAGAATGGGCGCGCCAGGGCTTCCAGCCGCTGCAAACGAACTCCAGACGCGTGCGCCCCCTTGTGCATCTGGCTAACGTGGGACCTGGGGAACCGAGCCTCGAACCGGGGTCCTTAGGCTTCACAGGCAAGCGCTTAACCGCTAAGCCATCTCTCCAGCCCTCTTTCTTTCTTTTTTTAAGGCAGGTCTCACTCTAGTCCATGCTGACCTCATACTCTCCCTGTAGCCCAAGGCTGGCCTTGAACTCACAGTGGTCCTTTGCCTGATTCTCAGGAGTGCTAGGACTAAGGGCAAGCACAACCATCCCCAGTTTAAATTCCACAGCTCTTCCTGAGAAAATCCCCATTCTACGATAGGCTGGGGCCTCAGAACTGTCGTTGTGAGAAGAACCCGAACCGATGCGTCCTCTGGAATTGGGAATTTTCACAGCTGCTTATCATTTTGTTTGTTTTAGACAGTCTCACTTATGTAGCCTGGACTGGCCTTGAACTCTTGGCGATCTTCCTGCTTTAGCTTCCTGCATGCAGGGATTACAGGTATGTACCACCATGTCCAGTTTAAAATGCTTGTGAAGAACATTGTCATTTAGGTTTGGGTTGGTGACATGCCTGTGACCCCAGCACCCAGAAGGTTGAGACAGGAGGATCGTGAAATGGAGTCCAGCCTGAGCTACATGGTAAGATCCTATCACAAAACACAACAAAATAAAAAAGGAGCCCAACATGGTGGGCGAGAGTAAGACTCTACCTTGAAAAAAACAAAACAAAACAAAAGTACTTCAATACATGATCTGTGCCAGGCGTGGTGATGCACGCCTTTTTTTTTTTTAAATTTTATTATTTATTTATTTATTTGAGAGCGACAGACACAGAGAGAAAGACAGATAGAGGGAGAGAGAGAGAATGGGCGCGCCAGGGCTTCCAGCCTCTGCAAACGAACTCCAGACGCGTGCACCCCCTTTTGCATCTGGCTAACGTGGGACCTGGGGAACCGAGCCTCGAACCGGGGTCCTTAGGCTTCACAGGCAAGCGCTTAACCGCTAAGCCATCTCTCCAGCCCGATGCACGCCTTTAATCCTAGCATTTGGGAGGCAGGGATAGGAGGATCGCCATGAGTTCAAGGCCTCCCTGAGACTGCATAGTGAATTCCAGGTCAGCGTGGGCTAGAGTGAGACCTTACTTTGGGGCAGTGGTGTGGGGAGGGGACATGATTTGGGATTCAACTCTAACTCGATGGCCTTGAGCCAGTTACTTTATCTCTTGGGACCTTAGCTTCTCCATGCAGCAAATGAAGAAAATGCCTTCCTCAGCAGACTGACACACGCTAGCATGGAAAAACCCCACACACAGTGCTCCACAAACAGTAGTGGGTCATGGTCATGACCACACTGACATCTAATGTTGAGAGTGCATGGGGACCCCTCAGCCCCGGGGGATTTTGTGCATTTCCCATTGGGAGACCCAAAAGCAAGAGCTTGATGGAGTATGGTAGTCCAAATAACAATTCCTGTCCTCCATCAACAAGCAGTGTTTCCACATGGGCCGGCCTGTGACTGCTTTGGCAGTAGAACGTGTGACAAGATGGTCAAGGTCTTGTGAGTCCAGGCAGCCTGGCAGCTTCTCCTCCTGCATTGCTGCTGTTGCTTGCAGAGCCTACTCTGGGGTGCTGCTCTCAAAACACAGCTGTTCCATGTGGCAAGGACCCACGGAGGAGGAGAAGGGAGCCTCCCCTGCTGTCCACATTGCCGGCTGCCAGCCTGGGGAGAAAGTCATTTTAAAGCCCATTCCTGTGGAGCTTCTGATGACTGCGGCTCTGACCAACATCACAGGAGCAGAAGGGCCACCATACTGAGCCCGGTCACCGCACAAGAATGGCAGACACCAAAATGGCTGTCTGAAGTCTTATTCTACGGGAATATGGTGGCCAGTTTCCAAAGTCCCAGTCCCAGGTATCCTCACCTCTTGAGAGTCACACCTTCCTCTAGTCCCTTTCCACTTCTGCCAATGGAATGCAGCAAAGGTGTGCGGTCAGATGCGTGCTTTGCTGAGGAAGGACCGCTGTGAGTTTGAGACCAGCCTGGGACTACAGAGTGAGTTCCAGGAGAGCCTGGGCTAGAGTGACACCCTACCTCGAAACACCCAAACTAAATAAATAAATAGAGTAATAAAAGACCTTGTGCTAGGCTAGAGAGATGGCACAGTGGTTAAGGTGCTTGCCTATAAAGCCTAATGACCTGGGTTCCATTCTCCAGGGCCCACTTAAAGCCAGATGCACAAAGTGGCACATGCATCTGGAGCTCATTTGCAGTGGCTGAGGGCCCATTCTCTCTGTCTCCCTTCTATCTCTCTCTGCTTAGAAAGTAAATAATTTTTTTTTTAAAAATGTTTATTTATTTGAGAGAGAGAGAGAGAGAGGGAGAGAGAAAATGAGAATGGGTACATTAGGGTTTCCAGCCACTGCAAACAAACTCTGGGCACAAGCGTCACCTTCTGCATCTGGGTTATGTGAGTACTTTAGGGCTGGCGAGATGGCTTGGTGGTTAAGGCGCTTGCCTGCAAAGGCTAAGGACCCAGGTTCAATTCCCCAGGACCTATGTAAGCCAAACTCACAAGGTGCCACATGTGTCTGGAGTTTGTTTGCAGTAGTTGGAGACCCTAGTGTGCCCATTCTCTCTCTCTCTTTCTCTCTCTTTCTGTGCATATATATATATATATGTATGTATGTATGTATGTATGTATGTATGAATGATCTACCTCTTTCTTTCTTTCTCCCTCATTCTCTCTCTCTCAAACAAATAACACAAAATAAATGTTCTTCAAAAAAAAAAGATCTCGGCAGTTGCCAAGGTGTTCAAGCTCCCGTCTGCTTGCCAGCGCCATGGGAATGGTCTTCTAGAATGGCGACCCAGCCACTGTCACTGTCACCTCCACCCAGAAAGGAGCCAAGCCCAGCCAGGGCACCGCCCAGGCCCCTGTGGGCAAAAGGCTACAGCAGGAGCTGATGACCCTCATGATGTCTGGTGACAAAGGAATTTCTGCCTGCCCTGCGACAGACAACCATTTCAAGTGAATAGGGAGCATCCGTGCAGCAGCTGGCACAGTGTGTGGAGATCTGAGGTGTGAACTCTCCCTGGAGTTCCCAGTGGTCAACCTTACGACATCCACCGTGACGTTCCGCACGCCCTGCCACCACCCCAACGTGGACACCCAGGGTAACATCTGCTTGGACGTCCTCAGGGATAAGGGGTCAGCCCTGTATGACGTCAGGCCCATCTTGCTGTCCATCCAGAGCCTGCTAGGAGAACACAACATTGACAGCCCTTTGAACACACATGCTGCCGAGCTCTGGGAAAACCTTCATAGCTTTTAAGAAGCTACTTGAAAGGGCTGGAGAGATGGCTTAGCCGTTAAGCGCTTGCCTGGGAAGCCTAAGGTCCTTGATTTGAGGCTCGATTCCCCAGGACCCACGTTAGCCAGATGCACAAGGGGGCGCACGCACCTGGAGTTCGTTTGCAGTGGCTGGAGGCCCAGGCACGCCTGTTCCCTCTCTCTCTATCTGCCTCTTTCTCTCTCTGTGTCACTCTCAAATAAATAAATAAAAATAACAACAACAAAATTGATTAAAAAAAAAAAAGAAGTACTTATAAGAAACCTACTCAAAGCAGGTCTCCAGCCAAGAGCCCAGACCCCAGCTGTCCAGACTCTCTTTGAGTCATCATTGTAGTTTCCTTAGATGGTCTGTCCTTTTCCTTGATTTCTGTGTGGGCTTTGTATCTTGTGGTGTTTTTTTTTTTTTTAAATTGAGTCTACTTGAGCCCTTGCAATGTATATTAAATAAATGTTTTGATTGTTTTGTACAAACAAATAAAAAGACTGTGCCAGACTGGGCATATGGCTCAAGGGTAGGGTACCTGCCTAGCATGTATGAAGCCGAGTTTGTTCCCCAGCACCACAGAAACTGGGTGTGGTGACATATACCTGTAATCCCAGCATTTGGGAGGAAAATCAGAAATCTGCTACAAATGAAGTTTGAGGCCAACCTGGAACCCAAAATAAAGAATAAATGAATAATGAATAAAAAGGCCATGTGTCCTCTGTCTCAGTCTTCTCATAGATCATTCTTCATGTCGTGAAGAGCCCTCACAAAGGCCCACGGCGGGTGATAGACTTACTAGGACTGTAATGGTGTAGCATGAGAAATCTCACATCCTGAGAACCCTCGCTGCTGTGTAAACCAAGATGGTAATTTACCCGACACCCATGTGTAACTGAGGCAGTTGAGAAACTGAGGCCTCCAGCCCACAGCCACATGAGAAAGCCAACTTGGAAGCAAATTCTACCACCCAGCAAAGCTTTGGGCTGCCAAAGCTTGACCCCAGACCCATGGGGAGAGCCCAGGCTAAACCACTTCCCTTAGCTGACTCTCAAAAACTATGACAAATATCTGAAATTTTATGGCATCCCATTTGGTGGCGAAATGTTAAAATGATAATAGTTTTCCATTTATCCGCGTGGTATGTCACTTCTCAGATCACAGAACTATGGGGGGACATAAATGGATCATGTCCCCTCTTGCCCTGCTCTGAATGGCTGTGTTTGAGGTTTTCTTCTCCTTTCCCGAGAGCCGGCAGAAGGAAACACGGCTCCCGCTGCCTGCGGAAACGTTGCAGCATAATTGTTTTCTGAGCTTTCACTGGAATCCCAGGGGTGCACGAGGCGCTGGGTGCTTGCCTGCACTTACTCTCCGAGGCCCTGCGCCTGATCTCCCCCAAGGCCCGAGGTGCCTACTTAGCCTGAACATCTCGGGAGGATCCCCAGTGTCTGGTGTGCAACAGCAGCAACTCCGTGTAACAAAGGAGGATCAAAATAATGGGGTACCCGCAAGGCAGGCAGGCATTCTGTGCGCGTCTGGGATATCCTAAGGAAATCTCCCAACTAGGCACCATAAAAAATCTGAGATTTCTGGTGTCTGACTCATGCCTACTGCCTTCGATATAAGGGGTTGTTAGCAAACTATGGTAGGGGAATATAGTCTATGCTTATGTCTGTGAATGTCCATGCATTGGGACATCACAGGTCACTCAGGGAAAGAAACACTAGAATGAGCAGAGCTGTATTAGGATGTTTTATTTGCTGGATGGCATTGGTCAAGTCCCCTCACCTCTCTCTGTGTCGCGTTCATGACATTTATAAAATGAATTAGGAAAGAGTTATCTGGTAGAAATATTGTAAAAATCTGATGACATCATGGGTATTGAAATGTACAATACTGTATTATCCTGGATCAGACAGGGAAGAAGGAAGATGGACCAAAGGAGATATAAATTTCCATCTTAACTCCAAGGTGGGAGGGGGTATAGCTCGCTGGCAGAGCACTTGCGTAACATGTATAAAACTTTTTTTTTCTTTTTCTTTTTCTTTGGTTTTTCGAGGTAGGGTTTCACTCTGGCCCAGGATGACCTGGAATTCACTATGTAATCTCAGGGTGGCCTTGAACTCACGGTGATCCTCCCACCTGTGCCTCCCGAGTGCTGGGATTAAAGGTGTGGCCACCATGCCTGGCTAAAACGTTTATTTATTAGAGACTGGGGGGGGGGGGGTCCGGAATGGGCACGTCAAGGCCTCTAGCCACTGCAAATGAACTCCAGACATATGCGCCACCATGTGCGTCTGGCTTATGTGGGACCTGGAGAATCGAACCTGGGTCCTTAGGCTTCACAGGCATGCGCTTTAACAGCTAAGCCATCTCTCCAGACCTAAAACATTTTTTTTCTTTTAATGGGAAGAAGGATTCATTTTGCCTCACAGTTTGAGATGTTTAGTGGGAAACGCACAGATGAGGTCATGGTGGCAGGAGCACGTGGCTGAGATGCCTCACTTTCTAGCAGACCAAGAAGCAGAGTTCTGTTCGTCCCTCCTTCCCTTCCTCCCTTCCCTTTCTTCCCTCCTTCCCTCCCTCCTTCCCTCCCTTCCTCCTCCCTTTCCTTCCTTCCCTTCCCCTTCCTTCCTTCTATGTACAATGTTTGTTTATTGTTTGTGTGTATGCATATGTATGCAGGGGCACATTCACACGTGTGCACATGTGTGTAAAGACCAGAGGTTGGTCTTGATTTTTCAATTGCTCTTCACCTTATTTTTAAAACACTATTGATTAATTGACTGATTTGAGAGAAAGAGGGAGGAAGGGAGGTAGAGAGAAAGAGAGAGAGAAGGAGGGAGAGAGAATGGGTTTGCTAGGGCTTCTAGCAACTATAAATGAACTCCAGACACATGTGCCACCTTGTGCACTTGGCTTACCTGGGTACTGGGGAATCGAACCTGGGTCCTTAGGCTTTGCAGGCAAGTGCCTTAACTGCTAAGCCATCATTCCAGCCCCCACCTTATTTTTTATTAAATGTTTTATTTATTTATTATGTATGAGCAGACAGGGTGTATGAGCATCTTGCTGCTACAAACAAATTCCAGAAACATGTGCCACTTTGTGCATCTGGCTTTAGGTGAGGTTTTTATTTTTTATTTATTTATTTGTTTTAAGATTTAGAGAGACCTTATTAGATTAGAATGAAAGAGAAAGCAAGCAGAGAGCGCCTGCCATGTGGAAGGCAGGAGGGTGTAAAGATGCCATGTGGGAATCGGGCCCCTCTTCCACCTTTGTTCTAGGCTGGGGCAAGTGGGTGGGTGGTGGAATCTTCCCACAGCAGGGAAACCCACCCAGCAGAGGCACAGGACAGAAGGTAAATGCAGACCAGCCTGGCGTGGCCTGCCTGTAATGGGGCCACTCAAGAGGCCGAGGCATGAGTTTCAGGTATTCCTTGATTATATATTGTTTGAAGCTAGCCTGGGCTACATGAGACCCTATCTCAAAACAGAAAAAAAAAAAAGGAAAGAAATACAATCAGAAGCTGTTTTGCTAATTCTTTTATAACCACAACAAGCAAGCGGAGAGTGTTCCAAACGAAACACAATAAAGGTTCAACATGAGGTCTTAGCAAGGCTAGAGCTTTCAGTGTCTGGTGTTTAGGCTGCGGTTCTTGTTTTCAGATGAATATCAACTGCGTCTTTTAATTTTTTTTTTTTTTTTTTTTTTTTAGATAGGGTCTCACTAGAGCCCAGGCTGACCTAAAACTCACTCTGTAGTCCTAGGCTGGCCTCAAATCACAATGACCCTCCTACTTTTGCCTCCTAAGTGCTGGGATTAAAAGGAGCATTCCTGGCTTTTATTATTTATTTGAAAGCGAGAGCGAGAGACAGACAGAAAGGTATGGGTACTCTGGCCAGTGTTGTTTTTTCTAATATGTTTTATTTATTTATTTGAGAGAGAGAAAGAGGCAAATAGAGACAGAGAGGGAGAGAATGGGTGTACCAGGGCATTCAGCCACTGCAAACAAACTCCAGACACATGCACCCCCTTGTGCATCTGGTTTATGTGGAAACTGGAGAATCAAGCCAGGGTCCTTTGGCTTTGCAGGCAAGCGCCTTAACCGCTAAGCTATCTCTCCAGCCCCTGTGTGTGTGTGTTTGTGTATGTGCGTGTGTGTGTGTATACATACATACATACATACATATATATATATATATATATATACACACACATACATATATACACATATGTGTGTGTGTATGTATATATACATATATACATATATATACACACACACACACACACACACACACACACATGTGAAAGAAAGAGGCAGAGAGAAAGAGAGAGAATGAGTGCACCAGGGCTTCCAGCCACTGCAAATGAACTCCAGATGAATGTGTCCCCTTGTGCATCTGGTTCACGTGGGTCCTGGAGAGTCGAACTGGGATCCTTTGGCTTTGCAGGCAAACACCTTAATGGCTAAGCCGTCTCTCCAGCCCCTAGTGTTGTTGTTGTTTTTTAAAATAAAGTTTCTCTCTTAAAAGTATTTTTTATTTATTTATTTGCAAGCAGAGAGAGAAAGAGAAGATAGACACAGCGAGAGAATGGGCATATCAGGGCCTGTAGCCACTGCAAATGAATTCCAGATGCATGCATCCCTTGTGCATCTGGCTTATATGGATCCTGGGAATCGAAACTGGGTCCTTTGGCTTCACAGGCAAATGCCTTAACCACTGAGCCATCTCTCCAGTGCCCTAGTGTTTGCTTTTTGATTTTTTTCTTTCTGTCTTCTTTTTCTTTTCTTTCTTCTCCCCTCCCCCCCGCCAGGGTAAGGTTTTGCTCTAGCCCAGGCTGACCTGGAACTCACTATGTATTCTCAGGGTGGCCTTGAACTCATAGCGTCCCTCTTGCCTCTGCCACCCATGTGCTGAAATTAAAGGCATGCGCCACCATGCCGGGCCTGTTTTGTTTTTTCCTTTGAGTCAGGGTGGCACACAAATGCCCTTGAACTCACTGTGTAATGGAGTTTGGCCTTGAATTTTTCATCCTCAAGCCTGTACTGTCCAAGTGCCTCCAGAGCCCTCCTTCTAAGCAAACACTCTAGCAACTGGTGGCCAGATCACCATGCTCAGCTTTAAAGGCTAAAATTCTTAAGAGGATTTAGACATCTTTCACTTGGTCCACTTGAGATGGAGGATTTATAATCTTTTCAAAACCAATAAACATCCTAAGATAATCTTAATTTTTCTGGCTGTCCAAGTTATTTAAGGTTAATGAGCTCTGCAGTAAACTGTTGAGAGGTGATTAGTTAATCGGCCTCAGTGGCGTGTGAATTCCAAGGGAGTTAGTTTTCTCCCTTCCCTCTTGGCTCCACCCAGTAACACAACAGGGCCACGGTGTCCTTCGCTGCGTGGGTGCCAAGCTCATTCAGGACCTCAGGGTAGAGAGGGGCAGATGGGATTCCTGATGGCACCCGGTGAAGATGGCCCACCCTCCCACTAGAATTTCTGCTTTCTTTTGACCTGATGTAACTTGTTCTTTTCAAGATTCCTTGTGCTGGTAAAAACAATTTGGGAGGAATGTAAATACTCATGATAGGGGAATGGCATGTAGACTATAGGGTTGGACTCCTAAGTGGCCATTCGAAGGGAGGGGGTGGAGATGCAGGTCAGCTCTTTAGGCAAGATGTAGAGTGCTTGCCTAAAGGGAGGGTTTTGAAGGCTTTGTGGCAACATGAAAAGTTGCATATGAGGCCACAGTGAGTGCAATGTAGCCTTTCATGAGAACCAAGACAGGTCGTGAGGGGATGGATGTGAGATGGTGAAAAGCGCATGTTTAATTTATGGACAGACCCTCGTGAGCAGGGTGATCTCCACCCGTCCCACCACACATAGAAGTTCCTTGTTGTTTTGGTTTTTTTTAATTTTTTTGTTTTATTTATTTGAGAGCGACAGAGAGAGAAAGAGGCAGAGAGAGAGAGAGAGAGAGAGAGAGAGAGAGAGAGAATGGGCGCGCCAGGGTCTCCAGCCACTGCAAACGAACTCCAGACGCGTGCGCCCCCTTGTGCATCTGGCTAACGTGGATCCTGGGGAATTGAGCCTCGAACCGGGGTCCTTAGGCTTCACAGGCAAGCGCTTAACCGCTAAGCCATCTCTCCAGCCCAAGTTTTGTTTTTATTTGTTCAAGGTAGGATCTTGCTGTAGCCCAGGCTAACCTGGAATTCACTATGTAGTCTCAGGGTGGCTTAGATTCCATAGCGATCCTCCTACCTGTGCCTCCCGAGTGCTGGGATTAAGGACATGTGCCACCGTGCCTGGCTTCTTTTTCTTTTTGAGGCAGGGTCTCACATATCCCAAGCTGGTGGCAAACTGGCTATTTAACCGAGGACCTTGAACTCCTGATCTTCTTGCCTCTACCTCCCAAGTGCTGGGGTTACAGGGGTGGGTCACCACATTTAGTTCATGCTTACACACTGGGGATTGAACTCAGGGCTTATGCATGCTAAGCAGGCACTCTACCCCCAGAGCCACGTCCCCAGTGGTAGACGAACTCCTCTGTGGCAGCTTAGGACTTCCAGGAAAAGGAAGGTTTCAGGCTCTAAGATTTGGTCTCAGCAGTTGGGGATGGAGCTCAGTTAGTAAAGTGCTTGCATGAGGACCTGGGTTCGGATCCCCACGACTCACAGAAAAGCCAAGTCCAGAGACACTCCTATAATCCCAACACTGGGGTGGCAGAGGTGGAAAGATCCCTGGCTAGTCTTGCCCAACCAGTGAAGTCCAGGAGAGCAGAGCAACTGAGGCAGACACACACACACACACACACACACACGAACACAAACATGTGCACAAGAAAACTGGGCCATGAAACTGGCACAATGTCACTGTGTTCTACTGTTCCTTTGGTAATTGGTCACCAGGCCAAATTCTAAGAGAGGGGACACAGATTTCATTTCAATGGTAGCAACACAGCAGAATTTGCTGCCATTTTAAATCTACTTCAGCAATTCTCTACAAGGTGATGATAATAACATGTATGTTTGTTGTAAAATTAAGTCATAAAAGGGTGTCTTGAAGAAGATATTTGACTGCTGGCTTTTGCTTGGGTTGGGGTCATCTCCGGGCTGAGCGGGATACTCCAGATACTGAGCTCCAGAGCCATTACTGGAAAAGAAAGCACACCAGAAAAGGGGGAGAGGACCATGCTGGGGACCCTGTAGACCTGGCTCTGGGTTTTACACATGCTAGCCAAGTGCCCTACCGCCCCTAGTCCTAGATTTAAAAGAAATCAAAAACAGAAATAAGTATATTGACAATGGGTGAGAGCATTGTCATGAAACTAGAAGGTACTCATGGCTTTGTGCCAACAGGTATTTTTATTTTATTTTGGTTTTTTACAGTAAGGTCTCACTCTAGCTCAAGCTGACCTGGAATTCACTATGTATTCTCAGGGTGACCTCGAACTCACAGTAATCCTCCTACCTCTGCCTCCTGAGTGCTGGGATGAAAGGTGTGTGCCACCACACCCAGCTGTTTTTAATTATTTTAAAACATATTTATTTATTTGAGAGACAGTAAGAAAAAGGCAGACAAACAGAGAGAGAGAAAAAGTATGGGCATGCCAAGGCCTCTCGCCATGGCAAAGGAACTTCAGACACATGTCTCACGTTGAGCATCTGGCTTTATGTGGGTACTGGGGAATCAAACATGAGTCCTTTGGCTTTGCAGGCAAGCACCTTAACCAGTAAGCCATCTCTCCAGCCCTGGGTTGTTGTTTATTTGTTTTGGAAAGGGAATTCTTTTCTCGTTTTTAGCTTTTATTGACAACATCCATACATATATACAATGTATCATGATCAAAATTCCCTCCCATCACCCTTCCCTCTGCCCTCTCCCATATGCCCCTCCACTGAGTTCCTTTTTTCAAGCTAGTCCCTCCTCTAATTGTTTTTTGACAACTTCCACACTTACAACAATAAACCATGATAATTCCCTCCCCTCTCCATCATATCCCCTCCCTCTCTCTGCAAGTCTCTTTTATTTTTTTTTATTTTTTATTTTTTTGGTTTTTCGAGGTAGGGTCTTACTCCAGCCCAGGCTGACCTGGAATTCACTATGGAGTCTCAGGGTGGCCTCGAACTCACGGCAATCCTCCTACCTCTGCCTCCCGAGTGCTGGGATTAAAGGCATGCGCCACCACGCCCGGCTCCTCTTTTATTTTGATGTCATCATCTTTTCCTCCTAATAGGAGGGTCTTGTGTAGGTAGTACTAGGCACTGTGAGGTCATGGATATTGAGGCCAGTTTCGGTCTGGACAACTGCATTGTGAGCAGTCTTACCCTTCCTTTGGCTCTTACATTCTTTCTGTCACCTCTTCAGCAATGGGTCCTGAGCCTTGGAGGGTATGATAGAGATGTTTCAGTGGTAGACACTCCTCTGTCACATCTTCTCAGTACCATGGTGCCATTTGGGTCATCCCAGTGGTTACCACCATCTGAAAAGAGAAGCTTCTCTAACCAAAAGTGAATGTAGGGGCTGGAGAGATGGCTTAGCAGTTAAGTGCTTGCCTGTGAAGCCTAAGGACCTCAGTTGGAGGCTTGATTCCCCAGGACCCACGTAAGCCAGATGCACAAAGTGAGACATATGTCTGCAGTTCCTTTGCAGTGGCTGGAAGCCCTGGTGTGCCCATTCCCTCTCTCTGAAATAAGTAAATAAAAATTTTTTTTTCAAAGTGAGTGTAGTCTTAATATATGGGTAAGAATGTTAGGTAAGGCGCTTACAGGGCAGTTTGGTGAGCATAATATATGCATTTAGCTAGACAAGAGTAGGTGTTACACTCCTAATGCTCATGACCTCCCCCTTACTAAATATGAAATAGTTAACTATTTGAAACCCTTGGGTTTTTGTTGTTCTTTAAAATATTTTATTTTTTATTTGCAAGCAGAGAGAGATGATATAGATAAAAAGAGAGAGTCAGAGGGAGGGAGGGAATGTGCCAGGGTCTCTAACCACTGCAAAAAACTCCAGATGTATGCGTCACTTTGTGTATCTAGATGATGTGGTGTTGTAGTCAGGTTCATATTGTTGGTAAAATCACCCAGCCAAAAGCAGCTTGTGGAGAAAAAAGAGGTTTATTTTGGTTTACAGCCTCAAGGAGGAAGCTCCATGATGGCAGGAGAAATGATGGCATGAGCAGAGGGTGGACATCACCCCCTGGCCAACATAAGGTGGACAATAGCAACAGAAGAGTGTGCCAAACACTGGCAAGGGGAAACAGGCTATAACACTCAAAAGCCCATCCCCAACAAAACACTGCCTCCAGGAGGCGTTAATTCCCAAATCTCCATTAGCTGGGAACCTAGCATTCAGAACACCTAAATTTATGGGGGACACCTGAATCAAACCACCACATGTGGGTACTGGGAAAGTAAACCCATGTCATTAGGCTTTTCAGGCAAGTGCCTTAACAGCTGGGCCACCTCTACAGCCCATTTTGTTTGAGACAGGGTCTCACTCTAGCCCAAGCTGACTTGAAATTTACTATGTAGCCCAGACTGGCCTCAAACTCCTACTTCTGCCTCCTGAGGGTGATTAAATGTGTGTACCACCACACCCAGCTTTTTTGTTTTAATAAAAAAAGGAATTTGAAAAAAAAAACAAAAAAACAGGAATTTGAGTGTGTGTGCGTACAGCAGGGCCTCTTGCCCCTGCAAACCGACACCAGATGCTGTGTCCCTTTTTGTGTCCATCTCACATGGGTGACTTGGGAGTTGAATTGGGGCCAGCAGACTTTGCAAGCAAGCACCTCTAATCACCGATCCATCTCCCCAGCACCTTCTCTCCCTCTCTCTCTCTCTCTCTCTCTTTTTTTTTTTTTTTTTAATGTAGACTCTCACTCTAGCCCAAGCTGACCTGGAATTCACTATGTAGTCTCAGGGTGGCCTTGAACTCATGGTGATCCTCCTACCTCTACCTCTCAAGTGTTGGGATTAAAGACATGTACCACTGTGCCCAGCCTACTTTCTCTTTTTTGAGGCGAGGTCTCACTTTGTAGTCCAGGCTTATGTTGAACTTGAGGCAATCCTCCTACCTCAACCTCCTCTGTGCTTGGTAGGATTGTAGGTGTAAGCTACTCCCCCTGGTTCCTATGGTTTCTCTCTAATATGCTACTTATTTAGTTCATACTCATGGTGCTAACCTGACCTTGACCTCAAAAGCAGCTGAGTCAAAATGGCCAAAGGGACAGTGAAGGACTTGCCTTCACCTGGGCACAGGAAGATGCCTGTGTCTCTCTGCTCCTGGCCCCTGCCTGTTCTTTTTAGCACAAGGAAGACGACAATGCCACTGACCTACTGACCTGGTAAGCAGGTCTGTGAGTCAGAAGCAGAAAATGCCAGATAACCTCACTGCTACTTGTTGGGACATGAGGTTCAGTGTTGGGGTCAGGGACAGGATAATCATGCTTCAATGACTTAATTATATCCCTCGTACTCCGTGATCGATTGTGTCAGGAGGTCTTACATTGTGCCAGTCATTTGACTGGCTCCCAAAGAGGCCACCCAGGGTAGCTTGTCCTGTGTTTCCCACAGAGCTAAACCTGGTTTACAGCCAGGTCAGCATCCTGAAGGACATCCAGAAATCCAACATGGAGACGGCTGAGTACACAACGGACATGCATGCTAACAGTCAGAGCTGCTTCCACAAGTTACTGGGGTTCTCCTCTTGCTGCTGGGGAACCTTTCATCAATTGTAGCAATCCCAGGGAGCCAAATCACTTATCAGTGGGCTGGCTGTTGAGAGAGTGCCTCTCTGGGTAAGTGTGGCAGAAATTTGAGGCCATTTCGTCCAAGCCAGGGTGGAACCCAGTGACTCATGTCCACCTCATCACAGGCCCATCTGTGGGAGCACCAGTTTCATATCGCTCTTTCCTGCACAGTGGTGAGAAAGAATGCCAACTTCTGGTCTGGGTTTTATCCCACTTTTCCCTGTCCTCAGTCTAGTCTCCACCTTCTCACCCTTCCATGAATGTGTTGTCCATACAATAATGTGGATTCTTGTTGGATTGGGTTAGCCAGGAATGGAGACACAATCCTGTAATCCTATCGCTCAGCCAAAATGCTATCACTCAGATGACTGAGGCAGGAGGGTTGCCAATTCAGGGCAAGTTTGGGCTACATGCAGATACTTTATCTCAAAAAAGAGAAACAGGGCTGGAGACATGGCTTAGCAGTTAAGGCACTTGCCTGTAAAGCCTAGGGACTCAGGTTTGATTCTCTAGGACCCCCATAAGCCAGACGCACAAGGTGGCACATACAGCTGGAGTTCGTTTGCACTGGCTAGAGGCCCTGGCACACCCATTCTCTCTCTCTCTCAAATAAATAAATAAAAATATCTTTAAGAGAGAAATGTTTTGGAGTTGGGCATGGTGATGCTTTTAATCCTAATACCCAGGAGGCTGAGGTAGAAGGATCACAATGAGTTCAAGGCCAGCTTGGGGCTACAGAGTCCCAGGTTAGCCTAAGCTGGAGTGAGACCCTGCCTTCAAATTACAACAATAAAAATGTTTTGGGCCAGATGTGATGGCACACACCTTTAATCCCAGCACTTGGGAGGCAGAGGTAGGAAGATCACTGTGCGTTTGAGACCACATAGTGAAATTGTCAGCCTGGGCTACAGTGAGAACCTACCTTGAAAAACAAACAAGAAATTTTGGGAGACCAATCAAATAACCAACAAGTGTGTAGTTAGTACTTGGGATGCTGAGGGAGGAGGATCATTTGAATTTAGGAGGCCAGCAAGGGCAGAACCAATACAAAAACCAAAGGGCTGAGTATGGTGGTGCAATCCTAGCACTTGTGAGGTAGAGGCAGGTCAAAAGTTCAAGACTCCTCCTTGTGCTGGGCCTCATAAAATGATAAATACTTTGCCTCCAGTCCCACTCATTCCTTAAATATTTTAATATTAAATACTTCAATATTTTTGAGAGAGAGAGAGTACGGACACACCAGGGCCTCTTGCTGGAGCAAACAAACTCCAGATGCATGTGCCACTTTGGGCATCTGGCTGTGAGTATTGGCGAATTGAAAATAGGCCAGTAGACTTTGCAAGTAAGCATCTTTAACTACTGAGCCATCTCCCCAGGCCAAGCCCCACTCATTCTTAACTCCTAGCACAGGGTCTGGTAATACTGTAAATACTCATAAAGAAACTGTTTTACACAAATAAAGTGATTGAGTAATGTACAAACCATGAGATTACCAGAAGGGCATCAAGTATACCAAACAAAAGGATTCTTGGCCTCAGAACTCCACCTGTGGAGACCTCAGGAGGGGCACACACTTCCCAGCAAAGGAGGTGACCTGTATGTAAATCATTGCTTGCCACTCGGAAGGAGAGAAAGGTTTAGGCAGCGGCACAGTCTGCCTCACAGATGTTGAGAAGGGAGGATTCTGGACAGCCACTTCCTGCTGAGCTCGGGCCGGCATGAGCTACATTCCTATAAGCTGAGCAAGAGCAGAATTTCCAGCCTAGGTAGCAGAATGGAACTTGGAACAAATAGCTCAGCAGGAAAGAAGCCAGTGACAACGGGGCTGGGCCCAGCCGCCCTTTGCGGGCTCTTGAGCTCACTGAATACCACAGCTCGGCAGGCTTGGTGAGGGAGAGCTCTGGTGTCCATTGCATTGTGCCACTTCTGAGGACCCAAAGAGAAAGCCTCGTGCTCAGACTGCGTTCAGAACCTTGGAGGACATGCTGGTATATCCCCGCTCCCCCTCCCCAGAATGGTCTGAGTCCTTGTCACTTCCTCTTTTCTGCCTTGCAAGGACAAATGGTCGGGTTGACGTTAAAGATTGGGAAGGACCAAACAAATGGGAAGGTAGAGGGAAGGATCCCTACATCAAGAGGGATCTTGAGGATGCTGTGGACATGGGAACCAGATGAGGGAGGGTAAGGGAGGTGGTGATGGCAGGACTCAGCCTACTGTGTAAGCAGCCTAGAGGCTGGTGGGAGAGACTTAAGAAATTGGTGAGAATAGGTGCTGTTGACTTTAGGGCAGGAGAGTCAGAGGAAGGGACCAGGACACACTAACTACAGATGATGACACAACCTCAAAGGCACTGGTCTGTCTCTCTGCTGACTTGACTTGAATTTCTTACACATGATCAAGTTTTGTCAATCACACAGGAAAACAGTGGGAAATTCTGCGGTGTCAGCCCTTGACCGAGGTCCCTCTGCATTTTCTTGTCATTAGCTTCTTCTGGACAATCATGTATTATTGATAGGGACCTAAGAATGTGGGCTACTTCTTGCCATTTATTTGTATCAGGATCTTGACTTGCAGATTATTAGGGAATCAAAGGCAGGAATAATAACTTCTGGATTTTGGGAGCTCCGGGAAGTCCTTGAACTTCAAACCCAGAGTTTGTGTCTATTTTTAAATAAGGCACATTGTTTCAAATATAGGTAAATAAGCACTTCATAAAGAGCGGGGCCTGGCATGGTGGCGCACGCCTTTAATCCCAGCACTTGGGAGGCAGAGGTAGGAGGATCACAGTGAGTTCGAGGCCAGCATGAGACTACCTAGTAAATCCCAAGTCAGCCTGGGCTAGAGCGAGACCCTACCTTGAAAAAAAAAAAAGAGAGAGAGAAAGAAAGAAAGCCGGCATAATGGTATAGGCCTGCAATTCCAGCACTCTGGAGGCAGAGGCAGGAAGATTGTCTAGTTCAAGGTCTGTCTAGGGTACATAGGGAGAGCTTGTCTTAAAGAAGTGAACAGAGGACTGGGCATGTAGCTCAGTTGGTACAGTGCTTACCTAACATGCAGGAAGTCCTGGGTTTGATGCCCAGCACCTCACAAAGCCAGGTGTGGTAGCACCTATCTGTAATCCTAGCACTGAGGAGGTGGAGGTAGGAGGATCAGGAAGTTCAAGGTCATCCTTGGCCATGTCCACATAGTGAGTTCAAGGCCAGCTTGGGATACATGAGACCCTATTCAAAATAAGAGGGGGGAAAAGAGAGAGTGGAGGAAAGGGAAGGAAAGGATGGAAGAATAGAGGCAAATGATAGGAAGGGAGAGGAAGAAAGAAAAGGAAAGCAAAAAGAAAATAGGATAAAGATCTGGTGAGGGCAGCAGTGCTAGGAGGCGCTGCATTTAGGCAACATCACAGGAAGATTTGTGGTGTCACAGAAGGAAGTTACCTAAGGCCTCATCCTGGGTGGCTGGGGAAAATTTATGCTTGGGAAGTAATATGTAAGCTTATTGTTGGCCAAGGCGGTCCTTGAGTTACTTCCCTGACATGCTCAGAACGTCCTCTAGCAGTGGTGTGGAGGACAGCAACTGTGAGGGGTAGGATGGGGCTGGAGAGATGGCTCAGCAGTTAAGACACTTGCCCGCAAAGCCAAAGAACCTGGGTTTGATTCCATAGTACCCATGTAAAGCCAGATACACAAGGTGGCAGTGTGTCTGGAGTTCCTTTGCAGTGGCTAGAAGCCATGGTGCGTCCATTCTCTATCTGGCTCTTTCTCAAATAATTTTTTTTTTTTTTTTTTTTGAGGAAGGGTTTCAATCTAGCTCAGTCTGACCTGGAATTCACTATGTAGTCTCAGGGTGGCCTTGAACTCACAGCAATCCTCCTACCTCTGTCTCCCAAGTGCTGGGATTAAAGGCGTGCACCACCACACCCGGCTTTTTTTTTAATTTATTTATGAGCAAGAGAGAGGGAGGAAGGAAATGGGCACGCCAGGGCCTCTAGCCGCTGCAAATAAACTCCACACATGTGTCACCATGTGCATTTGGCTTACATGGGTTCAGGGTGATTAAATCTGGGTCCTTAGGCTTCACAGCCAAGTCCTTAACCACTAAACCATCTCTCTCTCTCTCAAATAAGTAAAAGAATAAATAAAACTAAATTAAAACTTATCTACCTAAACTAGTGGCTGTCTATAATAACAGCACTTGAGAGGCTGAGGCAAGTGGATCGCCATGAGTTCAAGGCCAGCCTGGTCTACATAGTGAGTTCAGGCCAGGGAGAGCGGGTCTAAAAAAAAAAAAAAAAAAAAAAAAAACTAAAAAGGGGCTGGAGAGATGGCTTAGCAATTAAGCACTTGCCTGAGAAGCCTAAGGACCCCGGTTTGAGGCTCAATTCCCCAGGACCCACGTAAGCCAGATGAACAAGGTGGCACACGACGCGTCTGGAGTTCGCTTGCAGTGGCTGGAGGCCCTGGCACGCCCATTCTCTCTCTCTCTCTCTCTGCCTCTTTGTCTGTCTGCCTGTCGCTCTCAAATGAATGAATTAAAAGAAAAATTGAAAAAAAAAAAAAAAAACCTAAAAAGCCAGGCACCATGACTTTAATCCCAGCACCAGGGAGGCAGAGGTAAGTGGATTGCTGTGAATTTGAGGCCAGCTTGGGCTAGAGCAAGATCCTACCTCAAACAAACAAATCCTTAAGAAACTGAAATCATCTGTCTGGGTGGAGACATAGCTCAGTAGAACGGCAACTTGCCTAGTGTGCGCAAGGCCCCTAGTTCCAATCCACAGTACTGGAAAAATAAAACATTAAAATGATATGGGGCTGGACTGTTAGCCTCCTACCAGGATCAGCCTTTTCCCTCCCTCCCCTCCTTTTTGTGACACTGAGGATTGAACCCAGGGCTGGCATATGCCCAATCAAACTCTCTTTACCAACAGAAATCTCAAGCCCACCTGTCCCGCATCTTGGAAGACTGGTGTCCATCAATGTTCCGGTGAGACTCTATACAAGGTCACACTTATTTTGATCTTGAAAAACACATCTGGTAGAAAATGCAGTCCGGGGCTGGAGAGATGGTTTAACGGGTGAAGGAGTTTGCCTAAGAAGCCTAAGGGCCCAGCTTCGAGTCCCGAGAACCCATATAAGCAAGATGAAAATGGTGGCACAGGCACCTGGAGCTCGTTTGCAGTGGGCTAGAGGCCCTGGCGCGCCCATTCTCCAAAACCAGTTCCCTTTTATTTATCCACTGGGCTTTTGATTTGTTTTTAATTATTTATTTATTTTGACAGCCTACGCTGACCTGAAGTTCATTCTCTAGCCCAGCTTGGCTTCAAACTCAAGGCCATCTTCCTACCTCTCTGTCTCCAGAGTGCTGGGATTAAAGGTGTGAGCCACCACGCCAGGCTGTAATGATTTATTAAAGATCTTCCAGTAAGTAGGACATCAACTTCTACTAATCCACTGCTCCTCTGATTAAAAAAAAAAAAAAAAAAAAATCACTTCTCAAAGACGAAAAGTAATGGCTGCCGGACCAGAGGAGGTGAAAGTACAGAAGAAAGCCAAGACGCAGGAACAATTTTTTAACATAGCTGGCTTAAGATAGCTCTTTTTTTTTTTCCCTCCTCTCCCTTTCATCAAAGTTCAATCTACTCCCAAGGCCACAGTCTTGCCGGCGAGCAGACACACACACACGTGCAGCCCGACGCATGCGCCCCACCAGGACACACCCGCCCCTCGGGCTCGGTCCTCTTCAGCCAAGTCACCAACCCTCCAAATGCTCGTCCTCAAGGCAAAAAAAGCACTGGCCAATCGGCAGCGGGAACCACTGTACACGTCACTCACTTTGCATACGGCCGCCCCGCCCCGCACGCCGAGGCCCCGCCCCGCGGGAGGGCCAGATTATCACCTAAGCGCCTCGCCCCGGCATCTGATTGGCTCTCCGTCCAGCTCCGCCTCCTCCCGTCAGCCCCACCCACCCCACCCCCGTCGGCGCGCCCATAGCGGCGGGAGGAACCGAGCACGCAGGCGCAGGCGCTGCCTTCTCTCGTCTGCTTGGCCCGCCCTCGCCTCCTCCTCCCCTTCCCCGTCCCCCTCTCCTTCCCTCCCTTCCTCCCTCCCATCTCGGGGCCTGCGCGCCGCTTCCTTCCCGCACGCGTCGCCGCTCGCCGGTGTCTCGGGCCCGCGCGCGGTTTTTTTTTTTTTTTTCTTTTTCCACCACCCTTCCCCCAGCCTCCTCGGGCGGTGGAACGGCCGGGCTCACGCTCCGTGCTCGCGGCGGCCTGGGTAGCGCGGGAGTCCCACCGCGGAGGAGACGGCCTGTACCATCGTCTCCCGGCACGCGGGGGGGTGGAGCGTGCGTGTGTAAGGGAGCCGCCCGCCCCGCCGCACGCGCCTCGGCGACCCCGTGAAACTCAGAAGCCCCCCCCTCTCCTCCTCCTCCTCCCCGGGGCCTCGACCCCGGAGCGCAGGCAAACCACCGCCTCCCTCTTTGCCCCCCATCTCAACGCCGCCGGCTCCACCCATCCGGGCCGCGGCCATGGCCGAGACGGAGGAGCGGAGCCTCGATAACTTCTTCGCCAAGAGGGACAAGAAGAAGAAGAAGGAACGGAGCAACCGAGCGGCGGCTAACGCGGCGGGCGCGAGCGGCGGGACGGGAGCCAGACCGGGCGACGGAGGGACGGGCGCGGGAAGCAGGCCGGGCGATGGCGGGACAGGAACTGGGATCAGGTCGGGCGACGGTGGCATCTCGGGCGTCGGGACCAGGTCCGGAGACGGCGGGCTCACCGGAACGGGAACCAGGCCGGGAGACGGTGGCATCTCGGGCTCTGGGGCCATCAAGGCCGTGACGAAGGTGAGGGGAACCCGGGAGGGCACCCCTCTTCCCCTCCCCCCCATGTGCCCGCCTCCGCCAGGCGCCCGGGACGAGCCGCGGGCGGCCACGTGACCTAGGCTTTCCTCTCACCCCCCCCCATGTCGGGACTGGGCTCGCTCGAACCCGGGTTCGATGCCACCACCACCCCCACACCCGCCTTCTCCACCCCGGGCCCGTCTTGTGCTGCGATTCGTCGGCTCGGACTCGGGAGTCCGTCCGTGCCCCGCACCCTCCATCCAGAGACCCTTGGGCTGCGGCTGCCCTGGCTCGAGCCCGCTTGCTTGGACATGAGTTTTCGCCCGCAAACGTGGTCGGGTGGGGGGGGAGGGGGTGACTCGTTGTTGTCGTGGCCACTTGGAGCTGGAAATGGACTTGTGGAATGACCCATCGATTTCAACGCCGGGCTTTCCCCGTAGTTGCCTTTAAGTCACAGCTTTGCTGCGCGAGGGGGACGAGGCGCCCCGGAGGGAGGATGTTGGACAACTTGGGCACGTTTCGGGATCACAGAAGGACTCGGGCTACACTTTAGATTCCATGAGTACCTCCTCCCCTCACTGCCTTTAAAAACAAAAAAAAGTATTTAAATAGCCGGGGCACCTGTTTACAAAGAGCTTTAATTGATACGTGATGTTTCTTTCGCAGGATGAAGATGAATGGAAAGAATTTGAACAAAAAGAGGTCGATTACAGCGGACTCAGAGTTCAAGCGATGCAAATAAGGTTGGTGTGATTTTTCAGCTGGATTTAGATAAGCCTTAGGGGGACACGTGTTGGGCACAAGTTTCTTCTTTGGATTTTCGAGGTCGGGTCTTGCTCTCAGCCCAGGGTGACCAGGAATTTGTCTCAGGGTGGCCTCGAACTCACAGCGATCTTCCAACCTCTGCCTCCCCAGTGCTGGGATTAAGGGCTTGGGACACCACGATAGACTACTAAAACTTTTCTTGAGCCCCAAAGCAGCATCAGGGCAGCGTCCTCGGTTACTGGCTATTCCTCTCTCGGGGGAGGAGGACCTCAGGTGTGCACGTCAAATTAGCTGCCGTCTCTAAAATCCTGTGAGAGTTTATTTCTAGCTCAGCTTGCTTAGGCTTTTTTTTTTTAATTGAGACAACTAAGATTTTGTGGGGGTTTTTGTTGTTGTTTTCAGGGTTGGGTCTTAGCTCCTTGGTCCTGGCTAACCTGGAGTCTCAAGGTGGCTTCGAATGGCAATCCTCCTACCTCAGCCTCCCGAGGGCTAGGATTAAAGGCATGAGCCACCACCAACCTCTACTCCTTTTTTTGGGGGGTGGGGGCTGTTAAATATTCTATTTGTGTGAGGGCGGAGGGAGAGAATGGGCACATGAGTGAGGGCCTTCAGCCACCGAAAACGAACTCTAGACAAATGTGACCATCTTTTGCATCTGGCTTTACGTGGGTACTGGGGAATGGAACCTGGGTCCTTAGGCTTTTCACGCAAGTGCCTTAGCCACTAAGCCATCTCTCCAGCCCAGTGTTATTTAAAATGTTGGTGTTGGAACTTCAGTCTTTCAGTGTAAATCTCCCATTTCTCATGTTTTGCCCTTTGTCATGCCATCTGTAGTAGCATTATTTCAAGTGTATACATATAGTTTACTTGACCATTTTCTTAGGTCTAATCAAGTTACATTAAGGGGGTTCCTTAATTATTTGCAAGCAGAGAGGGAGAGAATGGGTGGGCCAGAGCCTCCAGCCACTGCAAACTATTCCTCCAGCCCCAAGCTTTTGTTTTTGTATTTGGTTTTTTGAGGTAGAGTCTTGCTCCAGCCCAGGTTGATCTGGAATTCCCTGTGTAGTCTCAGGCTGGTCTCAAGCTCACTGTGATCCTTCTGTCCCAGCCTTCTGAGTGCTGGGATTAAAGGTGTGCGTCACCATGCCTGTCTTGAGTTTCTATTATTTTGAGACAAGGTCTCACTTAAGGCTGATTAAACTCGGAAGGTAGGCGGGAATGACCTTGAGCTGCTCATCTTCTAACTTCTGAATGCTGGTTGTACAGTCCTATACCACGCGGTCAGTCTGGCTTGAACTTAGTGGATGTTGTTTTTGTTTTTTGAGGTAGGGTCTTGCTGTAACTCAGGCTGATGTGGAATTCCCTATGTAGACTCAGGCTGGCCTCAAACTCATGGTGATCCTCCTATCTCTGCCTCCTGAGTGCTGGGATTAAAGGCATGCACTGCCACACCTTTGATTTTATTTATTTATTTTAGAAAATGGGCATGCCAGGGCCTCTAGCTTACTGCAAAAAAATTTCACACGCATGTACCGCCATGTGCATCTGGCTTACTTGGGATCTGGGAAATTGAACCTGGGTCCCTAAGATTCCCAACCAGTAAGCCATCTCTCTCCAGCCCTTTTTCTTTCTTATTGCTAAATAAAACTATTAAAATGACAAAATCTGGCGTTGGAGAGATACCTTAGGAGTTAAGATGCTTGCCTGCAAAGCCTAAGGACCCCGGTTTGATTGCCCAGTACCCACATAAAGCCAGAAGTACAGTGGAGCTTGGGTCTGGGATTTGTTTGCAGTTGCTCTCTCCTCTCTTTGCCTCTCTCTAAATAATTTTTTTTTCTTTTTCTTTTGTTTTTTTTTGTTTGTTTGTTTTTTGGTGTTTTCGAGGTAGGGTCACCCTCTAGCCCCTCTGACCTGGAATTCACTATGGAGTCTCAGGGTGCCCTTGAACTCACAGCAATCCTCCTACCTCAGCCTCCCTAGTGCTGGTATTTTCTTTTGGTTCTTCAAGGTAGGGTCTTGCTGTAGCTCAGGCTGATCTGGAATTCACTGTTCAAGATACTGAACATTCCTATTACAAAAGAAGGTCCCTCCACTTTACTTCTAGGGTTAACCACTAGCCTATCACCATCATTTCCTCTACAGTTTTCCTAGGTGTGGGATTATTATAAGATTTTTAAAAACACTTTTACTTATTTGAGAGGCAGTGGGCATGCCAGGGCCTTCAGCCATTGCAAAAGAACTCTAGACACATACACCACCTTGTGAATCTGGCTTTTGTGGGTCCTGGGGAATTGTACCTAGATCCTTGGGGTTTGCAGGCAAGGGCCTTAACTGCTCAGCCATCTCTCCAGTCTTTAATTATTTATTTGAGAGAAGGAGGCAGATGGAGAGAATGGGCATGCCAGGACCTTTAGCCACTGTGAAGGAGCTCTAGATGCATGTGTCCCTTTGTGCATCTGGCTTACTTGGGTATTAGGGAATCAAACCTGTGTTCTTAGGCTTTGCAGGCAAGCTCCTTAATTGCTAAGTCATCTCTCTATCCCCCCAGCCTTTATTTGAGAGTGACAAAAAGAGGCAGACACAGAGAGAATGGGTATGCCAGGGCCTCCAGCCACTGCAAACGAACTTCAGATGTACACACCCTCTGTGCACCTGGTTAACATGGGTCCTGGGGAATCGAGCCTCGGACTGGGGTCCTTAGGCTTTACAGGCAAATGCTTAACCACAAAGCCATCTCTCTAGCCCCTTCCCCCCCCCTTTTAAATAAAAAGGTTAAACTCATATCCCCTCTCCTGTACCCCAGTTCTGAGTGTCTTCAGTGGCGTTATTGACATTCCTTGTGGGGACCAAGAGGCCTCATTCTTTGGGGGTGGCGTCTAAGTTATGTTTAAAACTCAAGAAAACAAATTTTTATTTAATTATTTTTTTTTTTGAGATAAGGTCTTGCTCTAGCCGAGGCTGACCTGAAACTTGCTATGTAGTCTTAGGGTGGCCTCGAATTCACAGTGATCCTCCTACCTCTGCCTCCAGAATGCTGGGATTAAAGGCATGCACCTCCATGCCTGGCTTTTAAAAAGTATTTTTAAGGCTGGAGAGATGGCTTAGTGGTTAAATACTTGCCTGTGAAGCCTAAAGGCCCCAGTTCGAGGCTGGATTCCCCAGGACCCACATTAGCCAGATGCACACAGGGGTGCTTGCGTCTGGAATTCATTTGCAGTGGCTGGAGGGCCTAGTGTGCCCATTCTTTCTCCTTCCCTCCCTCTTTCTCTGTCAAATAAATGAATAAAAATAAAATATTTTTTAATAAAGTATTTTTATTTATTTGTAAGAGGAGTGAGAGAGTGGGCACTGCGAACAAACTCTAGGCACATGTGCCACTTTGTGCATCTGAGCCAAGTCTCTAGCCCCAAGAAAACAAACTTCTTTCAGTTAGATTAGTTGGTTGAAATACTTTATTTTTGGATTTTTTAATATAGGGTTTCACTAGCCTAGGCTGACCTGGATCTTACTCTGTGATCTTCCTGCCTCAGTTTTCTAAGTTCTGGGATTAAAGTCATGTACCACCATGCCAGCTGGTTAAGGAATATTTTATTAAGTCCAGTTTATGATAGTCAGAAAGAAGGGATTCTGGGGAAGAAAAGATATGGGAGGGGAAAAAGAAAGTTGTGGTGGGGGATTATCATGATTTACATAGTGTAACATACCATATACATGTGTTATTTTATATATATACATATCATATATACTATATATAATGTAATAGTATAACATGTAAATTCATTTGTGAGAGAAAATAAAAAAGGAAGCACCACGTAGGGCCTCCTGCCACTGCAAGTGAACTCTAGACACATGCCAATTTGTGCTTTGGATTTTACATGGAGAGTGAGAAATTGAACTTTGGGTGGCAGGTTTTGCAAGCAAGTGCCTTTTATTGTTGAGCCATCTTCCCAGCCCCTACACTTGTGTTTTTAAAAATCTCTTCCATTGTTTTAAGATTTAAAAAATCATTGTTTCTCAGTTTAAAGAAATGAGATGATTTCAGACTCCCTCATCTGAAGCTTCCGATTTGTACAGAAAGCTACTGAGTGTATGTGATAGTAGAGGAAAGCTTTTCTTTAATTGAAACCTGTCTTTGACTTCATCATGGTTATGCTCAAAAGTAGCATGAAAAACCCTTAATATTTTTAACATGTTCAATACCTACAAGACCCAGGCATTTAGTGTCGTCTTTGGGGGTTCTCCCATCATTTTGTGAGTTTACCAGACCAAAAACTGTTGGTAGTGGGGAATTGAAGAAAGCAGTGGTGTAGGGAGTGTCAGGCGTTGAAACCAGGACCTGAACTACATCTCCAAACTCCTCCTGACTCAAGATGGCTTTCTAGTAATGCTCAGTAGACGTGATTGGACTTGTTTGATTCCCAAGTACTTGGCTTCCTTCATGTTTTTAAAGGTATGTACTTCATGGCTAGAGTGATGACTTAGTGGTTAAAGTGCTTGCCTGTGAATCCTAAGGACTCAGATTTGATTCCCCAGTGCCCATGTAAGCCTGATGCACAAGGTAGCACATGCGTCCGGAGTTATTTGCAGCAGCTACGGGCCCTGGTGCATCCATTCTCCCTCTCAAATAATGTCTGTACTTCGGGAAAGATTAAACTGGGCAGACCCTCCCTGGTTGCTGAGAAAGCCAAGGCAAGAGAATTCAAAGTTCCAGGCCTACTGGTCAATTTAGTAAGACCACGTCTCCAGGGGAAAAAAAAAAAGCTGTTTCTAATAGAGTTAGCGTTTGACCTATAACTGTGAGGGAGGGAGTTGTGAGAATACTCCTGTTCAGGATGGTAGACTGCCTGCCTATATGTGACTCCTGTTGTAGATGGCCTCTTGGTCTCTTTTCTTGTCTTCTTGAAGACTGGAATGCTGGCCATGTGGAACGTATCTCTCTTTGGAAGGAAGGGGAAAAAATGTTTTAGGTTTATGAAGTTTTAGAAATTTGTTTTAAGTTGTAATACAGAATATTTACATTGAAACGTTCCCATTGAGTATAAATCTCCTGTCTTTTTTTTTTTTTTTTTTTTAATCTGTTTGAGAGAGAGAGGCAGATAGAGAGAATGGGCATGCCAGGGCCTCCATCTTCTGCAGATAAACTCCAGGGGCATGCGCCACCTTGTGCATCTGGCTTACGTGGGTCCTGGGGGATTAAACTGAGGTCCTTTGGCTTTACAGGCAAATGCCTTAGCCACTAAGCAATATCTCCATCTCCCTATCTTATTTTTATTTTATTTTATTTATTTGAGAAAGAGAAAAAGAGTCAGAGAGAATGGGCTTGCCAGGGCCTTCAGCTGCTGCAAATGATGCACACACCACCTTGTCCACCTGGCTTACGTGCGTCCTGGGGAATTGAACATATCCTTTGGCTTTACAGGCGAGCACCTTAACCACTAAGCAATCTCTTTAGTCCATCCTATCTTTGTTCATTTACTTGTTTTTTTAAGACAGGCTTTCATTCTATCCTTAGCTGACCTGGAACTCTGTAGTCTATGCTGGCCTCCAGCCTATGTCCATCTTACTACCGTAGCCTCTGGAGTGCTGGGATTAAACGGTTGAGCCATTGTGTTCAGCATTTATATATTTCTGTGGTCCATTTTTTCTCCAATTGGGCTGGTATTGATTGAGCTCACTATGTGGCAGAACTTCCATGATTATAAACAATATTCCATGATAATGCCCTCCCTCTCTCAATCAGTCTCTCCTTTATTTTGATGTCATGATCTTTTCCTCCTATTATGGTGGTCTTGTGTAGGTAATGTCAGGCACTGTGAGGACATGGATATCCAGGCCATTTTGTGTCTGGAGGAGCACGTTGTAAGGAGTCCTACCCTTCCTTTGGCTCTTACATTCCTTCCTCCACCTCTTCTGCAATGGACCCAGAGCCTTGGAAGGTGTGGTGGAGATATTGCAGTGCTGAGCATTCCTGTCAACTTCTTTCCAGCACCATGATGCCTTCTGAGTCTTCCCAATGTCACTGCCATCTGAAAAGAGAAGGTTCTCAAACAAAAGTGAGAGTAGCATTAATATACAGGTATGAACATTAAGAGAAGTGCTTACTGGACAGTTTGATGAGCATAGTATGTACATTTAGCCAGACAGTAGCAGACGTTACACCCCTAGGGCTCATGACTACCTGTTTTAGGTTTTCAGTATCAGGGATGTATTCCCTCCCATGGAGTGGGCCTCCAGTCCAATTAGAGGACAATTGGTTTCCACTGTGACAGACGTGCCACTATTGTACCGGTTGGCTCATTTGGCCTGGCTGGCCAATTTTTTTTTTTTTAAGGTAGGGTTTCATTGTAGGCCAGGTTGACCTGGAGTTCACTTTGTACTCTTAGGCTGGCCTTGAAATCATGATGATCCTCTGCCTCTTAAAGTGTTGGGTTTAAAGGCATTTTCAAGAGACAGGCAGTCTTAGTCCATTCTAGCATCCATACTCCAGGGTTCAGGTGATATTTTTGCCTACACTTGATGCTTATTAAATGATACACCTTTTCCTTGCCAAGGACGGTGAAGTTCGGCTGGTATGAGTGTTCATGTTGTTTGTGCTAAGGTAGATCAGCTGTGTGTGTGTGTGTGGGGGGGGTGCCAGGGTCTCTGGGAACAGCAAACACCAGATGGGTGTGCCACTTTGCGTCTGGGGAGTACTAGGCAGTTGAACCCAGGTCAGCAGGCTTTGCCATCTCCCAAACCAAATCTGCTCTGATGTTTTATATTGTCGTTGTTCTTAACTTCTAGTTACAGCTCCTCGGTGGCCATCTGAGAGGTGTTTTTCTAACCTATTAACATTGAGAAAATTCCTTTTCTGGGAAGCTGGTTTTGTGGGTCCTCAAAACCTGGAATTAGTAATTATTTAATAAAGGGGAATTCTAACACTTCTAGGAAAAGCTTAAAGGTTGGAAACCATTTGGGATTTAAGGACTAAAATATTTAACCTTATATACTGAATATTCTTATAAACACTGCATTAAATACTAATTTTTCAACATTTTATTTTTATTTGCAAGTAGAGAGTGAGAAAGAGAAGGAATTGGGTGCACAAGGGAGTGGCAGAAGAGTGATTAAAAATCTGAAGCCTGCTTCTTGTTTTACATGAGACCCTGTCTCAAAAAAAAAAAAAATTCAAAAAGCCTGGGGGTCAGGTATTTTGGTACCAGCAAACCATACTATGTTAGGGCTCTTTCGCAGTCAGCCCCAAAAGTAATTACTAAGGATATTTAATATGTTAAATGAATTGATCTTATTCAAGGTAAGGTCATCATAGACAGGTTATTGCAAGAAGTCATGAAATGGTGATTAAAGGGCTTGACATTTGAGCTTCAGTGTGATTTAAAAAAATATTTGCCAGCAGAGAGAGAAAGAAAATTGCCACACCAGGGTCACTAGCCCATGCAAACAAACTCCAGATGCATATGCCACTTTGTGCCCCTGACTTTACACGGGTACTGAGGGATCAAACCGAGTTGTTAGGCCTTGCAGACCAGCTCCATTTATCTCTTCAGCCCCTGAAAATAAATCACTCTGAATCCCAGGTAGACTCACTATAGCAAATTCTTAGGAGAGTGCTGTATAACAAATATTGTGTGTGGTTTCCCAGTTGTAATTCACTCTTAGTAGATCCCAGCAGGTGGTTTTAGAGATAGACAGAGTGCTGTGGGCACAGAGGAGAGATACCAATGTAGCAGGAAGGCAACTGAAAAGATTCTTTGGAATTGTAGTGACATCTAAAGATTCAAGGCTACGCATAGATCAACAGGCATTCAGGCTTCCCATTTTACTGTACCCTTATAGTACAATGAGGACTCCTGCTTCCAGCAGCTCTGCCAGGCCTGTTTCTGTGTTAGCTGCTTCCCTCTAGTGTTGAGGAAAGGGGTTTTTATGGATTCTCTAGTTAACCTCCAGTGTAAGGTAAGGATAGCGTTCTGCCTCAGCTCATGCCACTTGGAGGTATCTGGGGTGACAGTCCCAGCTAACAACCAGCACTGTCTGCCAGACCTTTAGATGATGCCAGCCTTCAGTTTTCATACCTAGTGGAGCTATGTGATGCCTGCCAAGTCTTGCCCAAATGTCAGCACTATGAACAAAATAAATGGTACGTTCACATTACAAAAAAGTATTTTTCATAAATAAAATGGTAATTCTCAGTAAAGAAATTGAATTTCTCAAATCTCAAAATAGAATTTCCAGGTTGTATTTGTTTGTTTGTTTTGGTTTTTGGTTTTTCAAGGTAGGGTCTCACTCTAGCCCAGGCTGACCTGGAATTCACTATGGAGTCTCAGGGTGGCCTCCAACTCACAACAATCTCCTGCCTCTGCCTCCCAAGTGCTGGGATTACAGGCGTGTGCCACCACACCCGGCTCCATGTTGTATTTTAAAGCCATAAAGAGGATGAGATACAAGAAGGCAGAGAAAGTATGGGTTCCTGGAGCCCTTCTGACTTGGCTCTGCTACTTTTTCCTGAGGGAGAGCGCATGAATGTCTGCGCAGCGCTTGCCTGAGGGTCGGCTTGGTGTAGCGCTGCGGTGACACACAGTGAGGGGGCGCTGTGTGGCGTAGCAGCTATCCAGCAAGTGTCCGTTTTCTGCATTTGGTTTTTCCAGGTAGGGCCACGCGCTAGCGCCGGCTGACCTGGAATTCACTGCTCCTCCCTCTTCCTCCCGAGCGCTGGGATTAAAGGCGTGCCCCACCAGGCTGGCCTCAAACTCAGCCTCCAGAGTTCTGTCTGCGATGACATGTGTGCCCAAGTCCTCACCTCGCCAAAGACACTCTTCATGTATTTTGTGTTCCAGGGTTTTCAGATGGTCTCACTGTATCATGGCTGGCTTCAGACCTGTGCTCCTGCCTCAGGCTTTGGAGGGCTAGGATCGTAGACACGCAACCCTACTCCTGTTTTCTTTTTTAATGGGTGACAAGGACGTGTTTGGCGGCTGTGTGTGTGTCTCACTGTCAGCTGAAAGACTGAGATGAGCAGGACCCCGGCACCGACGGCAATGCTGAGCCACAGGCCGGCTTCTCTGTTGGCTGTCGAATAAGAATTCTCGTCTCATGAGCATTCTGGCACATGTGCAGTAGGATTAGCAAGTAAAATTACAATTTTGCAAAAACCTTTCATTTGCTCACTAAAAATAAACTTAGTACCATAAATGCCAGCTTATATGCTTTGGTCTGGGGCAGTCTTGTAATTGTTTGGTTAAGCCTTATTTAAGTCACCCTTGCCTCTCCCTTTCGGGGTGCATCAGTCTCTTGCCCTCATGCTTCACTTAGGGTCCAGCACTTAAAATCGTCCTGCAGGCTGTCACACAGGCATGCATATCAGTATGTTAGATAGGACTAATTGTTTTTTTCTTTCAATGGTGGGTGGTAGGTGGGTGATGCAGTGATGGAGTTGGTCGGTGGTGATGGAATACTAAATTTTTCTGAGTGTATGTAAGTGATCTGCAAAAAGGTGGGTGTGACCAGAGATTTTTTGAACTCTTATTTTCAGATAGGGTCTTGCTGTATGTGTCAAACTGGTGTCAAACTCATGATCTTGCCTCATCCTTTAACTGGGGGATTACTGCATCCATGGCTGGCTCCTCTTTTATCTTTTCCCTCCTCTTTTTTTGAATGGAGCCTCCTGTAGCTCAAGGTAGCCTCAAATTTGGTAGATAGCCAAGGCTGGTAGTGAACAACCACATACTGTTTTGTTTTGTTTTTTAAAAAATAGTTTTTTATTTGACAGAGAAAGTGGGGAGAGAATGGGCGCGCCAGTGCCTCCAGCGAATGCAAATGAACTCCAGACGTGTGCACCCCCTTGTGTATCTGGCTAACATAGGTCCTGGGGGATTGAACCTAGGTCCTTTGGCTTTGTAGGCAAACACCTTAACTGCTAAGCCACCCCTCCAGCCCCAGATACTGTTTTTTTTGGCAGTGACTATTTCCTCTCACGGAAAGTAATTGGAAATCCCAACATGTATTATATATAAAATCTTGTCTTCCCCACTTTTTTAAAACAAGTGAGGCATTTAGGCTGTCAAGAGATTAAGTGACTTCGCCAGGGTCACCAAAATAAATGGTGACTTAAATACAGGGTTTGGTGCTGGAGAGATGGCTCAGTGGTTAAGCTCTCGCCTGTGATGCCTAAGGACCCCAGTTCGAAGCTCAATTCCCCAGGACCCACGTTAGCCAGATGCACAAGGGGGCGCACACATCTGGAGTTTGTTTGCAGTGGCTGGAGGCCCTGGTGTGCCCATTCTCTCCCCTAATTCCCCCCCCCCAAATAAACCAAAAAAAAATTAAATACAGGGTTTGGACTGACCATTTTACTGGTAACTTATTAATTGCATTCACTTGTTTGCTTTTTCAATAGTGAAAAGGAAGATGATGATAATGAAAAGAGAGAAGATCCAGGAGATAACTGGGAAGAAGGTGGAGGTGGTGGAGGTGTAGAAAAATCTTCAGGTCCCTGGAATAAAACTGCTCCGGTACAGGCCCCTCCTGCTCCAGTAATTGGTAATGTTTCCTTTTGAAAAGAGCTCTTTTGTATGTGGTCTTCTGTCCAATTGCATGCTTGTAGGCTTGGGTCAGTGGGCTCCTCTCCATCCTAGGAGAGAGGGGTCTGTGTATTTTTCTGTGAAGATTTCAATGGAAGAAACATTGAAGCTGAGATACTATTCTCTTATAGGCTGCTCAAGTTTTAACTTGGATTTGATTGACTGACTGCAGCGTTTGGTCATGAAGCCAAGGCAAGCACTGGGCTAGGCAATGACTCCCATTTGGTTATACCTCCTGCCTTCCTCCTTTTTTGGTTTTTCGAGGAAGGGTCTTGCTCTCTAGCCCAGGCTGACCTGGTATTCACTATGTAGTTTCAGGGTGGCCTCGAACTCACAGCAATCCTCCTACCTCTGCTTCCTGAGTATTGGGATTAAAGGTGTGTGCCACCACGCCCGGTGTCCTGCCTTGAATCATGACTTCCTGGCAGGACTGCTTTCTCACCCCGAAGGGCTATAGAATTGGTTTTTTGGTGCTAAAGAAATCTTTGGTTTGCTTGTTTTCATTTTGCTGTGCTGGAAATTGACCACAGAACCTTGCACATGCCTACTGAGCAGTCTACAGCTCCCTCAGAAGTAAGGTCTTAAGGTAGACCAAGTTGGCCTCAAACTTGCTAAGTAGCTGAAACTGGTCTTGAAATCTGACCCTCCTGCTCCTATCTTGCCAGGACTAGTATTGCTGGTAAGAATCAATCATCAGTGGTTATGTTTAACCTTCACATTTTTGTTCATTGCATATTCTGAGACCAAGATGGCTTCAAACTTGCTATGTTGCTAAGTAAGGCTGGCTGGCTGTGGACCCTGATCCTTCTGCTTCTACCTCCCAAGTGCTAGCTAGGATTACAAACCCAAGACAGGGTTTTGATTTTTCTGGCCTAGCCTCCAGTGCTGGGATGACAGGCAATATATACCCAGCTTGGTTTTTCTCTTGAACTTGATCCTCCGCATTCTGAGTGTGTACCAGAAACACCATTCCTGCAGGCCTGTTTTTGGCCTCTGGCCTGGAATGCTTTCCTTAGTGTCAGAAGCTTTTTCTGTAGAGGTCTGGAGGTAGTAAATCAACTTTTGTTGATTTCTCAGTCTGTTGCAGCGGCTTGCATTGGCTTCTGTAAACAGAAGCCCTCCCTCCCTTTCCCCTTTTTTCCTCTTTCCCTGTCCCTGTTGCATCCTAGGCAGACAGATAAAGTGAGAGAATTGGTGCTCCTGGGCCTCAGCTACTGCAGTCAAGCTCCGGACACTTGTGCCACCTAGTGGGCATGTGTGACCTTGTGCTTGCTTCACCTTTGTGCATCTGGAGAACATGTGATCTGGAGAGTAGAACATAAGTCCTTGGACTTCACATGCAAGCGCCTTTACGGCTGAGCCATTTCTTCAGCCCCTACACTAGTTTTCATGTTGGTTCTGTTTTTCATGACTTTTTCTTTTCTTTTCCCAAGATAGGGTCTCACTGTAGCTCAGGCTGACTTGGAATTCACTATGGAGTCTCAGGGTGCCCTCGAACTCTCAGCGATCCTCCTATCTCTGCCTCCCGAGTGCTGGGATTAAAGGCGTGCACCACCACACCTGGTTTGACTTTTTCTTTTTAAAAAGAATTTTATTTTGTATTTTGTGGTAATGTCTTGGTCTAGCCCAGGTTGACCTGAAATTTACACTGTAGTCTCAGGGTAGCCTAGAACTCATGGTGATCCTCCTACCTCTGCCTGGTATTAAAGGTGTGCACCACCACGCCCACCTTTGCTTAATATTTCCATCCTGACACTGAGGCCCTCCCCAGGGTTGTCACACCTTGCAGCTTCTCCCTCTACCACTCAGTCTTGCTTTCCTTACACAGGCCTTGTCCCCAGTATGGTTTTTGGTGTAGTACTTAATTTGAATTTTAGATATTAGTTCACTTGACTCATCTACAATAGTCTCCTGTGGCTACTGGATAGAATATGAGGTTCACAAATGTTTGGGGTTTGTTTTGATTTTTGAAGGCAGGAAGGATCTCAATAAATTCTGCAGGTTGTCCAAAAATTGACTGTATAGCTCAGGCCTGGCTTTGAACACAGTGATTCTCATGCCTCAGACTCCCATGTGTTGGGATCACAAACATGTTCACCAGGCCCAGCAAGTTTGTTCATTTCTTTCCTGAGTCCAGTTTGGGCTCTCAGTAAATACTAAATATGTAAGGCTTTCCTCCCATGCAAACACCATACAAAACAGCCTTTTATGCTATTTTATAGTAGCATTCCAATGATTCTTATTATATTACAGATAGTAAGTATATAAGATGTTTTTAGAAATATTGGGATTTCTTTTCAGAGTTTGTGGTGCCTAAGGATCTGTCCCTCCATATGCCCCCCCCCCCCCCGCAAAAATTTGATTATGCTAGGCAAGTACTCTACCACTGAGCTTCTCCAGCCAGAGACATACTCCTAACCTTACTTGACCGAATTGAGTCTGTTGAGAGAGAAAATCTGGAGGGCAATGTCTCCAAAGTCATAGTGAAAGATGAGGCGGCTCCTCAAGTGCCCCCCCTTTCATTTATTGAAGACTTTCATACATTATATAACGCATTTTGTCACAATTGACCCTCACATGTTTTCTAAGGAAACAAAACCGTGAATACTATTGGTGTGGTGGAAAAGGAAGAAATAAGCCTTGACTGTTTTTTGTCATTATCTTTAGAATTCAAAATACTATATAGGTATTTTGTTACATAAATTATTTATAAAGGCATTTTATTTTGCCAACTTGCAAAGTAAGGAAGTGAATGCCACATTGACATGTAGTTAGAGACACTGAGGACTACAGTGTCGCATCCCGAAAGTTAGTCCCTAGTGAGGACTGGCCACCTCCCAAACCAGACGCTTCCTTCTCAGCAGGTACCCACATTTTCACAACTTGCTTATATAGAATGCTAGAGTTGTACCCAGAGGAATTACTACCTTAGAAGGTAGGGTTTCTCTTTAAGCCCATTTCCCTGCTGCTGTTCAACGCAGAGCTCTGTGGTGGAGTGTAGAGTTCATGTGAGGCCGTGGCTTCGGTGTCCAGCTGCATTAAAAAGTCCCAGGCCAAAACGTTAGTGAAAATTGTGAGGAAAAAAAAAGTCCCAGGCCAGCCTGGCCTGGTTGAGTTCACAACCAGCTGAGCTACGTAGTAATCCAAAGGTCCTTTTCTCGGGGATGGTGCTTCTCCATGATTAATGACTGGGAATGCAAGAAGAGCTTACAAAATACCAGACTCTTGAATGGTTCATCTAAACTTTTACCAAATATTAGTTACAGAAACCCCAGAACCGGCAATGCCTAGTGGTGTGTACAGGCCTCCTGGGGCCAGGTTAACCACAACAAGGAAAACACCACAAGGACCTCCAGAAATATACAGCGATACACAGTTCCCGTCCCTGCAGTCCACTGCCAAGCATGTAGAAAGTCGGAAGTAAGTACCAGTAATGTTTGCATATGAGGTGGGACATCTGGCCTTTGCCTGGGATGGGTGTATGACTGAGTTAGATGGCTGTATGCTACGTCTTTAGACGTGGGGAGGGCAGGAAGGAGTGGGGGAGGGTCTTGAAAGGGCAAGGGGAAGAATAGTAAAGACATTTGTCTGCCCTTACTGTCATGAGGTTCATGTTTATAGTGGTGATAAATTACATTTAGTTACCCTTATTTTAATAATATACTTTTAATGTACTTTTAATAAGTACATTATTAAAAGCTTATGTTCCTTGTAATATGAAAAATAAAAATGTAAAATCAGTTACATTATTACACTCCCATTAAATGTGATTAGATGAAAGATGTTGGCATTTCCAAGTCTAATTCTAAAAATAATCTTATTTCAGCAGGTACTTAAAATGAATGCTACCTGGATTAAATGACCACATATGGCACATCTACATCTTATTTAGGGACATGAATTTTTTAAAGTAAATAAAGTGGGAAGAAATGTAAATGTCATCAGATGGAAACTTTTTTTTGGGTGGCTTTTAAAGTAAATCCCAGCCTTTTCGTCTCAATGAGAGCACAACTGGCTTGAATTTAGACCTCCACTTGGACTTGCTTCTCCACGCTGTCCGACAAACTATATAAGGGACTCTGGGAGGGCAGTGACTTGCCACACACATCTTTCTTTACTTGATCTAATCAGACCTACTCCCCTACAGTAGAAGGGAGGCGAAATCGTTGAATGATGAGAACTTTACTTGAATGAGAAAATTGTTATCCTTATGCATAAAGAAAGAGACGTATTATCTACTAATTGCTAAAACTTAAAAGTGAGTCTTAGGAGGAATATCATTACACAGCTTCTTTCTGGTTGACCTCAAGTTGGTCCCAAAATAACATTTGCAGACATTACTATTGAGAAGATGGGACCACAGAGCTTCAGTACAGTATTACCTGTTTTCTGTTCAATTGAAGCCTTAAAATGGTTTGCTAAGAATTTTATATTCCCTTTCTGTCCTTCCCCAAGATTCTTCTTAAGGGGTGACTTACTACTTTTTTTTTTTTTAATTCAAGGAAGAATATTTTCAAAGTCTCTAGTGAAGAAGACATATTTACTGATTACATTTCTTTTCCCTTAGGGATAAAGAAATGGAGAAGAGCTTTGAAGTAGTAAGACACAAAAATAGAGGTAGGGAGGAGGTTTCAAAGAACCAGGCCCTTAAACTTCAGCTAGACAACCAGTATGCTGTGCTTGAAAACCAGAAAAGCAGCCACTTGCAGTACAATTAAGGAATGGTCTTTGTTAACCCTTCCGAGATAACCAGACCACAGCTAACCACCACAGCCATTCACCATCTGATCTGTTGGATCTACAGTGACTGACCGGTGCAGACCTCAATTCCAGTGACTGGCCCTTTTGCACTGTGGAAGTTCAAAGTGTCACGACTTCTTTATGTATTGGATTTAGGGAAATATTCATTGTCATAAATGTGCAAGCTAGATTCAGCAATGTTCTTTCATAATTGCTTCACAAATATAAAAACCAAAACCTGCAGTCAGCGGTCATTTCAAAAATCTTTATGTTCAGATACTGAGCCTCCATCAGGGTTGACTACCTCAGAGATGCTGCACTTCCTGTGGATGTCATGTGGGTCCTGCCTCTGGATTGGAAGGCTGTCGCTACTGAAGTGTCCAGGGGAACCTTGAAGCCAGCTCTATTGGATTCTTATCAGAAATCCTGCAGAAAGTCAGCCATCTGGGTTCTGATCTGCTGTAAAAGATGAAGATTTAAGTGACCTTAATTAATCCTGTCCTGTGCCCCACCCTAAGGAATACTCTGTAGTAGGCTGTGGCTATGTTAGACTTCCTGTCAAAAACTGGATCATCTGTGTAGGGCTGTAATTTACAATTTTAAATTTTTAGTTGTAGTTTGAGGTAATTACAAATTAAATTCAACCAAACTTGGGTCCACCAAATGGGAAGGGGTGTGTGGGAATAATCTTCTTTGAGTAATTTTTTTATTTGGATAGCAATTTTTTCTGTGTTCCACATTAAGGCCTTTTTTTGCTTTGACTTTGAATAAGTTCTTCGAGAGCATAATGCCTAGCTAAGTAACCTGGAATATGCATTGGAATTGTGAAATGTCCTGTGAATTTGCCAATGTCTAGGTGGAACCAAATAGCCTTTGTAAAGGGCAATGGATACCAGAGGCCTCACTCGAGGTGCTGCTAAAAGCTTCCTCTGATCAGGGCTAAATTGTGTACTGACCTGCTGTGGAAGGAGTGTGGTGTCTGCTCAGGTGAAGGTCCCCTGGCCTGTCCTTTGAGAGGCAAAGCAACACAGCTAATCAGGTTTAATTGAGTACCGAACTGCTGTGGAAGGAGTGTGGTGTCTGTTCAGGTGAAAGGTGCCCTGACCTGTCCTTAGAGTCAAAGCAACACAGCAAAGCCTCACCCGACAGCACCCTCCCGTTTCATGGACCTTGATGACCTTTGACCAGAATTCCTTTAAGGCACTGGATACGCTGTAGATGAAGCGGTTTGTCCTGCTAGCTATTACCAACTCTGGTGTGTTTTCATAGTGGTTATTTGAGAAGGCAGGGCAAAAACGTAGCACTTCTGCTTTCAGTAATTACAGTTGAACTCTCCAGTAGTATTTAGTCCTTAAAAGAGACTTTTAAAAAGTTCCCGGGCTTACTGGCAAGTTTCTTTCCACCTGATGAATGGTCTGGCAATTTCCTGCTTGTATCTTTGGTTCACTAGAAATTCTCCAGAGCGGCTCACGACCATGAGAGGCAGAGTGGGGTTCATTACAATCCCTTTTCTGAATGTGGCTCAGGTGCTTGCTGCTGGCGGGAATGAAGTAGATGGTGAGTGATGCTCCCAGTATGGGCGCTGGGAGCCTTTTCCCACAGTCCAGAAGAGCGTGTCAGTGCAGGAAACAGACTGCCTGGGGCCACACTGTCTCCTGACAGGACCCCAAGCCACTTCTGAGCCATAATGGTATTATCTGAGCCAACCAAGGCGAGCTTGAGTGGTTAGAAATAAGAGTCTTGGTTAGATTAAAGATGTTCTGGGCACCAAAACCCTTGTCAGACCTTGAGCCGCATACTTCTCTTGAAGAAGAGTATGAGTGTCCCCCTCCCAAACTTCGGGTTTGTTACTAGGAAGAGAACTGAGACAAATGTGAAGAGGTTTGTTTAATGGTGTGCTGTACTGGAAATCTGAAGGTTTGCAGCAAATTTAAGTTCCAACTCATAATTTTGATTATAATTGTGAAATTCTCAAAATGCACATGAATCAAGTTTTAATATACTTTATGATGGGTGGATGAGGCTGTCTATTGTACCATTTCTTTGGATTCTCAGGCATGGTTTGGCAGTGTAAGAACTCTGTATCATTAACAAGTTCAATAAAAAGTAAATATATGGATCATGGAATGTGACAGTTTATGTCCTAAAACTGAAAGGGTGAACTAATGTCATGTACACGCAGGGGTGGGCTGATAATGCTCTCCATCAGGAATGTACTTTGTGTTTGAGAAATGTTTACTGAGTTAATCATGTTAGAAAGATGTGGAGTGACTGGCTGCGAAATTGACGTTACTTAGGGGAAGGTTACTGAGTCAAGTTGTAGTGTACTTTGTTACCTTAAATTATAGCAAGTATAACTAGAATCTTCCCTGTAAACCACAAGATAAACATCCCAAAGGAGCAAGGACCTTTTTTTGAGGTGGGTCTCACTCTAGCCCAAGCAGACCTGGGGCCTGAGTTGAATATGTAGTCTCGTGGTGACCTCAAACTGTCAGCAATCCTCCTACTTCTGCCCCCCAAGTGCTGGGGGGTTAAAGGCATGCGCATCTCTGCCTGGGTAGATTTTTAAATGTTATTGAGATGGTCTGCTAGGTATGGAAACTAGCTTCCTGCCTCTTCCCTGTGGTTACAGATCAGGGACACGTGCCACAGTATCCCAGCCTAATCTATCCAAGTGTGTTTTCATTTTGACAAGGTCCAAGTTTTTAATTTGGCTTGTTTCCGCTTTCGTTGAGGTGGTCCTGCTGAGCTAGTGGTAGGCATCAGTATGAACTCTCAGTGGAAGGCAAGTTGCCCAGCAACAACTCTTACTGTTGCCACACTAAACATTTATACCTATTTCCCTGTTAGAATGTGAACTTGGGGGTGGGAAGGGACATAGGTAGTGATGTCAGTGAACTGGGAGCATGGGATAAAGATCTGGGTGTGCTGGTCGCTGCTGGGACAAACACGACCAGAAGCAGCTTACCGGAGAAAAGGGTTAATTCCAGTCTTACAGATTGTAGACACTCCACATGGCAGCACACTTTATCATCCATAGCAGAGGAAACTGCTGAAAACTAAACAAAAAGCTTCATTAAAAAAATACCTCAGGTGGGGGCTGGAGAGATGGCTTAGTCCTTAAGGACCTAGGTTTGATTCCCCAGAACCCACATAAGCCAGCTGCACAAGGTGGTGCATGCATCTGTAGTTTGCAGTGGCTAGAGGCCCTGGCGTGCCCCTTTTTATTTTTGCCTCTCAAATTTGAGAACGAGAGAAAGCAGCAGATAGAATGAGTCTCCCAAGTACTGGGATTATAGGCATGAGCTGCTGTGCCCAGCTAGAATTTTGCCAAGTTACATGGTCTGGGCACTGTTCTAATCAGGTAAAAGGTGAACATGTCAGCTGACAGCCCCTTGAAGCCTGGGTACTAGATTCTAAAAAGTGAAAACAGTTTCTTCAAAGCCAGGCCAATAACCAGGATGCCAGCCAAGTGCTTAGATGAGGCTTTGCTTTTGCTTTAGTAGGGTTCAGGCCAGAGAAGGAACATAGGCCACAGGTGCCGCCTGCCTTCCGGTTTGTTGCACCTGAAGGCGACTCTTCGTTTTTAGCATGTTTATGATGAGATTTCTTTTTGTTTGTTCAATTTTTTTATTTTTTATATGATGAGATTTCAAAGTAGCACAAAGATGGGTTGGAGGGATGAGTTAGCGGTTAAGGCGTTTGCAAAACCAGAGGACATAGGTTTGATTCCCCAGGACCCATGTTAGCCAGATGCACAAGAGGGCGCACGCTTCCGGAGTCTGAAGCGGTGGCTGGAGGACCTGTCGTGCCCATTCTCCCCCACTTTCTCTGTCAAATGAGGTTAAAAATTGTTTTTATTTTTATTTTATTAATTTTTTTTGGTTTTTCAAGGTAGGGTCTCACTCTGGTCCAGGCTGACCTGGAATTAACTATGTAGTCCCAGGGTGGCCTTGAACTCACAGCGATCCTCCTACCTCTGCCTTCCGAGTGCTGGGATTAAAGGCACACGCCACCACACTAAAAATTATTTTTAAAATGGCACAAATCTCCTTGTTTTCATAAAGCAACTTGGATAATGACTAGGTTATGCAAACTCAGCCTGCAAACAACACTTCTGGGCTAAAGTTACCCCAGATACTTCACCAATAGGTACTTTCTCAATTATGAAAGTACCATTACCTCATCTAAAATTCTTTGCAAAATATGCTGTTAGTACTTGCTTTTTTTTTTTTTTAAAGGAATTCTTATTTATTTGAGAGTGACAGAGGGAGAAAGAGACACAGAGAGAATGGGCGCGCCAGGGCCTCCAGCCACCGCAAGCAAACTCCAGACGTGTGCACCCCCTTATGCATCTAGATAACGTGGGTCCTGGGGAATCGAGCCTCGAACCAGGGTCCTCGGCTTCACAGGCAAGCGCTTAACTGCTAAGCCTTCTCTCCAGCCCAGTACTTGCTTTTTAAAAGTTTTTATGTAAGAGACAGGACAGGCATGTCAGGGCCTCCAGCCACTGCAAACCAACTCCAGATGCATGTGCCACCTGTGCATTTGGCTTATGTGGATACTGGGGAATCGAACCTGGGTCCTTAGGCTTCACAGGCAAGCACTTTTAACGGATAAGCCATCTCTCCTATAGCTTTTGTTTTAATAGAATGCACATCTAGTTGTCCCACTGTGTGCAGTCACATTGCACCACTGTTTTCCTTAGCATGTATCTGTGCGGACAGTTCTAGCATATGCCTTGTAGAACTGCGTTCTGGATGAAGCCGGTTCCTTTCTACATTCCCCATATGGCACGATGCCAGGTACTGACGACACCAGATGCTCAATGGGTGCATTTTTCAGATTCTGGATTTCAAGTGTGAGCCCAATAGGATCCCAACAGTGTCCTTTCTCCATTAAGCCTTGGGCCCTGTCCTGGGTGGACTCAGCTTCATGAGGTTGTTAGTGGAGCTTCTGCTGCCTGACATGGAGGGCTTCTTGGAGTGGCATTTTTGCAGTGGGTTTATTATGTGCCATATGTACCTCCCACTCCCCCAATTAAGTCCTCTTGAGATGACACGACCTTAGCATGTAGAGAAGTATGCTAATCTTAAAAGACATTTTGTGAAATTTACCTGTTTTATTTGAGACAGAGAATGGGCATGCCACTGCAAACTCCAGACACATGCGCTGTGGCTTACGTGGGGTCTGGAGAATCGAACCTGGGTCCTTAGGCTTCACAGGCAAACGCCTTAACCGCTAAGCGCAATAAGTATGTTAATGGTGGCCTATCTGCATCCTTGAAGTCTGGTAGGCCCTTCATAGCTGGGTGCCATGGAGACTGCTGATTAGTGAGAGCTCAGGGCAGGCCAGGGATCAATAGACTGCACGGTGTAAGGGGCGGGAGGAGGCAGGCTGGGGAGATGGTCCAGAGGTTAAAGGAGCTTGCTTGCAAAGCCTGATGGCACACGTTCAAGTCCTCAGCCAGATACACCAAGTGGGGCATACATTTGATTACTCAGGAAGTTTTCATCTAAGAATGAATTAGCTTAGACAACAGGGAAAGTTCAACGCTTGAGTCGTGGCTTCCTTTTGAGACCATCTCATGCAGCCAGGCTGTCCTGTGTAGCTAGTGACCTCGAACTCCTCACCTTCCTGCCTTCTCAAGTGCTGGAATTCATAGCCATGTGCCAGCCACTGTGCCAGGAAGTTTCTACAGCTTGTAAAATGCTTAGCATTCATTTATTACTTGAACCCACCTACGTTAAACAAGCACCTTTACAGTCCTTAAGTATTCACAGAGGGTCTTACGGCTTTCCCTTCCGTAAAGTCACCACACATTTGCAACAGGTCTCACTGCAAATTCCAAATGTTGAACAAGCTTGAAATCGCCCTGCCAAATAGCTACTACTAATCACAGGTGGCAGGAACAGAGCTGGGTGTCTTCTTTGGTAACAGATTTGGTTTTTAAAGTTTTTAGGATATGGAGCCCTAATCCCCTCCCATCCCCCTCCCCCGGGTTTGAGGTAGTCTCCTTTTAGCCCAGGCTGACCTGGAATTTACCATGCAGTCTCAGGGTAGCCTGGAACTCATGGCAGTCCTCCTACCTCTGTTTCCTGAGTGCCGGGATTAAAGGCGTGCGCCACCACACCCAGTTTTCAGAGGCCTAATTTTGAATACTGTTGTCACGTTTCCTATCGGTATTTCTATAGTTAGTTTGCCAATCACTGATTTAAAAAAAGTACCTATGCGTGGTGGTGAACACCTTTAAAATCCCAACACTTGGGAGGCAGAGAGAGGTGGTAGGATTGCCATGAGTTTGAGGCCACCCTGAGACTACATTCTAAGTCAGCCTGAAAAACCCTACCTTGAAAAGCCCCCCCCCCCCCAAAAAAAAAAGACATATGTACTGAGGACCTTCTGGCAAGACGAGTGTGAATTAGCAGGTTTCGTGTGGGAGTCAGAGCTAGACTGGCACTGAGCTGTGCCCTGTGGCAGGTCAGTGGCAGACCTTCTGCCCCCGGGGTTCAAAACCACGGTGCCGTTAATTTGCTGGGGCTGCCGTACTAATACAGTCATTTTATCACAATTCTGATGTTTGGGAATCCAAGATCCAGGAAACTGGCCCTGCTGTCTGGCAGGGCCCCTTTCCTGCCAAGTGGACAGCTGTCCTTTCTCTTCAGGACCCCCCTGCACAAGCCAGGTGAGAGGGCAGTAAGAACTTGAGCCTCCTTTTGAGTGTTTTATTTGAAAGAGGCTATGAGAGTGGGGGGGGGGGGAGAGGGAATTAACAGGGGATTTTTTTTTATAATCATGGAAAATGCTAATAAAAATTAAAAAAAAGAAGAGGCTATGAGAATGGGCATACCAGGGCCTTTTGCCACTGCAAATCAATCCAACACATGGGCTACTTTATATACCTGGCTTTCCTGGGGTACCGAACCCAGGTCTGTTGGCTTTTTAAGCAAGGGCTTCCAACCTATAAGCCACCTTCCTAGTCCCACTGTTCTTCATAGAAGGACTCTAACCTTACTGGACTAGGGCCCCAGTCTGTTACCTGCATCCAATGTGAACGACCCTCCAGCTACACGTGTTACACCTAGGGTTGTAGGTGAGGGGGGAGAGAAAAGACACAAAGAGACACACAAGGGCCTCTTAACCTCTGCAAACGAACTCCAGATGCATGCACCACTCGGTGCATCTGGCTTTATGTGGGAACTGGGGAATCAAACCTTGACCAACAAGGCTTTGCAAGTAGGAACCTTTAACCGAGCCATCTCCCCAGCCCCAACTGTATGTTTTTGTTTGTTTGTCTGTTTTGTTGTTTTGAGGTAGGGTCATGCTCTGGCCCAGACTGACCTGGAATTCAGTATGTAGTCTCAGAGTGGCCTCAAACTCACAGCCGTCCTACTCCTCCTGCCCCAATGCTGGGGTTAAAGGCGTGTGCCACCACACCTGGCCCCTGACTGTATTTTTTGATAGGACAAATTCAGTCTGTAATAACAAATCACAGTAGCAAATGCTAAATCTGAGTCTGAACAAGAATTCTGTGAGAACTCCCGCCTACTGCCAGGCGTAGTGGCGCACACTTAATCCTGGCACGCGGAAAGGAGGAATGCTGTGAGTTCAAAGGCCAGCCTGAGTTACAAGTGAGATTCTACCCTGAAGCCCCCCTCCAAAAAAACAAAAAAAAAACCTCCCCACCTCTTTAGCTGAAGAGATTGCACATGCATCTGGAGTTCGTCTGCAGTGACTGGAGGCTCTGGTGTACATATTCTCTTTTGTACCTGTTTCTCTCAAATAAAATATTTTTTTAAAAAAAGAAGTCCCATCTCTAGTCTCTGAGAGATTGTTTAGTGACTAGTTTACTGCTGAATGTCGATACTACCTTGCAGGCTATGGAATATGATTTGAATGTTGGTGAGGTCACACCGCCGCACAAGCATTTTTATGCAGGGGCTCATTTAACACACTACAGACGAGAGACTGTGGCCCACGGGGAGGAACCAAGATTTAGAGTCATCACAAGTTTCAACTTTTCAATGTGAGACTGCCCGTGCTGGGCGTTCTTCACATGTAGAAGACATTCCTGGAGCTGTCAAGAACCTAAAGGCCGAATGCCACAGCCTGAGCTGAAGTGTCAGGAAAATTCAATATGGAACCAGCCATGATGTGGGCTGAGAAAGAACAGATGAGGTGATATTATCTAGAACAGAAATCTGCATTTTACCCACCACGTGCTCATCAAGAAGTAGCTCAAAGGTGGGACGAATGCTTAACATGTCCATGGTCTGGGTTAGACCTCGGCACCACAAGTTTCGGGAAGTATGAACTATTGGAAAGAATTTCAGAACCTGGAATGGTGTCACACATCTGACACCGCCTACATGGGAGGCTAAGACAGTTAGACTGTTAATTCCAGGCCAACCCAGGCAAAGGGCCCTGGTCTCAAAACCAAACCAAACGACTGAAGTGGAAGTCCAAGTGGAACATGGTGACTCGTACCTATGACCAAGCACTTGGGAGGCAGAGGCAGGTGGGTTGCTACAAGTTTAAGGCCAGCCTAGACTCCAGAGTGAGATCCTATTCCAAAACAAAAATGTGGCAAAATTCAGGGAATCTTAATAAATGGAGAGGGAAGGTGTTGAGTAGCTTATATGGCAATACTATGTGCTTTAATTTCCTTTGCTATGAACTAGCTCAAAACGTGAGGGGCAGAGGGTCTCTCTTCCATTCTGAGGGGATCTGATGAAGACATGGGGCTTTGTGTTCAGCTAAGGTTCCAGGCTTACCTAAGCTTGCCTTTCAAAGAATCAGTAGGAAGTGAACAGTTTAAATCAAAATTATAGTCCTAATGTCCTGGTCTATCCTTGAAGCAAAGTAGTAGTTTTGTAGTTAGGAACTGTGCAAATGTATGAAGTATTCATATTTAGCACAATAAAAACATTATTTAGCACTTCCAATACATGTAAATCTAATAAACCTCTGGGTCTATAAACATCTGAAATTTAGCAACTTGATTTTATTTTGGTTTTTCAAGGTCGGATCTCACTCTAGCTCAGGCTGACCTGGAATTCACTATGTAGTCTCAGAGTGGCAAGCCTCCTACCTCTGCCTCCCAAGTGCTGGGATTAAAGACGTGTGCCACCACACCTGGCTTAGCAACTTGTTTTAAGCTAGCTTTTATAAATCTTTTGCTTTAAAGGATCTACTTTTAAAAACATTTTACTTTTATTCACTTATTTGAGATAGAGGTGGGGGAGAGAGAGAGAGAATCAGATGCCAGGGCCTTCAGCCACTGCAAACAAACTATAGACGTGCATCTGGGCTTACATGGGACAGTCCTACCTCAGACTATTTAAGGCATGAGCCACCACACCTCACTTTGTTTTTATCCTTTATTTATCACATTTTCCAGGTTTGGATATCCACACTTGGCAAATATGGCAGTTTGTACATACATTTACATATATACACATTTAAGTTTAAAGCCCTAGCTTTCTCATTAAATCTCATTATGATCAGGCTCCTGTTTAAGAAGAGATAAAATGGTAAGATAAAATCAGGGAAAACATGAAATAGCTCTAACTGACAACACTCTGAAGCGAAATCCATCTCATTAAAATTTCTAACCTTCATCCTCAGATATTTACAGTAAAAATAAATAGAAAGCCCTTTAGATACTCAGTATGGTTTAACCAGCTAGCTAAGGCCTGACACTTTGTTGTCATTTAAGGTAATAACTCTGTGTGCATGTATATTTGTTTTTTGGACATAGGGTCTTACACTACCCCAGGCTGACCTTGAACTCACCACAATCCTCCTACCTCTGCCTCCCCAGTGCTGGGATTAAAGGCGTGCACCACCACGCCCAGCTTAAGATAATTTTTTATTAAGACATTTCATATTTCAGTGATTAAAATTTCAGGTGTTAAAAATCTTCAAAAGTAAGATTATCATTACATTTTGAAACAGAATTTTTCAGGTACTTGTCTTTAAATTACTATACAAACCCATCACAGTAACATTCAGGCTTAAGCAATATTCCTTTCCCTTTGAGGGGAGTGTTGGGGGAGGAGGTGCTACAGCACTAAATGAATCCAGGCCTTTGCACATTTTTGGCAAGTGCTGTTCCCTGAGCTACAGTCTCAATTCTTGGGACGGAAAAAGAAAAGACAATCATCCCCCCTCCAACATTTGGTAACTAAAGAGCAGATAGGATTAGTGTACTCTAGGTTTTTTGAATTTATTGGTCTCTGTAGGCGTTTTCCTCTTCTGTCCAGGTTCCTTATTCTGAAGTAATGGGGCAGCTCCTGGTAGACAGTAATTTCCCAAACTAGGAGGGAATTCCTATGAAGGGAAAAGTAAACATGTTTATTTTTCAGATTTTCCAATTTATAGGTAATGAAGCAGCTGATTCATTTACTTTGAATTTTTTACACAAGAAAGGGAAATGCATATTCCTAGATTCTTTCAAGATACGCTGACTAGGACACATCACATTCGGTGAGGAGGAGACTCTGGGACAAAATTTCATCTCAGGAAAATGGATGTGCAGTTCAGGTATCAGTGTAGTGCAGCCTTAATGGTTTATGTTAAAATACGCTGAAAGATGGAAAGCCATGGTCACTATCCCCTAAGCTTGAGCTCTTGTAGCATTTAAAGAGTTTTTGCCCATTTTACAACATTTAAAAAAATATACATTTACTTATTTATTCCCAAGCAGAGAAGACAGTGAATAGCTATGGGCACACCGGAGCCTAGTACCGCTGCAAGCAAACTCCAGATACATGTGCTGCTTTGTGTCTCTGGCTTTACAAGAGTACTGGGGAATTGAACCCAGGCCATCAGGCTTTGCAAGCAAGCACCTTTAATCACTAAGCCACCTCTCCAGACAGAGAGACACAATTTTAAATATTTTTACTTATTTGAGAGAGGGAGGTGGGGGCGGAAGAGAATAGGCACTCCAGGGGCCCTAGGCATTGCAAACAAACTCTGGATGTGCTACCTTGGGCATCTGGCTCACACGTGTACTGGAGAATTGAACCTAGGTCCTTAGGCTTCACAGGCTAGCAACCTGTTAAGCCATTTCCCCAGCCCTAGAGACACAATTTTTAAAGGCTAAGACAACCACCATCACATAACAAGCAAAACTTATATCCTTCTCTGCCTGTATCCAGACCCTTGCAAGGTTTTGGCTTTTATACCTTCTCTAACATTGAGATATTTCCTTCTTTATTTTTGTCACAAACATGGAAGACTACATAAACCACAATAAGTCAACAGAAAATATCAATTACATCTCGATTCAGACATTCTATAGGTAACAATCATAAATTTTGTCTAAAATATATTAAAAGCAACTTTCATAAGACCTGAAGAATAAACAGAACTACGTAAGAGTTGACATTTGGAAAATAGTATGGGGCAAGTTTCCCTTTTGCGTTTTTGTTTTTTTGAGGTAGGGTCTCACTCTGGCCCAGGCTGACCTGGAATTCACTATGTAGTCTTAGGGTGGCCTTAAACTCACAGGAATCCTCCTACCTCTGTCTCCCGAGTGCTGGGATTAAAGGTGTGCACCACCACACCAGGCCCTTTTACATTTTTTAAAAAGGGCTTTTTTAGTCTGCCTGGTCTATCATACAGGCTGGCTAAAACAGTACAAATTGTTTCAACAACCATACAGGAAGGCAATTACATATAACCCCTGGAAAATAAGGTGGGAAGCCCCAGAAAAGAAAACAAGGGGTGGGAAGCCCCAAATCAAGTATAGGGAGCCCTGCCCAAAGCATTGCCTTTTCTCAAACTTTAGATGTGCTGTGGAGACTAAAGGCTAACAGAATTTGAACTAAAGACAAGTTTTTTTTTCTTTTGTAGAAGGCCAATTAAGTAAACTGCGAAACAAAATTGTAAATAAAATAATTATCTAGGGTTTCTACAACTTATTTATGATATCCAAGAGAGTCATGTAGGCCAAACCACACAACAAGCAGAATAGGACCCATCTTTAAGATATAACCAGAGTCACTCCAAAGAAACAGAAATACAAAAAGCCAGACATAGTGGCTCACACCCATAACCGTAACACTTGGAGTTGCTGGCCAGGGAGGTCACTGATGCCCCCAAAACATTACAGGCTATTGCCTAGACTCTTGGTTTCCCACCAGGAATAGATGTTAAAACCCTATTGCTGAAGACTCCGCATACTTGGACCGCAAGGTACTGACAAATCCTGCTGGAGCTGAGCTGAAAGCCTCCTCCCTGTAGACCAGCTGACAGAAAGCTGGAAAAAGCTACATTGCATGAAGTTCCATGGGAGAGAAAGAAATTACCAGTGGAAAAAAACAACAGTGGACACTGTAAGCCTTTTATTTGGCCAGTCAGGCCAAATGAGCCAACAGGTGCAATAATGTCTGTTATGGGGGAAACCAATTGCTCTGTAATTGGAATGGAGGCCTGCTCCATGGGAGGGACTACATCCCTAATACTGAAAACCTACAACAGCAGTAGTCATGAGCCCTAGAGGTGTTATATCTTCCGGTGTTGGGCTAAATGTATATACTATGCTCACCAAACTGTCCAGGAAGCACTTCTCTTAATGTTCATACTGGTATATTTATGCTACTCTCATTTTTGGTAGAGAACCTTCTCTTTTCAGATGGCAGTGACCTTGGGATGACTCAGGAGGCATCATGGTGCTGAGAATAAGTGACAGAGTGCTCAGCACTGAAATATCTCTATCACACCTTCCAAGGTTCAGGGCCCATTGCAGAATAGGTGGTGGAAAGAATTTTAAGAGGAAAAGGAGGAGAAAGACTCCTTACAACATGCTCCTCCAGACACAAAATGGCCTGGGTATCCATGACCTCCCAGTGCCTGATACTGCCTCCACAAGACCATCATAATAGGAAGAAAAGATGATGACATCAAAATAAGAGAGAGACTGATTGAGAGTGGACTTTCAAAGAGGAAAGCGGGGATACGGAGGGAACTACCATGGATATTGTTTACAATTATGGAAGTTGCCAATGAAAAAAATTTTTTTTTAAAGATGCGCTCAAGCCGGGCGTGGTGGCGCATGCCTTTAATCCCAGCACTCGGGAGGCAGAGGTAGGAGGATCGCTGTGAGTTCGAGGCCACCCTGAGACTACATAGTGAATTCCAGGTCAGCCTGAGCCTGAGCCAGTGAGACCCTGCCTCAAAAAACCAAAATAAATAAATAAATAAAAAATAAATGAAAGATGCACTCAAGGCCAGCCTAGGCTACAGATTGAGACCATCTTTCAAATCAAAAACATAGGCACACCCACAACTCATACAGGATCTATATGCTGACAATTATTACATACTCACAGAAAATCAGAGACCTGATCTGATAGGCCATGTTTACTGATCACAATGCATTGAAGCACTCAATTCAATATGGTGTTAAAGTCAATGCAATCCATCAAAATTCCAGTCAGGTTTTTTGTTCATATAAACAAGATTATTATACTTGTTTTGAAGTTTTTTTCCTCAATTTTTATTAACATTTTCCATGATTATAAAAAATATCCCATGGTAATACCCTCCCTCCCCCACTTTCCCCTTTGAAACTCTACTGTCCATCATATCCCCTCCCCCTCTCAATCAGTCTCTCTTTTATTTTGATGTCATGATCTTTTCTTCCTCTTATGATGGTCTTGTGTAGGTAATGTCAGGCACTATGAGGTCATGGATATACAGGCCATTTTATGTCTGGAGGGAGCACGTTAAACAAGATTATTTTAAGTTTTCTATAAAACGTACAGTTAAAAAAGCCAGCCAGGGGCTGGAGAGATGGCTTAGCGGTTAAGCGCTTGCCTGTGAAGCCTAAGGACCCTGGTTCGAGGCTCGGTTCCCCAGGTCCCACGTTAGCCAGATGCACAAGGGGGCTCACGTGTCTGGAGTTTGTTTGCAGAGGCTGGAAGCCCTGGCGCGCCCATTCTCTCTTTCTCCCTCTATCTGTCTTTCTCTCTGTGTCTGTTGCTCTCAAATAAATAAATAAAACAAAATTTAAAAAAAAAAAAAGCCAGCCAGGTGTGGTAGAACACATCTTTAATTCTAGCACTCAGGAGGATGAGAGGTTTGAGGCCAGTCTGGGGCTAACAGTGAGACCACACCTCAAAAATAACAACAACAACAACAAAAAAACAGGTAGGTATTGTGGTATACACCTTTAATCCCAGCACTGGGGGAGGCAAGACCCTACCCTGAAAATCCCCCCCAAAACAAAACAAAAAAATTTTTTAAAAAAGGAAGAAAACCCAAAACCAAAGAAACAAAAATGGTTAAAAGATCATAGAATACCTACAGCATTCTTGCAATGGGCTTACTAAGTCCACTTCCAACAGCCACACTAGTACATGGCTGCAGATGGAAAGACACACATCATTGATACAGCAGAGGGAATGGGCCTGCCAGGCCCTCCGGCCACTGCAAACAAACTCCAGGCATATGAGCCACTTTGAGCATCAGGTTTTATGTGGGAACAGAATCTGGGTCATTAGCTTTTGCAAACTAATTACCCTTCCCCCCACCAAAAACAAATTCACACACACAAAAACTCTCACATTGTTTACTCAAAATTTATGATTTTGTATTGGGCCAAATTCAATATAGCTATCTGCAGGTGGCCTGTCTGCATTAGCTAAGTAAAAGTTTGATAACAAAACCACATCCATAATCAGACTTCATTAAGAACCCAGGTTCAGTCCCCCAAGACCCACATAAGCCAGATGCACACAATGGCACACGTATCTGGAGTCATCTGCAGTGGCTAAAGGCCCTGGAGCACCCATTTTCTCTATTGCTATTTGCCTCCCTGTCTCTCAAATAAACAAAGAAATAACATATTTTTAAAAAATGAAAAAATTAGGAGCTGGAGAGATGGCTTATCAATTAATGTACTTGCATGCAAAGCCTAAGGGCCAAGGTTTTATTCCCCTATCTACTCTGGCCAGATGCAAAAGCTGAGCTGAAAACCTCCTTGCTATAGACCAGCTGACAGAAAGCTAAAAAAATCTAGGCTGCAAGCAGTTCAATGGGAGAGAAATCACCAGTGAAGATACTCAACAGTGGACACTGCAAGCCTTAAATTTGGCCAGCTAGGCCAAATGAGCCAATGGGTGCAATAGTGGCATGTCTGTTATGGGGGAAACCAACCACTCTCTAATTGGACTGGAGGCCTGCTCTATAGGAGGGAATACATGCCTGATACTGAAAACCTACAACAGTGGTAGTCAGGAGCTCTAGGGGTGTAACATCTGCTGGTGTCTGGCTAAACGTATACACACTGTGGTCCCCAAACTGCCTGGAAAGTGCTTTTCTTACTGCTCATACTCATGTATTAACGCTACTCTCACTTTTGGTTAGAGAAGCTTCTCTTTTCAGATGGTGGTACCAGATCTTGGGGCGACTCAGAAGGCACATGGTTCTGAGATATAGTGAGAGAAGAGTGCTCAGCACTGAAACTTCTCTATGCCACCTTCGAAGGCTCAGGGTCCACTGTGGAAGAGGAGGTGGAAAGAATGTGAGAGCCAAATGAAGGGTAGGACTGCTTACAATATACTCTTCCAGATACAAGATGTCCTTGGTATCTGTGACCTCACAGTACCTGACACTACCTATACAGGACCATCATAAGAGGAGGAAAAGATGATGACATCAAAATAAAAGAGACTGAATGAGAAGGGGAGGGGATATGATGGAGAGTGGAGTTGCAAAGGCAAAGTGGGAGAGGAATAACCATAGTTTTATTGTCTATAATTATGGAAGCTGTCAATAAAAAAATAATGTATATATGTATGTATGTGTGTGTATATATATTTTAGAGAGAGAGCAAATGAGAAAATGGACATACCAGGGCTTCTAGCAACTGGAAACAAATTCCAGACACATGTACCACTCTGTATATCAGGCTTACAGGGGTAGTAGGTTCTTAGTGTTCACAGGCAAGCACCTTAACTGCTAAGCCATCTCTCCAGCCCACTTAGATTTTCTTTATAAAAGCTTACACTTCCATGCTGAATATGCAAGTGTCTATTATAAAGAGTATAATTTAACCCAAAAGATGCTGAATAGAGAATAGCAGGATACTATTAATAACAAGGACAGGGTTTTGATCCGCGCTTATTCTCTATAAATATAAGCACATCTCTGGTAACAAGTGAAGGCCGGCTGTCACAAACCTGTGTAAGATAATCAGCGATGTATTCTGTTTTCAAGCAGTGCACGTTCTGGGCAGCAGCCTCAGCTATGAAAACTCCTGATTCATCTGGTTTCAGTTTATTAAAGTCACAAAAGACATGCGTAGCCTCTTTAAACAGAGGTGCAGAATGACCAGAAAACACCTAGAGAGGAAACAAGAAGTATCACTCTACCAGTATTCTAATGCAGCCACCTCTGTAACACTTATTTGAAAAATTGTGATTTCAAAAATAGAGGAAGGGCAGGGGATTTAACTCAGTGTAAGAGTTAGGTACAGCAAGTGCAACACTAGGTTCAATTCTCAGCATTGAAAAAAGAAAAAAGAAAAACTGAAAAGTGATCACAAAAAAATAGAAACCTTGGGTAGTAAGGCAGTATATTGAGTCAGTACAAACCTTTGCTCCTCCTGCCTGAAGAAGACGCTTAAACCCAGCTTCTCGGGGCTGATCAACGCGCAAAATAACCTTCCAACCACTAAATGCTCCCTGTAAAGAAAGTATTAACCAGTGTTGAAAAATCATGGTAAAACAAATGGTACGTTCATTATCTCCCCCCCGCCCCCAACTCCAAGACAGTGTCTCACTCTAGCCTAGGCTGACCTGGAATTAGTCTCAGGGTGGCCTCCAACTCATGGTGATCCTACTACCTTTGCCTCCCAAGTGCTGGGATTAAAGGTGTATGCCACTATGCCTGGGTAATAAATTATAATATCTGATAACTAGTATCATTTTACAATGGTGTTAAAAATAAACATTTTCAGGGCACTGGCACTTAATTTTTGATTTTGTGATCCTGGGAATCAAACTTAGGGACTTGTACATGCTAAGCAGATCTACCACTAGGCTATATTCTCAGCAGGATACTTGCAATGAAAATGCAAAACAAACATATCTGATTTCTCAATTAAAAACAGATTCAAAGACCTTGATGTAACACCAGAAACTTTCCAACTGTTAGAGGAAAGCATAGGAAAACTCTTCAAAATATAGACAAGAGCAGGGACTTCCTTGTCAAGATGTGAAGAGCCCAGGAGACAAGAAGTGACCAGTGGGACTGCATGAAATAGAACAGCTTCTGCCCAGCAAAGGAACAACCAACCACCCAGAGCTCAGAAAGCCTAAAGGATGAGGAAATCTTTGCTCATTATACATCCAACAAGGGATGTTCGTTTGTTTGTTTTTGTTTTTGGAGGTAGGGTCTTGCTCTAGACCAGGCTGACCTGGAATTCACTGCATAGTATCAGGGTGGCCTCAAACTCACGGCAATCCTACCTATGTCTCCCAAGTGCTGGGATTAAAGGCATGTACCATCATGCCTAGCAACAAGGGATTTTTTAAAGATAAAGATTTAAAGATAATTAGTATGTAGGTTCTACAAAGAACCCCAAAACACTTAACATCCCTCCACCCCTTCCTGTATGCAACCCCCCCACCCACACTGAAACCAACTGTAGTGGTTTACACTTATAATCCTAGCACCTGGGAGGTAGAGAATAAGAGATCAAGAGTTCAAGATCATCCTCAGTTATAGCAGGAGCTTGAGCCCAACCTAGGCTACACAAGACACTCTCTCAAAAAACTAACAAGCACACAGTTTTAAAACAAAAATGTTGTAGGCAAAATCTGCATATTTCATCAGCTTAAAAAAATAATAATAGGGATGGAGAGATGGTTTAGAGGCGCTTGCCTGCGAAGCCTAAGGACCCATATCTGAATCTCCAGATTCTTACTTAATTAAGCCAGGTGCACATGGTGATGCAAGTGCACAAGGTGGTGCATGCACCTGGAGTTCAACTGCAGTGGCTGGAGGCCCTGGTGTGCCAATGCTCTCTCTCACTAAAAAAATAAAAGTAACTGACTAATTAAGAGAAGAAATGATGACAATGCTGGCCAGGATGTGGGCAGAGAGGAGCCCCTATATATTAGTGGGAGTGCAGTCTGGTGCTGCTGCTATGGAAGTCAGTTGCTCAGAGAAAGGAAATGAGAGAATGTCATCCATCACAACACACCAGTAAAGTATGAGAAATAACAAGAGTGCACTGAAGGCTGGTGAGATGGCTTAGTTGTCAAGTGTACTTTCTGGAAAAGCACAAGGGCCTGAGGGGTCTAAGAGTGCCCAAGTTCAAATCTCCAGATCCCATGTACAACCACATGGCATGGCTATGCACATCTGTCTTGTATGAGAGCAGGGAAATGAGAATTGTTGGTGTCATGCAAGCTCTGGAGTTAGTAAAAAGAGACTCCAGCTAAAATAAGACCAGGTGGAAAAGCAATGGAGTGCATCACAGATGTTCCACAAGCAAGCAACCCATGATACTCATGTGCATATGGGACACAGACACGTGCATATATATACCCCTCCAACCACAGAAGCAAGGAAAAAAACCTACATTTAACTACACACACACACACACACACACACACACACACACACACACACACACCCCATGAAAACAGAAGGGAGATTATTGGGGCTGGGTGCGAGGGACCAGTAAGAGCACAAGATGAACAGGGTACACTGGAGGAAGTGAAGAGGAGCAAAGTACAATGATAATCAAATTATTTGGTCAAGTATATTCTTAAGAAAAAATCAAGTCACAAGACTAAATATCACTTATATTATTACCTATATAATTTATACATTAATACCTCAACAATGCCTGATTCTCGTGCTTGCTGGATTTTTTTCCTCCATCTTATTGCTGCCAGCGCTAGGTTTCGCTGATGGTCAGTGACACCAGTCAACACATCAAGTATGGAACTATTTCCCCATTCGTAGTCTTCTTCCTAGAGAATTAGTTCAGGGGGCTTGTGAGTTTCTCGAATACAGAGCATATGCTACATACAGGTTTCTGGCCTCAAGCAGAAGATGAAAGATGTATGTTCAAATGCTACAGAGTACTAAGGAAATATAGATTCATCTGGTTTTACATTAAAGAGCCAACTTAATAAAAATTAGAAATATAGGGCTGGAGAGATGGCTTGGTGGTCAGGGCTCTTGCCTGCAAAGCCTAAGAACTCATGTTTGAATCTCCAGGTCCCACGTAAGCCAGATACAGTGACTCAAGTGCATGATGTCACAAATGCACACAAGAGGGAGCATGCATCTGGAACTCGTTCACAGTGGCTAAACGCCCTGGCATGCCCATTCTCTGGATCTCAAAATAAATATGAAAGAATTAGAAATAGGCTGAATACCTTTTTAAGAAACACATCCTTGGCCAGGCAACAGTATTTAGGTTATTTGGCTTCACCTGCTACACAAGTAACTTCACAGGAGGCTATTCTGAGAAGAGGCACAACTGACCGCAAGCTTCACAATCTGTGGGTGGGTACTATGATGGTCAGCCTACGATTACTTTACTATTTAATGACTAACAATAAAAAAAAAACTTACAATGAGATAATCTTGAAACTTTCTTCTGTAAGAGAGAATTACTTCAATACAAAAGCACTAACAGAAAGTCACAATGAAAGCCAGGTGCGGAGGCAGAAGTAGGAGGATCAGTGAGTTTGAGGTCACCCCAAGGTTACATAGTAAATTCTAGGTCAGCCTGGACCAGAGAGACCCTATCTCAAAAAGAAAAAAGTCAAGTCACAATGAAATCTACTGTTTTGTATGCCAACTAAATTAAAATAAAAAAGAAGAAAAGTGAGGGCTGGAGAGAGAACTCAGTAGTTAAGACACTTGCCTTCAGAGCCTAACAACTTGAGCTGGATACCCCAGTACCCATGTAAAGCCAGATGTACAAAATGACACATGCATCTGGAGTTTGTCTACAAAAAAAGTGGCTGGAGACCTTGGCATGTCCATTCTGTCTCTTCTCTCTATGCTTGCAAAAAAAAAACTTTAAAATATATTTTAAAAAAGAAAACCCAAGCACGGTGGTGCATGCCTTTAATCCCAGCATTTGGGAGGAAGAGGTAGGAGGATCACTGTTGAGTTTGAGGCCAGCCTGAGACTACATAGTGATAGTGACCAGGTAGTCAGCCTAGGCTAGACGAAGACACTACCAAAACCCCAAATGAGTAATTAAGTTAAAAAAAAAAAAGAATCTGATTTTGACTGTAACCTCTCTGCATTGTAAGATCATCATGAAACTGGGATAATTTTACTAGCCTTATGTAGCTATTTCGACTATACACATCATCAGGGAATAAAATGGAACCTCTTAAGATATTTACTTCATTTTTAGGAAATTGTTTTGTTTTTGCTTTTGTTTTTGGAGGCAGGGTTTCACTCTAGTTCAAGCTGATCCAGAACGCAGTCGGTAGCCTAGGCTGACCTCAAACTCCTGGTGACCCGATCTCTTACCTCAGCCTCCTTAGCCTTGGGCTTAAAAGCTTGTGCCACCACCACACCAGGCTGAGACATTCCTTTCGAGAAAGACCAACTGCATGAGAAGGTGGTACACACCTGCACGAAGTGTCCAGCAGTCCTGCAGGCTTCAAGGTAGGAGCGATGAAGCACCCACTTCCCAGCTGCCACACAGGCTAAGTACTTCTCATTGCGGAGTGGGTACCCCACGACAATGTGCGTGCAGCTGGGGTCACAGCACTGCTTCTCTATCACCACCCCACCTGCGGTAAAGAAGCACTGGTTACCGTACTCCTTTTCTTGTCTTCTTTCAGAAAACTATGCATGAAATGACTTCTTTTTACTTTTCAAGATGTGGCTACTAGACAGCGCCATATGACAATACACAGCTCGTGCCCCACTTGTACTGGACAGCGCTGCTATGCACACCTGTCACTCTTCCAGTATGTCACTCCTAGGTGTCTGATGGGCAGTCTACAACTAGGGGTAAGGAAACGTTCTGGGAGGAGTGCTCTCTGGCAGCGATTACCCTTTAATATACAAGTCTCATGCAGCCCAGGCTGGCCGCAACTTTCCTACGCAGCCAAGAATTACTTTGATATCCTCTACATGCATTACAGGCATATACCCCATACTCCCACCCCATCCCTGCCTGCCTGTTTCTCTCTCTTTCTCAAATAAATAAATAAAAATATTTAAAAAAATAAAAAAAAATCAACTCAGCCAGGCATAGTGGTGTACACCTTTAATCCCAGCACTCAGGAGGCAGAGGCAGGAGGCTCACAATGAGTTCGAGGCCACCCTGAGACCACACAATGAATTCTAGGTCAGCCTGAAGCAGAGTGAGACCCTATCTTGAAAAACCAAAATCAACAATCAAAGCAACAACAACAAAGAAAAAACCTCTAAGGCTAACTCAATATGTAGACTTAGGGCTAGAAAGATTGCTCAGTAGTTAAGGCACTTGCTTGCAAAGCCTAATGATCCTGGTTCAAGTTCCCACAATAAAGCTGGATATACAAGGTGGCACATGTGTCTGGAGTTTGTCTGCAGTGGCTGGAGACCTTGGCACACATATTCTATCTGCCTCCCTCAAATAAATATTTAAAAAAAATATGTAGGCTTAGGTAAGTTACCCACATTTTTTCTCAATTTCTACACATTGCAAACGATAGAATTAGACTACAAATAAAGGTTACTAAAATAACATTTTAAAGTAAGATACTGGTACCTAATTTTTCAATCAGGTGGCAATAATCAATCCGTTCTTGAGGGTTCAGAGATGACATCTGAAATATGTACTGTTTTTTAAGCTCCTTACGAGTCTCCTCTAGAATTTCAACCTGTAAGGGAATAAATAGTTTTATTTTAGAAAAAAAGTAACAATGAAAATCAAGGATAGTTATTTTACAGTAGCATTCTAGTCTTCTAAATTATCATAATAGCAATATCCAAAAGCAGTATCAATACATCCAGTGAGGAGAAACAGGAGCAAGATAGTTTTTTTATAGACAGCCAGGAAAAAGGCCCAGGCCCTAGGATGAGAAGATGCCAGCCAGCCTGCTCTGGCAAACCAGGACTGTCTATCCAGTCTCATCTAACATGGCTGCCAGCAATACTCCCCAGAAGAACTTCTTGCCTTCCTCAGCTCAGCACACCTAGGAGGGACCACCCTCCTGAGCTAGTTCACAGTCCATCCCTTGAGAACACTAACCAATCAGGTCAGGCCTCTCCTTACACACCTGAGTCCAATAACAAGGCTCTCCCTAATTGGATATCTGATCCATACAAGGAAGCCTAACCACATGGGCAAGACTTTTTTGTTTTTGAGGAAGGGTTTCTTTCTAGCCCAGGCTAATCTGGAATTCACTATGTAATCACAGGTTGGCCTCAAACTCACAACAATCCTCCTACTTTGGCCTTCCAAATGCTGGGATTAAAGATGTGCACCACCATGCTGGCTAAAAAAATTTTTTTATTAATTTATATGCAAACAGAGCAAGAAAGAATGAGTAGAAATGGGCGTATCAAGGCCTCTTGCCACTGTAAATAATCTCCAGATGCATGCCTCATGGATACTGGGAAACTGAACCAAGACTGCCAGGCTTTGCAAGTAGGCACCTATAACCACTACCGCATCTTCCCAACCCCAGGTAAGCCTTTTGTTCTGCCTGTGATTTCACCTGAACAGCAGAGCGTAAGTCTATCTGTATGTACCTTTGGGGGAACACTTCCTTCCACCTGTTTGCATTCTGTATGAGTCTTGCTTTGGAGTGCTTTCTTGATTTGTCACATGTATGATTTTTCTTCGATTTGAATCCTCACTATTTCTCAATCCTCTCTGGTCTTTCGTGTAAAGGAGATCTACTGGTTCTTATGTTCTGCCTTCCACCTGTGGTGGATGTGCCTTCTCCAGAGCCCCTTCACCCCAGGAGATTTTTCTGTGCAAGGAGGAAAACTCTGAGTTTTCAGACTCAAGATCCTCCCTGGATTTTAATTCCCCTACAATAAACCTCATAATTCATAATTTCTTCCTAAATAAACTTAATAATCTATACTTTACCCATTTCAGAGCTGGTTTTCTCAAGTATTTCTTAAAATGGAAATGAACCCAATGGTTAGTGTTCATAGGTCTGGAAGGAACACCCCCCCTCCTCAGAGCCCCAAAATCTTGCATCACACCAGTATCAACAAACCTTTTCTATGGGTTGTGGAGCCACAGGTGGGTTGGCCAGGGGGAAGGCAATGCTGGGGGCTTGAGGCGTAGGGATCAGGTGGTCTTCTTTTGTTGGAGTTTCGGCCTCCTTAGGGAGCTGACACACATTTCCACGACTACAAACAGCTGAGGGCAAGAAGATGTTGCAGTGTCAGTGTCCAAATACAACTAAGAACAAATTCTGGAAACATTTTCATCCATCTTGGCCAAAATAAAACATGAACTTTGCAATGCAAAAGGATATGTATGCCGGGGCATGGTGGTGCGTACCTATATCCCCAGCAGTTCAGGAGGCTGAGAAAGGGGGAGTTCAGGTTTGAGACTAGCTTGGGCTACAGAGTATGACTCTTATGTCAAAAACAAAAAATAAAGCCGGAGAGATGGCTCAACAGTTAAGGCATTTGCCTGCAAAGCCAAATGACCTGAATTTGATTCCCCAGTACCCACATAAAGCCAGATGTGCAAAGTGGGGTACACATGGAGTTTGCATGCATTGGCTGGAGGCCCTGACAAGCATATCCTCTCTCTCCCTGTCTCTCTTTTCTCTCTGCTCGTAAATAAAAAAAATTAAAAACTTTAAAAAAAACACATGCAAAAAGATATCCTATTTTTAGAGCTTATAAATAAATGCAACTAACCAGCTTCATATTTTCTTTATTCATTTACTTACTTACTTACTGTGTGGTTTATGCACATGTATACACAAATACATGTGCCCTGTGCATGTATGCGTGAAGGCCAGAGAAAAGTCAAGTGTCTTCCTCCATCTCCCTTCTGGGTGACTTCTTTGTGATGGCATCTCTCACTGTACAAGGAGCTGCCACATTTTGTTCAGACAGGCTAACAGAGCCCCAGGTATCCTGTTTTCACTCACCCTCTGTACTGGGGTTACACAGATGTGCAGCCATACTCAGCTTTTTATGTGGATTCAGGGCCTCAAACTCAGGCCCTATGCCACTGAAACATCTCCTCACCCCAGTAACAAATTAGCTATTGTTTCTTTTCTTTAACTAGTGACCTATCACCAGTATAGTATGACCCCAAATTTGTCAAATTAAAGCAAGTCTTCAGACAAAGTAATCAGAAGCGAAGATCAGTCCAGGTATCACCCAACACAAACAAATAATCACACAATAGGAAAAATAAAAGACAAGAAGCATTTGGTTTTCATGGTCAAGAGTTCAAGAAAGGAAAAATAGGGAAACCTAGAATAAGATCATATAATCCAAAGAACAAATTTAAGAATATACTGGTGAAATTCAGATGATTTAAAGAGCCAGGTGCAGTGGTGCAACCTTTATTTCCAGCACTTGGGAGGCAGAGGTAGGAAAAAAAAAAAAAAAAGACTAAAAGGAAAATGAGATTCCAGGAGAAAAAAAAAGCACTACCTGCACAAACGCAAAACAGGCACAGAAAGAAAGAGCAGCAGTTTGAAACAGGCCTTGAATCCTACATTCCAAGCTTACAAACCAAAATACAGTTTTCAATTTCTGAACAAAGGTTTTCATTTCCATGTACCATGCAGAGAACCACAGCCTGCATATGCATGTGCACAGAACAAACAGAGCTTCCTTATACCTTGTTCAGGAATCACTGACTCATGTAGAGGCTCTTGAAAAGGCGAATCCTCCAGCTTCTGCATTTCAACCTGAAGGTCAGAGTACTGTGTGGGATAACTGGGCCACTGCAAGTTGCTGGCAAGCCTTGCTCTTTCTTCCCTCGCGGTTGGATCATCCCAAATGATCTGCTCATTTTGGGACGGCTCTGTGTTGATATCAGGAATCACTTGCCGAGACTGCCTATGGAACAATGGAGAATTTTTTGGTTCTAGAGGTAGGGTCTCACTCTAGCCCAGGCTGACCTGGAATTCACTATGGAGTCTCAGGGTGGCCTCGAACTCACGGCGATCCTCCTTCCTTTGCCTCCCGAGTGCTGGGATTAAAGGCATGCGCCACCAAGCCCAGGCTTTAACAACGGAGAATTTTAAAATCAACAGCCTTAATGGTGCTGGGGAGTTGACTGTACATTAACCCTGATGCACAAAGTGGCATGTGTGGCTAGACTTCATAGGCAAGAGGCCCTGATGGGTTCATATTCTTTCTCTGTGCAGACAAATAAATTTAAAAAATTGTTTTTTTAAAAAAAAAAAAAAGCCTCAGGGGGCTGGAGAGATGGCTTAGCAATTAAGTGCTTGCCTGTGAAGCCTAAGGACCCCGGTTCAAGGCCTGATTCCCCAGGACCCACAAGTTTGTTTGCAGTGGGTGGAGGCCCTGGTGCGCCCATTCTCTCTCTATCTGCCTCTTTCTCTCTCTGATTGTGCTCTCAAAATAAATAAAAAAGCCGGGCGTGGAGGCAGAAGTAGGAGTATCTTTTTGAGTCCAAGGATACCCTGAGACTACACAGTGAATTCCAGATCAGCCTGGGCTAGAGTGAGACCCTACATTGAAAAAAGAGAAAAACAAACAAATAAGAATCAAGCCCTAACCCTGGTGTATAAAGTCTGTAGGTTGCACTGGGAAGATTAACTTACATGCTCACCACCCAGTACACACAAGGCATTAATACTTGCTGAAAAAATAAAGTCAGTGAATTTTCTAGCCTTCTTGTCTGTTTTTTTTTTTTTTTTTTTTGAGGTAGGATTTCACTCTAGCCCAGGATCCATTTCACTCTAGCCCAGGATCCATTTCACTCTAGCCTTGAACTGGAGTCCTTAGGCTTTACAGGCAAGTGCTTAACTACTAAGCCATCTCTCCAGCCTCCTCCTTTTGCTTTTGAGATGGGGTCTTAACTAAGTAGCCCAGTTCTTCCTGCCTCTGTCTCCTGAATGCTGACAAGCATTATTAGGTCCAGCTAATTACTTTTGTTTTCAAAAACGGTTTGCCATTTTAAAACTGAGTGTCTATTTAAATTTTTAAGCCAGGCATGGTGGCGCATACCTTTAATCCCAGCACTCGGGAGGCAGAGGATCAAGAGTTTGAGGCCACCCTGAGACTACATAGTGAATGCCAGGTCAGCCTGGACTACAGTAAAACTCTACCTTGGAAAACCAAAAAAAAAAGAAATTAAGGAAAAATTCAATTGTCATGAAAATGTTTTATTCTGAAATAACTGTTGCATTTAAAAATGAGATTTTATTTTAATTTTGTACATCAGGGAATCACAGTTAATGTTTAGAAGTGTCTGGGTCTTGGGCCTCAACTTGGCTATGTACTTGAAGTTATGATCTTCCTGCCTCCACATCCCACAAACTGGGATTACGGGTGTGTACCACCAAGCACATGCCTAGCTGGACAGATGCAGAATGATCCTAAGTTTATGGTTAGCCTTGATTACATTGAGAATTGAAGGCCAGCTTGGGTTGCAGCATGAGACCCTGTTTGGTAGGGAGGGAAATAGAGAGGCATAATGAACCTCAGGCAACTTTCCTAGAAGACAGTTTCTTAGAAGAGTATAACAGATATGGAAAGCTCCAACAGGAAATCATGTTTAAATACAAAACCATTTAAATGATATGTACGCACTCACTACTTAGTGCTAATGTGGACTGATTTCCCACTGAATCTACTTCAAATGAGGAAATCTGGATCCTATAATCATTTCTATCTCAGGAAAGGCAATTAAAAAAAAAAAAACTTAATCACACCTTACACGCAATGAGGTTACTAATTGCAATGGGACAAACCTCTGTGTAGCTTCCTAATTCCAAGTAAGAAGAAAACTACTTGGAACAAAGGAAGGAGGGGAAACACAGTCAGCAGAGACAAAATAAACAGAAAATAATGGAATGCAAGGCACATTATTATTTGAAACCTTCAGTGATCTAATACTTGAAACAGGGCTGGAGAGATGGCTTAGTGGTTAAGGAGCATGCCTGTGAAGCCCGAGGTCCCAAGTTCTATCCTCAAGGTCCTACATTAGCCAGGTATACATGGTGGTGCATGTGTCTGGAATTCATTTGCAATGGCTAGAGGCTCTGACGCACCCATTCTCTCTGTCTCTCAAATAAATGAAAAATAAATCTTAATACTTGAAACATACTTTATTCTTATTTAATAAACAAAAGCATAATTAGCCTGACTCAAAAATGCAGGTCAGTAAACAAGGAGCTACTTTTCTCTCTGGCCGCTTAGTGAGTACAGACCTCAGTGCCTCAAGGACGCGGCTCCGTCCATTCCGCGCAGAGCGCACGCTGTCCGGGGTTGAAGACGCGCTGTTACAACCGCTCCTGGACAGATTCATCCTGGGCGCTGGTGGCTTCACAATGCAGGTTGCTGACATTATCTCCTGTAGCTGCTTCTGGAAGTTCTCTCTCATCTCCAAGGTCTGTGTCAGAGCTGGAAACAAGCCAACCAATCCAGGTCAGTTTCTCTTCCCAGGCCCTGTTTTGGTTTTCATTTCTTTTTTTTTTAAAAAAAAAATGATTTATTTATTTGAGAGAAAAAGAGAATGGGCGTGTTAAGGCCTCTAGCCACTGAAACTTCCAGAAGCATGCTTCATCTTATGCAGCTGGCTTACATGGGTACTGGGGAATTGAACCTGGGTCCTTAGGCTTTACAGCAAAGGCCTTAACTGCTAAGCCATCTCTCTAGTCCCACTTTGGTCTTCAAAGACAAGACCTCACTGTGTAATGAGGCTGTCCTTCAACTCATGATGGACAGCCTCTTTTTAGAGTGCTGTGATTTCAGGCACGCCTCACCATTCCCCACAGCCACTTCCAGATCTCCTTGAATACAAACTTAGTGACTTGGACATTCACTGAGTATTTGTTACAGTAGCAAGACTACAAATACCACAAGATGCAGGCTGACCCACAAGGGCTGTTAATGAAAAGCTGAGGACTTGAACTTCTGGCTTTTACGTGGGTGTCTGGGATCAGACTCGTTGTGCAGCCACTACTTTACCCCCAAGGCCACCTCCCCAACCACCTCTCTCCTTATTTAGCCTCACGGCTATCTCCCCAGCTACCTCTCTCATTTTTTTTGATTTTTCCGAGGTAGGGTCTCACTCTAGCTCAGGCTAACCTGGAATTCACTATGTAGTCTCAGGGTGGCCTCGAACTCACAGCGATCCTCCTACCTCTGCCTCCCAAGTGCTGGGATTAAAAGCATGTGCTACCACGGCCAGCTTCCTTATTTTTTTTTTAAAACACCAAGGAAAGATACACCCTTTATATGTTTATTAATTTGCTTAATGTAGGTACTAGGAATTGAACTCAGGTCCTCATGCTTATAAGTCAAGCGCTTTACCAGCTAAGCTATCAGTGTGGTTCATTTATATAGCCCCAGTACTAGGGAGATGGAGATAGGAGGACTGCTTTGAGCTCTGGGCCAGCCTGAGACTACATAGTGAACTACAGGTCAGCCTGGGCTAGAGCGAGACCCTACATCGAAAAAAAAGAAAAGAAGCCAATAATGTTGGGAAGATAGTAGAAATGCTTCCTAGGACTGCAGAGCCTTTAAAATTCAATTAAAAACATTGTACACAGATTAAAATGCTTGAAAAATCACTTAAAAAAAAACATGAACCAAAATTTGCTTTTTTAGGCCAAGGCCCCACTCTAGACCAGGAGGCTGACCTATAACTCCATAGCCAAGGCTGGCCCTGAACTCATGGAAGTCCTGCCTCAGCCTCCTGGGCTGGAGTGATGGCTTAGTGATTAAGGGGCTTGCCTGCAAAGCCTAAGGGCATAGGTTCAATTCTTCAGGTCCCCCATAAGCCAGATGCTCATGGTGGCGCATACATGTAGTTTGTTTGCAGTGGTTAGAGGTCCTGGTATGCTCATTCTCTCTCTCTCTAATAAAGAAAAAAGAATAAAGGTTAGCCAGGCGTGGTGGGGCACGCCTTTAATCCCAGCACTTGGGAGGCAGAGGTAGGAGGATCGCCATGAGTTCAAGGCCATCCTGAGACTCCATAGTGAATTCCAGGTCAGTCTGGGCCAGAGTGAGACCCTACCTCAAAAAAAACAAACAACAACAAAAAAATAGAATAAAGGCATGAGCCACTACACTTGGTTTAGAACATATTCCACCCATCTTTATTGGAATAAGAGCACATTACACAAACACTATAAAATACTCAGCTCTGTAAATTCCACACGTTTCCCCGTAAATCACTGAAAACTTTACCAGTTATTATTTCATGATTAGAATGAAATCCCAAACTGAGTACAGACTCAGTCCTCAATATATACTTTACCAGTATTTAAAATTTTATTATTTTATTTGAGACAGAAAGAAGTAGAAAAGGCAGGGGGAGAGAATGGGCATACCTGGGCCTCTGACCACTGCAAAAGAACTCCAGATGCATGCACCACTTTGTGCATCTGGCTTACGTGGGTCCTGGGGAATCAAACTGGGGTCCTATGGCTTTGCTGGCAAGCACCTTAACTGCTAAGCTATCTCTCCAGCCCACTTTGCTAGTATTTACAAAAAAGAATCATTTCTTTTCCATCTTACATTTGTTAATAGATATTTTTTTCTAATTCAAAATACTTTATTTATGAGAGAGAGAAAGAAGGGAGAAAATGGGTATGTCAGGGCCTGCAAATGAACATCGGATTCATGTGCCCCCTTATGAATCTGGCTTTACATGGGCACTGGGGAATTGAACCTGGGTCCTTAGGCTTTGTAGACAAGTGTCTTAACCACTGAGAAATCTCTCCAGCCCTCAAAAGACTTTACCAATAGCCAGGACTGAGACCAACCTGTGCTACACAACTTTTCAAAAAATAAAAATAAAATAAGAAGGGGAAGAAAAGGAGGAGAGGACAGATAGGCTACAGAATTTAAATCCCACTGCACAATGGACTACAATCACCTTTTCTAGAAGAAAGATACAGCGTTTAAAAGATATGCAAAACTCCAACACGAAATCTCTCTCAAAAAATAGAATAAGAGCTGGCCTTCTCTGCTTCTCTGTAGAAAGCTCAGTCATAAAAGTAAAGGTATGAGCCGGGCGTGGTGGCGCACGCCTTTAATCCCAGCACTCGGGAGGCAGAGGTAGGAGGATCGCTGTGAGTTCGAGGCCACCCTGAGACTCCATAGTGAATTCCAGGTCAGCTTGGGCTAGAGTGAGACCCTACCTCGAAAAACCAAAAAAAAAAGAAAAAAAAAAAAAAAGTAAAGGTATGAAGCACGCCTTTAATCCCAGCACTCGGGAGGGAGGCAGAGGTAGAAGGATCGCTGTGAGTACAAAGCTACCCTGAGACTACACAGTGAATTCCAGGTCAGCCTGAGCTAGAATGAGACCCTACCTTGGAAAAACCAACCAACCAACCAACCAAACAAACAAGCAAACAACAAAAAAAAGTACAATAAAATGCATTACCCCCTTTGGATTCACTCCTTCCATTTCCATCTGACATTGCTGACTCTTTATTACTGGTGACTATCTTCTCTGTATCACTCTCTTCTACAGGCAAATGACTTAGCTATTCAAATAGAAAAAAACATTTTTTTTTTTTAAGTAAGGCCACTGCATAAAGTCTCATATAAATCTATGATGGTATCTTTGGCTTAGGAGGAGTACATTTTATCCATATTGCCTACCTCATTGTCATGTGATGCAGAAGCTATAGAGGGAGCTTGACTGTTACAGAGTCTGCCATCTTGCACTGCACTGATATCCAAGCTCATTTTGGGATTGTAAGTGTGGGGATAGAGAGATTCAGGAAGGTGTTTATACTCTTGAGCACACTGAAATACAATGGCATGCTTTAAAAGGCAGTTCACAGTGAAAATTCTATCATATAAATAAATAACAAACTGTCCACACTTCTTGAGTGTTGTGTCTACTAAAGTTCATCTTTATCTAGTTCTGTCTTTGTGCATTTAGAAAGTGCCAATCACACTCCAGGGAATACCTTCTCTTCAGTCACAATAAAATTCTCATTGTTTTCTTAACTTTCTAATGATGAAAGGAATCAGAATCAGGGTATCCATTAAAATTTTTCCCCCATTTACTTATTTATAAGGCAGGAAAGAGAAACAGAGAACAAGAATGGGCATGCCAGGGCATCTTTCCACTGCAAATAAACTCCAAATTAATGTGCCACTTTGTACATCTGGCTTTATGTGGGTACTGGGGAATCAAACCCAAATTGTCAAGCTGGGCATAGTTGCACACGCCTTTAGTCCCAGCACTCAGGAGGCAAAGGTAGGAGGATCACTGAGTCTGAGGCCACCCTGAGATTACAGAGTGAATTCCAGGTCAGCCTGGGCTAGAGTGAGACTCTACCTTGAAAAAAAAAAAAAAAAAAGTTTAGACAACAAAAGATCTTAAGTCCCGCCCAGGTAGGGTCTCACTCTAGCTTAGGCTGACCTGGAATTCACTCTGTAGTCTCAGGGTGGCCTCAAACTCACGGCAATCCTCCTACCTTGCCTCCCCAGTGCTGGGATGAAAGGCGTGCACCACCACGCCCAGCTAAGACCTTGAGTTTTTGATGCCAAGGAAATGAAATGACTGTGCAAAGCTGGCTTTTACCTTCAGTGCTCTCAGTCTCCAGCCTGCCTTGTGGGAGACTTTGGAGTTGTGCCTAGAAAGGAACAGCAGAATCTCAAACCATTCCTCTCTTTCTTTCATTCTACAGCCAGGGGCGAACAGTTTTTCAATTTTTATTTTTTGCCATGATGTGTCACTACAGTTAACCAAAACTATCAAATTTGTTTACATATACTGAAACTTGCTTTGGCTCTGAAATGTTTTCATACATCTTCAGTTAACAGAGAAGGGCGGAAAAAAGAGCTGCTTACTTCTAGAAGCCAATGCTCTGAAACAATGTGTATTCCTCTCTCCTTTACAGATTTATACTCTCGGTTACTGTCGTTTGGCCGCCCTTGATAGATGAAATGAGTCACTGTTTCATCAAAATTCCACCTAAAACCAAATACCACAAAATTAGTAACTAGGAGTAATATATGCATTAGCTCAAGACAATCACTATTTATGACGAAGAGAATGTTCCGACTGCACAAAACTCACAGAACTAAGAGTAATAAGCAAAAGCAGTGAAATGATCAACTCTGCTCATGTGCACGTGCGTGGAAGCCAGAGGCTGACGTCAGTCGTCTCCATAATCTCTCTCTACCCCATTTACTGAAGCAGAGTCTCTCACTGAACCCAGGGCTAGCTAGCTCCCTGCAGGGATCCTAGCTCCATCTATTGAGCACTGGGATAACAGGCAGCCATCACACCAGCCTGGCATTGACTTGGGGCTGGGGTACCTAGACTCTGGTCCTTAAATTTGTTGGGTAAGCACTTCCTTCACTGAGCCATCTCCCTAGCCCCAATCCTACTTTATGGATTCCTGAATTTTTCAACAACAAAAGCATTTTCAAATTAATAAAATGTCACTGAGCACCCAAATCTGTCTTGCAGTTGTTGGCAGTCACTACTCTGCCCACTGGCTCTACTTCCCATTGTAAACTATGTATTTTACTTGCAGCTCATTCACTTCACAGAAATCACGGTCAAGTAGTAAATCTTAGCCTCTGCAGGACCTTCCCTTCTGTAATGACTCTTGTTAAGTCAAAGCAGCCATAGCAACATGCAAATGAAGCACTGCTGTTCTTGCCATGAAGAAGAACAATGATCAAATCAGTAATCCTCAGTCTAGGCCGGTGCTTTCTATCAGCAAGTGTTGCTTTACGAGCTTTCTTAGATATTTGTGGGGGAGATCTTGGCTATTAAAATGCTGTCATTCTTCAGTTCCAAACATAGTTAGCACTCAACTATCATCTCCTTGCAGACAGTATTCTTTTAAATTGCTGGCCATCAAGGGAAACAAACCTTCTATAATAGCGAGTGACACAAAACAGGTTTACAAGTAAATGCTGAATATGTGGAAAAAACAAAAACAAAAACACAACCCACTTAAGAATGCATTGTTGGGAGGCTGGGAGAAGTTGGGGAAATCAGTGGTTAAAGGTGCTTGCAAACCATGTGGACTCAATTCAATTCTGCAGTACACAGTAAAGCCAGATGCTTAAAGTACTGCATATACCTGGAGTTCATGCGCACTGGCAAGAGGCCCACTGTGCCCATGCTCTCTCAGCTCACAAATAAACTGTTCTATAAAATGCTGTGATCATATGCTGAAGAGTGTTGCTATTGCTGTTGTGGCTGCTAGAAATTCTAGGGATAGTCACATAAGTACCCCAAACCCTGCATGATTTTCTGAGAAAATCACATAGGCTCAAAAGCGAAAACAAATAACAAAACCCCAAAGGTTTATAATTAGATGGGATCTACAGTCTTTTTTTTTTTTTACATAAACACTTTTTTCAGTTTTAATACACACTACTATGTGTAATACAATGGGATATGACAACTGTGTGGAGCACAACTGGCCTATTTGTTTAGCTGTCTGAAAGCAGGAAGCAATATTTAATGATAAATTCATTTGGGTACCTCTGCTTGAAAACAGATTGACTCAACAAACAAATATTGCAGCCTCTGCATATTAAGCCTCCTCTCATTAAGTATAAGGTTTAAAAAACTTGTTTGAAAAAGAGTTTCAATGTAAACTTTAATATAATTCAACAGTTAAATTCTACGTAGGGTTTGAGCAAGAAATTTTGGTTTTTTTTTTTTTTTTACCATAAAAGAACTGGTATTTTACATCTTATAATCTTCATTCACTTTTTTCTTGTCTATATTTTATATCTTATAATCAAGTCTATATCTAAACCATACTCAAGGAAGCTTTCTGGTCTAATAAATACATGCATGTTGCCCGACATAAGGGTACTGCGAGAAAGATAATGTGCTCAACACTGAGTTGCTTAAAACTATTGCAGATACACTTTATCTTACATCCTCCTAACTTCTTTTTCTTTTTTTTTTTTTTTTTATGGGGCAGGGTCTCACTCTAGCTCAGGCTGACCTGGAACTCACTATGTAGCCTCAGGGTGGCCTTGAACTAGTGGCGCGCCTTCTACCTCTGCCTCGTGAGTGCTGGGATTAAAGGCGTGAGCCACCACGCCCGGCCCTCCTAACTTCTTTAACAAAGACAACACTGAGCTTACCAAAGGGGAAGAAGAAACTATTCATGGTTCCCAAATGGCTTGCCACCTGCAAAATCACACACTGCTGCCTATGGACAGAAAAACACAAGTGGCCTACAGCGAGCACTGCAGCAGCTGAGAGCGTGCAGGCACCGGGACAGGACAGGCTGGAGCTCACAACGAAACAAGGGTGAGGATCACTGAGCCCAGCCAACATGCTATGCTGAGAGACTCACTCATATTCTCTCTGGTGCTCTCTCTCCCTCCTTTACTTATTTACCTCCTTATTGTGGTAGTGAGGATCGAGCCTACAGCCTTGTACAAGCTAGACAAACAGTCTTATCACTGACAGATACCCCTAGCCCAAGACTTTCTTCTTAAAGAAGATCCAATTTTTTAAAAGATTAAAAAAAAAATGGTTTTAAAAGGCCATCTTAGGGCTGGAGAAGATGGGTTAGTGGTTAAGTCATTTGCCTGTGAAGCCAATGGACCCAGGTTCAACTCCCCAGGAACCATGTATGCCAGATGCACAAGGGACATGTGCATCTAGAATTCGTTTGCAGTGGCTAGAGGCCATGGTGTGTCTATTCTCACTCTGTCTCTCTGTCTTCTCTCTCTGCTTGCAAATAAATAAATAAATGTTTTTTGTTTTTTTTTAAAAAGGGCCATCTTAATCTAGAAAGTGCCAGAATCATCAGTACTACTCACAGAAACTTCGACAATACTGACTGACACAAAACAGGTTTACAAGTAACTGCTGAATATGTAAAAGAAAATACACATTCAAAAATGAATTGTTGGGCTGGAGAGATGGCTTAGCGGTTAAGCACTTGCCTATGAAGTATAAGGACCCCAGTTTGAGGCGTGATTCTCCCATACCCACGTAAGCCAGATGCACAAGGAGGCACATGCATCTGCAGTTCATTTGCAGTGGCTGGAGGCCCTGGTATGCCCATTTTCTCTCTGCCTCTTTGTCCGTCACTCTCAAGTAAGTAAATAAAACCATTGTTTTCTTGTAAAGGCATAGACAGCGTCCAGGCTGGCCCATCAGCAAACAGGAAGATGCGCAGCTAACTACCTGTAATCTGCCCCCAGCGAGGCTGCGACCCCATTCAGCTCACTCTGCTTCTTGGCAAGCTTTTTACTCACACACACCACAACTTTGTGAAGTGGTTTTGGAGTCTCTTCCTGTACAGGGGAAAAGAAAGGAAACAGACCCATAAGTACTCTGAAGCATTGTAGCCAAGACTGCCACTTAATAAGAGAACCGAGTCTACCTTTTCTGCTTGGGCATCCTTCAGGTGTGGGCTGGCAGAGAGGGCCACAGCATCTCGAGAGCTATTTGCCACAGCAAGTTTCAGGTTTCTCACAATGACTTCTGAGAGCGGTGAACTCACTTTCCTTTTCCTCTGGTTGGCACACCCTGGGGTTTCCAAAGCTGCAAGTGCATCCTGAGAATATGAGACAGAGAGCCATGGGAGGACAGAAGAGAAAGGGGAAGACAGGAGGAAGAGAAAGCATGAAAAGGGCAAGTAAGGAGGGAAAAAGAAAAAGCACATCAAATTCTATGTATCTAAAACCCTGTATTCTTCATGTTTACATGTCCGTTTCAACCTATTCTCGTACTCAGCTGACTAACTCATTTGAAAAGAAACAAATTCTAAACATTTATAAATGTACTACTCACTGGGGAAAACTCAGATCTAGCAACACCTAGACTTACCTTTGTAAATCCATGAGACTTTAAAGGTAAATAAATTCATATACCTGCTAAGCAAAAAGACAAAATAACTTTCTATCTTATGCTACAATAAATGAAGTAACAAGTTATACAGAACCTGGACAAATCTAGATGAAGGCTAAACAAGACAACAGATGCAAAAAAGGTATGATGATGTCATCTATTTAATATCTAAAAGCAGGGTTGAAGTGATGGTTTAGAAGTTAAGACATTTGCTTGCGAAGCCTAAGGACCCAGGTTCAATTCTCCAGTACCCACCTAAGCCACATGCACAAGATGGCACATGTGTCTGGAATTCATCTGCAGTGGCTAGAGGCTCTGGTGTGCCCATTCCCTCTCTATATATGCTTTTTTCTCTCTCTCCTTCTCTCTCAAAATAAATGAATAAATAAAATATTAAACAAACTTTTAAGCTGGACATGGGGCATAAACCTTTAATCCCAGCATTCAGGAGCAGAGGTAGGAGAATTACTGTGAGTTTGAGGCCACCCTGAGACTACACAGTTAATTCCAGGTTAGCCTAGGCCAGAGTAAGACCCTACCTTGAAAAACTTTAAAAAAAAAAAATCTGGGCTAGGCTGGGAGATGGCTTAGCAGTTAAGAAACGTGCCTGCAAAGCCTAAGGACCTAGGTTCAATTCCCCAGTAGCCATATGAAGCCAGATGCACAAAGTAGCCCATGCATCTGGTGTTTGTCTGTAGTGACTGGAGACCCTGGAGCACCCATTTTCCCTCTCTTTCTCTCAAGTAAACAAAATATTTTTTAAAAATCTAAAAACAAGCAAAATAAGCTTTAGTCTAACAAATCAGAAGGGGAGTAGGCAAGTAGCTCCAGGGATGAAGAGCCTGCCGTGCAAGCGTAAGTACCTGAGTTTGGCTCCCCAGATCCCATGTAAAGCTGGACACTGGAGCACTAGTGTCTGTACTTCCAGAGTGCCTAGAGCAAGAAAGGAGGCAGACAGGACAATCACCCAGAAGCTCGCAGGACAGCTTGCCTGGTGACTGCAGCAGTGAACAGGTGAGTGCCTCAAACAAGGGGGAAAGCAAAGACGACACCCTATAAGTTGCCCTCTGACCTTCACATACCTGTCATGGGATACCAGTGCACCCCCTTTGTCCCCTAAAAAGCTGTAGGAGTTACCTCTATGAATGACAAAGAAGAACCAGTAGGAAGGGAACGTAAATGTTCTATGGTGACAGCAAACAATGGACTATGCCTTCCCAACTGTTACACTGACGTTTCATTTAGCAATACACTGTCTTCTTTTTGTTTTTGAGATAAGATCTCACTATACAGGGAGTTTACAAGCATGTGCCACCAAGCCCAAATATTATTTTTCTGGTGTGTGTCTACTAAAAAGTTAATCTTATAGCACGTAGATTTTCTGTTTTGTTTGTGAGGCCTAATAAGTGATCAATTTTGTGGCCATTCCTCAGGTCCTTCTACAAAGTAAATAATTCCATACAATATACTGTCAGCACGACAAACCAATGGTGTTAATATGAAGATCACACACACACACAAACATATACATCCAAAAAAGGATAAACTCTAAATAAACTGATTCTAAACAATGAAATACTTAACTGTGGCTTTTTGTACTGAGATTATTTCAGAACTCCAAAGCTTTCACTGCAGGGTTTCTATAAAAGAATAACTAGACGTGCTCTATTTTCTGGTTAGCAATATTATGTCATTTGCTACTCAAAGGGTCTACAAACTGTGAGACTTTAAAGGTTGCCTGGACTCACTCCATGACAGCAATAATTAAGCCCAAGCAGGTTGTTAACCTGTGTTAAAAACAGTATGAGGTAAAGAGCCCTGATTCCAGACCAGTGTCTCTTGCTACTGCAAATGAATGTCTGCCCTGGCTTCATATAGTCAATTGGGGAATTTAATCCCTGGCTGACAGGCTATGCAATCAAGTAGCTAACTGCTGGGCCATCTCCCAGCCTTTCCTCGATTTAATAGAAACAATCTTAAGGATTAATTGTAGTACAGCCTGTTACTTCAGAAGAGATCTGATAAGAAACCTCGGGAGTTGGGTATGTTCATGTGTGAGTACAGGCATGTGCGCCACAGCCCATGTGTGGAGATCATGGGACAACCTCAGGGGTTGGTCGTCCATTCCCACTGATTGAGGCGGGTCTCTCACTTGCTGCTGCGTTCACCAGGCTAGCTGGACCACAAGTTTTGGGGAAATTTTCCTGTCTCTGCCTCCATCTTACTGTAGGCACAAGCTGACATCATAGAGACTGGCTACAGCACCTGGTGAGTTTACGTGAGTTCTGAGGTCCAAAGTCAGGTACTCATGCTTGCATGGAAAGTGTTGAACCCACTGAGTCATACTCCTAGTCCCAACCTCAAGACTGAGTTTGTGACAATATTAAAGGTAAAAATTAGCCCGGGAAAACTGCCCTGGGTACTATTTACTTTCTGAAGGTAAACAATCTACCCCAAAGCACAGCAGCAATTTTGTTTTTCTTCTGTGATACTGAGGATTAAACCTAGTTCCCTCTCATGGACAAGCAAGCACTGTACCATTCAACCATAACCCAGCTTTTTCGTTGTTGTTTTTTTATTTTTATTTTTTTAATTTCTTTTAATTTTTTTTTTCATTGTTGTTATTTTGAGATAGTGTCTCACTCTAAGAGCCAGGGCTGGCCCGGAATTCACTATGTAGTCCTCAGGGTGGCCTCAAACTAACAGTGACCCTCCTACCTCTGCCTCCCAAGTGCTGGGATTAAAGGTGTGCGCCACCATGCCTAGCTCCAGCCTTCTTTTTTGTTTTGAGGCAAGATCTCACTAATTTGCCCCAGCTGGCCTTGAATTCACTGTGTAGTCCACACATGCCTTGGACTTACAACTTCCTTGCCTTACCCTTACAAATAACTGATAATTAGGCCCAGCTAAAATGCTAATCAATACCCTATAAGCAAAATGCCAACAGGGGGAATGAATGGCTCACTGACAAGTCATAAGCAATGGCTTCTTGGCAGGCCAAAAGCTTTTTAAATGAAAAGAAAAGAAAATCATCTTTGGGAAACAAGAAAATCATTTGAAAAGGTTAAATTTATATTAGCCTATTTATATTAGTTGGGGAGAAGGCTTAGCGGTTAATGCACTTGTCTGCAAAGCCAAAGTACCTAGGTTTGATTTCCCAGCACCCACATAAGCCAGATGCATGTGGTTGGTGTTTGTTTGCAACATCTAGCTGGAGGCCCTGGTGTGCCCATAATCTGTCTCTCAATGTCAAAAATAAATAAATAAATAAATAAATAAATAATAAATAGATTTAAAAAACTGTTTGAAAAATATATTAGCCTTTGATTTGCAAATCATTTTCAGAAAAGAAACCAGATCATGCTGCCCAGATCAAACAGAGAAACAGACTTAACTCATTTCCACTAAGAGAAGCGACTAGAAAGTAAGGTGACAGTATGAACATTTTCAGCAAGCAAGCTTCAGATGCAATTGTAAGCAAGCACTTTTAACCACTGAGCCATTGCCTCACCTCCCTAGGTGCAGCTGTATCAAAAGTAGCAACATTGGCTGGGCGTGGTGGCGCATGCCTTTAATTACAGCACTTGGGAGGCAAAGGTAGGAGGACTGTGTGAGTTCAAGGATACCCTGAGACTATATAGTGAATTCTGGGTCAGCCTGGGCTAGAGCGAGACCCTGCCTTAAACAACTAAAAAGTAGCAATATGTGCATGTATTTATATATCTAACCATTTCATTTGCTCCTTAAAGTAAACCTGGGAAGTCTCAAGAGTTGTGGTTTGAATATATGTTGCCCACAGACACAGTGTTTTATTAAAATTTGTAACTTGGCTCTCCAGCTGCCTGGCTGGAGATGGTATCACCAGGGGCAGGTGTGATTCCAGCCTGAAGGTGAGAGAGAATAGTGGGAGCTCTGGTGAGATCCCTGCTGCTGGCCGGTGTCTCCCTCTGTCTGGATTCATGAATGGGAGCCAGCTTCTTCCACCATTGAGGGAACTTCCCTTGGATCTGTAAGCTTGAAATAAACTCATTCTTCCTGTGTTTCGCTGGATATTTGTGCCAGCAATGTGAAGCTGTCTACAATACTACTATTATCTACTTTGTCTGAAAGGAGAAAGTGATGCTCAGATTGCATCATCTGCCTAGTCACACAGTTCGTAACAGATCTAGGACTCAAACCCAGAGATCCATACTTCACACTTCATGGTACCTCAGCCCTAGGTGTATGTCAACCTACTTGCCAACATCATCTGGAAATCTTATGGATACAATTGTGGAAGTAATGCAGAATTAGGGGCTCAAACTTTACAAACAGTAAGACTATTTCCTTCACCTTACCGTCACATCAAAGGAAGGCTTGAAGAGTTTGTCCTTGGACAGAAATTTTGATGGTGTGTCCAGATGCAAGGAGGGCTCCTTCTGAAGGGGCTGTTTTGCGGCTGGGGAGGCTGAAGCCTGCCCAGTGTGCTGCACAATCACAGCATGGAAAGCTTTACTCTGAAAGCAGCTCGTGTCCAAGGGTGTGACCACTGTTTTCCTGTGAGTTTCCACATTTGTTTCAGAGTACACTGGAGAATCTGGATTTACATTGACTCCATTGGTTATTGTAGTTTCTAAACTTTGTTCTACAGATTTAAAATGAAAAGAAATGAGTATGAGCCAGAAATACCTGCTTTTCTTCTCTAACAAGGCACAGTAAGTAATAGTTTCATACCTTATCAGTTTCCATATTAAATCTCTTTAAACCATAAAGCTACACCCTTACTTTCCAAAAAATGAACCAAAGTAGCATATGTTTTTTATTGCTAATTATTTCTTTGCCAAAGAGAGGGGGGAGAGACAGAATGACAACAGGGACACCAGGGCCTCCTGCAAATGAATTCCAGACGCATGTGCCACTTTGTGCATCTACCTTTACCCATAATCAAACCCAGTTTTTCATGCTTTATGTAAGCAAGTGTCTTTAGCCAATGAGCCATCTCTGCAGCCAAGGTTTATCTTTTGGTACAGATCTCATTATATAACTTAAGCAATCCTTCAGTCTCAGTCTCCCAAGTGATGAGATTATATAGATCTGTACCACCAAACCCTACTTCCAGATGATGTATTAAAATGTACATTGAAGCTGGGCGTGAGGGTTCACGTCTTTAATCCCAGCACTAGGGAGGCAGAGGGAGGATGATCACCATAAATTCAAAGCCACCCTGAGACTACATAGTGAATTCCAGGTCAGCCTCAGCTACAGCAAGACCCTATCTGGGGAAAAAAAAAAAAAAAAAAAAAAGCATGTTGAGCCAGGGGTGGTGATACATGACTTTAGTCCCAGCACTTGGGAGGCAGAGGTAGGAGGACAACCATGAGTTTCAGATCAGCCTGCGTTTGAGTGAGACACTACCTCGGGTAAAAAAAAAGGGTATGTTGTTGAACTCTGGTCTGACTTAAGGAGTCAAGTTGCTCCTAATGTGCATATTGTGAAGTGTGAAGGGGGTAAAGCTAAGTACTGGGTGTTTTTGAGAAAAAAAAAACAACAAAAAAACGAGTTAGACAAGCACTTTAACTTGGGTCTCTGAGGTTGCTTCCAGGAAGGATTAACTGGAGGAAGTCCTTCTCCAGAGTGAGCCCTTCTCCCAAAGTGGGCCCTCCAGGAGTGGGCCTTTATCTTGGGAAGCTTTGGGAGAAAAGAATTCATTCCTGCACCTGGCTGCCAGTGCTGGCTTGGGACAGCTGAGGCATCCAACCACGTGCACAGTGGCTAGTGGGTTCCTGGAGTGTGCCTGCTTATGGTGCTGCTGGTGGTGGTATTTGTCTCGCATGGACCTGTGAAAGGAGGCCAGCTCCTTCTGCCATTATGAACTTCCCCGGGACCTGTAAGCTTCAATAAATCCTGTTTCTCCCATAAACTCTGCCAGACCTAGAAGTCCAAGCTGACTAGGACATTATCTAAACTCATCTTTGCCTCAGGCATAAAGTTCATGGCTACCTAGGTAACAAGTGATGTAAACAATAGCTCTGTGGTGTCCCCAAGCTGCTGGTTTGCTTCGTTTGCCCAAGAAGACCACTGCCTATATATAGTCGATTTGTGCCTCTGCCCTCGCCAGTTCTCAACAATGAATATAAATGTGGTATATGACTGCTCTATGCCAGCCCCACTGCTAGACAATGAAGACACAAATCACAAGACATGTGCAGTCCTTGCCTTTAGAAGGCTTATGGTTTAGCAGAAACAAAAAGGCAAACTGGCTTTTTTACTGGGAGGAGAACCTCAAGAGGGTAAAGCAAATGTTAGGTAGGGAAGACAAAGGCTATACTTGGTAGTAAGCAAGCAGGAGGTGATCTTCAGGAAATGCGCAGAAGTCCGGAAAGGCAGACGAGTACATGACTTATGTGGTGTGTTATGGTAAGTGGGATGCAAGCTCACGCCTTCAGACTTCAACACTGAGAACCTGAATGTTCATGTACTATTTTGCAAATGTATTTTTTCTGAAGCAGGGTTTCACTCTAGCCGAGTCTGACCTCAACCTCGTAGCAACCCTCCTACCTCTACTGGGATTAAAGGCATGCACCATTGCTCCAAGCTTGCATATTATTTTATATCCACTAGCTATCAGCACTTATAGTAGATAGGACTATACACATTAGGATTTGTGCTTAAAGCATATTCATGTGGTCACCCAATGATAAATGCCCAACAGTGGCTTACTATACCCACCATAATAAACAGAAATAAATTAACCTTTTATTTTTTCTTAATTTAAAAGGAGTTTTTATTTAGCTAGCCAGCATCTATCTCTCCACAGCTGGATAGCTGGATGCTGAAAAGAAAAACAGCCTAAATTATCTTTTCTAAAAACAAGTTTCGGAGGCTGGAGAGATGGCTTAGCAATTAAGCACTTGCTTATGAAGCCTAAGGACTCTGGCTCGAGGCTCCATTCCTCAGGACGCACATTAAACAGATGCACAAGGGGGCACACAGGTCTAGAGTTCATTTGCAGTGGCTGGAAACCCTGGTGCGCCCATTCTCTATCTGCCTCTTTCTTTCTCTCTCTGTGTCACTCTCAAATAAATAAAAAATGAAGAAAAAAAAAGTTTTGGGTACCAAGGAAATGGTTCAACAGGCAAGACTACCTGCTGCACTGAGAGGAGGGCCTGATTCCAGAGCAACCACACAAACATCTGTTAGCCAGTCTTAAATGAAAAATGGTAACTTGGGCTGGAGAGATGGCTTAGTGGTTAGGGTATTTGGCTGCAAAGCCAAAGGACCTAGGTACGATTCCCCAGGACCCACGTACGCCAGATGTACAAGTGAGCGCGTCTGGAGTTCATTTGCAGTGGCTGGATGTCCTGCACACCCATTCTCTCTCCCTCCCCTCTTTCTCTGTCAAATAAATAAATAAAAATAAAATATTTAAAAATAATAAGAAAAAGAAAAATGGCAATTCTAAGTTCAGAGAAAGACTCTTATCTCACGGAAGCATGGGGATGAGCGAAAAAAGGACAACTGACATTCTCTTCTGGTTGGCACTTGTGCCTACACCATCCATTCTGCAAAACACACACACACAGCCTGACGTTTTCCTCTGGCCCTACACTTGTGAATACACCTTCCACCCTGAGACACACACACGTGGAACACTTATATCCCAGAAGCCCTAAGTTGTAAAATATATAAAAAAAGTACTAACCTTCATTAAGTGAATTTTCAACCAGAAACTGGTTTTCATCTGCTCTCTTTCCCATTCTAGCAGTTTCCAACAGCCATGCTGCAGTGACTGCTGGCAAATTCCACTTCTTGGCAGCTTCATATTTAGGACCAACTGGCTCTTTCAGTATGAGATGTGTGCTGGCAAGCATGCTTTTCTTCACGTTGGCCTTGCGAACAAAGAATTCTTGAACACTACAATTTGCATGTAAAGAAAAGCAAATAGTGACGTGTATAATTAGCCAGAGACCTAAGAACAAAGTTCTTTTAGAGCAGTGTGGGTAGCTTGGTACCTTCAAGAACAGATAAAGGAATCTCTTTCCAAGTGCTTACTCTAGGATAAAACATGCTGTCAGAACAATGAAAGTTTGTTTTGTTTTTTTCCTTGTGAAATACAGAACCGTTTAAAGTATAAAAAACCCTGTCAAGAAAGACCAGGTAGAAAATGGATTCCCAATAAAATAGAATTTAGGGGCAACAAAAGTCTAAAAGGCCACAAAGAAAAAATAGCACCACTGTCATTTGAACAATAGTTAGTGACTTGCATTATTTTTTTGACATTGTTATGAAACTTTTTATGAAAGCACAAGCAAATGACCTTTCAAAGGATAGAAAAAAATTACCTCAAAAAAAAAAAAAAAAAAGGCAGGTGTGGTGGCGCACACCTTTAATCCCATCACTCAGGAGGGAGGCAGAGGTAGGAGGATTGCCATGAGATCTAGGCCACCCTGAGACTACAGAGTGAATTCCAGGTCTGCCTGAGCCAAATTGAGACCCTACCTCGAAAAGCCAAGAAAAAAAAAAAAAAAAGGATAAATTAGCTGCTTTCCTTACAAAAGGAGACAATGAACAATTAAAGGAAGAAAATATATAAATAATACTATCTTCTTACCCACAGTGCCTTCCCAAAGCATTTTTCACATACAGTCTCAGTGTTTACAGACGTGGGACACCAGAGCGAGTGAGTGGCCTGCTCAATACCCGAGGATGTCACACAGAAGAAAGAACATATGCAGCACAACAGACAGAAACAGCATTTGCTCTGTTCTGACTTCTGGGTCTTAAATCCTAGTTTCTGACTTGTTTTTGGTATTATTTTTTTTTTTTTTTTTTTTTAAATTTTTTATTTATTTATTTGAGAGTGACAGACACAGAGAGAAAGACAGATAGAGGGAGAGAGAGAGAGTGGGCGCGCCAGGGCTTCCAGCCTCTGCAAACGAACTCCAGACGCATGCGCCCCCTTGTGCATCTGGCTAACGTGGGACCTGGGGAACTGAGCCTCGAACCGGGGTCCTTAGGCTTCACAGGCAAGCGCTTAACCGCTAAGCCATCTCTCCAGCCCTGGTATTATTTTTATATGCTCATTTTTAACATCTATCCTGCTAATCCACTGAGTACCTATTTTGATATAAAAAATGACTTCTGGGCTGGAGGGATGGCTTAGTGGTTAAGGCATTTGCCTGCAAAGACAAAGGACCCAGGTACAATTGTCCAGGACCCGCAAGGGGGCGCACACATCTGGAGTTCGTTTGCAGTGGCTGGAGGTCCTGGCATGCCCACTGTCTGTCAAATAAATAAAAATAAAATGAAAAAAAAATGACTTCCAATTTTATAGATTGCTACTTACTGACAAAGTCAACTCTTCCTTGTAACTTGAAATGTTTTTACCATAAATAAAGCTGCTGCCTGCACTGGGCTGAATGCTTGACCAGCTGCTCATTCACTGACATTCCTGCCACTCTTAACTTCACTGGTATTTAGTGAGGTTTTACAAAATAGTTTCATAACTGTTAGGACTGGCCTCGACTACAGTACTTCAGAATTTTCATGATTTTCTGGCATATGAACTTTGGTAATGGAAAATTCCAGAAATAAGCAACGCCCAAATAGTTTGCCCTGCACATCATTCTCAATAGTATAGCCACAACTCACACTGCCGCTCCATCCCAACCAGGACCTGAATCATCCCGTGGTCCACAAGACACATGAACCTGGCCACTGCTAACTTATGTTAGTCCTCAGACCAACTGCTGTGTGGCTGTAGGCCGCTCACAGGAGAGGGACCACAGTCACGTACCTTCTATCACTGTATCTGCTGTTAACTTTTTTTGGCTGCTGTTGATCTTTACAGAACCTAATTCATAACATTATAGAGCACAAGAACAGAGACTGAAAAATGTATCTATAGGCTTCTGTGGTGTGGTGTGTCCACAAGGGGATCTTGGAAATCTATCCTTCAAGAATATGGGAAGATTACATGCCTTAGTGGAATCATGTTAATTTATACATGGACACAGAAGCTAATGGAAACACGATTTTCAGTATTTATTGGCAAGAACATGCAGACCTTGGCTAGAGGATCAACTTCCTACTTTGTTTCCCCCAGGGGTACAAGTCTCCTGTAATTTTCTCTAAGCATCAAGTTACACTTGCCTTTCTCCCTGCCCCACTGCTCTTCTACTGGCTGTTTGCATGAAGGCCCCTGACTTCTGTGCAGTCACTTCACTGAGCTTTTCTCTGAGCACTGCTTTAGCTGTACCCAGTGGAATCTATCAACGTGTTTGTTGTATCTTCTGTAATTTCAGTTTTGCAAATAACAACATCTGAATTCTACTGTCACCATGCAGTGTAGTTTCTTGCAGATCGGTGGTCAGGGTGGTGGAGCAGCCTTCACGGACAGGCACTGTCCACTTGTCTCTTGCCTGGGTGATTTACTTGATGTTTGATGACTAGAATCTTTATAGACATGTGGTTTTATTTGCTGCAACACCTCTACAGCCTAGAACTGAAGCTAGTCTACTCACATGGAGCTGAAGCAGACTTAAAGAACAGCTGATCCTTTCCTTTTGCCAGCTTTCACAATAAAGGACTTCTTCCTCTCTCTCTTTCTCTTTTTAAATAAATTACAGATAGGGTCTGAAGTAAGGCATGGTGGATGGCATGAGGATCATAAGCTCAAGGCCACCCTCAGCTATTTACTGAGTTCAAAACCAGCCTGGGCTACATGGGACCACATCTCAAAAATTGGTAAAGTCTTGCTCCATAGTCCAAGCTGGTCTTGACCTCATCATTCTGCTGCCTCAATTTCCCAAGTGCTAGGACTACAGTATGTGTCTGCACACAGTACAATAGTGCAGACAGCTCCTTAGCATCTTTCACATGACCCATCATTTACCTTCTTCATACTGTGAAGTATGACTTCATTTGATGGGAGTGGACCAATGCATTGTTACCTTTAACAGTTAAATATTCCTCTCCTTGGCCAATGGATGTACTTTTGATACTATTATCCTCAATGGTCTTTGATAACGTCCTTGGTGATTTGACCTGACAGTGTGTTCAGACTTACTTCTCCCCAGATTGGGAATTTATTTAAGTTCTTCATTCATGCATTCATTTGCAAGGAAAGAGTGATAATGGGCATGCCAGGGCCTCTTGCTGCAAACAAACTCCAGACACATGTGCTACTTTGTGCATCTGGCTTTATGTGGGCAATGAAGAGTCAAACTTAGGCCTGCAGGCTTTAGTAGCAACTGTCTTTAACAACAGAGCCTCAAGCTTTACTTTCTTTTCATGAGAAACAGTATTTTGAGATTAAAATCTGGGTGCCAGGCAGCTTATTACTACTGGGTTAGTATATATTTCCAGGTTTGAAAGTGATTTTCATGTATTCATTGAACTAAGAATTATTTCAGCTGATGTATCTTTTGTTTCTACCTTGTCTATTTTTTCAATATCATTTTAAACTATGATAATACAGTGTTCACACTTTTCTACTTCACAAACTTTATATTTCTCTCTCTCTTTTGGTGGGGGGGAGGAGTAGAGGGTTGGAGGTAGGGTCTTGCTTTTGCCCAGGCAGACCTGTAATTCACTATATAGTCTCAGAGTGGCCTCACAGCAATCCTCCTACCTCTGCCTCCCAAGTGCAGGGATTAAAGGCAGGCGCTACCAAACCTGGCAAATTCCTTCTCTTTCAAAGTATTCATTACTTCTATTTTGGGCTGAAAACAAGAGAAGCAATGAATGTAGACTAATGAACACACCATTCCTAGTACATGGAAATGTACTGTACTTAGACAAGAACAAACCACTCACCGCCTGTGTACCCACATTAGTTATTCCTTTCTTGGTGAGTAGCCACTGAAACGTTAACGCCTGTCTTCTAAAAACCCTCTGCTTCTCTAGTTCCCACAGACAACAAAAATACCTGGCCAAGACCTATTTATAACACTTTCCAGTAATTCCAAACCAAATGAATTACACTGCAGGAAGGGGCAGAGCAATGGAGTGCTCATCCAACATGCACAAGGCTCCATGGACTCATTACCCAGCTCCTCAGGAGAAGCAGTGCACTACGACACACTAGCACTGCATACCTTGCTCCAAGTTGATTTGCTAAGAAAACCAATGACTCTTTTTCTGCTCCAACACACTGGCTGAATGAAATAACACAGTCTTCCAAAGGAGTCACTCCTGCCATTACAGGGACTGGTGTGAAGAGAGGGTTTGACTTTGGATCAATTAGCATCTTATGGTCTATACAAGTAACCTTTCAAAAATAAGAAAAACATTAAGATCACTATAAAATAAGAAATCAGACTAGCTCAAGTTACAATAGCAGTAATTTTAGTTTCAATGAAGACATTTTACTTTTATACAACTTCAGTATACTCCTTAACACATTTTAAATGATGAATATAAGCCTGTCAATCTTACACATGGATATTAAAATCAGCAAATGTATTACTACAGCAACTGAACGTTGCTTTAAATTTCATTTCTTTCAATAGAATTTTTTTTTCTCTTCATTCTTGAAAAATTAAAAAAGTATGTCATACTTTGGTTGTGAGGAAAGATAAACAGTCTAAGACGAGAAGATCACAGCCACCTCCTGATATGGCATGTTGTTGCTGTGGCATATGACAATAATGCCCCTAGGACAGGATGAGGACCAAGAAGCTTGCACATTGCTATATTAAACATTTCCCTTGCTAAAAGCAGAACCTAGACACTGCTCAAACCCAAATGCCTACTTAGGTAAACCGAATTGTCCAAGGGATCAACATTAAGACCTTTGAGAATCACATGCCCTTCAATAATACATTTCATACCCAAGTCTCTGCTTACCAGCCATGCATTTGTGACAACTTCTCCTACTGCTGCTTCTACTTTACACCCCAGCAGTGGAACCACAGCGTAGTCAGCAACAACTCTATTGGGAAGGGACACAATCTTTCCAGCATGTTCTCTTATGATGCTTGCAATATTACATTCATTTTCATCACTAAAACCCAAAACAAGGAAACTCTTTTGGCTAAATAAGCCTTCCTCAGTAACTGTAGGGGCATCTGGGGAGCAGTGGCTGACAGATGCCTGGTTTTCTCCTCGCAGAGAAATGTGAGTAGAATCACGATGGGACTCAACATGGGTAGAACCGTTACAACATCCAACTTCAGGCTCTGTGGCTTCAGACTTCTCAGCTTCAACTTGGAAAAGAAAAAGCAATGTTGTACTAGTTTACTGGAGTTAAGAGTTTACTTGCTAGCAAAGACACAACAGTGAAAGCAGGATCTGGATTCATCCCACCTTCAGGGTTATCAAGAATGTTACCAGCATCATCATCTTCAACTAGGAAGGCCTATCATGTCTGTTTTGAGTATTTATTACACACAATTAGCTAAAATTATGATGTTCCACCAGGCTTTTGTTTCAAAACTGGCTTAAATAATTTGAAATGATTGGGAAAAAAATTCTGAGAAGAAAAACAGCAACAGTCAAGTGTTACAACTATCAAACCTTTAACATGGAAATAATCATAAATGCAATAAGAGAATGACATCTAAAGATTCTTTTTTCTATTCACGTTGGAGCTTTGAAGCTTATACACAGATTTCTTTTTATTCAGTCTTTATTTACACATGTATGTATTTGTACGGGCATGCCAGGGTCTCTTGTTGATACAAATGGAATTCCAGATACTTAGAGAATTGAAACCTGGCCAGCAGGCTTTCTAAACAAGTACCTTTAATTTTTGAGCCATCTCTCTGGCCTCTATACACAGAATTCTTTCTTTTTAAAATAATATTTTTATTTATTTGAGACAAAGAGGCAGACAGAGAAAGAGTATTAGCCACTGCAAAATGAATTCTATATGCATGAGCCACTTTTTGTGCATCTGTCTTTACCTGGGTACTGGGCAATCAAACCTGGGCCATCAGCTTTGCAAGTGCCTTTAATCACTGAGCTATCTCTCCACCCCCACAGATTTCTTGATCAAGGACTTAAGCAAATGATCTGGACATTTCATTTTAAGATAAAGTTCACTGACAGATGGACACAAGAAAAAAATCTAAATAAAAAGTTATATAAGTCTATATAAAAATAGCTGGTGAGATGACTTAGTGGTTAAGGTGTCTGCTTACAAAGCCAAAGGACCCAGGTTCAATTCCCCAGGACCCACATAAGCCAGAGGCACAAGGTGGCACATGCGTATGGAGTTTGCAGTGGCTTGAGGCCCTAGCGCATCCATTCTCTCTCTCTACCTCTTTCTCTTTCTTAAATAAATAAATAAAAGATTGGAAATATCAATTTAGTTCTTCTACACTATCAGTTGGAAATGGAATTTTAAAAGAGATATGAGTTAAAAAATGTCTAAAAATGACTATGAGCCGGGCATGGTGGCGCACGCCTTTGATCCCAGCACTCGGAGGCCAAGGTAGGAGGACTGCCATAAGGTCAAGGGTAACCTGAGACTCCATAGTGAATTCCAGACCAGCCTGGGAGAGAGTGAGACCCTACCTCGAAAAAAAGAAAAACAGTAGCAGCAGCAGCAACAACAACAACAACAACAGAAATAAGTCTCACAACATGTCCAGAATCTTATAAACAGAGCTATTGTGTAAGATATTAAAAAGGTATTACTCTGTATTTGTAGATAGGAAATCTTACATTTTAAGATGTCAATTAGCTGTCAAATTATAAAGACAAAATGCCCAGATTGCTTGAAACTGACCTAAAAAGAATGGAAGTAGCTGCAGAGACGGCTTAGCAGTTAAAGGAGGTTGCCTGCAAAGCCAAAGGACCTCAGTTCAATTCCCCAGGACCCACGTAAGCCAGATGCATAAGGTAGCACATCCGTCTGGAGTTTGTACTGGCTGGAGGCCCTGGTGCACCCATTCTCTCTCTCTCTCTCAAATAAATTTAAAAACAAACAAACAAAAAAAGAATGGAAGTAAAAAGCTCAGAGTATAGTCAAGGCCTTTATACAAACAAGCAAAAAAAACCCACAGTGTTTGCATGTCAGGAATCAAAATGGCCCAGGTTTGATTCCCCAGGACCCACATTAGCCAGATGCACAAGGGAACACATGTGTCTGAGGTTCATTCACAGTGGCTAGAGGCCCTTGCTTGCCCATTCTCTCCCCACCCCTTTCTCTGTCAAATAAATAAAAATGAATTCTTTTAAAATCAATACAGGCCATATTGGGCAATGAATATGCTGGCTTAAAAAAAGTAAAGGAGCTGGGCATGATGGCACATGCCTTTAACCCCAGCACTCGGGAGGCAGAGGTAGGAGGACTACCGTGAGTTTGAGGCCACCCTGAGATTCCATAGTGAATTCCTGGTCAGCCTGAGCTAGAGTGAGACCCCATTTTGAAAAACCAAAAAAGTAAAGGGCTGAAAAAATGGCTTAGTGGTAAAGGTACATGTCTGAAAAGCCAAAGAACCCATGTAAGCTAGATGCATATAGTGGCACATGCCTCTAGAGTTCGTTTGCAATGGATAGAGGTGCTGGTGTGCCCATATTCTCTCTCTCTCTCATAAATAAATAGCCAAATAAATAAAAATAAATAAAATGAAAATAAAGGCCTGAAGCTATAGCTTTAGACGTAGCCTTTGCCTAGCATGTGCAAGGTCCTAGGTTCAATCCTCAGTTCCACAGACAAAATTCAAAAAATGCATACACTATGTGCAGATATGAAACATGACACAAACCATAAAGAAACTGGGGGGAAAAAAAGAAACTGGGGAGTCAGAGGCAGCTTTTGGCGTAGTGGTAAGGTTCCTCTTATAACTGGACAGCATACGATTACATACTACACCATTCTTTTTTATCTTTTTGGAGATATCAATATTTAATAACTTTTTATTTTTTTTTTTGGTTTTTTGAGGTAGGGTCTCACTCTAGCTCAGGCTGACCTGGAATTCTCTATGTAGTCTCAGGGTGGCCTCGAACTCACAGTGATCCTCCTACCTCTGCCTCCCAAGTGCTGGGATTAAAGGTATGTGCCACCACGCCAGCTTAATAACACATTTTAAAAAGAAAAATGTTCATTCCCCTCACGACACTGGTAAGAGCAAATGCTGAGACAGTAGCACAGAGTGCAGCACTGTACGCAAGAAGACCTCAGTAATGCAATGCTGGCCACGCGCTTATAAACTCGTGCTCTTTACAAGTTCACACAGAAACCAAGCACAGGGCCAGGGAGAGAGAAGAGTCAAGAGTTACGAGCCTGATGACTTGCCTGCTCAGGAAAAAAAAAATGTCACAAACCAAACTTCAAGAGAATAAAAGAACTGGTACAACATAAAGTCTAGATATTATTCATGTCTAAATTCAGCTCCTGAGCTATTTCTTACTAAGTACAAGCACTGGTCAACTGTATTACCTGTTGTGGAGCCATCATTTACATACTGAGAGAGCAGGTCCTCATCAGCTTGCTTAAGATTCTCATTGGGAGAAAAGACGTTCTTGGAGTAGCTGCTGTGCCTCTCTGAAAGAGCTGTCTGGTTTTCAGGTTGATTTGAAACTTGGATTTCTACTGGCTGGTAGCTGGCACGGACATAGGATTCTTCAGAAAGCATGTACCCTTTGCTGAAGCACTCCAGCAGCCACTCTGCTCCCACTACAAGAGGCCTATAAAATCGCAACGTTATGCATTAGTTGACGCTATGAAGAGCTCTTCCCCCTTGTCATGTAATCCCCACAGCTACATGCACACGCAGTGTGATCAAAAGTCATTACTGTACAAAGTGTTCTGAATTAAGAACTTTGAAAAGAACCTGTGTGCTGATCTACTCCAGAACTGCTTCAAATCGTCATCATAGTCTCCCACAATAACATGAGTGACATCTTCATTGAGCTGATTAAAACGAACTCCACCTCCAGTGTTAATAAGCCTTCTCAGTTTATCTAGCTTTCTGCCACTAAAGCCACAAAGATATATCTGCAAGAAAAATATGTGCCTTGGATTAATGTATTTAACTGGCATTATTTCTCAACAGAACAAATGTAGAAGATCCCTAAATCCACAGGGTATAGATAAGAGCTTATGCACTCTTAGGGTATGTTTAGGAATGAAGCACAGTGTGAAGCTGTGATCTTTTTTACATTTGTTCAGTCTTACACCATCACCATCTTTCACAGCAGAGGCCTGATAGGTAGTTGGAAGCCTCAAATAAACTAGAAGACAGACTCTAGCATCTTCTTTTTATTTATTTTTAATTTTTGAGATACAGCCTCACTCTAGCCTGCCCAGGCTGACCTGGAACTCACTCTGTAGTCTCAGGGTGGCCTCAAACTCACGGTGATCCTCCTACCTCTACCTCCTGAGTGCTGGGATTACAGGTGTGCACCACCACACCAGCTTCTAGTGTCTTCTACATATTGGTGTAATACAGGTAGCTTCCAAAATTGTAAGCACTGCTAGAGTCACAAATATCTAAATATATAAAAAGTCACACATATCTGGACTTTGTTTACAGTGGCAGGAGGCCCTGGTATACCCTTACTCTGCCTATCACAATCAGATCAAGACATCTGCTGCTGCCTCCTCTCTTGCTTTTCTGTTTGAATGACGCATTTACTTGTAATTACTAGTGATTGAACCCAAGGGCTCACACACAATTAGGAAAACAGACTTTGGCAGGCTACTTAATATCTATGACTCTGAACAATAATATCCATGTTAGCTATTTGAGAGAACTAAGATGTAAATAATACAAAACTGAAATGATTACCAATACTCACGGGTTGTAAATAACAACAGCTATAAACAGAATTCTAAGAAGTAGTTCAGAAACCAAGTATTCTCAAGACACAGTGGATGGAAAAATTAATGAAATGAGAAAGATTCAGAAAAGACTTGAAAAGTGAACTTTGAGAACTGAACCACAGCACATGAAGCTGCACTTGCCACCAGACAGACCTTCACAGCCCAGAAAGACAGAGAGTGCCACCTTTTAATATAGTGGAAAGTTTACGTGGAGTAAAGATAAAATCCAGCCACGGGGTCTTCAAAGTCAGGCTGGCGGGTGTGTGTGTTTTAAGACAGGTCTCATCGTGGAGCCCAGGCTGGCCTTAAAGTCACAATCTGTAGTACGTTATTATTCACTGCATTTATTACAAAGAAGACATACCCGACAACCATCTAGTAAATCTTCAGGTGCCTGAAATGCACTGACGTCCAGGTTCTCCAGGTCTGCAAGCGTAGGCTCCAGTTTGGCTGAGCTGAATACTGATTCATTTATGCAGCTGCCATTTATGTTGGAAATATGGCTGACATCCGAAAGAGGACGACCTACATATTTAAAAAGAAATGCATAAATACATAGAGTTACAAATAATGATTACATATTTCCTTATAAATTAACCCTTTTAAGGACAAGTTCATAAAAACTTGTCCATAAAACAAGTTTTATGGAATATGAACAAGCTTCAAAGATTAAGACGCTAGGTTAGTTACTGAAATCTTAGAGGCAAAGTATGAAAAAGGAAAAAATAAAATGAAGTCTTATTCAAATGAAAACAGATCCATACATTTCTACAAAGTGGCTTGTTCCCCTTAAAATTTCAAAGTTGCTAGCCTTATGGACCAAGAAGCTTACTTTAAAGCAGACCCATGGAGCACAACAGCTAGCTTAAAAGATAGACTTGTGTTATAAGGATTCACAATATATAATGAAACTGGCCCCACAAAAGGTAAGAAAAATTTTAATTTTTTTTGACAATTTTCATACAGGATCATAATGCATTCTGATCAAAATTGCATCCCATTCCTTTCTTCCTTCCCATCCCTCTTTTACTGAACCTCTTCTTTCCAACTAGTCCCTCTTCAATCTTGGTATCTTTTTTCTGCCCTCCTCCATCCCCCATGACAACGTGCTGATGGACTCAATGCTGGACAGGTAACAAAAGCTGCTGTGAGGTCATGCATACAACGGCACTTTGTGTCCAAAAGATAGCAGTTCAAATCACTCCTGTTTGCTTTTGAGACAGGGTCTCACTCTGTAGTCTAGGCTGGCCTAGAACTCAGAGCAATCCTCCTGCCTCAGCCTCCCTAGTGCTGGGAAGGTGTGTGAGTCACTACACCCAGCTAAAAAGAATATTTATGTTATGAGGATTTATAACAATCATAGTGAACCAATAAATGTATTAATACTCATCAATAAAGTGATAAATTATTTTTCCAAAGTTTCTATACACTAGTGTTTTTAGTATCTCTGCTCTCTTCTTGCATTACATCAAAGTATGGCAGAAAGCAATCTTCATTCAAAAAAAGGAATAGCGGGCCTGTTTTATTGGGAGTGAGGTCTTGAGGTAGGGTTTCTCTGTAGCCCATCCTACATCTGCCTCCTGAGCTGAGTGCTGGGATTGAGGGTGTGCACCACCACACCCTGTTGGACTAACTTTTTATACTATTGGCTAGTTTTAATTTTTTTTTTTTTAATTTCAAGGTAGGGTCTCACTATGACCCAGGCTGACCTGGAATTCACTCTGTATTCTCAGGGTGGCCTTGTACTCATGACGATCCTACCTCTGCCTCCCGAGTGCTGGGATTAAAGGCGTGCACCACCACAACCGGCACTATTTTTCAACAATCCTATGAACAAATCAAATCCTTCCCCCTGCAACCCCCAGTGCTGAGAACTGAACCCAGGGGCCTCACACAAGCACTCCATCACTGAGGCACACCACTAGCCCAACACATCAATTTATATATGTGTGTGTGTGTGTACATATATATGTATATATGTATGTGTATATATATATGTTTTATTTGAGAGACAGAGAAAGAGGCAGATATAGAAGGACATTGGCATGCCAGGCCTCTAGTCATTGTAAACAAACTCCCAATGCATACACCACCATGTGCATCTGTCTTAGGTGGGTACTGGAGATTAAAACCTCGATCCTTAGGCTTCACAAAGAAATGCCTTAATCACTAAAACATCTCCCCAGCCCCAACGCATCAATTCTTAAATGGAAAAATGAAGGTGATTTCAGTGAGACTTACTGTCAGCTGTGTTGACATTACCAGTGGGAGTTGAAGTGTCAGGCGCAATCCTTTTCTCTGACTTGGGTTCTGCCTTGTACATTGATTCGTCCTGACAAAAGCCTTTCTCAATACTGTCAGTGAACCACTGCATAGTCACACAGTGCACATTCCACCTCTTGGCACATTCGTATTTCTGTCCTATTGTGCTCATTTAGAAAAAAGAAATGTGTAAATATTTGGATTATAGTAGGCTATTTTAAAAACCTACCTGAAACAAAATTAAAGCTTACCACTAATCACTCTTAAGCAGTACACTATAAATAGTGGAACAGAAAGAATTTGAGAAAGGAGGGTTGTGGTACAAGGAAGAATATACTAAACATACATAGACTTGTCCAAAAACTTTAAAAGGTTGACATTGCAATCAAACGCAGATGCTTGTGCCACCTAGTGGGCATGTGCAACCTTGCACTTTCCTCACCTTTGTGTATCCGGCTAAGGGGAGATATGGAGGTCCTTAGGCTGCACAGTCAAGTGCCCAACGCTAAGCCATCACTCCAGCTCTTCAAAAGGTTATTTTTAAAAAGCTTATAAGGTTAAGCCAGGCATGGTGGCGCACGCCTTCAATCTCAGCACTCAGGAGGCAGAGGTAGGAGGAACACTGAGGGTTTGAGGCCAACCTGAGACTACATAGTGAATTCCCAGTCAGCCTGACCCAGAGTTGAGACCTTACCTCGAAAAACAAAAAAACAAAAACAAAACAAAAAAATCTTACTTGTTAATCCAATGCTATTTTCTACACAGATGCCTTATTGAGGATTATCTTTTACATAAACATTGCATGAATACAGAGGCAACTGTGACATAACACTAAACTTGGTAACATACAGGCTCTATCACTTCAGTAAACTAGTTGCTTTTTCTTTATTTCTGAGAGAGATGAGACAGAGGCAAATAGGCAGAAAGAGAATGGGCATACCAGGGCCTAAAGCCACTGCAAGCAAACTCCAGACACATGAGCTACCTTGAGCATCTGGCTTATGTGGATACAAACCTGGGTCCTTAGGCTTTGCTGGCACATGCTGTAACTGCTAAGCCATCTCTCCAGTCCCTAAACTTGTTTCTTAACGAAACAGATAGAATTCAGAATTATGTGATTTTAATAAGGCATAAGATAATTTCAAAACCATGAATGTATGCATTAAAAGTACTAACTTTTGAACAGACTATTCCAGTGCCAACAGGATTCTACTTAAAGTCAAGAGTAGGAAGACAAATAAATTCTATCAAATATTCTATCACATCAAAAAACCTGGCTCAGGAGCTAAAGATAAAGATGGCTCAGCATCTAAGGAGTTGTAATGCATAAAGACGAGGGTGCAATTCCCCAGTGTCCAGGTAAAGCTAGATGACAAGAAAACCTGGCTCAATGGCTAAAGGTATTTGCTTCCAAAGCCTGCCAGCCCATGGTTCAATTTCACAGTACTCCTGTAAAGCCAGATACACGGTGTTATGAATTCATCTGGAGTTTGTTTGCACCAAAGACCCTGAGGCCCCCATGTTTTCTTTCTGTCTCTCTCTTACAAATCAATTAAAATATTTTTTTAAAACTTTAACAATATAGCCAAGTCTGATGGCACACGCCTTTAATCCCAGCACTCAGGAGGCCAAGACAGGAGCCTCACTGTGTGTTTGAGGCCAGCTTAGAACTAACTATATAGGTCAGCCTGGGCTAGAGTAAGACCTTTTTCAAACAAACCAAAAAAATTTTTAACAATGTACTTTTAAATAGTACCACAGAAAAACTGAGGTCAATATGTAACATAAAAAGGTATTTTGGTATTTATTTTGTTCTGTTTTGAGAAAGGGTCTCATGTATCCTGGTCTGGCCTTGAACTCACTATGTAGCTCAAGTTGGTCTTGAACTCCTACCTCCACCTCCTGAGTAGTAGAAATGCAGGCCTGCGACATCTTTACAGGCTCCATTCCAACATTCTTGAAATCAATAAAGCTGGGCCTAGTGGTGCAAACTTGTAATCCCACGTACTTAGGAGACTTAAGGCAACGAGATCACAAGTTCAAGGCCAGCCTGGATAGCTTAGTGTGACCCTGTCTAAAAACAGAAAAGTAACAAGAGAACTGAGAATAAAGCTCAGTGTCAGAGCATTTGCCTAGCATGCACAAATCCTTAAGTTTAACCCCCAGTTTAATCCTTAATATCCCAAAGAATAAAATGCCTTCAGATTCAGAAAAGCAACAGAAGTATGAACTCTACTAACACCCCTCATCCAATCACTGCAGTACCTAAAGTCCTAGACAATTATCAACTAACCTCAACAATTATTCCCCAATGTTAAGTCTTATCAAAGCATAGTACAAAGATGAAAAAAATAGCATCAATATAAAAAAGAGCTGATAAAAAATTTAAAAGGGCCGGGCGTGGTGGCACATGCCTTTAATCCCAGCACTCAGAAGGCAGAGGTAGGAGGATCAACATGAGTTTGAGGCCACCCTGAGACTACATAGTGAATTCAAAGTCAGCCTGAGCTAGAGTAAGACCCTACCTCGAAAAACCAAAATAAATAAATAAATAATTAATTAATTAAAAGGGCTAGAACAACGGGTCAGTAGTTAAAAGTACTGGACTGGAAAGCCTGCCAGCCAGGGCTCACTTGCCCAGAAAACTTTGTAAAGCCAGATGCACAAAACGATGCATGTATCTGCAGCTCATGTGCAGCAAGAAGCCCTGGTGTGCCTTCTTTCTGTATTGCAAATGAAAATAAATTAAACCAAACAAAACCAAAAAACACTGGGCTGTAGAGAAGTGGTTTAAGCACTTCTCTGCAAAACCTAGCAACCCAAGTTTAATGTTCCAATACCCAAGTAAAGTCAGATACACAAAGTGGCATGGGCATCTGGAGTTCATTTGCAGCAGCTGGCAAGTCCTTTCTCTCTCTCTCATGGGCATCTGGAGTTCATTTGCAGCAGCTGGCAAGTCCTTTCTCTCTCTCTCTCTCTCTCTCTCTCTCTCTGCTGAGCGTAGGTAACACACATATTTAATCCCAGCACTGGGGAGGCAGAGGTAGAAGGATTGCTGTGAGTTTGAGGACACCCTGAACTAATAAACCACTTTTCTAGCTGGGTGTGGTGGCACACACCTTTAATCCCAGAACTCAGGAGGCAAAGGTAGGAGGATCACAGTGAGTTCGAGGCCACCCTGAGACTACATAGTGAATTCCAGGTGAGCCTCAGCTAGAGTGAGACCCTACCTCAAAAAATAACAACAAAAATATCTAGTTCATAAGGCTGGGGGTGTGGCATAGTGGTGTACAGTGCTTGCCTAACATACACAGACTCTGGGGTCCAACCCTGGCCCCAACCCATTATCCCCAAATCCTGGTTCACTGTATCATGCTAACTTATTCAACTAAATCAGTCTCTCATAAATTAGTTATTAAAAAAGACATGTCACTGGCCAGGCATGGTGGCACACACCTTTAATCGCAGCACCCAGGAGGCAGAGGTAGTAGGTGGACTGCTGTGAGTTCAAGGCCACCCTAAGACTACATAGTGAGTTCCAGGTCAGCCTCAGCTAGAGTGAGACCCTACCTCAAAAAACCAAAAACAGGGCTGGGGAGATGGCTTTGCAGTTAAGCGCTTGCCTGTGAAGCCTAAGGACCTTGGTTCGAGGCTTGATCCCCCAGGACCTACGTTAGACAGATGCACAAGGGGGTGCACGTGTCTGGAGTTCGTTTATAGTGGCTGAAGGCCCTGGCACGCCCATTTTCTCTCTCTCTCTCTCTCTCTCTCTCTGCCTCTTTCTCTCTCTGTGTTGCTCTGAAATAAATAAAGAAAAACAAACAAACAAACAAAAGGTATAAAAAGACATGTCACTGAGTCACATGTGTTAGTTTTCTTTTTATTTACTAAACTTCTTGTAATCATTTGATGTGAACAGCTTGATTTTTAAAGATCTAATAGCCCCATATGATGAAACATCAGTCCCCTTGTAAACCAGATATACAAAATGATGATCTATCTGTAGTTCGTTTGCAGCAAGAAGCCCTGGTGTGCCTTCTCTTTCTCTCTGTATCGCAAATGATATGGTCATGTAATTTTCCTATGCATTGTGACCCAAACCATCTTTGCAAGATTATTAAAGGAAAAAAAAAATTAAACTACAGTGACAACACATCAGAAGTCAAGTGGCAAATACTACAGAGAAGTTTACATTTGCTCATCGTGAAGCAGCCTTACCTTTTGGTTCCTGCACAATGAGGTGAGTACATTCGTTCATTCTCAACTGTCCTGTGTACGTTCCTCCGTGCTTCACTGTGAGCTCCTGAACTGTCTTTCTTAATACACCATTTAAACCAGTCACACAGATGGTGCAACCAAGAAAAACAGGACACCTGAAATCCTCCATGTTTATGTCAGTATATCTAGTTATTTGTCTGGCAAATACAAATGATAAAAAGAAAAAAAAATTAATATATTACCATAATCAGATAGTGTTAAATTTAGAAGCATAATGACAATGGAAGTATTATTCTTTCCTTATATTTATAATAACATAATTTTAGGGAAAAGAAAACTAATATTGCAAACTACACTAATTGCTCACTTAGCTCTATACACTTTCTGTAATAAGTTGCATTTTAGCTACATTCTCTCAAATAAAACTGTCTTCATTAGCTTTAAGCCCTAGCTATTCTAAGTGTGGCTCTTTCCATCACTGTAAGTCTGAATCTCTTAGAAAAGCCAGGTTTCTTGGGATGCCTACTATAAAATGTATTTTTACAAGCCCCAGTGGCCTAATGGATAAGGTACTGGCTGCCTAAAATGTACTTTCAAATTCTCTCATTATCCTATATAAGCAAAAGCAGTGAGTTTTGGCAGAACACTAAAATGTATCACAGTCACTTTGCTGCCAAGGAGTCAAGAGTCCTGAAGCCAAGCTGGGAATGTGGCAACTCTCCAGTACATGCTGAGGGGTGATGGAACATGCAGTGCAAAGTGCCAATGAAATTTGTACGTGGGTATTGTTCTGAAACCCAGACTTATGATTGTAAACCTAATTCAGCAAAAGTTTAAATGTGTCTCTAAGCCACACGAGGGAAGAGATACCTTGTGCTGCTCTCTACATACACCTAATGCCTTGTTCAGGCCAGGCCCTAAATAAACATGCTCAATTTATACTGACCAAGTGGTCACACCTCAGCTGATGGCTAAGACATTTTTATATTCAATCTAACCTACACCCCCTTTGGGAGAGAAAACAGCTGCCAACATGGTTAATTTATGCTCCATCTTCACATCTGGGCATAGTATTAAAGATAATACAACATAACAGCTATAGAGTTGCCACACTGGTTTTCTGTTATTTTAGAAACAACTGCTGCTGAAAATAATGTTATTATCAAACTATTTCCGTTCTAGCTAGTATGACATCCACAGCCCAAATTTCCCTGGCAATTTAGGCTGTTTGATTATGGGTACTTAATGGCTTCTGCACCCTTCTTTTTACTGGGGAAGAGTAATGGCCCCATTTTGTCTCTGAGTAACAAATCCAGATAGTATCATAAAGCTTCTTCTATGAAAACCCAGAGTATGCCAAAAGAACTAAATGTACCAACTGCTCAAACACAAGCAAGCACCTTTAATGGCTGAGCCGCCTTCCAAGCCCCTGCCTGCCCAAATACACAAAGTACATAAATGTCTTACTTTTCTTGTGATTTCTCCCAAAGCGTTTTTACCCAAGAAGAAAGCAAAATTGGTTTCTTCAGATTGGCAGCAACTAAGTATTTCTTACTCCCAACTTCTCCTGCAATAAGGTGAGTTACGGATACACTAAGGTCTCTGAACACTCGTCCGCCCATCATTTGTACGTATTTATGGACTTCTTCCTACAGCCCCAAAAGAAAATACATTAAACCAAATCTCTTCTAAATTTATACTATACCCCACAAATGTCTTTGACTGACCATCATAAATAAATTAGCAAAACTAGTTTTTGAAAGATGAGTATGGAGCCAGGCGTGGTGGCGCACGCCTTTAATCCCAGCACTCGGGAGGCAGAGGTAGGAGGATCGCCGTGAGTTCAAGGCCACCCTGAGACTACATAGTCAATTCCAGGTCAGCCTGGACCAGAGTGAGACCCTACCTCGAAAAACCAAAAAAAAAAAAAAAAAAGAAAGATGAGTATGAATTGTAAGTTTAAAAACAATTTTCCTAGATGGGTGTGGTGGCAAATGCCTTTGAACCCAGCACACACGAGGCAGAGGTAGGAGGATTGCTGTGAGTTCAAGACCACCCTGAGACTACATAGTCAATTCCAGGTCAGCCTGGGCTATAACTCAAACAAAATACAAACTATTTTCCTAAACTATCGTCTATTGCTTAACAATGTTTTAGTCAAGAGATAATATATAATGGTGAGGTCTCATGAGATTATATTCCAAATGACAACACAGCCATCTAAACTTGTATAAATACATTCAATGATATAATCATCTAGAGAAACATATTTCAGATGGTATCACCATTAAGTAAAATGTAACTGTATTTATTCTTTTTTTTTTTTTTTTTTGGTGGGAGGGGGTTCGAGGTAGGGTTTCACTCTAGTCCAGGCTGACCTGAATTCACTATGTAGTCTCAGGGTGGCCATGAATTTATAGTGATGCTCCTACCTCTGCGCCTCCCAAGTGCTGGGATTAAAGGTGTGAGCCACCATGTACAGCTTGTATTTATTCTTTTAAACGCAATTTATTTATTTAGTTGTTTTTGAGGTAGGGTCTCACTCTAGTTCAGGATGACCTGGAATTCACTGTACAGTCTCAGGCTGGCCTTGATCTCACAGTGTTCCTCTTACCTCAGCCTCCCAAGGGCTGGGATTAAAGGTGTGCGCCACCACATCCGGCTCTTAAGCACAATTTATTAAAACTGTTGTTCCTATATCTTATATGGTATATATGTATTTTAAAAAATTTTATTTATAAAAATTTGTTTTTGGGCTGGAGAGATGGCTTAGCGGTTAAGCGCTTGCCTGTGAAGCCTAAGGACCCCGGTTCGAGGCTCGGTTCCCCAGGTCCCACGTTAGCCAGATGCACAAGGGGGCGCACGCGTCTGGAGTTCGTTTGCAGAGGCTGGAAGCCCTGGCGTGCCCATTCTCTCTCTCTCCCTCTATCTGCCTTTCTCTCTGTGTCTGTCACTCTCAAATAAATAAATAAATAAATAAATAAATAAATAAATAAAATTTTTAAAAGAAATTTGTTTTTATGAAGCTGCCATGTTTTGAGACAGTTTCACTCTGTATGCCAGGCTGGCCAAAAACTTCTAGCAATCAGCCCTCCTTCCTCAGGCTCCCAGTGCTGGGAAGTACAGGTGTGAGCTACCATGCCTGTTTTATATCTTTTAGAATTCTTTCTTTAAAAACTAACTGTTAGACAAATTAAGTGATTCAAAAAGAAGTTCACTGTGCTGGGATGATCAGTCTTCAATTAAAGGCACTTGCTCACAAGACTTATTGGCCAAGGTTCAATTCCCCAGTACCCATGTAAAAACCATATGCACAAAACAGCCTATGTGTCTAGAGTTCACTTGCAGTGACAAGAGGCCCTGGTGTGCCATATACTCACTCTCTCAAATAAACAATAATAAATAAATAAATAATAAAAACAAAAACAAGCTGACTGTAGGGGGAAAAGTGAACTTTTTAAATCAAAAACAAAAGATTCCAATTAAACAGTTTATTTTCTACAAAATACATTCCAATATATCCAATTACTTTTTTTTGGAGGTAGGGTCTCACTCTAGCCTAGACTGTCCTAGAATTCACTATGTAGTCTCAGGGTGGCTGGCTTTGAACTCACAACGATCCTCCTCTGCCTCCCAAGTGCTGGGATTAAAGGCATTCGACACTACGCCCAGCCCAAGTGATTTCTTTTAAAGACCAGCACTGTTAGATGCTGCATAAGGAACCTTAATTCATGAATACTAAGCAGAAGTTCTTCCAAGTTCCCTCCTATACAGTGAGCAATGAAGTGTGGAGACAGCGATGCTCAACATTTACCCTTTTCTCTTTATCCAGGCTTGTACACGATACAGTCACGTCAGACATAATCATATTGTAAACTGGATGTTCGGCTCTTGGAACACACTGCTGGTGTTGCATGCAAAATATGACGACTTGAGGACCAACAATTCTGCAGCCAAGCTACAAGAGACAGATCACTAATCTTAAAATTCCATTTGGTAATATTTACCACATACTTACAAGCTAGTAACTGCTACCAAATGTGTTAAAAGAAAAAAAAAGGACCATCATATGATGTCTCAGACACACTGTACATTAAACACACACATACAGAAGCAAAACACTGCAAGCAATCAAAAAACAGAACTTCTAAGACCCTTCACTCAAAACTGCCACCAACATTTCAATCTCTGAAACAAATATATCTTAATGCAACAATCTTATGTTATGAACACCTGAGAAGCAACCAGGTGTGCTTCTCAAAGGAAACACAAATCAATGAAGCAGCTAAAAAATGTGAGAAGTGCTTCCACTCAGTAAAGAACCAATGGAGCAGTAAGGCCCTGGGTTCAATCCCCAGTGGCAGAAGGAAAAACAAAACTTATGAGGCAAGACATACTACCAAATGAGCATACTCAAAGATGGCAAACCTGACTGAGCAAAGGAAAGGTTGGGGGGAGGGCTATTCGAAATCTAAGAGGATATGAGTAAGTCATATGGAAACCTACTGTTTTGGACAATGGCACACCCAGAAGCCACAGGTTGTTACTAGAAAATTTTCAGCGCCAGGGATAGGATACCTTCCAGTGAGTTGTTGGCCAGGGTTCTTCATGAGCCAAACCATTACAGGCCATTGCTGAAGCCCTGGGTTGTTCTCCAGGAATAGATGGTAAGACCCTATTGCTAGACTCCACATACTTGGGCTGCAAGGCCACTGAGAAATCCTGCTGGAACTGAACTTCTCCACATAGAGCAGCTGACAGAAAGCTGGAAAAGGCTATGCTGCATGCAGTTCAATGGGAGAGAGAGAAATCACCATTGAAGATACTCAACAGTGGACACTGCAAGCCTTATATTTGGCAGGCCAAGCCAAATGACCCAACGGGTGCAATAGTGCCATGGTGGAAACCAACTGCCCTCTAAGTGGACTGCAGGTCCTCTCCACAGGAGCGAATATGTCTGATACTGAAAACCTATGACAGGGGAAGTCATGAGCCCGAGGGATGTATCATCTGCTGGTATCTGGCTAAATGTATATATTATGCTCACCAAACTTCCCGGTAAGTACTTCTCTTAACGTTCATATCCATGTATCAATGCTACTCTTACTTCTGGTTAGAGAAGCTTCTCTTTTCAAATGGCAGTGACCTTGGGATGACTCAGAAGGCACCATGGTGCTGAGAAGTGACAGAGGAGTGCTCAGCACTGAAATATCCTTCCAAGGCTCAGGGTCCATTGCGGAAGAGGTGGCAAGAAGAATGTAAGAGCCAAAGGAAGGGTAGGACTCCTTACAACATGCTCCTCCAGACACAAAATGGCCAGGATATCCATACCTCGCAGTGCCTGACACAAAATCATCATAATATGAGGAAAAGATCATGACATCAACATGAGAGACTGATTGAGAGGGAAAAATGTTTGATGGCCAATGGAGTTGCAAGGGGGAAAGTGGGGGTGGGGGAAGGAATTACCAAGGGTTACTGTCAATAAGAGTTTTTAAAAAGCCAAAAAAAGAAAGAAAGAAAGGGAGGGAGGGAGGGAGGGAAGAAAGAAAATGGCAAACCTTTTTAAGGTGATCAAAAGCAGGGCCACTAAAAGAATCACAGATGTAAAGTGATTTATCATTCTCCGTGATCTTCAATGCCTCTTCCTCTGCAATAATCTGAAGATACTCATCTGATTGGAATTCCTTTAATGACTGTAAGAACAAATGAAATTCAAAATGGAACAGAAATTCATCCCTTTCATTTAAGACCTATCAACTCCTCAAACATTCATTTCAGGACCACCATATGTTGGCCAGGGGGTGATGTCCACCCTCTGCTCATGCCATCGTTTTCACTACCATCATGGAGCTTTGCCCTCGAGCCTGGAAGCCAAAATAAACCTTTTTCCCAGAATCTGCTCTTGGTTGGGTGATTTCTACCAGCAATGCTGAACCTGACTGCAACAGTAAGGTGGTACCGAGGAGTGGGATTGCTGCTAGAATCCTGATTGTGTGGCTTTGGCCTTTTGGAGCTGATTTTCAAAGTGAATGTGGGAGGATTTGAAACCTTGAACTAAGAGATGCCTTGCAGTGCTGTAAGTACAGCTTGATGAACTATTCTGGTAAGAACTATGGACTGTGAGGTTTGGCTTATGAGAGTGAGAAAGAGCTTTGCTTGGACTGAGATAGCAGTTTGTGTGAAGCTTGTTGTTATGCCCTTGTCCTGAGAAGTTGTGCAGGGTTGCTTTGCACAGAAATGAACTGGTGTGAGCAGAGGGCTATGGCACAGAAAAAATGAAATCTTTGGGCTTAAACTGCTGCCCATTCACCTGCAAATTGTTTGAGAGATTACAACCACTGAGATTGGGCCAGCTGACCTGTACTGGGGCAACAGGAAGAATGCAAACTCTTTGGAAGGGGCCTGAGTGCTCAAGAAGTGTCCTGTTCTTCAAAGTCTGCTTTACTCCCCCCTGGATTAACAAATTGGCACCCTACCTGGTATTGTGGAGTGTAAGAAATGCAAGAAAGAGAGTGTCACTGAGTTTGCAACATGGTCTTGTGTTTTGGAAATGGCCATGGGCAGTGTGAAGCAGGTTTGCTAGATGCCTGCATGGAGACCCCATGGGGCCATGAGGATGAACCATGGCTTGCAGTGGACAACCAGTTGAGGTGCCGGGACCATGAGATGGCTGCTAAGGAAAACTGCTGGCCCCAATAAGGTTTTCCAGGACTGTGAGTAGCATATCTGGAGGGGTAGAATTGGAATGCCAGAGACTTGTTGCTGGTTAGAATTATCAGACTTGGAGACTTGTCACTGACTAGAGTTGTTGGACTTGGAATTTCAGTTTGATGTTTGCTCCGGTTATTTTAAATTTTATATTGGTTGAATGTTTCTTTGCTATGCCCAATGCCATCTTTTGCAGTGTGAATGTTTATTCTGTGCCATTATAGGTTTTGGGGGAATTTTTGGTATTATGGCTCAGTTAAAAGATCTTGAACTATGGGGATGTTTGAACATCACTGGGATTAATAAAACTTATGGGGAAAAAGAATTCATTCCAAACCCAGCCTTTTCCACACTGAAAGCAGTCATTCTCATCAAGACTACTATAGAAGTGTCCTTCTGACTCTTGTGCCTGAAATCTACTCTTCACATAGCAGTTAGTAATCTTTTAAAATATATATACACAAGCTGGGTGTGGTGGTGCATGCCTTTAATCTCAGCATTCAGGAGGCAAAGGTAGGAGGATTGCCTTGAATGTGAGACTACCCTGAGACTATATAGTGAATTCCAGGTCAGCCTTGACCAGAGTGAGACCCTACCTCAAAAATCCAAAAAATACACACACACACCAGATACTTATACTCTGCCTTAACAACTGCCCACCATTCTCAGAATAAAATCCGCATGCTTACAATATTTATTTGTATGAGAAAGAGGCCGAGAGAGAAAGGGAAAGAGAGTGAGAGAGAGAATGGGCATGCCAGGAACTCTAACCACTGCAGACAAACTCCAGACACATGTGCCACCTTGTGCATCTGGCTTATGTGAGTACTGGGGAATTGAAACTGGGTCCTTAGGCTTCGCAGGCAAGTGCCATAATCACTAAGCCATCTTTCCAGCCCAAAATCCACATTTCTTATCACAGCCTAGAAGACCACATACCTAGGTTTGTCCTTTTACCTCCTGTATCTATCTCCCTGGCTAATTCTACCCACTTCAGTTTTCCTAAATCTGACCTCGTCAGAGGATGGTTCCTGGTACAGCTGCAGGCAGACAATACCTTTTTTTTTTTTAATTTTTTTTTTTTTTATATGAGAGCGACAGACACAGAGAGAAAGACAGATAGAGGGAGAGAGAGAGAATAGGCGCGCCAGGGCTTCCAGCCTCTGCAAACGAACTCCAGACGCATGCGCCCCCTTGTGCATCTGGCTAACGTGGGACCTGGGGAACCGAGCCTCGAACCGGGGTCCTTAGGCTTCACAGGCAAGCGCTTAACCGCTAAGCCATCTTTCCAGCCCAGACAATACCTTTTGAAGTCTTCACCTGATAGGATCCTTCACTTCAGTCAGGTCTGTTTAAAATGTCACCTCCTCAGAGATGCCTTTCCTGATCACGGTTGGTTTGTTTTGCAGCGATGGGCGCCTTATGCATGCTAAACAAGTGTTCTCCCTCCGTACTATACTCCCAGGGTCCTGATCTTGCTTTCTAAAATATCCTTCCTCTACCCTTCAGCCTGTCTAGGAAGAAAAATAACTGATATTTTGTAAACATGTATGTTCTCTCTCCCCTACAAGAATGAACATTTCATGAACTATCTTGTTTGCTAACCTATCCTGTGCCCATGTACTATCAGCACAAATTTTGGAGTCCTGTGTTAAATAGCTACAATCCTTTTAAATTGGCAAGTCACATTATGTTATTCAGATTAAAACCCCAGAGGCTCTCCATTTCACTGAATATCAGCCTTAACAAAGGCTAGTAAGGACCTTGTGGGAGTGTGAATGTGATGTCTTGTGTTTGTGATTATCCACCCCCCCCTTAGCAACTTGGGGGGTGGGGCCTTGCTGGAGATGATGTCATGGGGGGGGGACTTGAGGTTTATTAGCTCAGTTCCAAGCCCATTATTTACAGACTACTACTTCTGCTGAGGTGACGCCCTGCCATGCTTTCCATGTCTTGGTGAAGCATCCCCTCGCACTGTAAGCCACATAAACCCTTTCCTCCACTCAGCTGCTTTTGGGTGCTTTCTAAAATGCCCTTCCCCAACCCCTTTAGTCTTCTCACAGCAATGACAACAACAGGCCTATATAACCTCTTCACCCTTTCTTCCTAAAGTATTCTTTAATACTCATCCTCATCCCTTGCTCACGACACTATAACCACACCAGCCCTGACTAGATACGTAAGCACTGCCCCAGAGCTCTGGACAAGGGATGCTCCTTCTGTCAAAATCCCTCTATCCCAGATAACTGCATGACTGCACCCAGTTTACTTACTTATCTCCACCATAAAACCTACTCTAGCTACCCTCTTTCAAGGTATAACCTTCACATTTCTTTCTCCTCCAACAAACATGTTCTGAAATTCCATAAACTGTCTTGCCTCTTTCCTCTTCCCAAAGCACTTAAGACATACTGTTTAGGAGCCAGGTGTGGCAGCACACTCCACAAGCTCAGTATTCTGGAAGCCGAGGCACAAGGGTAGAGTGTCACCCTGGGCAACAAAATGAGACCTTGTCTCAACTCCCTTCCACTCAAAAGATAACCCTATACTATATAGATTGTCACAGATTGTCTGATAAATACCTATTTCTTGCACGGAAGATAGGAGTTCTTGGCTCTGAGTACTGATGCCTCCCAAGCACTAGAATGCTATCAGATCGTGGACACTCAATAATAGGTTTTTGCTGAGTGAACGAACTTCAAGGAAAAAAAAACCAAACATACAACTGCATCTCAAACTTTAACATGCACTCGGGATCTTGTTTATAATGCAGGTTGTGGGGCTAGAGATGGCTCAGTGGTTAAGGCATTGCCTGCAAATCCAAAGGGCCTCGGTTTGATTCCCCAGGACCCACGTAAGCCAGATGCACATGGTGGAGCATGCATCTTGAGTTTGCCTGCAGTGGCTGGAGGCCTTGGCATGCTCGCTTGCTCGCTCGCGCTCTCTCTCTCTCTGCTTCTTTTTCCCTCTATCACTCTCCCAAATAAATTAATTTAAAAAATAATAAATAAGTAAGTAAACTGTCGGTTGTAATTGTTAAGTCAAGGTTGGTGCCCAAGATTCTGCATTTCTAACAGACTTCCAAGCCACTAGGATACAGCTGGAGCCTGTGAACAGTAAAGGTCTTAATCTACCCCTACTATCTATCATCTGATACTGTGAATAATGAGACATACTTGTTAACACCCAAAACTACAGAACTGTGACTCAAAATTTTTCAATGTTCTAAACACCAATGGAGTTGAATACAATTTTCAAGACCACTCACTCAAAATATGTGAGGGGCTGGGAAAATGGTTCACTGGTTCAAGACGCTAGCCTGAAAAGCCTGCCAGCCCAGGTTCAATTCCCAAACCATGCATGTAGGGCAGACCTAAAAGCCTCTAGCATGTTTTTTGCAGCGGCAAGAGAACATGGCATGCCTATACACATGCACACAAGCAATGTACACTTAAAAGAAATTCTCTCTCTCAAATAAATAAATATATACATGCACGTGTGTGTGTGTATACATATATATGAGGTACATCAATTCAAAATTATTAACAATAATATATAATGCATAGGCTGCAATAAAGTTACATGAAATTACCAGTTTCTAAAGACATAAAATCGAACAAATCAAAACACTTATAAACAAGAAAAATGAACTCAACAATCAAACATGACATGTTCAGTTATTCTTACCTCAAGAGCTTTAAAGAAACACTCGGAGTTGTCTGATGACTTCAAAAACTTCACAAATAGCTGTTCTTGGTCATTGCTGGGCATTTTTGAACTATAAAAATAAAGCAACAAATAAGAACAAAATACACACTGTAGGGAGTCAAAAATGTTCAACACACCTACTTTCTTGTGCGAACACGAATGTTTAAAGATAGGCATTTTCTGGTTTTGTTAGGAACATCTCCATGCCGTCTGCAAGAAACTCTGGAAGGTAGTCGCAGAGTCCAAGAAAAAGAAGGCAGCCCTCATCCTTATAGAGGTGAGCCGGGACGTGGTGGCACAACCTCTAAATCCCAGCACTCGGGAGACAGAGGTAGGAGACAGAGGATCACCATGGGTTCGAGGCCAGCCTGAGACTACATAGTTAATTCCAGGTCAGCCTGGGCTGGAGTGAGACCCTGCATTCAATACGTCGACGCCTTTCTAACCCATTCAAACTGCACCTGGCTTCAAGGACAGAATGCTTCGGTGGCCGGGGAGGCGTATCCACCGGTAAGTAAATGGACTTGACACCCAGCAGCCACTCTGCAGCGCCGCGGGAAGCTCGAGGCCCCCGGGCTCCGGGGGAAGGCCTGGCTCCGAGAGCGCCGAGGCCGCGGTTTTCCCGGGAGTCCCGGGTCCCACCCGCCGGTTTACCACCGCCCGGCAGGCCGCAGGAAGCGGGATGGTGGTGGTGGGGGGGAGCCCGGCTCCCACTCACCGCGACGGAGCCTCGGGCTCCGAGTCGGGGGGCGCACGGCCCGCAGGACGGCGGCGCACAGCCCCCGCCCCCGGCGGCGCCCCCAGCACCCGGCTAACGCAGGAGAACCCGGAAGTTGCTGAGGCCCGGAACCGACTTTCGCGCCCAGCACGAGGACGCGCGCTCCCTTCCGGCGGAAGTGACGTCACGGCCGCGGCGGGGAGCGCGGGGGACGGCCAGAACTGGTGGGCGGGCCTGCGAGGGATTTGGGCTGGGCCTGAGTGAAAGCCTACCTTGAAAAAACAAAAATAAAAAACAAACCCTTCTAGGTTTAGAGTATTTTGTTTGGGCTTTTTTAAAAATTTTTAATTTAATTTATTTATTTGAGAGTAAAAGAAAGAATACGGGCCCGCCAGGGCATGTAGCCTGTGCAAAGGCACTGTATGCTTCACCTTGTGCATCTGGCTTATGTGGGTCCTGGGGAATCCTGGGTCCTTGGGCTTTGCAGGCAAGCACCTTAACCATTAAGCCATCTCTCCAACACAGTGAATTCCAGGTCAGCCTGGGCTAGAGCGAGACCCTACCTCGAAAAGCTCCCTCACCCCCCCACACACACACACACAAAAAGAATCCCACAATTTAGGTAGGACTTTGCAAGGTTGAAACAGCTGGCTATATCTATGTCCCCAAAAGAAGAGAAAACCGAAAGAGGCTTTGAGCCATGTCTTTCACATCCTGTGTATGTGGGAAAGATATGGTCCAAGATTGGAATCCTCTCAACCAGGCGCCATAAAATGAGAAAACTATGGGAACTGAAAATTATGTCGAGGAAACATCTGCAAGAGGTTACCACTGTGGGGGGAGGGCACTAATACAGGGGAAGGCTCCTTCATGGCTTCCTGGTAAGCTTACACAGCCCTAGAGTCAAGGACTTAGCTGAGCCTCGACAGAGCATCATGTGGTCCATGAGATCGTTTCTCTGCCCCTCCTGGGTTCTGATGAGCTACGCGCCTTCTATCCCCACTCTCTGATTAGAGCTGCAGAATGTGAAGGCACCTAAGTGCTGCCCAGATTCGGCTCTTCAGCCATGGAGCTTTCCCTAGCTCCCATTGCAGTGCCGTTTGTATCATCATTTTTGGTATATAGGGCAAGGCTGTGGGGAGCTGGCACCCTTTGGCTTATCCTTTTGTGCTACCGGTAGAAATTAGAAGTGGTTAGAGGGGGCTGGAGAGATGGCTTAGCGGTTAAGCGCTTGCCTGTGAAGCCTAAGGACCCCGGTTCAAGGCTCGGTTCCCCAGGTCCCACGTTAGCCAGATGCACAAGGGGGCACACGCGTCTGGAGTTCGTTTGCAGAGGCTGGAAGCCCTGGCGTGCCCATTCTCTCTCTCTCCCTCTATCTGTCTTTCTCTCTGTGTCTGTCACTCTCAAATAAATAAATAAATAATTTTAAAAAAGAAGTGGTTAGAGGAGGGCTGGAGGTCTGGCTTAGAGGTTAAGGCGTTTGCGTGCAAAGCCAAAGGACCCAGGTTCAATTCCCCAGGAGCCACGTTAGCCAGATGCACAAGGGGGTGTACACATCTGGAATTTGTTTGCAGTGCTGGAAGCCCTGGCGTGCCCATTCTCATTCTCTCTCTCTCTCTCTCTCTCTCTCTCTTTCTCTGTTAAATAAATAAACAACGTATTTAAAAAAAAAAAAAAAGAAGTGGTTAGAGGCCCTGGAGCACCCATTCTCTTGCTCTCTCTCTTTCTCAAATAAAAATAATTAATTTTAAAAAAAGAAATCAGAAGTGGTCTACATCTGAAAGTGTGTCATGTCTTCACCAGGAGCCAGTTAGATCTTACTCTTGACCTTGTCTTCCAGTGTTGAAGGTTGACAACTACCACCTGAGTGCCTGGGAGAGAGGAGATGTGCAGAACGCGCATATTTTGAGTTCATAGTTTTCTGCGCTAGGAATCTGGAGTGTTCAAGCTTTGATGCAGTCCTGAGGCTAGCAAAGTGAATGAGATGCCATGCTGCTCCGTGAAGTGCGGGCTTCCCTTCTCAGTGAAGGAGTCACTGATACTGAAGGCCCAACCGGAGGGGCAGGTGCGAGGGACCCCAAAGGGCAGCGAGCAGAAGAGCTTCTCTGTAGAACCAAACCTGGATCTAGTCAGGGCCTCAGGCCGAGAACCTCTCAGTGGCTGTCCCCCTTCAAAGTGGGGGTGGACCTGCAACCTCTAGGGCTCCACCTCTTCCATTTCAGAAACGGAGTTTTATTGTTATTCTGTTTCTGTCCCACCAATGTATGCTGCTGCTTGTAAGGGGAGGGAAAGAAAGCTGTGCTATAGTAGGGTGCTAGGATGAAGCCTGGGGCTTAGAGCATGCTAGGCAAGCACTCTGTCCCTGAGCTACATACCCTCCCTGGAAACTGTGTTTTGAGTCCCTGTGTTACTGTTGGATCCCGGCAGAATCAACAAGATCCTTAATGTCTCATTGTTACCACTCCTTTTTATGTGTGGGGGTGTCCGAGGTAGGGTTTCACTCTGGTCCAGGCTGACCTGGAATTAACTATGTAGTCTCAGGGTGACCTCAAACTCATGGCGATCCCCTTACCTCTGCCTCCCAAGTGCTGGGATTAAAGACGTGCACCACCACGCTGGGCTATGTTACCACTGCTTTAAAATATATATATATTTAGGGGCTGGAGGGATGGCTTAGCGCTTAAGGAACTTGCCTGCAAAGCCAAGGGACCCAGGTTCGATTCCCCAGGTCCCACGTAAGCCAGATGTACAAGGTGGTGCATGCATCTGGAGTTCATTTACAGTGGCTGGAGGCCCTGGCATGCCCATTCTCTTTCTCTCCCTCTTTCTCTCTGTCACATAAATAAAAATAAAATATTTAAATATATGCATATGTACATATATATGCATACACACACACACACACACACACACACACACACACACATATATTCATTTATCTCAGAGACAGAATGATAATGGCTGGCCTCCTGCCACTGCAAATGAACTCCAGATGCATACACCACTTTGTGCATCTGGCTTTATGTGAGTACTAAGGAATTGAACTTCAGGCTTTGCAAGCAAGTACATTAGCCATTGAGGATCTCTCCAGCCCACCATTCAAAAACAAAAAAGAAAAAGTAAACTTTTACTGGTGTTTGTATGTTTGTGTATGTCTGATGTGTGTGTACGTGGGGGGATGCATGCCGGTCATGATGCTGAAAGGCCCAAGAATTCAGAAGCCCAGAAATACTATCACACTCCAAAGGGAGCTTAAGCGGGCCCCTGCATACCTCAAACTCCAGGCTTTACTCTCTGTTGAAAGCAAGTAAAGAATCCCTCTTCTCATTATATCAGAGCCCGCTCCTAATATAAAACTGGGTAAAAAGGGCATGAGATAGCCCTCAAGGATGGGAAATGAGTAATGAAGTGAACCACTTATTTGGTTTCTGTAAATAGCCTACACCATAAGCCTTAATAGCCTGCACCATAAGCCTTAATAGCCCACACTGTAAGCCTTAGTAGCCCGCACCATAAGCTGTAGCAGCCTGCCTCAGACCACCAAGGTCATAGGAGGCTGATACCACACTCTGCTACTCCCACCCAAGGACCTGCACAAATGCTGACCACCAAGGTCATAAGAGACTGATTGGTCCATGAGGGGCTTGAACAAATTAAACTAATTGGCTTAGAAACTATGGAGTGGCACAAACTGACTGGCTCGCACCCCGTGGGCTCCTGATATTAAAAAAATGATTGGTCTAATGCACAGGCTTTGTTAGAAACCCTATAAAAACTGTCCCGTTCCTGCATTCGGGGCTCTGCAGTCCTCTACCCCGTGCGGTGTACGACTGTGGGCCCCAGCGCACTTGGAATAAAATCCTCTTGCAGTTTGCATCAAGACCGCTTCTCGTGAGTGATTTGGGGTGTCGCCATATCCGGGCAGAGCGTGGGGTTCTCGTTTTGGGGGTCTTACAATGCACATATGGAGGTCAGAGAACAACTTTATGGTTTGGCTCTTTGCCTCCCACCTGGATTAAGACAGGGTCCCTCTTCTTTGTCACTGTGGAACTGCAGATGACCTGGCCTGTGAGCTTCAGGATTCTCCAGACTCCACCTATCCTTGCCATAGGGGTATTAGGATATTAGAAGGGCACACCACTGCATGTCTGTTTTATGTAGGTCCTGGGGATTCCAACTCTGGTTGCCAAGTCTGCACAGAAAGTGCTTTGAAACATGGACACATCTTCCTATCCTCTAACTTTGGCTTTTTTTAAAAAAAAAAAAAAGTATTTATTTATGTATTTATTTGAGAGAGAGAGAAAGAGAATGGGCACACCAGGGCCACTAGCCACTGGAAGTGAAGTCCAGACTCCTGGGCCACCTTGTGCATCTGGCTTACGTGTGTACTGGGGAATCAAACCTGGGTCCTTAGGTCTCACAGGCAAGCACCTTAGCTGCTAAACTGCCTGTCTAGCCCAACTTTGTCTTAAAAAAAAAAAAAATTATTCATTTGTAAAGAGAGAGAGAGAGAGTATTGGTGCACCATGGTCATTTGCCACTGCGAATGAACTTCAGACACTTGTGCCACTTTGTGCATCTGGCCCTGTGTGGATACTGGGGAAGTACACCTAGGCCCTCAGTCTTTGCAGGCAAGCACCTTAACTGCTGAGCCATGTCTCAAGCCCAACTTCGGCTTTAAAAAAATGTTTTCAAGAGCTGGAGAAATGGCTTAGCAGTTAAAGTGCTTGCCTGTGAAGCCTAAGAACTCATATTCAAATTTCCAGGTCCCAGGTAGCCAGATGCACAGTGAGACAAGTGCACAATGTCGCACATGGGCACAAGGGGGCGCATGTGTCTGGAGTGTATTTGCAGCAGCTGAGGCCCTGGCGCGCCCATTCTCTCTCTCTCTCTCAAATAAATAAATAAATAAAATATTAAAAACATATTTGGGGCGGGAGGGATGCTTACCAGTTAAGGCGCTTGCCTACAAAGCTAAAAGACCCAGGTTGCATTCCCCAGTACCTATGTAAGCCAGATGGCGCATGCATCTGGAGTTCCTTTGCAGTGATTGGAGGACCTGGCATGCTCATTCTCTCTGTCTCTGCCTCCCTCTTTCTCTCTCTCAAATAAATAAATTAAAATAAAACTTTTTTTTTTTTTTTTTTTTTTTTGCAAGGAGAGAGAAAGAGAGCCTGAGAGAGAGCAGGCAAGTGTGCCAGGGACTCCTGCCACTACAAACGAACTCCAGATGCATGCACCACTCTGTGCATCTGGCTGTACGTGAGTACTGAGCAATTGAACCTGGGTCCTTTGGTGGGTGGCAAGCACCATAACTGCTGAGCCATCTCTCCAACCCTAACTTTGGCTTTTGAGACAAGATCTCATTCTGTATCTCAGGCTGGTCTTGAACTTACAAAGTAGACCAGACTAGCCTTGAACTCATGGCAATCCTCCTGTCTCAGCCTCCCAAGCGTTAGGATTACAGGCATGAGCCACCATGGCCGGGTTTGTCCCTTGCACTCATGCACATCAGGAAACTTCCACCTGCTGGCATCTGTTCCTTGGATGAAGGCATTCTCTGGTCTGCAGTGCAGCATGCATGGCATGCCAGATGTCTAGAGGATTATGAGCCATGGAAGAAACTCAACCAGTGACTGACAGGAGGGGATGTACAAAACCTTTATTTGAGTGCCCTTTGATGGGATTCTTTATAAAAATATTTTATTGGGCTGGAGAGTTGGTTTAGCGCTTGAGGTGCTTGCCTGCAAAGCCTAAGGACCCAGGTTCAATTCTCCAGACCCTATGTTAACTAGGTGCAGAAGATGGCACATGCACTTGGAGTTTGTTTGCAGTGGCTGGAGGCCGCGGTGCACCCATTCTCACTCTATCTCTCTCTCTCCCTCTCTCAGATAAATACATAAAATATTTTAACATTTTTTAAAATATATCTATTTTATGTATTTATTTGAGAGATAGATAGAGACTGAGAATGGTGCACCAAGACCTCCAGCCAATGCAAACACACTCCAGACACATGTGCTACTGTGTGCATCTGGCTTACATGGGTCCTGGGGAATTGAACCTTGGTTCTTAGGCTTTGCAGGCAAGTGCCTTAACTGCTCAACCACATCTCCAGCCCTTCATGGGGTTCTTTACTTTTGTACTCTGGTTCCTAGTTTCCTCAGTGGAATTAAGCCTCAGTCTCAGCTTCAGCCTCAACAGTTAGTAACTGACTTGTTAATACATTGTTTGGATCACTTTCCATATCTCATGCCCCCATTTTCTTTCTTTTTTCTTAATGGGGAGGTGAAGTGATGGGGTGTGTGTGTGTGTGTGTGTGTGTGTGTGTGTGTACATGTTCACATGTTTGTGAGTACAGCTGTGTTGGGGTGGGTGTGCATGTGGAGACCAGACACTGACATTGGGTGTCCTCCACCTTATTAATATTATTTTTTTTTTTTTAACTGAGGTAAACTGTGTTACTTGAATCCAGTGCTCCAATTCTGTTAGTCTAGCTACCCAGTTTACCCCCTGGATTTACTGTCTCTGTCTCCCAAGAACTGAAATTACAAGCAGGCTGTCACCCCTGCCTGGCATTGATGTTGGTTCTGGGGCTCAGGACTCCCACACCTATGCTTGCATAGCAAGAACTTCATCCACTGAGCCATCCCTCTCATGCCCCCTTTATCTCCCTCATGCCCCCATTTTTATATCTGTGGTCATTTACTTATCAAATTAAGCATTATAAAAATCTTGCAAAGCTGGGCATGATGGCACACCCCTTTAATCCCAGCACTTGGGAGGCAAAGGTAGGAGGATCTCTGTGGGTTCGAGGCCACCCTGAGACTACATAGTGAATTCCAGGTCAGCCTGGGCTTGAGTAAGACCCTATCTTGAAAAACCAAAAATAAATAAATATAACAATAATAAAATTAATAAACAAATAAAAATCTTGCAATCGTCCTGTCTCTGCTTCCTGAGTTCTGGCATTAAAGGCATGCACCGCCACACCTGACTTGGGTTTTGTTTGGTGGCAGCGTCTCAGTAGCCCAGGCTGGCAAAAACTCACTATGTAGTTATGGCTGCCCTTCAACTCCTGATCCTCTTGTCTCCATCTCCCAAGTACTGGGATTACAGGTGCGTGCCAATGGCTCTTCTAACCATCCGTTATGGTATTTGTGAGAAGAAGAGATGAGCTCAGCTCTTTGGGTGTTCTTTCCCTTTGCAATATGACATCCCTGTATGTAAGAAATGTTCAGAGCTTCTTCCACTCAGATCAGCGGGTACTTTGACCCCTTTGGATTTGGGGAACATTAGCTTTTAGATGGATCATTAACTTTAGGAGACATGGTCACCCTTTGACATTATGTGATTATTTTTTTCCACCACAGGACTGCAGAAAAGATTGCTCAACCCATCATGAGGACATTTATACATACATCTGATTTTTATTTGTAAGTGGGTGATCTGTGTGTGTGTGCATGTGTACGTGGTCACATGTGTAGGAGGTAAAGGCGCACATGTGTGGTGTTCAGAAGATAACTTCAAATGTTTCCCTCAGGAATGCCATCCACCTCTCTCCTTGTCTTAGAGATCAACAGTTAGGCCAGACTGGATGACCAGTGAACCCCAGGGATCCTCCTATCTCTGTCTCCCAAGTGCTAGGATTACAGGCATGTGGCCATTTTATACAGGTACTGTGATCCACACTCAAAAATCATTTGTTTGAAATCGTTGGTAGGCATTTCACCTAAAACAATCTCACTAGGGGTCATTTCTGATGGATTTATAATTTTTGGTGGGATTGTATTGTCTTGATTCTTTGTATTTCTTGTATTATACTGAAGAGATTTTTGCATCTTGAGTTAATTTGATGCTTGGGTTTTCTAATTAGCTGCAGTGCTCTTAGCCATGTAAATCCAACTTTATGTATCTTCAGTGTAGGTGTTTAAGGTGCCAACTGTAGCTATTATACTCCATGAGAAACAGTGGAAGAGACCCTAGGTATTGAGTGTGTCTGCTCTTCAAGTATTAAGGTAGACTGGGTGAAGCAAATGACTGGCAAATTCTAAAATTCAACTGAACAATATAGACATTCAATCAAAATCAGCATAGAGTATTTACACAAGCCTGGGGATTAAACTAAACAGATAATCTAATAAAGCCAAAGTCCCTAAGGGTGTGTGTTTATCCATACCCTTAATCCCGTCAGCAGGAGGTAGAGATTTCTAGTGTGAAATGGGTTCCAAGATAGCCTGGGGCCAGTCAGTCCCTGCCCCCAGTAGTGACTTAAGAAAAAGACAAAGGCCCTACAAATCAGGAAATGTCAAAGGCAACAATACACCAAAATACAGCTTATTTGAGAGGGGTAAAGCCAACCAAGAATATATCAGTCAAGTGTAATACATAACCTTTCCCGACATGGACAGAGCGATTAGCACTTCCAGTGCAGGACTATGTATCTGGCTTTGTCTAAGTAGGTCTTCTTATCATTTGGGATGGCTGCCAGTCTCACCAGTCCTGAGTGCCCATCTTGATGTCTCTCGGCGCGGGGTGGCCAGTGGTGAATGAATTCTCTGGACGTTCACGGCCCTGATGTTTGGGGGACGGGAGGCTATTCAGTGTGCCTGGGATTGTATAGGAACTGCTCAGCTGGTCCTGTTTGCGTCTCTCTCAGCCACTGCTCAGCTGCTCCCTGCTGTCCTCTTGACTGTGCAAGGAGGCTAATGTGAGTGGAAAATCCCCTCACCGTGTTTCTGCTCCTGCAGCTTGGCACCTCTGGCTGGGTGGGCTGGCAGGCTCGTGGATCAGGCCGGCTGGCAATTTAGCAGGATTTTGGCCAGTTTCCTGCCTTCTGGATATCTGGGTCTCTCCTGCTTCTCTGCCATGGTTGATAATAACTTATACAGTTTAACTTTTTGGTTGAAGAGTATATTTTGCTGTGTTTCTATTTATTTCCCTCCCCAGGCTGCTTTGGTATTGCTAGGACCCGACCAACTTACCCAGAAGTCTTGTTGTTGGTGTTTCAAGGGAGGGTCTCACTGTAGCCCAAGGTGATCTGGAACTCACTGCAATCCTCCTACCTCAGCCTCTCCCAGGTGCCTGGTTTAAGGTGTGCACCACCATGCCTGGCTTTGATATATTAAAACATATTTTGGGAACTGTAGAGGTCGCTCAATGGTTAAGGCATTCGTTTGCCTGCAAAGCCTGATGGCCCAGGTTCTATTCTCCAGTACCCACTAGAAGCACATGCATCTGGACTTTGTTTCCAGAGGCTGGAGGCCCTGGCCTGCTCATTTTTTTCCTCTTCCTCTCTCCTTGCAAATAAATAAATATAATTTTCTAAAGTTATCTATGGGACACAGAGACAGAATTGGCACATCAGGACCTCTTCCCTCTGCGAACAAATTCCTGATGCGTGTGTCACTTTGTGCATCTAGCTTTACGTGGGTACGGGGGAATCTAACACAGTCCTTAGGCATTGCAGGCAACATATTTTAATTAGAAGTTCTTATAGTTTTATCTAAACAAAGTTTTGTTTTTGGTAAATATTTTGTTTCTTTTATTTATTTGACACAGTGAGAGAGAGAGAAGGACACCACACACACACACACACACGCAGGGGGAGAGAGAATGTGTGTGCTAGGGCCTCCAGAAGCCACAAACTCCAGATAGTTGCACCACCTTGTGTATCTGGCTTACATGGGTCCTGGGGGGTTGAACCTGAGTCCTTTGGCTTTGCAGACATCTCTCCAGCCCATAAACTTAGCAGGGAGAGGTCACAGACTTGAAGAAGTGTTAACCCAGAATTGGCAAGAATAAAGACCACCGACCACAAATTATGGCCCCAGGGCCTCCAGCCACCACAAACGAACTGCAGACGTATGCGCCCCCTTGTGCATCTGGCTAACATGGGTCCTGGGGAATCGAGCCTCGAACCGGGGTCCTTAGGCTTCACAGACAAGCACTTAACCGGCTAAGCCATCTCTCCAGCCTAAAGCAAGCTTTTAATTGTTCACAACAGAGCCTCCCTAACGCCGGGTGTAGAGAGCAGCCCTGAGTCAGCTTCTCAGACTCTTTATTGGGGCGAAACCATAGAAATCACAGGGTCGGGGTTTTCAGAGGCAAGCAAGCGTGGTGACAGAAGCAGACCAGCCATTACAGTTAAACAACTTTCCGGAACATGATGAGTACACAGTCCTGGGAACAGCAACCGGGGAGCAATTTGTTGCCCCAGCTCAGACACAGAAACTTAAGAGAAACAGAAACTTAACTTAGTCGTTCTATCAAAGTGGCTCTTGACATTAAAATGGAGCCAGGTTGGCACCTGCAGTAGCCTTGGTAGGCCTGTCCCTCGGGCAGCAGAGGGGCAGAGCCGCTAGGCGAAGTACTGTGCCATAGGGGGGTACAGGACCCTTGAGGGCAAAGGCAGCGCCACTTGGGGGAGTGACAGAACTTCTGGGGATTGGCAGTGCTATTGGGGGAACAGAGCTCTGGGGCACAATACCACTAATGGGACCGTGGCTTTCAGGTGCGCAGTGCCTCCGCAGTGGAGGAGCGAGATCAGCCTAGAAGTCTTGGGCCGTGGTCTGGGGAGAAGTCTGAGAAAACGGTGTCGGCAGGTGGCACGCGTGTTCTCGGGTGTTTTTCTGGAGGAAGAGAGCGTCTTTGTCACCGTTGTCCCCGAGCGCACCCAAAGGAAGCCCCGAAGCACCGCGGTGTCCCCGAGCCTGCAGATGGAGATAAGGGATGGGCGGGCTTTGGCCAGGGGAGAGCAGGGGGTGTGGCTGCGAGAAGCTTCTCCGACAAGCCTTCCCTAGTAGGCAGATCCAGGCTCAGGCAAGTGGACCAAGACCGGGGGATCCGAGGGATCCGAAGCTGGACGATGCTGCACAGAATGAGGCTCGCCGTTTGCGCCCTGCTGTGCGCCCTGGGTGAGTGTGCTGGAATGCCGGCATGGGGCCTGGGCCTCTTGGGGGGCTTCGGAAAGAGGGGATGGGTGTCACCAGCCAGAGAGCCTGCTGGCTGCAGTGCAACACTTGCACAAACGGAGCGGGGGAGAGAAGGGGGTGCAGGAACACTTGCTTGGAATCCCCTTGTCATGCACTGACCACTGTGTGACCCCGGGGGTGGCCTCTCTGAACCGGTTTCGTTCTGTGCAACTTGTCTATATGCAACAGACTCAAGGTTCTGGGGAAAGGAGATAACGTTCCGAGTGGCAGCCCGGACCCTAAGCACAGGCTACCCGTGGTCAGTTAAAAGTTCTGCACGCATCTGCAGGCTCCCCCCTTCCTGTGCTCCTCTCTCCACACAATGAGCCCTCTCTGCCTCAAGGACCGTCTAATCTGTGCAGCCCCTCCGCTGCTGAAAGAAATTCCGAGCTGGGTGTCTTACTCTGGGGAGGGCACAGAGGAGAGGCCCAGCGTCGACAGCTGTGGGCAGGAGAATCAATGATGTCTGCTGGGAGGTAACACTGTCATGATCTCACTGCGTTCTAAAGTAACCCAGCGTGGCAAGCCCCTGGTTTCTTCCCCAAATTCTCCTGAACAGCACCTCCATTATTTGTTCATCTTCCTTTCCTCTCCTGGCAGTGTCGCACACACTGACCAAAAGTCGACTGTCTCAACCGGCTTCACTCCTTGATCACACACCAGAGGTCAGAGATGTCCCTCTGGGCTCCGCCCCTGCATTCCCTCCCTCGGGGCTGTCAGACCAGAGCGGAGTCTGGGACTGGTTTGCCTCAAAGCTCAGGGTCTAGTTTAACAAGAACTCGTCTGGGGGCTGGAGAGATGGTTCAGTGGTTAGAGGCACTTGTTCGCAAAGTCTTGACAGCCCAAGTTTGATTTCCCAGCACCCGTGTAAAGCCAGATGCACAAAGTGCTGCATGTGCCCACAATCTTTCTCTCCTCCCAGAAAGGGCATCCACATTTCCTCCTGCCAGACTAAGGGGTCCCTGGTTGGTGTTGCTGATCTCTCATAGGGTTAGGAACTATACAGGGCATAAAAGGCTCCATAGGCAGTTTGGAGAAGGTTGATAGTGGCTATTACAGGAGACCAGTGGTCCAAGGGTACTGTATCAGGTCAGGAGCTCTTTGATGGTGGGAGGCAGGCATTGATACATATGAAGAAGGTTGATATCCATGAAGGAGCACTGTCTGGGATCTCAAGGCTGTAGTCAGGCAGACACCAAAATCATGCCACCGGTAAAGTGATTTTCCAGTCCTGTGGAAGAAATAATGAATTGAAGTTTTAACTTTTTTTTGAGGCAAGCACAACAGACCGGCCTTTCTATTTTATGAGAGAGAGAGAGCAAGAGCGAGAGTGAGAATGAGAGTGAGAAAGAATTGGCATGCCAGGGCCTCCAGCCACTGTAATGGAACTCCAGACGTGTGCACCACCATGCAGCACCTTGTATGTCTGGCTTACATGGGATCTGGGGAGTTGAACATGGGTCCTTAGGCTTTGCAGGCAAGTGCCTTAACTGCTAAGCCAGCTCTCCAGCCTGAAGTTTTAAAACTTTTTGGTAACATTTACATAAAGCTTAGACAAACACAGACTTTTAAGTTTTTCTATCTTGATTTGCTTGCAAGCAGAGAGAGAGAGAGATAGAAGAAGACAGAAAAAGAGAGAGGGGTGTTACCAGGGACTCCAGCTGCTGTAAATGAACTCCAGATGCATGCACCACCCTGTGCATCTGACTTTACATGGGTACTGGGGATTCAAACCTGGGTAGTTAGGCATTGTAGGCAAGTGCTTTAACCACTAAGCCATCTTTCCAGCCCTTAACTTTTATGTATTTGAGTGTGTGTGTGTGTGTGTGTGTGTGTGTGTGTAAACAAATGCCAAATGCTTGTGTCACTTTGGTTTGTTTGTTAGTCTTGAGGTAAGGTCATGCTCTGTCCCAGGCTGACCTGGAATTCACTATGTAGTCTCAGAGTGGCCTTGAATCCATTGCAATCATCCTACCCCTGCCTCCTCAATGTGTGGGCCATCATGCCCAGCTTTTTTTTTTTTTTTTATAGTAGTACTCAGCTTTTAAGTAGCTAAAAACCCGAAAAACTTAGCAGAAAACACAAGTAATTACCTTGCTACAATAAAAACAAATCTTTGTTCTTAGAAATATTATCATGAGTACAGCAATAGCTGAAGAGAACCTCGTTGTTTGAGTGAAGTTGTGAGGGGAAAGTGATGGGGGAGGGAATTATCATGCTTCATTGTCTATAATTATGGAAGTTGTCAATAAAAACTTTTAAAAAGTGGGGCTGGAGAGATGGTTTAGTGGTTAAGGCATTTGCCTGCAAAGCCAAAGGACCAGGGTTCGATTCCCCAGGACCCACATAAGCCAGATGCACAAGGTGTCACATGTATCTGGAGTTTGTTTACAGTGGCTGAAGGCCCTGGCATGATCTTTCTTTCTGTCTCTCTTGAATAAATTAAAAAAAAAAAACAAATAAAAAAAATTTAAAAGAACCTCATTGCTTTAAACAAAGCACTAATTTTAAATTCATAACAGTCTAAATTTTGACCTTAGAATTTTAACTATGTTGTGGTTTCTTTTTTTGGTGGGGGGACAAGGTCTCACTGTATCCCAGGCTAACCTGGAACTCACTCTGTAGCCCAGGCTGGCCTGGACCTCAAAGCAATCCTCCTACACCAATGTCTCAAGTGCTGGGATTATAGGTGTGAGCCACTTCCCCCAGGCTTAACTTTTAATCATCATTTATTCACTATCTTTGAGTTTTATCCTGCACAAACATTTTGTAGCTGACTTGGACCTTCTGCAATGTTCTTAAGCTTTCTGGTTTATTTTTAACATTTTTATTTATTTGCAAGCAAAGAGATATAGAGAGAAGAGCGCAAGAGAGAAATGGAGACAATGGACTCACCCGGGCCTCCAGCCACTGCCCATGAACTCCAGATTCACACACCACTGTGCGTCTGGGTTTCTGTAGGCACTGGGGAATCGAAGCCAGATTCTTAGGCTTTGCAGGCAAGTGCCTTAACCATTGGGCAATCTCTCCACTCCCCAGCCTTCTGGGATGGGTGCTGGGGAGATGACTCAGTGTTAGTAAAGGGTCGGCTGCGCAAGCATGAGGACCTGAGTTTGTATCCCCAACACCCACATCAGAAAGTTGGGCATGGTGACGTGTGTGCTATCGTTCCAGCTCTAGGAACATGGGGACAGAAGGGTTCTTCGGGCTTCTCGGCCAGTTAGTCTAGCCAAATCAGCGAGCTCCATGTCTGGGAAGAGACCCTGTCTCACAAAGTATTGCCACAGGGCAGGAGAAATGGCTCAGCAGTTAAAGGTGCTTCAATCAAAGCCTGACAGCTGGGGGGTTCAATTCCCCAGCACCCATGTAAAGCTAAGCGCAATGTGGCACATGCATCTGGAGTTTGTTTGTGGTGGCAAGAGGCTTGGGAGCTCTCTCTCTCTTTCTCTCACATACAAAAAGCTAACTTTAATTTAAAAAAAAAAAAAGTACTGCCGCATTTCAGTAAGAACTGGCCAAGGTAACAGAGATTCCAATGACCTTGGACAGTGTACCATCTTACATAAGCAAAACAATGACAGGAGTTAACATGCACAGAGAGCCCCAAAAATCTCTATATGTTAAACTCTGTGTTTCAATTTTGGATACAAAAGGAAATTGTTCCCCTGAAGAACTGAGGTGACAGCGAACTGTTACTTTAAAAAAATTTAGTTATTTCTTCTGGGTAGGATAGTGGGATACTAGCTACACCAAAGCAGCCTAGGGAGGGAAATAAACATAAACACAACAAAATACAGTCTTCTGCCAAAAAGTGGAGGTGTATAAGTTATAATCAAGCACAGCAGAGAAGCAGGAGAGACCAATATCTTCCAGAAATGAGGAAATCAGCCAAAGTTCTATCAAGGTGCCAGTGGCCCCGATTCATGAATCCACCAGCCCAGCCACAGAGCCATTCCAAGCTGCAAGAACAGAAACAAGGTGAAGGGATTTTCCAATCACATCAGCCACCTTGCAAAGTCAAAAATCCTGAAGGAGACAGCAGGGGCCATCTGAGAAGCTGCTGAAGGAGATACGAATGGGACCAGATGAGCCATTCCAGTAGGACTCAGGCTTCCTGCAAGGTCTCCCATCCCCCAGCTGTCAGGGCCATGAATATACAGAAAACTCATTCACCCCCCCCCAGCCACCCAGCACCAAGAGACATCAAGGAGGGCACTCAGCATTGGTGACACTAGCAGCCATCCCAAAAGGTAACAGGGCCTACTTACACAAAGCCAGATACATAGGCCTGCACTGGAAGTGCTAATCGCTCTGTCCATGTCGGGAAAGGTTCTTTATTACACTTGACTGATATATTCTTGGTTGGCTTTACCCTTCTCAAATAAGCTGTATTTTGTTGTTGACTATTGTTGCCTTTGACATTTCCTGATTTGTAGGGCCTTTGTCTTTTTCTTAAGTCACTACTGGGGGCAGGGACTGACTGACCCCAGGCTATCTTGGAACCCATTTCACACTAGAAATCTCTACCTCCTGCTGACGGGATTAAGGGTATGGATCAACACACACCCTTAGGGACTTTGGCTTTATTAGATTATCTGTTTAGTTTAATCCCCAGGCTTGTGTAAATACTCTATGCTGATTTTGATTGAATGTCTATATTGTTCAGTTGAATTTTAGAATTTGCCAGTCATTTGCTTCACCCAGTCTACTATAGTACTTGAAGAGCAGACACACTCAATACCTAGGGTCTCTTCCACTGATTCTCATGGAGTATAATAGCTACAGTTGGCACCTTAAACACCTACACTGAAGATACATAAACTTGGATTTACATGGCTAAGAGCACTGCAGCTAATTAGAAAACCCAAGCATCAAATTAACTCAAGATGCAAAAATCTCTACATTATAATACAAGAAATACAAAGAATCAAGACAATACAATCCCACCAAAAATTATAAATTCACCAGAAATGACCCCTAGTGAGACTGTTTTAGATAAAACACCTGACAAATTTTTTTAAAAAAGAGATTTTATTTATACTCAAAGGAATCAAAGAAGAAAACAAATGAGAACACAGGAAACCAACTTAATGAAATAAGGAGGTCAATACAAGACATGAGTAAGAAACAGAAACAATGAAAAAATACCAATCAGAAATACTAGAAATGAAAATCAGAGTAAGTCAAAGTACAAGTTCTGTAAGGTTACAGCTGTCAACCAAGATTAATGTATCCTGCAAAGGTATCCATTCAAATAGATGGAGAAATAAGGATAATGGACAATAAAAGCAGGCTAAAGGAAGACATGAAGTTTAATCCAGCTCTACAGAAAATCCTTGAAAGGATCCTCCATGCAGAAGAGAAAGAAAAGCACATACATAAGGAACCTGGAAAACACAAGCCATACTCAAATACTAGTTAATACAAGAGAGCAAAGGAAAAAACAGAAGAACAACAAAACAAGAAAAATGACAAGAGTAAACACACACCTTTCACTAATAACTCTTAATATCAATGGTCTCATTGCCCCAACCAAAAGAGACAGGTTTTCAGACTGGGTTAAAATACAGAATCCTTCAATTTGTTGCCACCAAAAAACTCACTTTTCTACAAAAGATGGACATTATCTTAGGGTGAAAGGTTGGAAAACAGTGTTTCAAGCAAATGGGCCAAGTAAACAAGCAGTTGTAGCTATCTTAATATCTGACAGGGTAGACTTCAGACCAACATTAGTTAGAAAAGATAAGGAAGGCCACTTTATATTGATTAAAGGAACACTCCAACAGGAGGATATTATAATCCTAAACATATATGCACTGAGCATGGCTTACAATTTCATTAAACAAACACTTTAGAACTAAGGTCACAGATAACACCAAACATAGTTGTAGTGGATGACTGAACACCACACTCTTATCAATTGACAGGTCATCTTGGCAAAAAAATAAACAAACTTGCATGTGGACAAAATGAGGCCATAGAACAAATGTACCTAACATATCTGCAGAACATTTCACCCAAATGTGGCAGAATACACATTCTTTTCAGCATCACAGGGAACATTCTTTAAAATAGATCATATATTAAGACACAAAGGAAATCTTAACAAATAACCAGAAAATTGAAATAATTTCTTGTACTCTATCTGATCACAATGGGATTAAAGTACAAATCAACAGCAAGAAAAGCTATGGAGCATACACAAAATCATGGAATCTAAACAACACACTATTAAATGATGAAGGAGTCAAGGAAGAAATCAAGAGAAATCAAAAACTTCATAGAATCAAATGATAATGAGAATACAACATACCACAACCTTTGGAACACAGTGAAGGCAGTCCTAAGAGGGAAATTAATAGCTATAAGTGCCTATATTAAGAAATTAGAAAGGTTGCAAATGAACAACTTAATTAATGCTCCACCTTAAGGCCTTGGAAAAAGAAGAACAAGGCAAACCAAAAATCAATAGATGGAAAGAAATAATAAAGATTAGGGCAGAAATAAATGAAATAGACACCAAAACAAATAATCCAGGGAATCAGTGAAACAAAGAGTTGGTTCATTGAAAGGATAAACAAGATTGATAAACCCTTAGCAAACCAGACCCCCCCCCCAAAAAGAGAAGAGACACAAATTAATAAAATTAAAGTTGAAAAAGGCACCACCACAACAGACACCAGAGAAATTCAGAAAATCATAGGACATACTATAAGAACATATACTCGGCTGGGTGTGGTGGCACACGCCTTTAATCCCAGCACTCGGGAGGCAGAGGTAGGAGGATCGTGAAGAGTTCGAGGCCACCCTGAGACTACAGAGTGAATTCCAGGTCAGCCTGGGCTAGAGTGAGACCCTACCTCGAAAACAAAAAAAAAAAAAAAAAAAAAAAAAAAAAGAACATATACTCCACTGTTTGAAAATCTGAAAAAAAATGGATGATTTCTTTGATTTACATGACCTACCAAAATTAAATAAGGATGAGATTAACCATTTAAATATACCGACAACAAATATAGAGATCTAAGCGTTATCAAACATTTCTCCACTAAGAAGTCCAGGTCCACATGGATTCACTGGTGAATTTTACCAGACCTTCATGGAAGAACTAACACCAATGCTTCTTAAACTTTTCCATAAAATAGAAAAGGAAGGAATCCTACAAAACTCCTTCTATGAAGCCAGAATCACCCTGATATCAAAACCAGACAAATATAGAACAAAAAAAGAAAATTACAGATCAATCTCCTTATGAACATAGATACAAAAATTCTCAGCAAAATATTGTCAAACAGAATACAAGAATACATCAGAAAGATCATTCACCCCGACCAAGTAGGCTTTGTCCCAGGGATGCAGGGATGGTTCAACATACGTAAGTTGACTAAAGGACAAAAATCACATGATCATCAGAAAAAGAATTTGACAAAATCCAACATCCCTTCATGATAAAAGTCCTACAGAAACTGGGAATAGAAGGAACATATCTCAACATAATAAAAGCTAGTTATGACAAACCTACAGTAAACATAATACTAAATGGACAAAAACTTAAAGCTTTTTGACTAAAATCAGGAACATGATAAGGCTGTCCATTGTCCCTATGTTTATTTAATATAGTACTAGATTCTCATGGCTAGTATTCTTAGTCACAGCAATAAGGAAAGAGACACAAGTAAAAGGGATATAAATTGGAAAGAAAGAGATCAAATTATTATTATTTGCAGGTGATATGATTCTATACATAAAGGACCCTTAAGCCTCTACCAGCAAACTGTTAGAGCTGATAAATACTTATAGCAATGCTGCAGGATACAAAATAAACACACAGATGTTAGTAGCCTTCCTATATGTTAACAACAAACACGCTGAGGATGCAATCAGAGATTTACTGCCATTCACAATTGCATAAAAAAAAAAAATAAAGTACCTTGGAATAAACCTAACCAAGGACATGAAGGATCTCTATGATGAAAACTTTAAAACACTCAAGACAGAAATTGCAGAAGACACTAGGTGATGGAAAGACATCCCATGTTCCTGGGTTGGAAGAATAAATATTGTGAAAATGTCAATCTTACCCAAAGTAATCTACACATTTAATACAATCCCCAATAAAATTCCAATTTCATGGCCGGGCGTGGTGGCGCACATCTTTAATCCTAGCACTCGGGAGGCAGAAGTAGGAGGATCACCATGAGTTCGAGGCCACCCTGAGACTACATAGTTAATTCCAGGTCAGCCTGGGCCAGAGTGAGACCTTACCTCGAAAAATCAAAAAGCAAACAAACAAACAAAAATTCCTATTTCATTCACAGAAATAGAAAAATAAAATCCTAAAATTCATTTGGAAGCACAAAAATACCTTGAATGTCTAAAACAATTTTGAGCAACAAAAATAAGGCTGTTGGGCCGGGCATGGTGGCACACAATGGCAGCACTTGGGAGGCAGAGGTAGGTGGATCACCGTGAGTTCAAGGCCACCCTGAGATTACATAGTGAATTCCAGGTCAGCCTGGGCTAGAGTGAGACCCAAACTCAAAGAACCAAAAAAAAAAAAAAAAAAAAAAGATAGTTGGTATCACCATGCCTGATTTTAGCATATATTACAGAGCTATAATAACAAAAATAACATGGTACTGCACAAAAACAGACATGTAGATCAATGGAACAGAATAGAGGACCCAGATGTAAGTCTGAGTAGCTAAAGACACCTGATGTGTGACAAAAATACTCACTGTGGAAAAGATAGCCTCTTCAACAAATGGTGCTGGGAAAACTGGATATATATCTGTAGAAGGATGAATGTAAATCCCCTTTTTCCTCCATGCACAAGAATTAAGTCCAAAAGGATCAAAGGCCTTAATATCAGACCGAAAACTCTGAAACTACTAGAGTAGACAGTACGTGAAATCCTTCAACATATTGGTATAGGCAAAGACTTTCTGAAATTGCTCAGGAAATAAAACAACTATTCAACCACTGGGATCTCATGAAATTACAAAGCTTTTGTGCAGCAAAGGACACTGAATAGAGCAAAGAGGCACCTACAGAATGGGAGAAAATCTTTGCCAGCTACACATGTAACAGAGGATTAATATCCAGGATACACACAGAACTCAAAAAACTAAATAACATGAAATCAAACAACCCAATTAGAATGGGCTTTGGAACTAAATTGAGAGTTCTCAAAAGATGACATACAGATGGCTTATAAACATCTACAAAAATGTTGTAAATCCTTATTCATCAAGGATATTTAGGCTAAAACTACTTTGAGATTCCATCTCACTCCTTTCAGAATGGCTACCATCATGAAAACAAGTGACAATAAATGCTGGCAAGGATGTGGGAAAAGAGGAGCCCTTCTACACTGTTGGTGGGAATGCAATCTGGTCTAGCCATTGTGGAAATCACTGTGGAGGTTCCTGAGACAGCTAAACATAGATCTACCATATGACCCAGCTATAGCACTTCTAGGCATATATCCTAAGGACTTGTCTTACTACCTTAGAGATACTTGCTCAACCATGCTTATTGCCACTGTATTCACAATAGCTAGATAATGGAACCAGCATAGATGTCCCTCAGTTGATGAGTGGATAATGAAGATGTGGCACATTTATACAATGGAGTTCTATACAGCGGCAAAGAAAAATGAAATTATGAAATTTGCAGGAAAATGGATGGATCTGGAAAAGATTATATTTAGTGAGGTAACCCAGGCCCAGAAAGCCAAGTGTCACATTTTTTTTTTCTCTCAGATGTGGTTCCTAGCTACAAATGATTGTTCTTCTATGTGAGTTGGAATAAAACTCTGTAGCAGAGGCCCATAAGGTAGAAAGTGAATTTAAAGAGAATGGCAAGGGAGGTAGGTGGGACTTAAGAGGATGGTATTGTATATATGTAAGTAGAAAAACAGATTAATGGGAGTGGAAAAGCCTAAGTGAGGTCAGGGGAAGAGATTGAGTAAAGGAAAGGATGGGTGGGCTAATTAAAATCTAAGAGGGTATGAAAAATCATATGAAAACTGACTTTTTTTTTGTTTGTTTTTTGAGGTAGGGTCTCATTTTAGCCCAGGCTGACCTGGAATTCACTATGTAGTCTCAGGGTGGCCTTGAACTTATGGTGATTCTCCTACCTCCCCAGTGCTGAGATTAAAGGTGTGCACCACTGCACCCAGCTAAAATCTACTTTTTAGACAATGGCACACCCAGAAGCCATAGGTTATTACTAGAAAATTTTCAGTGCCTAGGGTGGGATACCTTCCAGTGAGTTGTTGTCCAGGGAGGTCACCAGTAACCCCCAAACATTACAAGCCATAGTCCAGGGTCTTTGTTTTCCCCCAGGAATAAATGTTTAGACCCTATTGCTGAAAACTCCACATACTTAGGCTGCAAGGACACTGAGAAACCTGGTAGAGCTAAGCTAAACACCTCTTCCATGTAGACCAGCTGACAGAAAGCTAGAAAAAGCCATGCTGCATGCAGTTCAATGGGAGAGAGAAGTCACCAGTGAAGATACTCAACTGTGGACACTGCCAGCCTTAAATTTGGCCAGTCAGGCCAAATGAGCCAGCAGGTGCAATAGTGGCATGTCTGTTATGGGGGAAACCAATTGTTCTCCAACTGGACTGGAGGCCTGCCTGCTCCATGGGAGGGAATACATGCCTGATTCTGAAAACCTATGACAGGGGAAGTCATGAGCCCTAGAGGTATAACATCTGCTCATGTCTGGTTAAATGTGTATAGTATGCTCACCAAACTCTCCAGTGAGCATTTCTCTTAATGTCTATATCCATGTATTAATGTTACTCTCACTTTTGGTTAGAGAAGCTTCTCTTTTCAGATGGTGGATGGTGGTGGCCTTGGGATGACTCAGAAGGCACCATGGTGCTGAGATGAAGTAACAGAGGAGTGCTCAGCACTGAAACATCTCTATTACATCTTCCAAGGCTCAGGGTCCATTGCAGAAGAGGTATTGGAAAGAATGTAAGAGCCAAAGGAAAAGTAGAACTCCTTACAACACACTCCTCCAGACACAAAATGTCCTAGATATCCATGACCTCTCAGTGCCTGATGCTAGCTGCACAAGACCATCACAATAGGAGGAAAAGACCATGACATCAAAATAAAAGAGAGACTGAATGAGAGGGGGAGGGGATATGATGGAGAGTGGAGTTGCAAAGGCAAAGTGGGAATGAAGGAATTACCATGGTTTATTGTCTATAATAACTGAAGCTGTCAATAAAAAAAAAATTATTTACTTGCAAGAACAGAGAGATCAAAAGAAGAGAGATAGAGAGAATGAGCCTGCAAGTGCCTCCAACAACTGCAAACAAACTGTAGATGCTTGCTCCACTTTGTGCATCTGGCTTTATGTGGGTACTGGGGAATCAAACCTAGGTCATTAGCCTTTGCAGGCAAGTGCTTTAACCATACCTTAGCTGCTAAGCCATCGCTCCTGCCCACAAACTGATGCTTTTCCCTGGAGTAGCAAGAGGAAGAAAAGAAAAACAGTGTCCAGTAGTACACGCTGGACAAGGGACTTATACTTTGGACCAATGATTGGCAGGCTTGATCCAGAGAATTTGTATTTGGGACATGGAGCCGGATGGTGTTAAGGTTCCCATTGGCCTCCTTGTAAAGGAGAAGGATGTTCTCTGAAGGAAGTGGAAGGGGGGTGCTGTTTTACTATCTATGTTCCCTATATGAAGTTCTCAAGTAAGTGTGTGAGGAAGAAAATGTGTCTAGCGAAAGGAGGAGAGTGGTTGGGGAGAATTCTGTAAGGTGGAGAGGGGAAGGGAGAAGTTGGAGGGGGGAGCTAGGAACAGAGTTGTCACATGTGGGGGTGGGGTAGGAGTGATGGAGAAACCAGAGGTCGAGCAAGAGCTTGAAAGTGCATAAGGGAAGGATCAACAGGAGCACTGTGGGGCTGAACTTAAGGAAGGCTGGCTAGTGTAAGAGATTCTAGTCAGGTACATAGGACATTCCTCTCACAGTGGACGATCTGACGATTGAATTTAGACTGATTTTTTTTTTTTTAACTGTTTTGGTTTTGTTTTTCAAGGTAGGGTCTCACTCAAGCCCAGGCTGACCTGGAATTCACTCTTTAGTCTCAGGGTGGTCTCGAACTCACAGCCATCCTCCTATCCTGGCCTCCCAAATTCTGGGATTAAAAGTGTGCGACACCACGCCGGGCCAAATTTAGACCAATTTTTGAGACTACATCCCAGAGGTGAATCAGAAGGCATAGAGACCCTTTGTGGGCTCTAGTGGAAGTATGATATTTACTCATGAGGGAAATGGAATTCCCCTGTTGTCAAGGCTGAGACCCAATCTCAACACACTGACTGGATTGGGATGAGCTTTAATCTGGAGGTCCTGTGCAGAGAGTAAGTACCCTCAATTTACGAAACCCACTTTTACCTCAGAGCCACATCTCTCTGATTGATCAGGCCACACTGACTCTGCCAGGAGACCCACAAACTCAAACAGGCCAAAGGTAGGAGAAAAGGGTGGGGGAGGTACAGACTTAGCCTCCCAGAGAAAGGCAACCTGGTTAACCATCAGCCCCTTGGGTCGGGAACTCTGGCCAGGATGGGGGAGATGGGGACAAACACCATCACTGCCCCCTGGTCCTTCTGCTCCAGAGAGGTGGCAGCAAATGCAGAAGCGGGAAGAGGAGAGGGGACCAATGACAAGAGAGAAGAAAGAGAGAGTCCATGGAGATTCACCCTGCTGACTGCACCACACACTGAGAGTGATTGGGTGGGCTTTCAGAAGAAAGCCTCGGGGGCTCTAGCAGGCTGACCTCCTTGTATCTTTCTCGTCAGGTCTCCCCAAAGTGTAGCTTTGGCCAAGGCCTATCAATTGTAAGTAAGGTTTCCCACAAGGGGCCAAAAGGAACTCCTTAATCCAATCCCAGAGGGCCCCTGAATGCCATGGCCACAGTCTGATGACCTTCAGGCCACATTGGGGAATAGCCTAAGCCAGAGGCCGTCAGTTCCTTCCAAACTGCTCCACCAGCCCTCATAGGTGCCGGGCTCCTCCAGCAGGCAGGCAGTGCTGTGGAAGGACCAGGCCTGCTGGTTCCTCCCTAGGGGTCAAGGAGGATGATGAACGCCGGACGACTCAGAAACCTCTCCTGGCCACTGGAGAAAAACCACACTGAATCGGGAGTCTTTTCTTTTTCTTTTTCTTTTTTTTTAAAATATTTTTTGTTCATTATTTATTTATTTATTTGAGAGCGACAGACACAGAGAGAAAGACAGATAGAGGGAGAGAGAGAGAATGGGCGCGCCAGGGCTTCCAGCCTCTGCAAACGAACTCCAGACGCGTGCGTCCCCTTGTGCATCTGGCTAACGTGGGACCTGGGGAACCGAGCCTCGAACCAGGGTCCTTAGGCTTCACAGGCAAGCGCTTAACCGCTAAGCCATCTCTCCAGCCCTTGGGAGTCTTTTCGAAGCAGGAACTCACAGAAAAAACTCGCTTTATTGCTGTGAGCAGTTGCTCACATGTTGGGGATGAAGGCGGGGATTGGGAGGGGAGGTAAGGGCCAATAGTAAACTGTAACTATTGAAATGGTAATTACAATTGCCAGGTGGAGGTGTCTTGCTGAGTCCTAGCTGGCCGAGACAGGTTGCCAAACTTTTTAGCTAGGCTCAGGAAGTCCCACTAGTCCTCACGCCTGGGCCTTTCAGGACCCAACATCAGGCAGCACAATAAGAAGTGGCCAAGAGAGGAAAGGAGAGAGATCCCAGCACCAGCCACCAAAACGCTATGCGGAGGAAGGTTGACAGACCAGCGACGTGCAGGCTGCAAGCGAATCCACCAAGGTCAGAAGCGAGCAGAAGAACTTGGGCTGGAGAGATGGCTTAGCGGTTAAGGCGCTTGCCTGCAAAGCCTAAGAACTCATGTTCGACTCTTCAGGTCCCACGTAAGCCAGATGCACAAGGTGGTGCAAGCCCAAGGTCGTACATGTGCAGAAGGTGGGGCGCGCGTCTGGAGTTAGATTGCAGTGGCGGGAGGCCGTGGAGCACCAATTCACTCCCTCCCCACCCTCTCTCATTAAAAAAATAAAAAAGAAAGAAAGAAAGCAGAAGAATTCATAGCTACATTGCGATACAATCGTAGCCAGTGAGATGGTAGAGAGCAAGTGTGCAGAGGTGTACAGGCGCTGCTTCTACGGGAGGGGGGTAGTGTTAACGTCTGGCCGTGTTCTCATGTCGTGGGGTCCTGGAATAGTTGCAGTGGGCCTTTTTGTTAACTTTATTTTTACTTATTTATTTGAGAGAGAGAGAGAGAGGGAGAGAGAGAGCGAGAGCGCACACCAGGGACTCCAGTCACTGCAAATGAGCTCCAGATGCATGCGCCCCCTAGTGCATCTGGCTTACGTGGGTCCTGGAGAGTCCAACCGGGAATCCTTTGGCTTTGCAGGCAAACACCTTAACCACTAAGCCAGCTCTCCAGCCCTGCAGGGGGACTTTTTGAGGTTAGCAACAACCTGACCTTGAGGTCATGACAGTCTTGCCCTGCATGACCACTCCTCCTACGCTGACGTCCACAGTGTGCAGCTCGGGGCCTGTTGGGCGTGGCTCTCGGATGACGTCGCAGGCCCGCTGGGAGGCGGCAGTGGTCTTTCTCTGAGCCTGGGTGCTCATCCGTCCCAGAACAGCAGCCACCCTGTTGAAGTGTGATTTAGGAGATGATAAAATGCGCTTATGAGCCTGGACGTGGAGGCCCGCGCATTCAACCCCAGCACTCAGAAGGCAGAAGTAGGAGGATTTGTGTGAGCTCAAGGCCACCCTGAGGCTACGCAGTGGATTTCAGAGCAGCCTGGGCCAGAGTGAGACCCTAATCTCGCAAAACAAAACAAAAGAATGCACTTAGGCATATATACAAGTCAGCCTGATGAGTGCTGGAAGGGCGCCACCATACGGTTAACCATTCTGCTTTTTTCTTTAGAAAAATTATTGACAACCTTACACACATACACAATATACCCTGATCATAATCCCCTTCTACCACTCTCCTTTGTTCCCCCTCCTCATGCCCCTCCCAAACTCCCCTCTTTCCAACTCGTCTCTCTTTTATTTTGATGCCATCGTTTTCCCCTCCTCCACTGGGGGCTATTCCATCCTTTCCCTCACTTCTCCTGCAATGGTCCCTGAGGCTTGTATTATCTTCTTTTATGAGGAGTCAGCTTACATCTTTCCTCTGCTTATTTTCCTGTATGCATGTATTTGTGTGTGTGTGTGTGTGTTTAGGTGTGTGTGTGTGTGTGTGTTTAGGTGTGTGTGTGTGTGTGTGTGTGTACATGCCACAGCACACGTGTGGGGGTCAGAGGACAGCTTCGGTTGTCGGTCCCTGCCTGCCATCTTGCTTAAAGCAGGCTCTATCATAATTCACCACTGTGTCCGCCTGGCTGGCTGACCTGTGAGCTTCTAAGCTCATTTCCTGTCTCTGCTTCCCTTCTTGCCCTAGGGGCACTGGGATGACAGGTGCTATCTACAGCATCCAGCTTTGTAAGCAGGTTCTGGGATCCAAACTCAGGCACTTGTATCTGTGAGGCAACTGCCTTATCCACTAAGCCAACATGATACTCTGCACAAGAGCATGTGGACTGGCGCATTTCTATTTCTTAGCTGCCTTTACCTTGGTTGCTATGACTGCAGACTTTTTTTTCCCCCCATAAAATTTCAGGGTCTCTATTTGTCCCTCTCTCACTTTGGCATAGGATTCTTGTCTGAAGTACTTTGGCATCTCTTTCTCATATTGTTTGAGATTACGGGCAGTTAAAAGATCATTCAGTGTTTGAACTCAAACAAAACTGGGTGGTCCAAATTTTAGCTTCATTTCAATTTATTTAACGTACTTGATTATTTGTTTAAATCTATACAACAGGAAAATAATACTGAAATGGCAGAAGACTGTGAAAATTGGAAGGTCATATACTTGTAGACTTGACATAGGGGCTCATCAAAAAAAATGGCAGCTGTTCTACTGTAATATGTATTTCTAGATTTTTTTCTGTGTATGTATGCAGTTTGAAAGAGAGAGAGAGAGAGAGAAAGGCAGATAGAGACAGAGAGAGAAAGAAAATGGGCACAGCAGGACCTTTAGTCACTGTAAATGAACTACAGATGCATGTGCCCCCTTGTACATCTGGCTTATGTGGATCCTGGGGAATTGAACCTGGGTTCTTAGGCTTCACAGGCAGATGCCTTAACCATTAAGCCATCTCTTAAGCCCTCTAGATTTTACTTATGATAATATTTGTCCAAATATCTCTGGCTTGTAAGCAATATTTTTTCCTTTGACCTATGTTAGGCTCACCAGGGTGATTAATACAGCCTAAAATTCCAGTGAAATAAATAGGCATTGATTTTAATGGCCCAGTAATTAGTGCCATGTGAGGTTACCATGGCCAACATTAAAATAAATACTAAATCAGAAGATCCAAAGCTCTTTACCCAGTGTCAGGAAACCTTTTCTCTTTTCTTTTTGAGATGACATTCACATGGCATACATTAACTACTATTTATTTTTTAACTTACTTTTGGTTTCTTTTTTTTTTTTTTTTTTTAGAGTGACAGACACAGAGAGAAAGACAGATAGAGGGAGAGAGAGAGAATGAGCGCGCCAGGGCTTCCAGCCTCTGCAAACGAACTCCAGACGCGTGCGCCCCCTTGTGCATCTGGCTAACGTAGGACCTGGGGAACCGAGCCTCGAACCGGGGTCCTTAGGCTTCACAGGCAAGCACTTAACCGCTAAGCCATCTCTCCAGCCCACTTTTGGTTTCTTTGAGGCAGTGTCTCATTCTCACCCAAGCTGACCTGGAATCACTCTATAGCCCAGGATGGCTATGAGCTCTTTTTTGTTTGTTGGTTGGTTGGTTTTGGTTTTTCTAAGTAGGGTCTTGTTCTAGTTCATACTGATCTGGAATTCACTATGTAGTCTCAGGCTGGCTTTGAACTCACAGTGATCCTCCTTCTTCAGCCTCTCAAGTGCTAGGATTAAAGGTGCCAGCATGCCCGGTGACCTCAACTCTTGAGTGCTGAGATTAAAGGCGAACACCACCATGCCTGGCTTAAATGAACCACTTGAAAGAAGGCGCTCTGTCGTGCTTGGTACATTCACATTTCTGTACAGTCACCACCCCTGTCTGGCTCTGAAACATTTTCATATATATATACATTTTAGAGGTAGAGTTCACTCTAGCTCAGGCTGACCTAGAATTCACTATGTGGTCTCAGGGTGGCCTTGAACTCATGGCAATCCTCTTACCTCTGCCTCCTGAGTGCTGGGATTAAAGGCGTGCGCCACCAAGCCCGGCTTCTTTTTTATATTTTTAATGTATTTTTATTTTATTGACAGCTTCCATACTTATAGACAATAAACTATGATAGTTTCCTCCCCCACTCTGAAACATTTTCATCACCCCCAAAACGAACCTGCTACCCATTCCCTTCTCTACTCAGCCCTTGACAACTATCAATTTGCTTTCTTCGCTATTTATTTATTTAAATTTTTTTATTTATTTGAGAGAGTGAGAGAGAAAGAGGCAGAGAGAGAGATAGAGAGAGAAAGACAGAGGAAGAGAATGGGTACACAAGGGCCTCCAGCCACTGCAAATGAACTCCAGACACATGCACCACCTTGTACATCTGGCTTATGTGGGTCCTGGGGAATTGAACCAAAGTCGTTTGGCTTTGCAGGCAAATGCCTTAACTGCTAAGCCATCTCTCCAGCCCTATTTATTTTGAGGTAGAATCTCACTCTGTTGCTCAGGCTGGTCTCAAATTTGAAGCCTCATGCTCCCAAGAACTAGGAATACAGGGACGAGGCCCCATGCCAATTTGCCTATGGATTTACCTGCCTAGACATTTTTCTATAAATGAAGTCATATAATAGGTGGCTGTTTTGTCGAGTTCCTTTCTTCACTCAAATCATAGCATGTAGCAGTGCGCCATTCTTTTTCATGACAAAATAATGCCATTGTATTGGTAGTCCACATTTGATTTATCTATACTCCTTTGATGTGTATTTGGGAATTTCGCCTTTCAGTTGTTACTGTGAATAATCACGTAGGCATGAACAACTGTGCAAATGGATTTGCTTGAATTCCTGTTTTCAATCTTTTTGGATGTATTGAAGGATGGAATTGCTATGCTACAGTGTCAATTCAAGGTGTAACCCTTGGGAAGTGTTTGACTATTCTTTTTTTCCAAGGTAGGGTCTCACTCTGGTCCAGGCTGAGCTGGAATTAACTCTGTAGTGTCAGGGTGGCCTTGAACTCATGGCGATCCTCCTACTTCTGCCTCCCGAGTGCTGGGATTAAAGGCGTGCGCCACCACGCCCGGCTGACTATTCTTTATATAAAGGGAAGGCCAGAACCAGAGAGATGGGCCCCGAGAATTCGTGTGAGTGAAGAAGCCAGTTCAGTTTGGTACAGATGAAGATGTCTCTTTATCTCGCCTTTGACCTTCGGCCGGTAGAGGACATGAGTGGTGTGGGTCTCCTACATGAGCAGATTCTGTCCTCCAGGGCTGTGCCTGGCTGTTCCTGAGAAGACTGTGCGATGGGGTGTCCTGTCAGATCTCGAAGCCACTAAGTGCTCCAGTTTCCAAGACCACATGAAAGCAGTTCTTCCTGCAGATGGACCCCTTGTCACCTGTGTGAAGAGAAGCTCTTACCCTGAGTGCATTGAGGCCATCTCGGTAAGTCTTTGCTGCCTAAACGACGGTAGAGGATAGTCATATATTTCTCTTTTTTTTTTTCCTTGCTAAGCCAAAAACATTGACTGGCAGGGAAATTCATAATCTTTTTTTTTTAATTTTTATTTATTTATTTATTTGAGAACAACAGACACAGAGAGAAAGACAGATAGAGGGAGAGAGAGAGAATGGGCGCGCCAGGGCTTCCAGCCTCTGCAAACGAACTCCAGACGCGTGCGCCCCCTTGTGCATCTGGCTAACGTGGGAAAAAATATGGAATGCTTCACAAATTTGCGTGTCATCCTTGCGCAGGGGCCATGCTAATCTTCTCTGTATCGTTCCAATAAATTCATAATCTTTATTGAACAACTAGTAGAGGATTCAATCTTTTTTTAAAAAAAATTGTTTATTTATTTGAGAGAAAGAAAGAGAGAGAGAATGGGCATGCCAGGGCCTCCAGCCACTGCAAACACACTCCAGAGGCATGCACCCCCTTGTGCATCTGGCTTATGTGGGTCCTGGAGAATTGAACTGGGATCCTTTAGCTTTGCAGGCAAGCACCTTAACCACTAAGCCATCTCTCCAGCCCCTCAATTGTTTTTTTTAAACATTTCTTTTTCTTTATTTTAGAGAGACAGAAGGAGAAAGAGGCAGATAGAGAGAGAGAGAGAGAGAGAGAGAGAGAGAGAGAGAGAGAGAGAGAGAGAATGGGCACACCAGGGCTTCCAGCCACTGCAAACAAACTCCAGATTGCATGCGCTCCCTTGTGCATCTGGCTTACATGGGTCCTGGGGAATCAAGCCTTGAACTGGGGTCCTTAGGCTTCATAGGCAAGTGCTCAACCGCTAAGTCATCTCTCCAGCCCTAGGATTCAATCTTAATCAGTTACTATAGCATAGCAAAGCCAGTGTTGCCTTAAAGAGAATCTGTAAAAGCTCAGAAATACATAAGGCACTCCAGTGTTACCATCCGTCAATATTGTTTTGAGGATTTCCTGGTGAATGAACAGCACAGAAAATATGTGCAGTGCATAAAGAAGCAAAAAGGCGAGGACAGTGAGCCAAGTGTCAGCTGTGGCTAAGAGGCAAGGAGGAAAATGAAGTGTCACGCAGCATTCGTGAGGCGGGAGCTTTCAGAGTGGAGCCGAGGGCAGGGGAGAGGGCTGAGTGGGTGAAGGGCTTTCTGTGCAAGCCTAAAGACCTGTGCTTGGATCCCCAGAACCTACATAAGGTGCCAGGTGTGGTGGTGTGCACCTTTAATCCCAGGGCTGGGGAGGCAGAGACAAGTGACTCCTGCAGCTCACTGGCTAGGAAATCAAGATGAATCAGCGAGCTCTGGGTTTGGTGCAAGACACTGTCAAAAAAAAAAAAAAAAAAAGTGAAGTGATGCCAGGCATGGTGGCACACACCTTTAATCCCAGCACGCATCGGGAGGCAGAGGTAGGAGCATCGCCATGAGTTTGACGCTAGCCTACAAGCCCGAGACTATATAGTGAACCCCAGGTCAGCCTGGGTTAGGGTGAGACCCAAGTGAAGTGAGCCAAGCCTGGTGGCACACACCTTTAATCCCAGCACCTACGAAGAAGACACAGGAGGACCACTGTGAGTTCAAGGCCAGCCTAGGTCTACAGAGTGAGTTCCAGGCCAGCCCTGGCTAGAGTGAGACCCTACCTCAAAAGTAAACCACAACAAGTGAAGTGCAGACCTCTGCCCTTCACATGCATGTGTGCATGAGTACACACACATGTGCACCCACGCACCGACAAGAAGCATGCCCACATGCATGCACATACATGCATAAAAAGGGGGTCTGAAGAAATGGTTTAGTGGTTAAAAGTGTTTTCTTTCTTTGTTTTTTGTTTTTTTTTATTTGAGAGCGACAGTCACAGAGAGAAAGACAGATAGAGGGAGAGAGAGAGAATGGGCGTGCCAGGGCTTCCAGCCTCTGCAAACGAACTCCAGACACGTGCACCCCCTTGTGCATCTGGCTAACGTGGGACCTGGGGAACCGAGCCTTGAACCGGGGTCCTTAGGCTTCACAGGCAAGCGCTTAACCGCTAAGCCATCTCTCCAGCCCTGTTTTCTTTCTTTTTACAATTTTTATTAACATTTTCCATGATTATAAAAATTATCCCATGGTAATACCCTCCCTCCCCCCACACTTTCCCCTTTGAAATTCCATTCTTTATCATATTACCTCCCCATCTCAATCATTCTACTTACATATATACAATATCAACCTATTAAGTACCCTCCTCCCTTCCTTTCTCTTCCCTTTATATCTCCTTTTCAACTTACTAGCCTCTACTACTAAGTATTTTCCTTCTCATGTAGAAGCCCAATTATCTGTAGCTAGGATCCACATATGAGGGAGAACATGTGGTGCTTGGCTTTCTGGGCCTGGGTTGCCTTACTTAGTATAATCCTTTCCAGATCCATTCATTTTTCTGCAAATTTCATAATTTCATTTTTCTTTACCGCTGAGTAGAACTCCATTGTATAAATGTGCCACATCTTCATTATCCACTCATCTGTTGAGGGACATCTAGGCTGGTTCCATTTCCCAGCTATTGTAAATTGAGCGGCAATAAACATGGTTGAGCACGTACTTCTAAGGAAATGAGAGTCCTTAGGATATATGCCTAGGAGTGCTATAGCTGGGTCACATGGAAGTTCAATCTTTAGCTGTTTTAGGAACCTTCACAGTGATTTCCACAATGGCTGGATCAGATTGCATTCCCACCAGAAATGTAGAAGGGTTCCTCTTTTTCCACATCCCTGCCAACAAAAAGTGTTTTCTATGCAAGCCTGATGACTGGAGTTCACATCCATCAAGTCTACATAAAGCCAGGACACAAGGAGTACACGTGTCTGTAATCCAACCCCCCTGTGGCAATGGGAGGTGGCATCAAGAGAATCCCAAATCTTTTTTTTTTTTTCAAGGTAGCATCTCACTCTGGCCCAGGCTGACCTGGAATTCACTATGGAGTCTCAGGGTGGCCTCGAACTCATGGTGATCCTCCTACCTCTGCCTCCCGAGGGCTGGGATTAAAGGCGTGCACCACCACGCCCGGCTGAGAATCCCAAATCTTAATAGCTAGCTAGTTTGGTGTTTGCAGTTGCAAACAAGAGAGACTCTGACTCAAGCAAAATGGGAGGTGAGGACTGACACCCTGCGGTGGTCCTCTGACCTCCACACGTGCGCTGTAGTACACGTGTGCTCATATGTAACACATACCATATACACACATATATGAACACATGTATGTGCATGCACACCCACAAACACACGAGTGTGGCCAGAGACAGCACAGACAGGATGGAGGTGGGGGTCCAACCTGTGAGTATCTATCGAGCAAGCATTCCTGGCAGGCACTAGGGCAGTCTTCCCCAGAGGTGACCGTTCTCATTCATGGCTGATCTCTCTCAGGCAAACAAAGCGGATGCTGTGACCATTGATGGAGGCTTGGTGTTCGAGGCCGGCCTGCCCCCCTATAACCTGAAACCCATTGCTGCAGAATTCTATGGGTCAAAGGACGGTAAGTCCTCCCTGGGGATCCCAGATCTCTGGTGGCAGCCACTGGGGGAGGCACGGGCTTTGCCAACTATATCACTTAACGTTCCTTGTTACTATGACGAAATACCTGATGAGAGCAGCTTGAATTAGAAGGAGGGAAGGGTTTATTTTGGCTCCCAGTTTTAGAGTACAGTCCATCATGGTGGGTAGCAGGAGCAAGAGGCTGCTGGTCACATTGTCCCCATAGTCACAAGCAGAGAAAAATGAATGCTGGTACTTGGTTCACTCTCTCCTATTCCTTTTCTGCTCAGCCCAGAACCCCAACCGATCCCTCACATACATGTTCAGGGTGGGTCTTCCTAAGTCAGTTAAACTTTCCTGGAAACACCCTCACAGACGCAACCAGAGGTGTGTCTCCCAGATGATTCCAAATCCACTCAAGTTAACAACGAAGATTAACCATTACGGTGACGTGGCAGTGGACCAAGTTGCTGGAGCTCTTTGGATGAAAGGAGGCTGTCACTGAGGCCCGCAAGGCCGGTCACTACAAGGGTTGGGATGTGAGCTTTCGCTGGGAAATGGCAGCCGTTGTGCATCCAGAAAGAAATGCCGTCAGCACTACAGGCTGGGGCGGGGGTGTGTGGCTACAGGCTGAATGGGTTACTGTCCAGACTCTGCCACGTGCCTCTAGGGCCACATCAATGGGAACACAGAGTTTCTGGAAGAGTCTCCAAAGAGAGCTAACCCTCTTTCCCACATAGGTCCATCAATGCTATCAGTGTGTGTGTGAGGAGTGCGTGTGAGCATCGTCCGGCTCAGTCTGACACTGCTTAAAGTCCTCTGGCATATTCTGGGGACACTCCACATCCTTTCTCTCATACCTTCACTTTCTTTTTTGTTTTTTTGAGGTAGGGTCTCACTCTAGCCCAGGCTGACCTGGAATTCACTATGTAGTCTCAGGGTGGCCTCAAACTCACAGCGATCCTCCTACCTCTGCCCCCCGAGTGCTGGGATTAAAGGTGTGCGCCACCACGCCCGGCTTCATGCCTTCACTTTAGTGACTGAGCTTTCGACTGAGAAACAGAGAAGGCGCAAAGCCCATCCAGGAGCAGTGACATCACAGTGACTGGGAGCTAACGTTCACGGTCTTGTAACACCCACAAGTCCCATAAGGCAGTATTATGTCCGTGTGGGGGATGTGGGAGGGATGTTCAAGGCTCCTATGAGTACTGGCTTAGAGTGGCTGGCCAACAAATAGTCACAGGTGCTCCTTGACTTATAGTGGGCACATATCCTGATAAAACCATTGGAAACTGGAAATATTATATGCCAAAATTGCACTTGGTGTACCTGGTCTACCAAACACCCTAGCTCGGCAGCTCAGAGCATTATAGAATTTCGTTTGCTTCCCCCTTGTGAGCTTAGGCTGCCACGGCCCTGCCTCAGAGAGAGGACCATAAGGCATTTCAAAACCCAACTTTGAGGGGCTAGAGAGATTGCTTAGCGTTTAAGGCACTGTCTCTCTCTCTGTCTCTCTCTCTCACTCTGCCTCTTTCTCTCTCTTAAATAAATAAAAAAATATATTTTTAAAAACTTCAAATCTCAAAGAATGGCTTCTAGTGGCCATTTTTTTAAAAGTACTTTTGCACCATTATTAAGTCAAAAAGTAAGAAGTCTTGGGCTGGAGAGATGGCTTAGCAGTTAAGGTGCTTGCCTGCAAAGCCAAAAGACCCAGGTTCGATTCTCCAGGACCCACATAAGCCAGATGTACAAGGTAGCACATGCATCTGGAGCTTGTTTGCTATAGCTGGAGGCCCTGGCATGCCCATTCTCTGCCTCTCTTTCTCTCTCCCTCTCACCTTCTCTATCTGCTTTTTTCTCTCTCTCAACTAACTAAATAAATAAATTAATTAAAAAAAAATTTGGGGGGCTGGAGAGATGGCTTAGTGGTTAAGCGCTTGCCTGTGAAGCCTAAGGATCCTGGTTCGAGGCTCAGTTCCCCAGGTCCCACGTTAGCCAGATGCACAAGGGGGCGCACACGTCTGGAGTTCGTTTGCAGAGGCTGGAAGCCCTGGCGTGCCCATTCTCTCTCTCTCCCTCTGTCTTTCTCTCTGTGTCTGTCGCTCTCAAATAAGTAAATAAAAAATTTAAAAAATATATTTTTTAAAAGTCTTGGGCTGGAGAGATGGCTTAGCAGTTAAGATGCTTGCCTGTAAACCTAAGGATCCAGGTTCGATTCCCCAGTACCCACAGATGCACATGGTTGTGCATGTGTCTGGAGTCCGTTTGCAGTAGCTAGAGGCCCTGGTGTGCTCATCTCTCCCTCCCTACCCCTCTCTCTTTTTCATAAGTAAATAAATAAAAATAAAAAATAAGTCTTTCAGTTTTAAGTCAGGAACTACCTGTAGTGTTTAGTTCCATTTTCTCTCTCGTGAGAGAGTCCTCAGGTGAGGGTTTTTATATTTTCATTTATTTATTTATTTATTTATTTATTTATTTATTTATTTATTTATTTATTTTCACTTCCTTTCCTCCCTGCTGAGCAGGTCCAGGTTCAGGTCAGAGGGTTCTCCACAGTTCCACCCTGTGGACGCCCTGGAAGATTAGCAGTGATGATGTGGTATCTCCTTTTGGCCTTTCTCTCTGCTCTTCTGCAGACCCACAAACCCGCTATTACATCGTGGCTGTGGTGAAGAAAGGCTCCGGCTTCCAGCTGAGTCAGCTCCAAGGCAAGAAGTCCTGCCACCCAGGCATGGGGTGGTCTGGGTGGAATGCCCCTCTCAGCATACTGCTTCCCTCGGGCTCTCTGGAAACAGGTAAGGCAGCTGGGCCAGGTTTCCTCAGGTGAAGCTCCAGTACCAGGTACCCCAGTGGGTCTTGCTAATGTTACTCGGTGTATTATTTACTCTTCTTTCTGCTGTGACAAGATACCTGACAAAGAGATGGCTCAGTCGCTAAAGGTGCTTGCTTACAAAGCCTGATGGCCAGAGTTTGATTCCCCAGTACCCGTGTAAAGCCAGATGCACAAAGCAGCACATGCGTCTGGAGTTTGTTTGCAGTGGAAGGAGGCCCTGGTGGAACATTCCCCTTTCTCCCATTCTCTCTCCTCCTGAAAATACATGGCTATAGTCTACGTGAAAGAATTACAGACTACCATACTTCTTAAGCTAATTAAGAATTCTTTAACTCATGGAAGTTGTTAATATAAACTTTTTTCTTTTCCAATTTTTTTTATTAACAACCTCTATGATTATAAAAAATATCCCATGGGCTGGAGAGATGGCTTAGCTGTTAAGCACTTGCCTGTGAAGCCTAAGGACCTCGGTTCGAGGCTCAATTCCCCAGGACCCACGTTAGCCAGATGTACAAGGGGGCGCACGCGTCTGGAGTTTGTTTGCAGTGGCTGGAAGCCCTGGCACACCCATTCTTCCTCCCTCCCTCTCTCTCTCCCTCTTTCTCTGTCTGTCACTCTCAAATAAATAATAAACAAAAATAATTTAAAAATCCCAGGTAATACCATCCCTCCCCCCACTTTCCCCTTTGAAACTCCATTCTCCATCATATCCCCTCCCCATCTCAATCAGTCTCTCTTTTATTTTTATGTCATTATCTTTTCCTCTTATTATGATGGTCTTGTGTAGGCACTGAAGTTATGGATATCCAGGCCATTTTGTGCCTGGGGGAGCACGTTGTAAGGAGTCCTACCCTTCCTTTGGCTCTTACATTCTTTCCGCCACCTCTTCCACAATAGACCCGAGCCTTGGAAGGTGTGACAGAGATATTGCAGTGCTGAGCACTCCTCTGTCACTTCTTTCCAGCACCATGATGCCTTCTGAGTCATCCCAAGGTCACTGCCATCTGAAAAGAGAAGATTCTCTACCAAAAGTGAGAGTAGCATTGATATCAGGGCATGAGCATTAAGAGAAGCGCGTACTGGGCAGTTTGATAAGCATAGTATATACACTTAGCCAATAAAAAAATTTGAAAAGAAAAGAATCCTTTGTTGCTGGCAGCCAAGAGCGAGCTAATGTCCGGGAGGGCTCTCGACCCCAAAGGAAGGTAGGATAAGGTTTATAAAGCCAAAACCCACAATTACATCATACCAGGTACAGGACAGATAATACAAGTTACAGTTAACCAATAGCATCAAACCAGGGCACAGAAGTTACAGTTATTCACAAACAACGAACCACCTGGAGCTCCAGAAAACAATAAATTTCCTGGCACAGCAGGTGAAACTTGGACAAGAATGTTCTGTTAGCCAGGTTGTGGTTTTTAGAGGGGAGAGCAGCACAAAAATAGAGCCAGCTAGAACAAAGTTCGTACAAATGTTTATGAAAATGCCTTACAGAAGCAACTGAAAGAAGGAAGGAGGGAAGACAGGCTAGTGTGGTTTACGGTTTAAGAGCATAGTTCAGGCTGGAGAGATGGCTTAGCGGTTAAACTCTTGCCTGTGAAGCCTAAGGACCCCGGTTCGAGGCTCGCTTCCCCAGGTCCCACATTAGCCAGATGCACAAGGGGGCGCATGCATCTGGAGTTTGTTCGCAGAGGCTGGAAGCCCTGGCGCGCCCATTCTCTCTCTCTCCCTGTATCTGTCTTTCTCTCTGTGTCTGTCACTTTCAAATAAAATAAAAACTATTTAAAAAAAAAAAAAAGAGCATAGTTCATGATGGCCAGGAAGGCATGGCATGCTCTCTTCTTTTCCTTCGCTCCCAGCCCATGGGCTAGTGCCGCCAGCATTCAGCGTAGGTCTTCCCTCTTCAGTTACAATTTTCAGAAAAATACCCTCCCAGACACCCGGAGGTGAGTGTACGTGGATGGTGACTTACATCCACCCAGGTTGATAAGACTAACCACCACACTGTCAGATGTGTGTCTAATGCGGCAAGAGCGTATGCGCCAGGAGGAGCCGGTGACTGCTCTCTCTCAGTGAAGACTGGTTTGTTTCTCTGAGCAATGGGCCTCATGTTCTGGGGACCCCCATAGCTTGGCTTGGCAAGGGCCATCCTTGAGCGCCCCCTAGCAAAGCCATCTCGCTCCCAGCTTCCCAGGAAGGTTCTCTGTGGTTTCCAGACACCCAATCAGCACTCAGGCTCTTAGATTAAAGGCTTGGGACATAGGCAAGGACAGGAGGACTGGTGCTAAAATTTCCTTGGGTGCGCCCGTCTTCAGACATGAAGTGCCAAAGCTGAGCCTGGGCCCACGAAGATGCTGACCAGCTCCTGCACGCCGTGAAAGCATACCTTGGAGGGCTAGGAAGGAGGCTCGGTGGGCTCAAGCCTGGGCACCTGAGTTAGGAACCCCAGACCCTATATAAAATCCCAGCATGTCCACTGTGAGATGATAGGCGGAGACAGGAGAATTTCCCACAAGCTCAAGGACCAGCGAGCCTGGGGAGCACATCCAGCCTTCAATGAGGTGGGAGGAAAGAGCCAACACCCGGAGGTCGTCCTCTGGCTGTTGGCTATGGCATACGTGTGCCCAACCTCACACACATGAACAGGCACACACACACACACACGCATGTCAAAAATAAATTTAGGAAGCTGGGCATGGTGGCACACGCCTTTAATCCCAACACTTGTGAGGCAGAGGTAGGAGGGTCGCCATGAGTTCAAGGCTACCCTGAGACTACATAGTGAATTGCAGGCCAGCCTGGGCTAGAGCGAGACCCTTCCTCAAAAAACCCAAAATAAATAAATAAATCAATTTGGGGCTGGAGGGATGGCTTAGCAGTTAAAGCACTTCTCTGTGAAGCCTAAGGACTTAGGTTTGATTACTCAGAACCCACATAAGCCAGATGCACATGTGGAGTTTGTTGGTAGTGGCTGGAGGCCCTGGCACGCCCATTCTCTCTATCTCTCTCTCAAATAAAAACAAATATTTAAAAATATTTTTTACATTTTTTAAAAGCTGCTGGCTTGCGCCCAGCCTCCACGCCAACAGGCTTACCCCAACTCCCTCCCAGAAGAGGCGTGCCATGAACCACCATAGCCTCTGGATCCACCCACGTGAGGGGTTCCGTGGGCTCGTGTCCTGAAGTAAGGAAGGAATGTTGGAGGGGGCTCTTCTGCAGAGACTCCTGACTTCGCCCGAGTCTTGCCCAACCTTTTCAGGGCATCCATGATGACGAGTTAACAGAGCCAAGTGGCGCTTCCGAATCATTACACTGTAAGCTGGAAGCTCTCACACTCTGCAGCCCACGAGCAGGCTTAGAATTTTCATAGGCTTAAGGCCTAGGGTCCCCGGTGAGGGTGATGCCCTGAGCCGCGCATCCGTGCGTTCTGCGATGGGCACCATCAGCCGCCTGTGGCTGGCTGCACTGCGCGCTTCGTATGTGCCAACTTCCCTGGCCCTGAGGCGCATGCGCAGACTCACGGGCTCTGCCAGGGGTGGGGGGGCATTCTCTTTCTCCCTCTCTCCCTCCCCCTCTCTTCCCCCCCTCCCTCTCCCCTTCCTCCTCTTCCCCTCCCCCTCTCTCCCTCTCCCTCTCCCCCATCCCCTTTCTCTCCCCTTCCCCTCTCTCCCCCTCCCCCTCTCCCCCTCCCCTCGTCCCTTCCCCTCCTGCCCCCCCTTCTCTCT